>NC_067197.1:12659236-13321022 GCF_000699445.3 Schistosoma haematobium | reverse complement strand
TGAAATCATTATTATAAATTTAAAGTATACATTATGCTGATTTGGTTCTGAAGTGATACGATTAAGAATTGAATAAGCAAACCATCGAGTAAAATCATGTGGCATAATAGTAGTGATTTCATTAACTTGACTTTTTAAATTATATTCAGTAATATTATTTAATATAAAGCAGATTTGTTTCGAAATACATTCTGGAGGTGAAATATACCTGGATTCCATTATTTCATAATGAATCAGACAAGATTTTTTCCAATTCTAACAATGTCTATAAACTAAACAATGTGTTTATGGTGAATAACAATTAGATAGATGTAAATTATTTTAAATTATTGAAGGTTATATTTTTAAAAAAAATCAATAATGATGATAGTTCTATTGATTTTCATTTACAGGCCAATTATAAATCAAATACTTTTATTTACTGATAGTCATGAATCACAAAATTTTCAGTGTTATAAATCTTACGTAATCTTGTATCTGAAAGCAGTTTTTGATAGGAAACAGTTAAATACGGGAGTTAATAGCATGGAAATTCAAACAGATGTCGAAATGAGACAATGTAGAATTTGGAGAGTTGAGTATTAATTTCACCTGAAAACAAAGCATTGTTTATTAACAGTCAGTTTGAACATAAATCTAAATATTGTGCTCCTAATAATTAAAAGACACAAATGAAAGTGTTCTAGTTATGTGATCTATCATTTCGACCAATATCAAGTGATTAGGCTTCATACCTTTGAAGTTAGACAGAACACTTTGCTTTACTATATATTTAACCAATGATGAATAAGCTGGAATATCTAGAGAATTCATCACTGTGATCATTCAGAGATTGTTATCATATCTTTTCTCTACTAGCTTCGGAAATGTGGTGTCGTTAAGTTTGTTTGAACACTACACTATACAAATATCTATAAAGAAATGTATGTATGAAATTTAACTAATGTATTTCTAGGTCAATACTACACGTATTTAATAATATCATAGTTATCTTCAAAACGTATATTTGCTGATTGTGAATAAAAGTATTGAAACAACTTTCACCTTAAAATATCCTTATTATGTTGAATTATCGGATTTATGAGGTTAAATACGGTTAAAACGTTTCAGATTGTATCTTTTTTTTAAAAACATGTATTATGAGAGAAAAGTTAGTAGAAATGGTTAATTATTTAAATACTTTAGTGTTGCATATTTGACTTACAAGTACAGATTAATCAGTACTGTAACAGATATTTTTTAATGACCTGAGTTACTATCATTCGATCAGGTTTTCGTCACAACTTAAGTGTAAAACCATTTAGAAAGAGAAAATACTAAATAACTATTTCCTCCATGCTTCAGGCGGTTTTCAGTAGTGAACACTTAATACAGAATCAAACACAGAGCTTTCTGGTTTGTGGTGAACTTGAAACCACTGGATAACTTAGTTAGAATCCAGTGATAACAGCTTTCGTACTTAATCCATTTTGTAATGTAGCATTATCTTAGTGTATTATCATCAGTGGGTAGATCTCACTCACATATAATATGATGTCCCAATTAAGCTTCTGAAAATTAGTTATCGATGGATTTTTAGTTATTAATTCAGAAGTTAATTTGTGGGTATCGGTATAGTCTTCAGATGGATTTTACAACAAACTAATATCAAATGGAAAGCCTCGGAAAAATGAGAATTAGATACTTGATTCGCCTTGTTTCGAGATCAATAAATGAATTAAATACACAATTATTGGACAGCGGTTAATCAACATATGCAATCTGTTACTTTCAAACAACTAATGTCCCTTCAGAATTTTAAGAAGCAAGTAGACTAATCGAAAGGACATTTATAACCAGTTTTAAAACTTAACAGTATATACTACTGAGTAACAAAACTAGCTGAAAACCATTAACTATATGTATCAGAGTTGTTTATCAAAATTAGTCAGATGTAAATACTTAACAGTTTTTTCTTTTAACATCAGTTTACCAAGATTTCTACTCACTTCTTTTGATCGATGTATTCTTAATTTAATCGATAATACTCACTAACCAGTCTAGAATAAATGGGAAGAAATTGACTATTTATAAACAGAATTATTGATTAATGATTTAATAAACCAACAAAATAAAGGTCTTAAAGTGACCAATAAGCTTATTTCCCCATTCAGTCGCTGACCTTAATTAAAGCCAATGTTTTAGTGACCACAGAAGTGAAGTTATCTGTTCAATTAAATAAGTTTCTAGTTCATATATATTGGTTATTTGGAACATTCATCTCTGCTTTAATATCTCTCTTTTTTTTCAGTCCTTTTAAGACAGTGACCCATGATGAACCAATTTTGACCACTTTTTAAATTACTTCATATGATTTGTAGGCAGTTAGATACATCTCATACAGAAATCTGTTTGTTCTCGAATTTATTACTGATCATTCATTGTTAATCATAAAAAAATCTACTAATAAACTATTTACGTATTAGTTTTTAAAGTTCAATAAAAAAGATAATAATAATGTAAATTAACAGCTTATCAAATATCTCAGTTCTCTGAATCCAACTTCCAATAGTAAGCAGGTGAAAATTGTCATAAAAACTGTTCTGTTTCAGAGGACCTATTTTATAACTTTTGAAATTCTGGATTTAATACGAATATGTTCACAGGTAAATACATGTTATTTGTCAATAAATTAAACGAACTTTCTTTCTGGATTCCATTTGGTATTTACATGTAAAACGTTCAGCTATGACGCATACAGATAGAAACACATTAGGAATGAAATGTGTACAAAAATCTGTTTATAACCCTTAAAACTTTTATAAAAAGTAGTATTAAATATAGATTTTAATTTATTTACGTATAACAAATTAAAAACAGTACAGTAGGGTACCAAAATTGTGTTGCATTTTGTTTGAGAGCTAAAATATTGGGCAAATAGTTCACATAAATGAAGATGATCATGTTAGAAAGTCACTTGTGAACCTCTGACTAAAGGCTCTTATTCACAAAGCAATGGAACAACGCTAGAAGATCCAATCATATGGTGCTCAATGATCACCATAATATTCAGAATTCATCCGTTCCTTCAGAATCAGACTATTACTAATATTATTATTTGGTTTCACTGATGACCAATTTACTTACATTACAAACTGAAACTTATGGCGCCAGACATGTTTGTTAATTTAAACGCAAAAAGTCATCTTGAAAATTTGTGAAGCCGAAATCATTCGGAAAAAAAGACTTTGTGTTAGATCAATCTAAGATTGAAAACACTGTTTATTACATCTGTTTTGTAAATATTTTTCAAGCAACGTCGTCCTATTGCGAAAACAATTTTCCTATAAAACATATAATCTTCAGTTCATTAATCTGAAACCAGTCGTGTGCATAGTTTATGTTTTCGGAATGTATAGACGTGTATCCTAAGCTTCTATGAGTCGTTTTTAAATATAATATCAGAGTATCTTCTAATTAATAAAACGCCTATAACAAACTCTAAAATGACAATAAAACAGAACAATCTCTGTGTCTATGGAATAATGACGGACAAACCTAAGTAGAGGGCGAAATCATGAGACACACAGCTGCTGGATATTTCTGAATCGATTGTAACTCACTTGATGCTAAACAAACAATTTAAGTTAGCTGGGTTTAGTGAAATAAAGAATACTACTGTAGTGAAGGGGAACACAGGTGAGGACAACCGAAATACATTTAACACAACATTACAGAGTTACTTGGTAAAATAGAAAAACCATACTATAATACCTAATTTGCAATATGTTCAATAATTGTCTCGGACTTCATTGTTCTTACATTTCTATGCTAATTGCTTTCTATTCCCGTTCTTCCTTTCTTGATATTCCCAATCTTCTGCTGCCAGACATTACATTCCTGATTCGTGTTATATACTACTTATGTCAATATAAGTAGCACGCATCATAGTCGTCCCACCTTTGAATATGTTGTTGTCGTAATCTTTCTGATCGCCGTACAGCTGTCTGCCTTAGTACTGTTCGTGAATCACACTCCTTCCCACTTTGCGATCAGCTTTCCCGACCCTGATTCTCCTGCTATGTTACTTTTCCGTTCTCTACACTTTACTAGGTCCCCAACTGCGAAAGCTTCCCACGTTCTCCTCTGTTGTTCCGCCTTCTTTATGTCTGAAGTTTGTTTCTTTTCCACGTTCCTTACTGCCTCCCCCCTCTCTTTTCTTAACCTTGTTGTCGTTCACTTATGTTGTTGTGGCCAGGTCTTATTATGCATTGAAAGTCGTGACTGTCTGCCATACATAAGCAAGAGAGGTGACTTCTTGGTTGTTCCTTGTGTAGAGGAACGATGTGCCAGCAAAATCAATGGTAGCTCTTTCTCCCAATTTCCTCCTTTTGATGCTAACCATTCCTTTAACGTCCGATTGTTTCTTTCTGTAAGCCCGTTTGTCTGAGGATGATACGGTGTAATTCGTATCCTCTTGATGCCAAACTGCTTTAGATGGGCTTTAAACTCGTCATTTTCAAAACAAGGACCCTGGTCAGTTAATATCCTCTTCGGTATTCCGTGACACGCTACAATGTGCCTGATTACCACTTCGGTCACTGTTTTTGCCCGTTGGTTTGCAATGGATACGGCATCTACCCAACGTGTAGCATGTTCCTTCATCACAAGCAGGTACTGGTTACCGCTCGCCATCTGTGGAAACGGTCCCATCACATCCACCGACCATAGATCACCGACTGCGGTTACTGGGATTGACTGTAATGGCGGTTGCGCTTATCGATCGCTTTTCATTAGTTGACACTGCTGGCAAGTTAACACGTATTGACCCACATCGACTCTCATGCCTGGCCAGTACGCACTTTGTCGTAGTAAATCCGTCGTGCTTGCGATGCCTGGATGTGCTACCTGGTGACACTCGTGTATCATCTTACACCGCCAGTCTTTCGGGATCACAGCCACCCAATTCTCGTCATCGTCCTGCCAGGTCAGGACTCCATATGCGTTCACTCTCAGTCGTTCCTTTTGCCGAAGCAGCATTATTACCTCCTTGTCCATTGTTCGTTTGTCGACGTCTTCTCCCTCTCTTATCACTCTGATTACCTCTCGAAGGTTAGGGTCAACTCTCTGCTGCCGGACGAGTTCTAATCGGTCTCTCTCTAAACTATTCACCGCGTATGCTGCCAATGTAAGCTCGGCTTTCATGTCTGGTCTTGACAATTAATCCGCCTATGCGTTTTCCTTTCCTGGAACATGGCCGATACTGAAGTCGTACTCTTGCAGACTTAACACTCGTCGCGCCAACTTCCCTCGGGGGTCTCTTGCTGTTTTCAACCACTGCAGGGGTTTACGGTCAGTCTCAATATGGAATCGTCTACCTAAAAAGCAGGGTCTCCATATGTCTATTCCCCACACGGTTGCTAAACACTCCTTTTCGATCGTTGAATACTTCTGTTCAGGAGGTGTGAGAATGCGACTTGCGTATTCCACCACTCTATCAGACTGACTCAAGACAGCACCTATACTATGATCACTTGCGTCTGTGGCCACTGTAAACGGTTTCTCGGGTTCAGGCAGTCTGAGCGTCATCCGAATATCGTCTAGCATGTTTTTGATTTGGTTGAACGTTTGTTCGGTAATCTCAGTCCACGTAAACTTAGCGTTGCTCAACAACTTATATAGGGATGCTGCTATTTCGTCGAAATTCTTGACAAACTCCGCCCTTCCCAGGAACTGTCTCAACTTCCTTTTCGAATTAGGCACTGAAATATTCCTAATGGTAAGAATTTTCTCCGGCAATGGTTTTATTTCTCCATTTCCCACGTTATGTCCCAACAATGTGACTCTACTTTTCGATATCTGCGACTTATCCTTATTAGTTCAAAGTTCGAGTTCGTCAATTCGCTTTAAGACCGCTTCCACATGCTTGACGTGATCTGTTTCTTTCTGACTGTACACAACTACATCGTCGCCATATACCTCGACGTTGTCTACATCTTTGAGCAGTAGCGGCATTAATCTTCTGAACGTAAATGGTGCACCCGCCAACCCGAAGGGCATTCGTCTAAATTAATGCTGCTTATCACATACAGTAAATGCTGTCTTGCTTCGATCGCTATCTTTTATAGGCAGTTGCCAATAACCTGACCGTAAATCCAGCACTGTAAACACCGTAGCTTCTGTAGCCGATCTAATGTTTCCACCACTGTTAGCATTGCACAAGGTTTCAGGTCTGTTATATTATTCAGTTCTCTGAAATCGACACAAAATCTGTACTTTCCATTCGGTTTCTTTATCAAGAGTACCGACGAGTCCACCTCCTCAATTATACCTTCTTTCAACATCTCCTGAACCTGTCGATTTACCTCAGCCTCTAAATGCACCGGGACACGACGTGTTGCAAATATATTTACTCGATCGTTCTTTATCGGGGTTTCGTACTTTACTTTGTCACAAAATCCATACGGCTCCACATCTCCAGTGAACAGTTTCGCATACTTTGTGCACAACTCGTTAATGTTTGGTTTCTTCATCGAGACGTCCGTTGCCATTCTTATTTCGGTCACTTCGCTACTTTCGTGTATTGGCAATGAACCGTACTTTGTGACCACCTTACCGCTTCTTAAGTCAACTATCGCTTTTACATATCTGGGATATGCCGTCGTTTCGCTAATGGCCTGTTTAAGCATCATGTTTTCAAGATACCACATAAAAAATATCTGCCAGGATTGGACCTAGTGGACTTCCCGATTTGACGATATATGATGTTATTAAACATTCGTACGATTTAGTCTATCAGTGAATCTCCGCCGGACCCGTGCTAGTTTTTCTGCTAGCCAGCGTGCAACTTTGTGATACGGTGATTTGATCATTGATAGGTTAGGTCTAAGGGGAACGTCGTGTTTGTGAACTTTTGGTAAACCATACATATGAGGTAGACGTGAGCCACGTGGTTTTAGATCATTATAAGTAGAATTACCATTTTTCTTTTTAGAAGTTCTCTAAACATGTCTGTGATTCGTTTTTCTGTTGAATCAGTTGAATCTGTTCTGAATTTATCTACCTTGAATCTCAGTTGATCGTCTAGGATTGGCTTCATCTTAGTGATATAATCAGCTGTATTCATTAGGACGACCCCTGAACCTTTATCTTGTCGTAAAATCATCACCTCATTATTTTGTTTGATGTTTCTTAGGGCTGTCAAATGTTCTTTGGATAGAAGATTCGAATTTGGTGTTGATGACACGAAGTACTGGTTAGCAATATCAACTATGATTTGAACCATCCTTTCTTTTCCTCATTCATTGGCTGCAAATCTTTTAACTGGTCAAACAGATTTCCGAATTGAGCTTCTGTATCAATCCTGTCAGTATTTGTTGAAGAAGTGCATTTTTTAATTCGATGTCAGTGGAATTTCATCTAGTTGTTAGAATATATCATGAACACATTCATATAATAATGAAACACTCAACCTGTGTGAAATAACTACAATGATGTTTATGTTTTTCTTTAGTTTCTGTTCTAAATATAAATGTATAAAGCATAATAATTAGACAAGAATTTCATGAATTTCATCATAATTCTTTCTTCTTCTTCATGTATATTTATAAATATATAGATATTCACTTCTAGGTCATTAGTTTGAACATTATGCTTACATTTAAGGAGTAAATATGATCTTACTATCATTATTATTGTTTATAGTTCTGCTGAGGTATCTCATTCATTTAGTGATAAATAGACTTTATGTAAGCAAAGAAATAAGAGTTCCATATATATTAGTCTAACCTATAACAAACAAATAAGTGGATCAACTATTAGATTTCAAAATATTTCACTAACATGTTTACTTTCAATTAGATTTATTTGTAAACAATATCACGTGCATTTATAAGTTGATTTTTAATTACATCTGATATGGTTAACTCTCAAATGTATTTTCTATGGTAATATCTTCTTTATCATCTGTTATAATTTCTTACCTTAACTACAATACTATTGGAGAATTTATCTAACCTATAAGTCATCTGATTTAGTTTGTTAGTCGTGAACACGTGAATAAAATAACAATATTCCGATATTTCTGTATTGAACACAGGTAGTTAAGTATATTATTTGAAAAAATGAGTAGTGCTAAACAACCATAATAATAATAATAATAGTTATTATGTTCAAACAAAACGTACTTACTCGTATTCAAACTATAGATGTTGATCAGTAAGTATAACTTGTGAATGATAATTGAATCTAACATAAAGAGATGGACGGTAGGCGCTAATCTGTTACATTATTTGGTAAATAAGGAATAACAGTTTACGATCAATCAGTTATTGAATATTACTTAGAAATATGTATCATATAAATAAATGAAATTTTAATGTTAACATAACAATCTTTTTGAAGATAGAAATAATTCTAGTGAAAAGTTATTTATTTTGCAAACCGATATCTTTAAGTGGTCAGGAATAAATTGCACTAACTAACACGAAACCAAGGTTTAGGGTTTCTGGTTAACCATCTCCAACCACATAACATAATTTGGTCAATTTATGGTGTAATTACCTTTTGATAGGATATCTATCGCATATTACATAAATTTGAGGAACTATGACATTTCGGCTTATCCATTTAACTTTAAACTATTAGATCATTGGCTCTTAACTCAATCCGTATATTTTAGTTTGAGTATGAATGCAGTCTGTCTGATTTTATCGAGTCAATTATGGCTGAAAACCAAGCAAATGAGTTTCAACTTGATATTGATCTTTCTCCCTTCACAGAACACTGAAGTTAACTCCAATAGAGTTACACTTTGAGAGAGAATCTTTAAATCGGGAATCTGGGTGTAGAAATCGAAAGTTAAGTTTAAGAATAAAGGCTAGAACTAGGTTTTAAGAGTTATAATGAATGTTTACAATTGCTAGACCTCGCCTGTAACTCCTCTAGAGTTACTGCTTGTTGAAAGCTCGGGTAAAGGAGGAGGGTTGGCATGGGGTCGGTAATCCCATCCCGTAGAAAAAAATTCTGCTAAAAAACTCCAACCAGATTGAACAAGTTAAACCATTTGAACTCTGTCCTAGGAGTTGAATGAAGAATTATGATGCCTTATGATGAAAGCCGACATTCTTCCGAAGTTACAAGGTCAATGACCCTTACAACAACCAGAGCAATAATTTTTATAGGTAGTTAGAACGTCCGGATAATGTGGGAGACCAGGAGGACCAGTCAAATAGCGATGGAAATGAGGAGATACAACTTGGCAGTACTCGTAATCAGCGAAACCCTTTGCATACAAGCTGGACAGCAAAGGTTAGATACGGAAGAAATGCTGCTATACTCCGGTCACGAAGAGTAAAATGCTCCCCACACTCAGGGAGTTGCTCTAGCGCTGTCCAAAGTAGCACGAAATGCACTTGTAGGATGGGAATCTCACGGATCCAGAATCATCAAAGCACCATTCAAAACAAAGATATAGGGGATCTCAATGAATATTATCAAATGTTATGCACCCACCAATGATAGCAACGACGACATTAAAGATCAATTCTACGAGCGGCTGCAGCCAATCATAGAGAAGTGCCCAAGAAACGACCTCACCATTCTGATGGGAGATTTAAACGCCAAAGTCGGAATGGACAACAACGGATGTGAAGATGACATGGGACAAAATAGACCGACTGGGAGGAAGGAATGAAAATGGTGATAGATTTTCAAATTTATGTGCATTCAACAAGTCGGTTATAGGTGTCACTATATTCCCCTACAAACACATGCACAAAGCTACATGGGCGTCACCGGATCACATCACGGAGAACCAGATCGACCATATTTGTTTCATTAAAACATTCTGACGGACAATGGAAAATATGGGAATCAGGATAGGATCTAATATAACTTCAGATCACTACCTTGTTGATGAAAAAAGAGGATCTATCACAGACCTGAAGGCGAGGATTGGAAATATAAGGGCAGAGTTCTAACAATTGAAGAACATATGGAACTCAAAACAACTGTCAGCCAACCAATATAAAGTGAAAATCTCCAATACGAACGTCAGGACAGTCCTACTGTACGGAGGTGAAACTTGAAAAACTACTACAACCATCAGCAACAAAGTACAAGTATTTATAAACAATTATCTACACAAGATAATAAATATCCATTGACCAGATACCATCAAGAACAACCTGCTGTGGGAGAGAACAAACTAGGTTCCAGCTAAGGAAGAAACTAAAAAAGTCGATGGAAGTGGATAGAACATACATTTCGGAAATCGCCAAACTGCATCACGAGGCATACGCTTACATGGAATCCTGAAGAGAAGCGGAAAACAGGGAGACTGAAGAATACACTGCTTCGAGAATTTGGAGCAGACATAATAAGGATGAACAGTAACTGGGAGAGACTCGAAAGGATTGCCCAGGACAGAGTAGGATAGAGACTGCTGATGGTAGGCCTATGCTACTTCACGAAAGGTAACAGGCTTAAGCAAGTAACTATGTATCTGAATCCCCACAGTTTTCCAATAATTCTTTGAGTTGCAACAGTTGATGAAAATAAATATTATTTGGTCTGCCAGTTGTTTGTATGTAGAACTGTGTAAACAACACACAATAAAATGCTTCGGTACCAGATTCAATTTATTGCACAGTGAAAAGTTAAGTCTTCCTGTTGTTTGGGGTGCACACATATGATGCTAATCAAGGCCAGGTACGCAGAAGCCATCCAAGATTTTATTGATTCTCCGTAGATTACCGTGAACTTTGAAGTCAATCATCTTTGAAAGGTGACCTCAGACTGCTTTTTATCCCAGTTTTATGCATCCGCTCACTGAATATTTTGCTAGTGGATGTGGAAAATAATTTACTGCTGCATTCATTCATGTGGATCGGATGATTGGACATTTTTAGCACATAAATATAAAATCTCAGCAAGCCCACATAGCGGTATACAGTTAATTTAGTAGGTACGCATTAAATGTTACTACATATTAATTGATTGTCATCTGTTTCCTATCAAGTGAATTAAACTGATTGGCTTCTTCTTCTTCACTCGTATTTGCATTCTTTTTATCCAGAAATTAAAACTATCTAGTGTTTAAAACATGTGCCATTCATGTATATCTCTTCATATATCTTCACTTTTTGTAACTTCGCTTGTTTTATCGGTAAGAAATTGTTTTGATTATCAGTATTAAGTGAAATATATAAATCACATGAAACTTTATTATTATGTGGTATGTACAGTTAACTGAATAGATGTAAATATGCATCGTATTTTACATGGTGAACTGAATTTAATTGGTCAGTTACCGAAAAGTAGGAAGTGCTGGACAGGTGCTTTGTCTTATTATGGGGATTCTCACCGGTGTGCATCCATGACCGTGCCAGGGATTGAACCCAGTGCCCTTAGACCTCGCAACGGGAGTTTGACCTTTACATTACCTTACTGGCAGCCAATGATTTACACGTTTAACTTAAATCAATTTGCGAAATTGTACCACCATTATTTAACGTCATTGCTGGGTAACTACCTAACACTCTTTACGGTCGAATTCCATTGGTCACGGTTTTTCGTTAGAACTCCAAGAATCACCTCTTGCGTTTATTCACTATGGGAGAAGACGAGCTTTAGAACCTAAAATCTGAAATACCTGATGGCCGAAACTTCTGCAAAAGATGAAATTATGAGACAATTATAGGATGCAAAGAAGAAACTAGAATGGATATATTGTAAACCGGAGTGATCATTCAAATATAAAGAGGGTAAACCTATCACTGAGATTGAAGAAAAGAAGAACAGGTGGATAGGATACTTCTGGGAACTCTCGAATTTACCAGCTGCATTCAATCCGCCGGACACATGGACTTTCCTACCGATGTCACTCCACGAACGATCGAAGAAATCAGGATGGCTGGCCATCTGACAAATCAAGAGTGGGAAAGCAGCAAAACCTGACAATATGCCACCTGAAGCATTGAAGTCAGACACAGAAATAATGTCTACAAAGATGTTTCAAATCCTATTCAGAAAGATTTTAGAGAAAGAACAAGTGCCACCGACATACTGGAAAGAAGGCACCTCATCAAAATTTCAGAAAAAGGAGATCTGAGCAAATGTGAGAAGTACATAGGCATCACACTACTGTCAGTATCAGGAAACGTTGTCAACAGTGTTGCTAAACCGGATGGAAGATTCATTTGACGCCGAACTTGGAGATCAACAGATTGAATTCTGTAAGGATCGATTGTGCACACCATATCGTGACACTACGGATCATCGTTCAACAACCAGTTGGATGGAATTCGCCACCATGCATCAAATTCATTGACTACGAGGAATCATTCGACGGTGTGGATAGAAGAACACTATGGAAACTTTCCTTTGACACTATGGTGTACCTGAAAAGATCGTCAACATCGTCCGCAATTCATACGATGGACTACACTGCATAATCGTGCATGGAGGACAACCGACAGTTGTATTCCAAGTGAGGACTGGAGTCAGACAAGGCTGCTTACTCCCACCATTTCTCTTTCTTCTAGTGGTCGACTGGACTATGAAGACCTCGACACCTGAGACGAAACATGTAATACAATGAAAATCTCGGAATCGATTAGAAGATTTGGACTTCGTAGATGATCTAGCTTTCCTATCCCATACACACCAAAGAATGCATATAGAGACAGACAGTGTAGCAGCAGTCTCTTCATCAGTAGGCCTCAACATACACAAAGGAAAAACCAAGATCCTCAAATACAACACGGATAACACTAACTCAATCACATTTAATGGCGAAACTCTGAAATATGTGGAATATTTCACGTACCCGGAAAGCATCATCGATGAACAAGGAGGATCCGATGCAGACGTAAAGGTGAGGATTGGCAAATCAAGGGCCGCATTCCTACAATTTAAACATATTGGTAACTGTGGAGAATACAAGCTAAGGTTAGGCAGGTACCACATGAAAAATATTGATGAAAATAAAAAATCACCGAGCAGGTCTTCATTAGAAATTGATCAATGCTAAATACTGAACAAGTTTGTTGTTAATCTGTTACTGGTGGTCAATCAATGTACTTTTTTCTTCGATAGTATGTAACTTCTTAGGAGTAAGGACCTATGACCCCGCTTATCCCTGTCTCTCATATTAAGTATAATTAGGGATAGACAATTAGAATTAATTCAGCTTTGCTGTTTATTGAAATAATCATTCAAACTGTAACATATCACACTGTGATCACTTGGGAAGCATCGAAGACTTATGATGGTTTATAGGCATAAATTTAAATAGACGAATGTATGCGACCTAATTCCTTATTTTTAGTCTAAAACTTCACAAATACGTAATTTTTTTTCAAACAATCAGTTATGATCAACAGATGATCATGGCTGTAAACCAATCCCGGTTGTACGGTTTTAATGGTCTATATTTAACAAGTTTAGTTTATTAGCAAAAATGATTGTTGGCTAGCAGTGGAATCCAGGACGCGGATTTCGTCCCATTTCGGACTCGTCAGCTGGATGTACCTGAATCCCAGAGTTGATGTTCACTTCGAGACTCGAGCCCAGTACTGTTTGCTTCAAACGCCACCACGTTATCCATTTAGCTACTGAGTCATGACAGCCACCTGCTTTTGCAGTGGGGTGAAGTTTAAATTCACTTAGTGTTGTTCACTTGTATCTTCCTATCTTTATTTAGGACTGCAATTGGTCAGTCTCTTGTTGGCATATGTGCATCCTCTGCGGATTGTCTCTATATTGTCTTAAGTCACAAGATTTATAAGCACTGATCTTTATCAACAATAGTCCGATCAATTGCGTTCCTAAACAACAATTAGAAGATACAAGCAAATAATGATAAAAAATAATCATTTTGAAATATAATCACCTAGAATGTAGTCATAGTGATTTAATAAGTCATAGTTAAACAATAACAGTTTTCAGTTTTTAACAGACTCGATTATCTTACGTTCAATTACTTCGGTAATGAGAGTATTAGCTACAGGAAACTACGATGAAATAACTCTAGTTGATTTTTTTATGCTTGAGTTATTTCAATAGTTGAAATCATGAGTCAATTGAAGCTAGACCACCATGGAAAACCTGGAAGCACTGGACGGCCGTTTCGTCCTAGTATGGGACTACTCATCAGTGGTGCGATTTCGTGGAGTGGTTGAAGTTAGACATTAACAATGTTAAATGCCGGCTTAGTGGTCTAATGGTTAAGCGCTCACGCGCGAGACTGATAAGTCCTGGGTCCGAATCTCGCAGGGGGCGGAATCGTGAATGAGCACTGCTGAGGAGTTCTGTGCTAGGACGAAACGGCCGTCCAATCCTTCCAGGTTTTCCATGGTGGTCGGGCTTCAATCGACTCATGATTTCAACTATTGAAATTACGAAAATCTCCACAAAACCCCATCTTCAGTTATTGTTATAAGATAGTAAATGCAGTTTTTGTACATCAATTATTGACTAGTTGTAATGTTATATTACCTTATAGTATATACAAATCGGGTTAATAATGCAATATAATTTATTGATTATTTATCCTTAGTGAGTTTGACTCACTTAATAATGATTTAAAAACGTAAACAACTCAAACTATTAATCAATAACTGTATTATAATATTGTACTAATATAGTTGGATATGGAATAAATTCGCATTTACATATGTTTTGGCTTATTTCTTGCCCCTATTAGTACATGTTTATGAGTATGTTTCTGAGAGAAAAAGTAATTAAGTTACAGCTATTTACAGTGTAAATGTAATAAGACATAAAGTGATTTTTTAAGTAATAGTTTCAGTAAAAGGAAATTAGTTTTCCTTTCTACATTTAAGCAAACAACAAAGTAACGACTGATGATAGGTTAATTTCAATCGTTTGTGAAATTAAATTATTTCCAGTGAAATATTAGAAATATTTTAAAGTCTGACAGGAAAAGTTAGCAAAGACAATAACCTCAATTGGTGATATCTCCAAAAAAGTGAATGTGGTTACAAAATTAGTCTCTAATTTGAGATTAAGTTCCATATTTAGTAAAGAAGATGTGAGGACTTTGAAATGGTTGAACCATACTGACTTAAAATCTCATATTCGCCTCAATATTTCGAGATCAACTGAAGATGTATAGTATATCGAAATATTCAGAGATATCACTTTTGGTGAAGAATTAAGAATCTCTGGAATAATATTTGGTGAGCAGGTATCAATTTTCAATATTTGTTACAACTGTCTGAAAGTGTTTAACGAATTTGATAGTTATTTATTTATTTAAAGTCGATTAAGTACACTTTTGGTTTGATAACAAAATAATAATAATGACAATAGTTGTTTACATAAAAAAAACACAAACTAAGTTAAGTACAACAATTTGCATCCAAAGTTGGATTTCGTGAAGATTTTGATGCTGTTCGTCCAATTTCAGAAAGTTATTGACTAATCAGTGGTAAGTGTTACTCAAGTAAAAATTTATTCCAAGTCGATTTATTATTCAATCTACATTAAACCTAACTATATTAAGATATAGTAACTATAATCTAATTTAATCTAATATAATCCTTAAATGCTTGTATCTTATCGTTTCACTTGTGCCATGTCACATTAATTGAAAATAATTATATCAACTGAGCAACCCAGGATAGTAAAAGTCACGTTTTAGCTGAATTTACTTAGTAACATTATAAATTTACTTCCAAGAACAATTTTATTGATGAATATTCTGCCAAAGCTGTAAAGCTTGGATTGTGGTGAACTACTAACTTGAGTGTGTTTATGTGAGTATAATTTATTGATCAAAGCGTTTCTTTAAATAAATAAAAAAAGAAAATATACATATCTAGACTGTTCAAACAAAGAAATAACATTTGGTGTAACGTAAGGTCAGAACATTCTAAAAGACGAAAAAAAGCAGCAATACAAACACACAGAAAATTGAAGTCGTTTTTCCGATTGTATCATGTGAAACATTATAAGAGGTCATTTGGTCATTATATTAGATGAATGACAATTGGTAAAATTACATAATTTACTAACAACAAAATTATCATAATGTGAATTGACCTTTCAAACTTTTAATATAGTGATGACTATTGGAAAATATACGTCAACTTCCGGGTCGAATAATAACCATTGAAATAATCTAGTTTACTGATCAGTGAATATAATGCAGTTAGTTACCAGGCTAAGTGTATTACAAAATGAAATTAAGATTTCTTTAGTAGTAAGTTTGAAAATTGATCAATATGAAGTCATTCATTTACTGGATGTACTTGCTGAAATTTATCATTTAGCCAAATTGTAATGATGCATCTTGTGAATTGTATCTTTTTTAAATTAATTTTAACGAGTTCAGTTTAATGATTTAATTGTACAAACTAGTAACTTTGTTAACATTTAGGAACAGATAGGTGATGGATTACTAGTGAATTAATAAGTAAGTCATAAAGCTTTTGGAGTCCTTACGGATAAATCTTCAGCTTGATTAGTTCCAAATTCAGTCAAGATGTAAGATTTTGTCATAGATTTTTTATTCGTAACCAATGGACGATATGCCATTTGATTCGAGTCACTTGATTTATTTATTCGGAATTCCAAGCAGATTTATTGTTTCATTGAAGAGAACAATAATATTTAGAGGGATTATTCTTTTACCATGAGTTATTGATGTTTGTGATAGAGTTGTTAGCCACCTTGCAACCACCTTAATAAAAGGATCAACATTTGCCACTGCCATAAATAGTGATATACAAAATTTTTATTTTTATTTTCCGATTTAGCTGTCAAATCGCTCGTTATTTCAACCATACAAACTTTTTACTGTGATACCTGTGTAACATGGATTTTTAAAACAGTGTAAATTTAGACTTATCATATAACGTGCGCTAAGATAAAAGCGACAGTCATGAGCCATACCTAGCTTATACTTGGAACTAGTAACTATGACGGTGGTTCTCAAATAGTTTCAGAACTGAAATAGTTTAGCATGTAATCAGATAGCTCTCTCAATCCGTCTAGACATTTCATAAAGGAGTATGGGGAATATACAGTATTCCGTTGTTGGTAAACCATACAATATGAGTTTTCCCAGCTTTGAGAAACTTTGGAATGAAGAACTAATGAAATAATTTCTTGTGAATCAGTACTTAATCTTCAATATTTTATTGAATATTATATTAAACAAGCAATTCTCTTGATCAACGTTCCATATCATTTTTTTTATTTTATTGACTGTACACAAATCCTAATTTTTATATAAACATTTTATTTCAACATCAAATATAAATCCAAAAAATCTTTCGAAAACTTTATTTTTAGTGGCGTATCTATCTCTATTTAGACTCGATAATAGTTTAAAGCAATTAGTCTCTTTTATAAATTTTGATAGTGTAATAAGTAGACGAAAATGATCAAAACTATGTGATATATTAGGGTAATACATTTCGAATACACAAAGGGGGTTTAAATTTTCGTATGGATAAGGCTTCTAGTCTCATTGACCTTTAATTTTTATACATAAATGATCGTCGCAACTTTAAGTGTGATCAGATAGTTCGAAATGCATTGCACTAATATATCACATAGTTCTGATAATATTCGTCTTCCATAATAATTTGTTAAAAAGTCATGTGACCTTTTCAACTGAAAATCAATTTCAGTCTGATATAATCGAAATTTCCCTCCTTAAGAAGGGTGATCTAACTTAGAACGGTTCATGGTTTTTAAAAAACACTTCTTCAACACTGGTTGTTGTGTTCTGTTTGCAGTCAGTTGATCACCTGACTAATTCTCACTAGAACTCGACAAACACAACTACCTATTATCCAATAGTGACTAATAATATTAACAGTGATAACAATCTGATCTCATTCTATCAGGAGTGAGGATGATGAGAAAGTGAGAAACTGTCAAATTCAAACAACTTCCATCACTATAGACAAAGATGGATAGTGGCTAGCACAGGAATCCAGGACGCGCGTTTCGTCCTATTTGGGACTCGTCAGCTGGATGTACCTGAATCTCAAAGTTGATGTTCACTCTGGGACTCGAACCCAGTACCGTTAGCTTAAAACGCTATCGCGCGTCCTGGATTCCATTGCTAGTCACTATCCATCTTTGCTTGTAATGCTTGGAAATTAAGGCAATATCGAGGCAATACGCACAGTATGCACATATGTCAATAAGAGACCGATCAATTTCAGTCCTAAACATCAATGGGAAGATTCAAGTGAAACAATATCAAGTGAATTAAACTTTCATCACTTCTGTCTTGTCACACTGAACATTGGTTCCAACTGTGAACCATCAGTTTTGATGAAGCATTTATCGAACCATTGAGTGGCATGAATACGAGGATTCACACACCAGATCCATGAGATGCACGAGTTAATCTCATTTATACTAACACTGAATTTCATCTGAGTCTGAATAGTTAGTTAATACGACCCTGTACACAATCTAAGACCATATGTGATCACTGAGTCGTGATATTCACCTACATGCACATCTGCATGAATCTCATTCGAAATGAGTCAAATTCATTAGAATAAATGCTATCATCATTCAGACGTGATTGGACAGATTTGTGTGGTGGAAAATTGTTTTCCACTCTATGTACTCTGAATTATTCCATTAGAGATTATTTCCATGAAAATGATCAGACTAAAGTATTGATTAGGATGTCGAAACCAACGGATTGTAACGTGAAGATTTTCTATGTATATAATTCATACATCATGTCTATGATATGCTGACGGTCTTATTATTCACCCAAACCGTTGTTTCTAATGGTCGGTAGTACTCTATGTGAAATATTTTGCAATCAGGAATATAGTTATAGTTGAAGTATATTTATCAAATATCTCGAACATATTGTTGAGTTGTAATGAGTAAGAACTGGTGAACCTTGATTTCGTGATATTTGACGTTTAGAACCACGGTGTATTTGCAATATTGAAGGAACTAACGCTCTCCACGGAGTTCGAATCTTGTTAACCCAGTGTGATACTACTATTTAGCTGTGTTCGTATAGTATGAGGAGCACTAGTTTCTTGAAGATTACAGATGTACTTTGCAGTACTCTGACCCCAATTGTCCTGGTAAGGCTGTGGGTTGGTAGAGTCCGCTTGTGAGGCCCTTTATTTTGTCGTCATTTAGATCGGACGATGTTTGTTGACGGGCTCTCCATTTTAGTGGCCCAAGATCTGACTCCAATTTGACCGTATGAATTATCGTTGTCGAAATATATATGGGGCAACAAGTATCAAAGCAGAATTTAAGGTAACAAGTGATAACATCAGTAGTGTTTTCCAGTGAGTCATCTGTAAATAATTCCCAGTTAGTCGTATGAAACATGTTTTTCAGATTTCCGATATTTTCTTCTGAGTAATTCCTATATTTGACTTTCTTGGTTTGATGTAGGAGTGCACTCTTCCCATGCTTTCCATATACTGTAGGTAGAACACGAATTATACAGTGATCCGAGCTAGACAATGGAGCACGTTTACGAGTCACATATATACCCACATCATTAATGAAAACGAAGTCTAAATGAGCATCCAAACGAGCAGGAAAATCTGCTACATTTTGGTGACCTAGTGACGTAAGGAAGCTACAGTCACATGAATTGAAATCACCACATACAACTGAAAGTGAATCTTTAAAACAAATAAAATGTTTACAATAATTATCGAGTAATTTTTTATCATGTGGACAATTATAATTTTGTTTTCATTTAGATTATTATTATTATTATTTTATTTTTATCAAAAAGGTCATATTTTCCTGTTCGATATTATGTTGTTTTCTTTTCTTTCTTTTTTTCTTCATTAAAGTGAGATCGAAAATAGAATTAAACACTGTTCAATCGATAATGGATTTCCGAATTCATCGAATTGATCATTAGTTTAGTGAGATGCAATTTAACTAATTTGAAAGTTCTATGATAAAATTATATTAGCGCATTTTCTAAATTGATCAGCATACATAGGTTTGTTTAGACAATCAACAATATCAAGTGAATTAAACTTCAACCCATTGCACAAGCAAGTGGCTATCAGGACTCAGTAGCTAAGTGGATAACGCGATGGCGTTTGAAGCGAACGGTACTGAGTTCGAGTCCCAGAATGAACATCCACTCTGAGATGCAGGTACATCCAGCTGACGAGTCCAAAACAGGACGAAACGCGCGTCCTGGATTCCACTGCTAGTCACTATCCATCTTTGCTTGTAATGCTTGGAAATTAAGGCAATATCGAGGCAATACGCACAGTATGCACATATGCCAATAAGAGACTGATCAATTTCAGTCCTAAAACATCAATGGGAAGATTCAAGTGAAACAATATCAAGTGAATTAATCAACTTATTAATAGTTTACAGTTAGAAGAAGAGTTTGAAATGTCTAGAATATCACTTTCTTCTTTGACTGTAGCATGTATTATAGTTAACTCTTTATCTCAAGAAACTATCATTTATTTATCAAGAGTACGATTTATTTTCATAAGGTATGAATGCAGTTTTGATGGTACTTTATGTTCTGAAATGAATGGTTTAATTGTGGAGTGTTCATTCTTTGATAAACAAAGAAATCATCCCCGTACTCTTTAAAAACAAATGAGCAATTAAAATTTTCTTTACAAGTAATTAGTAACTTGTTCGAAAGATTTAAAATTCCAGTCGGTCAGTCAAACTCAACTTAGAACCTGGCATATATGTGAACCAGTTTAAGCCACCACATCACATCATCTTGATGATATATCAGAGTAGTAAACGTGGTGACACCATCAGTAGTAACAGAAACCATTGGGCAACAATAGTGTGATTGAAGAAAGGAGGATGAATTTAGGGAACAAAACACGTAAGATAACTTTAAAACCTAAGATCTACGGAACAACATCGTGTAAGTCTATCTGCACCACTGCAGTTGATTCTGAGCCATGTCATATAGTGTTCCTAACAGAACGGACTCCGACTGGGTAGTCTTCATTTATCAACATGGTTTAGTTCAACAGACTTTTACTTCATGAATTAATCCCACGTCTATTATAACATTTTCACTGCTGGCAAATTTAAATTGCCTTTTCTGATCTGATAGCCAACCTAGCACATCTTCACCATTTATAGATTGGCTGATAACTTAGATCTATTTTAAGGTATACCGATCAATGACTGGTTTCCTAAAATTTGCTGGTTTTCTTTAAACTGCCTCTAACCAACATTATGACAACTTCCAAGTCAAATACGTGCTCGTGGTTGTCCATATACACTGATATAAGCTACGTCGGGGTAGACCTCACATCGCCAAGCCATTTGGCTCAGTATTAAAATGAAAACCGTCATGTCAATACTAAATAATACTAATATTAGTATATGTATCGTTTTTATTTTTCACAGATATACATATAATCTTCAGAAAACAGGGCAGTATAAACTAATGTACACAGTCACTAAAGTCCCAATTCCTGTGACTATCAGATCTAAAAACACTGATAAGTTTATTTAGGTTGAAATAAAGCATATGGACGACCTTGAACTATATTTTAACCAGTGAGAAAATAGTGTTTGGTCATAAAATGCTTTAAAATGAAAAATTAATTCATTTATAATAGATAAGGAGTTTTGATATAAAGAACCTTTATAATTGACTTATAAGAGTTTTCATGATAAATTGATATCAGGGGTAAGAAAAACCACCATTTATCTGCGTCCGTTAAACATTAAATATCTAACATTTTTCAGTTCATTTGATGTGTCAGTGATGCACGTAGGTATAATTTTCATTGAAGGCTTCAAATCATTTAAAGCTATATACATAGTTCTTCTGTGAACACAATACTGTAGCGTATGTTTTGAGCAAGTTTCCTTTCACTTTACTGATCTAACATTACACTTAACCTATTCTGTACAACTAACACCCAGTTTTGTGTAACTCATAATTTAAATCTTGACGAATGTTCAGAAAAACGATCGAGCATATTATCTTCTAAGAAAGTATTCTTCATAAAAACTATTAAGTAACCAACATTGCTGGCTGGTTTCATCAATTCAAACAGGCTGGTGTAAATACGTTGGAGCAATTGAAAACTTGCTTTGAAACTCAAATCTACTTTTATAACTCCTAACTGAGAAGAATGTACCTATCATAATAATTAGTCACCAGCCGCCTGACGTCTTTCACACAATAAACGTATTATGATTACTAGATATAACAATCTCTGTTATTTGGAGATAATTTATCCAAAGAGTTAAACTGATATTTTATAATAAAATATACTCATCAATGAGATATACAAATAACTTTGAAGAAATCCATCTATCTCCATTTAGTCAAGACTAATTCCCTTCACTAGTGTAGCTGAGGGCTACCGATTAGCTAATTTTACTCAACTAAAATTGAGGTTCATTTTTAACCAAACTTCCTTCCTTACATACGTACACTCAACAATACATTTAAAAGCTAAATTACTGAATAAAGATGAAGAAAATATACGTAGGTTCTATAGAATAGACAGATTGTGGTTAACAATGGGATCTAAAACTTTCGAGCTGTATGCGTCTGTATCACAGAGCTGACGTACACATGAAAACCAGAACCCATTACCTTTCACTAAAAACACCTAACACGTTATCCACTGAGTTACTAAGTCCAGCGAACGAGCTCTAGATAGGATGAAACACTTATCCTGCATTCCACTGCTAGCTATAACCCAACGATCTCATATAATCTTGTAACCACATGGCTATATCGGTGCATTCAACACAATATGGATTTATGTCGACAAGGAATGATCCAAATTAATTCGAGAATTATAACAACAAAATAATTTAAATTCTCCAATAACGATAGAAATACTTAGCTTTAATGACAAGAAAATAAATCGTTCGAGAGATGTGTAAGCTTTTGTATGAAATCAATAACTACTACTACTATTACTACTAGTGTAGTGGACGAGAGCACCGGTTAAACGATCAAATCAGTTAGACACACAATTACAGAATCAATCAGCATATTCTGAGAACCATGCGGTAAATTCTTCATTTGCAAAATGTCTATCAATTGTCTAAAACTTCATTGTTCCTTCATTTCCATATCAATTACTCTCTGTTATCGTTCCCTTCAATCTTCTCAACCTTTTGCTTCTAGGTATTGCACTTCTGACTGGTGATACATACTAATTATATCTGTCGACATCAGTAGCACACACCACAGTACTACTACTTGTATTACTAGAACCTCATCTAAAATTCTTTAAGTACAATGTTTTACATTTCCAAAAATTGAAGTAATGTTAGAATGAATAAAAATAGCATAAAACATCAAAAAAACTAAAGTACCATTTGAAGATCTAATTACGATGCCATTTAAGCATAATTTATAATTTATAGAAGGAACTATTATTCATCAGGTAAAATAAATACAAACTGATTTAATAATAGTAGCATTAGTAGTAATGGTTATTATTATTGTAATGGTGACAGTGTCAATAGTTGCACAGATACGAAGATATTTGATATAATTAGTCATATTCCTACAGTTATATACATTATTTGATTCCAATTTTTCAGAAAATTTAGAAAATATGGCAGAAAGTAAATCTGGTTAACTGGCAAGTTATTATTAACTAAGAAAAAAAAACTCGAAATAATACACATTTAGGTGAAAGAATTCAAAGAGAAGGTCTTAATAAAAGTTTCATAATGATTGATACTTATCAGAAAGACAAATGACCAATTCTAAAGTAACTGGTTATCGTCTAAGGACTCAAACTATAACCATTCTGTGTACAGAGTAGAGCTGTTATTATTAGGCTATTTTAACCATGAATAACAATCGATTGATATGTTTAAACTAATCGCTCACTGAGTAATAGCTTATATGATATTGATAAATCGTTAGCATCAATTAAATTCTAACGAACAAAGTGCATTACAATATTGATTCATGTAACCCATAAGTGTAAAAAATAAAGTTAACAAAACTTATTTGATTTGATAAAATAATATTATTGTTTTAGGATTTACTGTTTTACAACGGAACGAGCTACCAATTCTAGAAATAAATCAATAGATAGATAAACAGGTAAATAGAATGACAAACAGACAAAATGAAATAAATATTCCTAACAAAAAACTACACTGAAGTGTCTTATCAATGTAGATAGTAACAAAATAAAAATAAACAGGTAAGAAATAAACAAAAAAATGGTTAAAGAAATGAATTTTACTTTTAAAATGCATGATCTTTACCAATATCATTCAATGTTGTTATCAAATAGTCAACCATTGATTTTATAATGATTATTTCTACACAATAATTAAATTGTTATAATAATAAGAGGTTTGTGGAGATTTGTTCAATTTTCAATGTAGCTACTTGTCATACACAGATATCATCAGGAGAATCTATTGAAAACCAGAAATCATTGACACAACTATTGAATCCTACTAAAACTGAATAAAATTATTAAGCACTTACAATTCATCTTTTGCATAATAAACAGTTTATCTTTGATTATATATTTTATGTCTTCTTATAGACATTTATTGGTCAGTTAATAAATCACTAGTTGTTTCATCGTAACTGATATAATAATTTGATTGAAAAAACACTGTAGTCACAATTAGACTGTTACCATTGATTAGTAAATTAGATTTTGAATGCCGGATCAGTGGTTTAGAGGTTAAGCGTTCGTTTGCGAGACTGATAGGCCATGGGTTTGAATCCCGCGGAGCGGGTTGATGGATGCGCACTGCTGAGGAGTCCCATACTAGGACGAAATGGCTGTCCAGTGCTTCCAGGTTTTACATGGTAGTTTAGCTTTAGCTGGCTCATGAATTCAACCATTCAAGAAAATAGTGTATATCTTCATTTATAATGTGTGATTTTAAAAAAAAGATTGGTACTCACGTATTTGACAAATTTTAAAATAGTTTTTGTGACTTTGTATTTTCGAGTTCTCTGTTCTACATTGTCCGATTGTAGAGATTTTATTATCGTACTGGTCAGTAATTTCAGCGTTTACTTCATGAAGAAGTGAACTACTTAGTTATTCCACAAGCCTAATTTGTGATTGAATGTTGTCAAAGGTCTTGTTGTCGCTGAATTTCTTTGTACTGAGTTTAACTGTCTTTTTTCGTTAAACTGTGATCACGTTATTGATTAACTTCTTTTCAAATAACTTGATAGATAGTGTCGATTTTAATGTGATCACTGATCAGAATTTTATGCTTCCAGAAATTCCCTAGCATTCTTTGAATTTCCTCGATCCGGAATTTTTATGTTTGCTCAATCGAATCTATGTTCATAGTTGTCTACATGCATTAATATGAGTTATGACACATAATCTTGTTCCACTGTTAGTTTATGTTCATGTACCTTTCATGGCTACCTGATATCAATTGATGCATCATTGGAAATCAATAATCGCTCGATAGTTCCTTCATCTGGGCATTGAGAATTCTTCTTGACTATTCATTCACGAACATTCAAAGTAGATCAGAGATAATACTTGTAAGGTCTTGTGGTGAACAGAATATCTTCAAACCACTTGGTAAGGATTCTAAGATTCATATTTCTTAATTCATTCAATTTATCGTATAGCATGAAGAATGAAAATAAAGCATCATACTCGCTTCATCCAAACCTTCACAAAGAATTTATCTCAATGGTTGTGTACTTACTAGCGGTAACTGACTTCAAGACAAATTTTGTAATGAGAAATTTTCACCGCTAAATGTTAAATGTGTTCAAAGTGAATGATAGTTGATCAGTGTAGTGCTGATGGATTTCAAAGACGAATGAAATATTTCTCATGTGATCTCTTTTCAGTTTTCAGTGGTTCTTCTATTATTAACAGTTTGAGATGAAACTCAATACACACTCCTATGTGGAGTAACCAATAACCAGTAGCTCATATTTCGAATTTCATTTACTAGTGAATAAATATTCCTTTCGTAAAGGAGCATAGACATCCCACGAGCATTCTGAATCTAACTCTGTCCTGGGCAATCGTTTTGGGTTCTTTCCAGTTACTATTCATCTTTTTTGTGTCTGCTCCGAATTCTCGGAGCAGTGTGTTCTTCAGTCTCCCACTTTTCCGTTTCCCTTCAGGATTCCAAGTAAGTGAATGCCTCGTGATGCAGTTTAGTGATTTCCGAAATGTATACCCAATCCAATGGAAGTGGTTCCATTGTCTTTTTCTAATTACATCCTCAGATGGAACCTAGTTTGTTCTCTCCAATAGTAGGCTGTTGCTGATGGTTTCCGGCAAACGGATATTTAGTATATTGTGTAGACAATTGTTTAAAATACTTGCAATTGTCGATGATAGTTGTAGTAGTTCTCTACGTTTAACCTCCGTACAGTAGGACTGTCCTGACGTTCGTATTGATGATTCTTAGTTTGATATTGGTTGACTGACAGTTGTTTTGAGTTACATATATGCTTCAACTGTAGGACTGCTGTCCTTGATTTCCCAATCCTCGTCTTTACGTCTGCATCAGATACTCCATGTTCATCAACGATGCTTCCCAGGTATATTTCACACCTTCCAGAGCTTTTACGTGCATGTTTATGCCTACTGAGGCGGATGCAGCTGCTACGCTGGCTGTCTCTACATGCATTCTTTGGTGTGTATGGGATAGGAGAGCTAGATCATCTACGAAGTCCAAATCTTCTAATCGATTCCGAGATTTTCATTGTATTACATGTTTCGTCTCAGGTGTCGAGGTCTTCATAGTCCAGTCGACCACTAGAAGAAAGAGAAATGGTGGGAGTAAGCAGCCTTGTCTGACTCCAGTCCTCACTTGGAATACAACTGTCGGTTGTCCTCCATGCACGATTATGCAGTGTAATCCGTCGTATGAATTGCGGATGATGCTAACGATTTTCTCAGGTACACCAGTGTCGAAAGACGTTTTATAAAATCTTTCTATCCACACTGTCGAATGCTTTTTCATAACCAAGGGAGTTGGTATAGGAAGACGATTTCCATTCAATTGGTTGTCCAACGATGATTCGCAGTGTCGCGATTCGGCCAACGCACGATCGACCTTTACGAAATCCAACCTGTTGATCTCGAGGTTGGAGTCAACTGAATCTTCTTCTGGTTGAGCAACACTCTGATGAAAAATTTTCCTGGTACCGATAGTAGTGCTATACCTTTGTACCTCTCACATCTGCTCAGATCTTTATTCTATCGTGTCTTTATGAGGTGTCCTTCTTCCCAGCATGTCTGTGGCAGTTGTTCTTCCTCCCAAACCTTTCTGAATAAAATCTGAAGCATCCTTGCACTCACTCATTTGTATTTCTGACTTCATTGCTACAACTGGTATATTGTCAGGGGCGTCTGCTTTCCCAATCTTGATTTGTCTGTCCTCCAGTTCTTCAGTCTCAGTGATCGGCTTGCCTTCTTATATTTGAATGGTCACACCGCTTTACAATATATCCCCTCTAGTTTCTCTGTTGCATCATATGATTGTCTCATAATTCCATATTTTCCAGCATTTTCGGCTATCATTGCTAGTCCTCACACGTATTTCAGATTTTCGGTTCTGTGTATTCGGTCTATGCTTTGACTTTGTCTATTCTCGTTCGGTTATTGTTAATTGCTGTCTTCTTGTTCTTCCTTTCTTGAAAATTGTCCACGGTTTCAATAGAGATTCATTTCTTGTGATGATGCTTCTTGGGGCATAAAGCCTCCTGATATGTCGAAGTTGGTGTTTCTTTGATCCATTTCCAAATGTCATCCATAATAGTCTCTTCTTCTTTCATTCGGTCATGCAAGGCTCGGAACCTGTTGTTGAGAGCTATCCTGAATTCGTTGACTTTGCCAGTATCTAGAAGGAAGGCTGTATTGAACCTTTGTAATGCTGTCTCTCCAATGGTCCAGTGTTTCTTTAGCTTCAGTTTCATCTTGGCAACCACCAAATGGTGGTTGCCCTTCTGAAATTTTTATTGTTACAAATATGATCTATTTGGTTCTCTTTGGTGTGGTTCGGTGAGACCCATGTAGCTTTGGGTATGTGTTTTTACGAATATAGTTCCACCTATAACCGATTTGTTGAATGCACATAGATTTGAGAATCTCTCTCGATTTTTGTTTCTCCCAGTCAATCCTTGTTGTCACATGATATATTCACACCCGGTGTTGTCCATCCCGACTTTGGCGTTTAGGTCTCCCATCAGGATGATGCGATCCTTTATTGGGGATTCCGCTATGATTGATTGCAACCACTCATAGAACTGATCTTTATCGTTGGCGTTGCTGTCATTGGTGGGTGCATAACCTTGGATAAGATTCATTGTGATTCCCTCCGTCTTTGTTTGGAAGGATGCTTTGATGATTCTGGATCCATGAGATTCCCATTTTATAGGTACTCTTCGTGCTTCTTTAGACAATATCAGTGCAAATCGTTGTATGTGTGGAGCATTTTTTCCTTCATGATCAGAGTAAAATAGATTCTGTCGTGAACCTGATCTTTTCTGTATACCTTAGGTCCAATGGTTTTAACTTATTCCGAGAAACACCAGGTTGTATCTCCTCATTTCCGTAGTTATTTTGTTAGTCTTTCCTGTCTCTTACATTGTCCAGCCATTCCATGTGCCTATATTAACTATTACTATGTTTGTCAGAATTAGCGTCGGCATCATGGCTTCCGAAGAATTTCGGCGTTCACCATCAAAATTCATAATTCTTTTGAATGGAGATACTTCAACTGTCACGGTATAGTTTGAGTGATTTAAATAGTTTTTTGTGGTCAGTTTTTTTTTAGCATGGTTGTTTTCTATGGGATGGGGTTCCTAACACCCAGGGCCTTCGGTCTCGAATCCCGCTTGAGGGATCGTGGATGCGCACTGCTGAGGAGTCCCACAATAGGACGAAACGGCCGTCCAGTGCTTCCAGGTTTTCAATTGTGATGGTCTAACATCAATCGGTTTATGATCTCAATCAGATACTGTTATGTTTTGAATAAAAAAATTCCAAAGGTATCTTTTTTGTATTCTGTTTTTTTTTAATTATCTAGGAATGCTAACTAAATTTATGCTTTTTTTTTAGTGCATACCAACTTAAACTATTCACAAAAAAAATTACATTTTAAAACTTCCCTAGATTTTTTGTTATGTCTTCAGTTATGAACAGAAGTTTTTGTTTGATTGTTTATCTTTCTTAAATAAGTTATAACGTGAATCCTGTTCCTTTTCTATCAGATTCAATAATAAAAACTTAAAAGGCGTTGAAAAAAATCTTGCTATATATAATTAGTAGAACTTGTATTTATGAACAGTATAGGCTAAATAAGGTCAAAAACATGGCGCGTTAAGGTTTACTGGCTAACATTCAAACTCCTTTGTTTTTACATCGCTAACTTTTGCTATTTACAAAATTTATACTTTTCTTGTAATCAACACTAATGTATACAAGTCTTTATGTATAATTCACTCAAATTCAGTCAATAGATCAAATTCATAAAACTTGGTTGATAGGCTGAATAACTTAAGTTATTGATATGATGGGATATTTATTGATTCAAAGATGGTTTTCATCATGAACTGACATCAGTTGTTGAATAAATCAAAACTGAGAGGCTGTAGATGATTTCATTATCTTAAAATAGAAATTCTACAAGTTTAACTACTAATACTTTGAGGAATAAATTTTTATGAACTATTTCCTTTTTTAAAAGTGGACTGTAATCTTATGAACTCAGTTACTTCATGATATAGAGAGGCAATTTATCAGTTTTGTCGGTCTATATTTGTCTGAAAATTAAATGCTCTTGCACTTACAAGTTGTGTTTCCACACTAAAGTTTATCTCTATCAATAGAGTCACTAAATTTACGAAGTTTGCGATCGTTATATTACTAACCAATTTCGAAGCTGAAGCCACTAAACATGTAAGCTTTATAGTCAGATTTTGTTCACGAATCCTGTACATGAAAGAAATAAACGTCATTGATTACCATTTTCTAGTAATATTTGAAACTGACTAATAAGATATCATGAGCCTAGTCTTCCATCGGGAGAAAGCCTCTTTCCACCTTGTGTATGGGGATGATAAGGTTAGAGACCAAGTTCTGCAGTTATGAAAGAAAAATTATATTAACATGCAAAGCACATCTGCTAGGATGGCAGAGGCCGTCTATTTCACTCGGATTTTTAGCAAGCTGTTGAAACAGTTACAAGATTCATATATTTGGATATCTATAAGTTTCTCTGGCTCGGTGAGATCAACCTAGGTATATTGAAATCTGGAACAGGCCAATCTGGGTAACCATAAACGCCGCCATGACAATATTCAGGGTTCAAAATGTTGGATGTATTCAGCATCAGTGAGAGCAGTTGTCCTTTAGGCTCGTACAACCTGGCCTCTCTAAGGTGAGGATACCATAAGTCCCTCAATTCCATCAATCTTTGTCCCGAAAGATAAGTTGTGTTCAGGGACAAAACTGTTGAAGTAATTTCGAAGTCAGGAAAAGTTTGCAGTCATATATGCGGACCATTGGAATGTTTCGGTCAAGAGGTCTGATGTTGTGATTTGAAGCGAGTTCGAATTCATTACAGCATATCATTTCTAAATTGTACATCATGTTGAAAATATTCTTATAACTATACTTTGAACACAAAATAGTTGAAGAGTTTGCTTAAAAAACTTATGCGCCACATTGAGACTCATGTTAGAAGCTTCATAATTCATTGACTGATCTATGACATTCTTTTTCACAGATATTTAATCTACTGAAATCATAATGAACCCTTAAAGGGATTCACCTTCATTCGTAACGGCAAGAATCATAGTTTTCTCTTAGCACTAATTTTGAGGGAATTCGGGAATATTTTACATTAAAAACTAGAATTTTGAGGTGTCTACAAATGATGTATAAAATACCTTTAATTTGGAATGAGATTTAGGAATCCCATTGGCATGTCAAAATTACCTTAGTTTCATTCTATTAAGCAGAAATAAAGTCTTTTAAATTTACGATATAATTTGATCAAATATTCGTTCTATGTTACTTATCTCTTGTCCAACTGGATTGCCGGGTATATCAAAACTCCCCAAAATCATTAAAATAGATAAGATTTCACTTTCCAGGTAATCGATATTCAACAATGCATGATTTCATCTTAATAAAAATTGTCTACGATGTAAAGCCATACATAATAAATTAGGTTAAAAAGAATTGATGTATGAATTAATTAACCTTGACTATCACTGTTTATTTGACCTGGTGAAAAAACTCATGTATAATTTGAAAATATCAACATTTAAATATCTCTAGTCATTCACAAATATCAATAATAATAAAACTGGAAGTAAATAAACTTTACAAGAATTAACCAATGAGATTGTAGTAAGAAACATCACATGACCTATATTGTAATAGCTGTTATTTATTTATTCTGTGACCTTGAAGCTTGCTATTCATAACAAGAGTTCAACTGATATACGTAAAGGTTTCATTTATTCACGTGATGTGTTGTTACATGACAAAAATAAGTACAAATATCGTTTTTTAAATGGTAAAAAAAATATTCCACCAACAAATTTTACAAAAAAAGAGGCTGAAATAATTTCTTAATTAAACAAAATAGGTCGATGTTTCCCTGAACCATAAAGTAAGGACGAAAATTATTTTCAGAGGAGAAAACGACTTTATAAAATATTAAATTTATGTTTCTTTTTTCCCTATTTGTTCACATTACAAAGGAAATAATAAAAAAATAATATCTCGAATGAACATTTCAAGAAGGTGAAAATACAAAATTAATGCTTAGTACATTTCTAACACATTTTAGCCAACTCTTTGTTGACATATTAGAAGTTTGGAATATTTTGTAAGGAGTAAATAGAATGGAGAGGAAGGGTAATATGACCTAAATAAGCTACATGGAATACACATAATCCACTTTAGTAAAAAGGTATTAGGTTACAGAAACTAACTTAAATGGGAACTCACTTATTTGAAGGGATAACACTGAATTATTACGAAAAAATTTTTTGCCACTGTGTACTAACTTGAGAAATTGTAACAGGTGGAATTCAACCTCGTCACCAGTGGAACAGTCATCAACGACGAAGGTGATGAACAGCAGTGTTATGTTGAAGGTTGACTGGAGTTGGAAACATGAAGCACTGTACTGCAACTCAGTGATCCAAAAGTAACGTGTTCACAACAACTAAGACATTGTTATGCTTGCCACTTTTGAAAATTCTTCAACTGGAGCCAAAACAGATATTCAGTGCTCCCTGAGTCTGTAGCTGATATCAGATTATGATGAGGATTTTCTTGCTATTAGCAACTACATGAGTAAACTTATAGTGACTTGAGATTGAATGTTTGCGTGTTCAGGAAACACAAGCTATTTCCCATTTAAACCTCTAAATTAAAGACACTTTGTAAACTAACTTTGTATCGTGGTGAAATTCTGAAGTATAAAGTCACTGTCCACTGATTGTAGCACCAAACATGAGATGATGGGGATTTGTAACTGAGTAGGATTCTGGAGGTACACTATTTATTGAGCTTGATGGTTTAATCATTAAGTCCCGAATGTCTCTATACAAAACCATCGCATACTTCAAAAGGAAGTAGGTTGTGAGAGTCCCTTCACAATCGACCAATAGCTTGTTCGGTTGGTAAGACATCTGAATGGTTGCTGCCTCCAACGCAACGATGGACAGCAATCAATCAATTAACTGTGGGAAAATTGTAGTACTTCACTTCTTTTCGAAGTATTTATAAATGACTAACCTTTTACTATATAAATGTCACCAATGATTTCTGTCTCAATGCCAAGCCTATGAAATTTGTTATGAAATGTCAATGACTGCCTTCTCACGGGAATGTTGTTTACAAAATCCAGAAGACGAAAATCAATTGTTTGGCATGCTAACTGGGTTGATGGACATACAGAATCCGCCTAGGAAAGTTGGGAAACCCTTAGATTGAGAGGACGAAAAGCGAATGTCCGGCGCTTTAACCGGGTTGATGGACATGGAGAGTCCACCTAAGGGAGTTGGGAAACCCTGATTCCAAACTACTGGTGCATATGGGCTCCAGTATCCTGAAGGGACAAATGGCGTTTGAACCAATCGTTGGTCACCGGCTACCATGGGACTGCATCTCCTCACGATACTTCACTGTCTTGCGGATCAGACCTTCAGTTCGAAGGCTCCTAACGTCGCTCCACTGCCCTGTGGACCATACCTTTAGACCAAAGGCTCGTGGAGTGGGCTCCTAAGAAGACTATGTGCTTGGTTTGGACACACTAGCAGTACCCAAACTTACTGATTTATATGGCCCATATATACTTTCGTGCCCCCTAAGTACGTTTTATGTAATTAAATAAAATAACATGATGATACCTCCTAACCCATAGTGAGGTTAAGGCAAGAAGGATCTAAAACGTTTCCCTTAATTCCATTTTACCAGAATACAGATATACTTTATAAGTAACGATTAGGGTCAGAATCCCATCTATACGACTAAGGGTACATGAATAATAACATAGCTGGTTGAAGCTAGTAAGTAGTTTTCTGAATGACCTGTAAAGATAGAAAGAATCAGTGGCTAGAAAGGTTTACCGATATGGTCGTCAACTAATAACTATAAATATGTACTCATTCTACCAAAAGATGAGTATTAGGTTTTTTTAAATAGATTTAACGGCTACTTGCGGCACTGTTTACAACTGAATTTACCAGTTATTTTACAACATTTAATAGGTAGGAAACTACCTTAAATCATTGTACGTTTTCAGGTGCTACATATTGATAAAAAGAGTAAGAATATTTCGATACACTTTGATTAGTAAACGGAATACACCCACGATCATTCCGATTACATTTCATCTCTGTTTCAACATTTTATTTTATCATGCTGAGCCATCCTTTCCCAATGATAATTTCCCTATCTATCTTTTGATGAATACTTAAGCCAATAACAATCAAACGATTATTAAACTTTCCTTGTTTAAAATTTTTTTTATTTTTTAATACCTTTGTTTATTTAACCTCACTGTCACCATGTATAACAAATTTATTATCATCCTGTAAAAATAAGTATATATATTTGCGATTGTACAGCTTTGAAAATGAGTTCGCCGAACTAATCTGTCTTATTTAATTTGATTAGTAACTAGTGAAAGTGAAAAATCTTGGTAATCCTATTATACAGGCACAACTACAATCAGATGGTATTAGTCAGTTAATCATAATCAACGTAAAACCTGGAACATATATGTTGGATGAACTCCCCATACCGTATCGGCACGAAAAGATGAAGTCAGCAAAATGAATAACGAAGTATTTAAAAACCACCTAGTAGCAGCAAACATGATAAAGACTAAGCGTTGGTAATACGGTTCGAAAAGATAGAAAGAGATATATGTGGAGGAATAATGGAATTCAACTTATAAGCCGATAAATATCGTCTGCTGAGGTAGATATTGGTTAAGTATATGTAATACATGTCTTAATCACTTTCATTGATGAGGATATACAATTAGATCAGTTAATTTGTCACCTATGGTGAAAACTCTAAGCCTGACCTTATCATTGCTAAATCAGTGTGTTCCAATTTCATACTAAATAACAAAACGCTTAAAACAACATATATAAGCGAACAATTTTCCTTTTGACTAGATTCTCATCACGCATTACTTTAGTATACAGTAAAATTTATATGCATGTGTGAAATTATTAAACCAAATTTTTTTCAATTATTTTATATTTAGGCACAGAGAGGAAATGTTGACATGATTTGAATGTGAAACATCATTAGGAAAAATGACATGAAAGAATAGAATGAAACAAATAGAACGTAAGCGACACGTTATGCAGAAAAAAATATGTAAGACCGGTTGCCATCACACCAGAAATGAGCCAAAAATAGATTTATTCAGTGTTTACATAAACTAAAATGCATATTCAACAAAAACCTGATAGGAAAAACAAACCACCACTGACAGATATCTTAACACATACTAACATTGATGAAAAATAGACAGAACGAAATGTTTGAAATAATACTAATGAAAAATTCGGCTGCAGACAGTGAAGCTAAATTTAGGATTTAGCAATATGAGCGATCACCGGGCCCCGTTTATTCATGGCCTCTTGAATTAGTCCTTCACCAGGGTTTCGAACTATTAGTTCTATAGATTGAATCAGTCTCTGAGATGAAACGTTTACGAGGTCTGAAAGAAAATGATACATCAGAGTAAAAGATATTTGAAAGACTGATGGGTTGCGACGTATACACAAAATTTATAATGAATACACCCCGATGGTGTTGTACACCATGAATTTCCTCTTGAAAGACGAACACTAAATGGTACCGTGTTTAAGTGACATTTTCTAAGCCATTGAGTGATAGTATGAAGCAACATTTGTGTGGTGATTGAAATCTCCAACTGGCTGATTTGTCAATTTCTAATCATAATTATTTTGGGCTAAATATACATATATGCTTTGGGCTAGTAAATACATCTCAAATATTACCAAATATACCAGACATGGCTTAAAATTATAATACTTCGAGCCTCCAGTAGCTAGGTCTTGATAAGCCATGTTGAGTGAACAATTAGTGGTCAATCTATCTATATACTGATATTTATTGGAGACGGACTGGCCAACAGTTCCCATAAGTCTTGCACTTTCATGGAAAAATAAGTCGTTTAAACAATATATATGGCGATCTAATGTAAGAACCTTAATTTTAAATCCGATAACTGGTTATAATATGTGTCGATTTATAGCACAGGAGAAACGTAATGATTTGAAATGCAGACAAATTAGTGTATGAACTTACTTGGTAGTAAATTCGTTAGCTAACTTTCTTGGTATGAAACCAGCTTTAATGGCTCCGTTCATAAATAATTCCATTAACGTGTAGGCAGCAGGTACATCTATTTGTAGGTCTGGTAATTCAGCATAAACACGTTTGACACCCAGAGTTAACTGGTCTATTGTCAAAACAACTGAAGCACATAATTCCTTCAGTAAACGAATAACACGTTCACGTGCATCCTCTGTGCTTATTTCTATAGCCATTATAATTGACTAAAAAAGATTTAGAAAGGGATTTTGATAATAAGAAGTGATTAAATAAGCTTCAAATATTACAGTGAGACATTACTACATTCACACGTTTTAGTTCCATAAAAGCTAGTACCTGCCCGAAACAACTACAAACTGCTTCTCTTAAGAATAGTTAGGTGAACTAGACTTCATAATTACACGCATTAGACTACTAGCCCTAGTGTTTGTTACACTTGGTTATCAAACACTGATGAGATGAGGGTTAAGGTCGCACCCTTAAGGGTTGAAAGATAGTTTCAAATCAGTAAAAAATTCAAGATGAGCACTGGCAAATAATATAAGGATAGTGCAGAACTGGTCATATTAATCATTTGTTTGAACTGTTAAATTTCAACTATCTAAAACCCAAATCCACTCAAAAATTTGTAAACCAGTGTAAACGTCTGTGGAATGGAATAGCCGCCCAACTTACAGACCAAGTAAAAATCTGAAGAAAATCAGTTAACAATCGTTTAGGTATCGAATTTAACGGGTCATTATTTACCATTGCATACACCTAATATCAAATTGCAGAGGTGATATAAAGTCACAGAAAAAGGTAATATGACCTCCAAGTTGTTTTTGTTAACTAAACGACACCATCACTTTAATTAACAATCAAGCGTGAAATTGTATGATGTAACTTGGATATGTATACTCTGTGTTTGTAACCTTTGCAGTCAAAACCATAACACATATGATATTGAAAAACCTTTTGAATTCTGACTTTTTTTCACGATAGTTGATGTGACTCATTTGCCATCGGATGACAAGTTATTTGTATACTATAAAACGTTACCTCATATGGAGATACGAATGTTCAGTCGGACATATCAATCAGTATTCCACCAATCTTAAAATGCACACTAACTATTTTCAAAGTTATACTTTGTATGGTAAATGGAAAATTAAAAACTCTCCGTAAAAATATAAGATATAATCATGAAATTTACATAAATATATTGATCAGGACTAGCAAAATTTCGTTACAAGAACTGTCAAAGAATTAAGTATATTCTGCTAAACTCACCTGGAAAACAAGCTCATGTCGAAAATGAGGGGCATCTAGTTCTAACAGTGCTGCAGTAGCTTCGTCAATATCATTTGATTCAATGAATGACTTGACTAATCTTTTGATTTTTTTCACTAGCATTTTTGTAGCTTTTGGGCCAGCGGGTACACCCCAAATGTTATCCAATCTAGCATAGGCATGTCTTAGAGTTAGAATACTTTCAGCTCTGTTCAGAGCCTCAAGAGCTAGGTCTGGACGGGACATATTGACGGTTATCAAGCTTGATGCAGAGCCAATACCACTGCTAGCAGAGGTGTCCACAGATACTGAGCCACCAGAACTGCTGTCACTAAAGTTGCGAGTACCAACTCGAATTGTATTTTGTGAGTTGGAATGATTTGATTTAGTAGAGACCGTGATAGCGTTTTCCGATTCGCCTGTCTCAGTTTGGAGAGGGCTGCTACTAGGTGAAACCTGAGATAGAATATTTCTCTGCAGCTCAATAAATTTGGGAGGGAGGATATCATCTGTAACTGCTCTTGCTATAAAACGCCCAATATACTAAGACAGAGAAGATGAAAACATGTCATATTTTAAATGTTTGGCTGAAAATGAAAATATGAACCAAGTTTAAGCAAAACGCTTAACAGTTATGTTTTACTTCACAGTAATGGTAATAAACTGTTGCCTTTTCCAGTCTGTTTAAACAATTGCAATCTATACTCTTAGCTTCCAGATCTATCGAAAAATGCGAGACAATCGTGTATTGGTTTCAAATGATACATCTTTAATTTTATAATGGCGAAAAATAAAGACACAAATAGGATATACGGGTACATACACGAGCTTATTGTTTGACTAAGCGTCGAACGACTGTGTTTTCGAGGTTAGTGTACGTTACATATCACTGAATGTCATATAAAAAAGAAAGGTGGCAGCTAACACATTCCAAATACTCCTCTATGTTCTGAACGCTTGCCATATACCTTGTTCGTTTATTTGGACACAAACAGTGGTATAAGGGGGCACCAAATACATGTGTCACACAATAAGAATGAGGCCATTAGCAGTAACCATTGATTTGCGTAAGGACTGAGATACTGCCCGGGCACCAAAACCTTGAGTAAATAAATGAGGTGTTTGTCAATTAGTTACATAATCTAATTGTTCTGTAAGGTTTTCCTATAATGAAGATGCAGTAATTGCTTTACTCCAAAATTTATATTGGTGACAATGATACCTGGTAGTTCAGGATAAAGTTGAAAAAGATATTTTAGACTCGTTTTGTATGAGAGGCAAAGTAGGACCTTGGAAATATTCAGTAATACTTCTAATCATCACATAACTATGATGAAGAGAATTTAAAAACAATGTGCACTTTAAGGGGAACTTTTAAAAAGTATTTGTGTGAAAAGAGCTTATGTTAAAGTTTAGTATAAATTTTGCTGTGGGGTAAAATATATGGTCTGTTAATAACAGAAACTTTACCATTAAGAAATATGTTCACAAACATACCTCAGGCACTTTGGGGACATCAATGATGAGATCACCAATTTCACTGAAAACAAGTTGGAATCCTTGTTGAATGTGAGCATGATTGAGGACTTTGCCACACATGTCTGACAGCAGTTCTGATGTTAGCTCGCATTGTGTTTGTCGATGTTGAATGGCAAGAGTAATTGCCAAATATGGAAGTCGACGACGTTGATGTCCCGCAAGACTCATATCCGAAAGAACATCCTGAAAGGACACCGAATAAGTTCAATGTAAAGGCTATCTTATCCAAATTTACTGGAAGACAAACAAATCAAAGAAAATATTTTTCCACACTAAGGTCACGAAAATAGTAATTGGTTACGGCTTTCGGACTTATTACGACGGAAACCAGTGGAAATCCTTCCATGACCGTTCATTATACTTTTTATAAGTGGGATGGGTTTTGTTAACTGAAAGTTATTTTGTGACTACCTTCCACTGAGTTATATCTTAGTAAACACTGCTTCTTTCAATTATACTACTCTTCCCTCTTTTACTTCTCTGGAATATTACCTCTTTTTTTCTGTCGCATTCCTGAAGCTCTGTTTTGTCCCAATTCCTGATAATCCAAAAGGATGAAAAACGACTTATTAACTGTAGAACTCTGGTTTCTTTTCGAATGGTACGGATCTACACATTGTAACACCAAAAAATATCAAGCGGACGAATGGGCTGTTTACAAAGGCTTAACATATAAATATTAGGTCGCACATACGATACAACCGCTCTTAAGGTTGAACCAACAAATTTCAAACTAACAATGGTGATGCTGCTTCCCTAACTTACTGAGTAAAACCTAAGTTAGGTGAAAACACTTAGAAATAAACAAAAAAGGTTGAGTAAGTATAATCAGAAGGTAGATTTACTGTAAACAATAACTATAGAACAACAATGGGATGACTTACAATAACCTCCTGAGTTTTGCCGTGTATGAAAAACTCGTTCATCAATGAAATGAAAGTCTTTTCAAATATATCATCAGCCAGAGTTGGCTGAAACTCATCAAACGTAACAGGTGCCTAAACCAATATATGCTGTAAGGATAGGATACTTACATCCACATCAGAATCAAAGTCAGGATCCTCAGGATCCAACTCGATCTCATCCAAAACGTCAGTAGGATCGTCATGCTTTCCACCACCTACAGCAACTGCAAAACTTTTCATACAAACTTACGTTTGCTAGGTAATTTGCGTCCATCTCGTGACTTTTTGCTATTCTTGCCATAAGGCAAACGACTACCAGAGAGCTGGACTTTGTGAAGTGCAGCCGTTAATTTATGCAAGTCAGAAGGAATTCCATCGATTGTAAGACCGTTTGTACCAGAGTGGCTGAACGAGGCTGAGTGGTAGCGTTTCTTCTTTCCATGTGGCACTAATGGACCTTTCTGGGATTTATCAAAAGACGGTGGCGGCCAGATCATTTCCCCTGCTGACTCCTCGCCGCTCGCAGCGCCTCCATCACCAGAGAAAACAGTTTGCCCTCTCTTGGACATTTATGGGGTATTTGCCTCTGCTCCAGATGGTGGGAATGAGTTTGGTGAAATTCACCTAGTTGTTTTTGTCCAGTATTTGATCAGTAATTGTAATAATCCCTGAGACGGCAATCGACGATCTACAATATAGAAGATTGGAGTTTGTAAACTTTAGCGGTCGCCAAGAGAATACACCTGACCAAGGCTGAAAATGTCTCGAGATGAAACTGTATACTTACGTTTGCAATCAAAGTTTATATCGTCTATGGTTTCTGATTATAATTAGCGTCTATGGAGGATGCTTATGTGTAAAAACAGCAATATACAGTATAGGAATTTATACATTTTTAGATAAGACACACCAGTTGTCTTTTAAAACAAGTGTTGGTGAAACATCCCCAGTAACCCTTTAAATTATGCTAAAGTAACATTGCTCGAGCAGTCTTATTGTATCACAAATTTAATTTCGCCTACTTCTAAAGAAAATGCTTAATGATTTCACTTGACCCTATCTACCCCAATCTAATAACAGGTCAGTACATGTGTTAGGTAATTCTTCGGAACGAGGAATATCAGTTAGGCTGTAAAAATAAAGAACGACTACCAACAAACCTTTAATACTACCACTACGTACCCAGACAATTGGAATGGCGCTTGAATATGTATTTTGTATTGCTTAATTTCAACAAATCATTAAGACAAAAACCAAAAGGCAGGACGAATACGTTTCCTTCACCTTCATCATATCCTAATTGATCATCAGTGCGGTTTAATGATAAATAATATGTCTAGATAAAACACTTGGTTTTTGAGCTTATTTTTGTACCAGATAACTAAAATTGTGGAAAAATAAGGAATATATCCCTAGTCTATTAAGTCACAATTATTATGATGGCCTTAGAGATGATCGCTGCTAGAGGTAATGAATAAGTGAGACAAGCAATCTTTAATAAATCCCCGATATGAGTAGCTATGTAAACGTCCCTCATTTATATTATTGATGTTAGTTTCATTCAACATGCCACTAACCAAAGGCGATCGGCCAAACATCCGTACAAGATGACGGCTCTGTACGCCGTATAAAAAACTACTTATGATAAACTGGAAGCTCGGATATAATATGCTACCATACCTCTGGAAAGAATTCTTAGTATCTATAGTGAAACAGCGACCACCAGTATAAAAGTAGAAATTTTGATGGAGGCTCATGAATGCAGAGAAAAATATCACGGCTGATACACTTAACTACTACATGAAGTGAATAGAGTTTCACTCAAAAGACCTTAGTGAACATAATATCAAGAACCTTCAAAGTTCACTGCTTCACATCTACAACCAAGAACCAGCTTAGATTGATCACTTCCCGATATATCGGTAGCATATTTAATATCGAGGACTTCAAAAGCTATTGATTTTGGTGAGTCATCCACCGCTACAATTATGAATGCAGGAGAAACGATATTTGGGGGGGAAACTAACTTTAACGATAACCAGAAATGAATTGAAGCGGACCCAGGAACATGAAGGGTTATAGAGGCATGGTTTGTTCTCGTAGTCATAAACCGTTCAACAGCTCAGTTATTAGGGGTGTAATAGCAAATAAATCTTCAAAATAGATGGTCCTGTAAGTCTTTGACATTGCTGCTGACTTCATTAATTCTACAGGACGCAACCTAGTTGAAGAACCCGGTCACTCATCCACACCAGCTCACGAGTGGGTATACCATGTTACGTACTCCTTAAAAACTCTATCTGGCTTAGATCAAAAGACTCTCAACTTTTCGACAACCCTCCAGATATATTCCCAAACATCCCAAATATCACATGCTTCTGATTTGACTGAGTTAATAACCTTCGATTATAAAGATTACACAGGCACAGGCACTTTCAGACCTTGAATATCTGTGGAACTTTTATAGGATAGATTCACTACAGCCTTCCTTCTAGATACATGCAAACTCAACGAATTCAGGTTAGCTCTCAACAACAGGTTCCAAGAAAGGAAGAACAAGAAGACAGCAGTTAACGATAACCGAACGAGAACAGATTAGGTCAAAGCACAGACCGAATACACAGAAGCGAAAATATGAGAGAAGAGGAGCTTTAGAACAGAAAATCTGAAATACGTGTGAGGACTAGCAATGATAGCCGAAAATGCTGCAAGGGATGAAATTATGAGACAATTACATGATGCAAAAGGGAAAGTAGAATGTATATATTGTGAGACGGTGTGATCATTCAAATATGAAGAAGGCAAGCGGATCACTGATATTGAAGGACTGGAGAACAAACAAATCGAAAGTGGGAAGGCAGACGACGAAATTCTTTGGAAGCCATAATGCCGACGCTAATTCTGACAATCATAGTAATAGTTAATATAGGCACATGGAATGGCTGGACAATGTAAGAGACAGGAAAGACTAACAAAATAACTACGGAAATGAGGAGATACAACCTGGTGTTTCTCGGAATAAGTTAAAACCATTGGACCTAAGGTATACAGAAAAGATCAGGTTCACGACAGAATCTATTTTACTCTGATCATGAAGGAAAAAATGCTCCACACATACAACGATTTGCACTGATATTGTCTAAAGAAGCACGAAGAGTACCTATAAAATGGGAATCTCATGGATCCAGAATCATCAAAGCATCCTTCCAAACAAAGACGGAGGGAATCACAATGAATCTTATCCAAGGTTATGCACCCACCAATGACAGCAACGCCAACGATAAAGATCAGTTCTATGAGTGGTTGCAATCAATCATAGCGGAATCCCCAATAAAGGATCGCATCATCCTGATGGGAGACCTAAACGCCAAAGTCGGGATGGACAACACCGGGTGTGAATATATCATGTGACAACAAGGATTGACTGGGAGAAACAAAAATCGAGAGAGATTCTCAAATCTATGTGCATTCAACAAATCGGTTATAGGTGGAACTATATTCGTAAAAACACATACCCAAAGCTACATGGGTCTCACCGAACCACACCAAAGAGAACCAAATAGATCATATTTGTAACAATAAAAATTTCAGAAGGGCAACCACCATTTGGTGGTTGCCAAGATGAAACTGAAGCTAAAGAAACACTGGACCATTGGAGAGACAGCATTACAAAGGTTCAATACAGCCTTCCTTCTAGATACTGGCAAAGTCAACGAATTCAGGATAGCTCTCAACAACAGGTTCCGAGCCTTGCATGACCGAATGAAAGAAGAAGAGACTATTATGGATGACATTTGGAAATGGATCAAAGAAACACCAACTTCGACATATCAGGAGGCTTTATGCCCCAAGAAGCATCATCACAAGAAATGAATCTCTATTGAAACCGTGGACAATTTTCAAGAAAGGAAGAACAAGAAGACAGCAATTAACAATAACCGAACGAGAATAGACAAAGTCAAAGCATAGACCGAATACACAGAACCGAAAATCTGAAATACGTGTGAGGACTAGCAATGATAGCCGAAAATGCTGGAAAATATGGAATTATGAGACAATCATATGATGCAACAGAGAAACTAGAGGGGATATATTGTAAAGCGGTGTGACCATTCAAATATAAGAAGGCAAGCCGATCACTGAGACTGAAGAACTGGAGGACAGACAAATCAAGATTGGGAAAGCAGACGCCCCTGACAATATACCAGTTGTAGCAATGAAGTCAGAAATACAAATGAGTGAGTGCAAGGATGCTTCAGATTTTATTCAGAAAGGTTTGGGAGGAAGAACAACTGCCACAGACATGCTGGGAAGAAGGACACCTCATAAAGACACGATAGAATAAAGATCTGAGCAGATGTGAGAGGTACAAAGGTATAGCACTACTATCGGTACCAGGAAAATTTTTCATCAGAGTGTTGCTCAACCAGAAGAAGATTCAGTTGACTCCAACCTCGAGATCAACAGGTTGGATTTCGTAAAGGTCGATCGTGCGTTGGCCGAATCGCGACACTGCGAATCATCGTTGGACAACCAATTGAATGGAAATCGTCTTCCTATACCAACTCCCTTGGTTATGAAAAAGCATTCGACAGTGTGGATAGAAAGATTTTATAAAACGTCTTTCGACACTGGTGTACCTGAGAAAATCGTTAGCATCATCCGCAATTCATACGACGGATTACACTGCATAATCGTGCATGGAGGACAACCGACAGTTGTATTCCAAGTGAGGACTGGAGTCAGACAAGGCTGCTTACTCCCACCATTTCTCTTTCTTCTGGTGGTCGACTGGACTACGAAGACCTCAACACCTGAGAGGAACCATATAATACAATGAAAATCTCGGAATCGATTAGAACGTTTGGACTTTGCAGTTGATCTAGCTCTCCTATCCCATACAGGGTACAACCCAGAATCGACTGTTAACCTTTTGACTGTCTGCTTGAGAGAATTCCCGGAATCCCTGTGGATAGATATCTGATCCCGTCTTTTCGGGAATATTCTTATTGATTCTTAGGTATCAAACCCTTTAGTATTAACTGTTTCCTTCATAGTTTAGTGCGCTACTTTGCGTTAGAGAAACTTCTGACTGTATAGCACAGGCTGTACAGTTTGAGGTATCTTGTGCTTTTGATATAATTTGTACTGTTTTCTTAATTAGAACCGTTTATATTGAGCACAGAGTTTTTGTTTTGATATAATATAATACGAGTATCTCAAAAACGCGTTTTGAGCTATACAGAGGAACGTGGTCTGGTCTAATCTAATAAATCTTGGGTTCGTCATTCCGGCGTTCCAACCGAATATTGGTTGTTCGGTCGCTACGCTTTCATTGAAGTAGTACTAATACTGAAGTTGACCACAATTCTATAAATCGTACTAGGATATAACATTACCGAGCCCCCATTGTAGGTTAGCGTTTTCTCGAATGAGGTTTTTGATCGTACAACACACTCCCAAAAGACACTCATGGCTTATATATGTGGTCTTCTTTATGTAATGGACTTCACCTTCCTTGGGAGACGTGAAACACTATCTCATGTATAACTCCGTTAACTTCTTCAACGACTAATTGATATTATCATACTTACAGATTCTTGAGTGCTTGGAACAGAACTTCACCTCTCCCCAAGTCGATAACCGTCGACAAAACTTTCTCGCAAGTTATTTCCCATAATCAAGATTAGAAAAACATTGGGCTAAGGAATCGAAAAGAAGAGCGTTTATACAGATGCTTTGTGACTTAAATATATTTGGACGGAGTGTTTTTCTCGAGTTAGCATTTTTCTATGCATTGCGTTCTCTCTGTTAAGGGTCAGTGTGTAACACTTTGAATAGTTTCTTTTTAAGTCTAACTACTTTTAATTATGAAAAGAGCAAGAACAAAGATTCTAGCAGAATAACATGAATTCATTTTATTTCGTAGGTTCTCGTCAGCTGCTTACAACCTATAGTATTTACAAAGATAATAATTACATAATGGGTTTGAATTGCTTACATGAGAGGGTTTATATTTAAGAAATATTCGTAAAGTATGACATGGGTGTAAATGAAATTAATAGGCTGAATATTGTAAATATATACCTAATGTGAAAGAATATTCTAGAGCATTAATTGTGACAACAGTTCAAAGGGGTAGAAACAATTGATTACATAATGAATAAACATTGATAGGAATATAGTGAGTAGAGTTCAGTTGAAAGACTATTAATTTTTTAAAGATAGTTGAAAAAATAAAATGGATGACGTAATAAATATAAAAGATAAAATTAAAAATAAAAAATTTTTTAAGCTGCAGCGGAAGAATATTTGTCACCAAGGCAGGGAAAGATTAACAATCATCTCCTTCTGAACACATAAATCAGGTTTTTGGCGCCTGATAGCAACTGCTTCAGCAAACTTCAGAAGACTGGAGTTTGGCTGCTTACTAATAACGAATGATTGTAGGGTGTCACATCCTTGTTCACCAACATACCACTTTTTGAAACTATTGACATAATTTGTCAGAATTATGATCTCCTACCTTTACCAGCCCCAGAATTCAAAAAACTACTATTAATGTGCACAACAGACGTCCAATTCCAGTTTAATAACACCATATATCGTCAAATCGATGGCGTAGCAATGGGAAGCCCACTAGGTCCAATTCTGGCAGATATTTTTATGGGGTATCTTGAAAACATGGTGCTTAATCAGGCGGTTAGCGAAACGACGGAATATTCCAGATATGTTGATGACACGTTCATTGTCTGCAACAATAAACAGCATGCAATCCGCCTGCTAGAACGCTTCAATAATGCACATCCTAACATCCAATTTACTATGGAACACGAACAGAATGACATGTTCCACTTTATTGATGTTGCTATAAAACGTAGGAGAGACGGGACAGTCCAACGTTCGCTTTATCGAAAAAGTACTTGGAATGGCCTTTACCTGAATTTCAATAGTTTTTGTCCACTCAGCTACAAGAAGGCACTAGTTAAAACACTATTTTATAGGGCAGAAAAGATTTGTACCACTGATAAGCTGGAAGAAGAATTGATGAACGTACAAAAATGCCTACGAGACAACTATTACCCACAAAAGTTTATTGAAAAATATAAAAAGCGTAAAGAAAATAATACTGAAGTAATTACTGTCAATAAAAAACCAATAACTATAAGTCTAAACTTCAAAGATGACGAGGTTGAAAACACAATCAACAGGAGACTGAATACTGCGCTAGCCAGAACCTATCCGGCGGCCAAACTTCAAATTCTTTATAAAACAACATGTTCATTAACTCAATCAAAGGTTGATAAGCATCCTTTTCATGTTACCGCCAACTGTATTTATAAATTTACATGTACCTGCCAAAGCAGCTACATTGGCCGAACAGAAAGGAGGGCATATCTCAGATTTTTTGAACATGTTCCAAAAAACCTCAGAACAAGAGAAAGACTCTAAGTAGCGCAATCACTAAACATCTGCTTGACACAGGCCACCAGGTTGACACCCTACAATCATTCGTTATTAGTAAGCAGCCAAACTCCAGTCTTCTGAAGTTTGCTGAAGCAGTTGCTATCAGGCGCCAAAAACCTGATTTATGTGTTCAGAAGGAGATGATTGTTAATCTTTCCCTGCCTTGGTGACAAATATTCTTCCGCTGCAGCTTAAAAAATTTTTTATTTTTAATTTTATCTTTTATATTTATTACGTCATCCATTTTATTTTTTCAACTATCTTTAAAAAATTAATAGTCTTTCAACTGAACTCTACTCACTATATTCCTATCAATGTTTATTCATTATGTAATCAATTGTTTCTACCCCTTTGAACTGTTGTCACAATTAATGCTCTAGAATATTCTTTCACATTAGGTATATATTTACAATATTCAGCCTATTAATTTCATTTACACCCATGTCATACTTTACGAATATTTCTTAAATATAAACCCTCTCATGTAAGCAATTCAAACCCATTATGTAATTATTATCTTTGTAAATACTATAGGTTGTAAGCAGCTGACGAGAACCTACGAAATAAAATGAATTCATGTTATTCTGCTAGAATCTTTGTTCTTGCTCTTTTCAAAATGATAAAGGGAACTATGTGTATGAAATTTCTCAAAAATACTTTTAATTACTTATGAACAGTTCTATTTGTTCTCAATAACGCAATAAGTTAACTGCATTGTATCTTCTTTCCTGGTAGCAATAGTTTTGAACGAATTGGTTAGTAAATTATACTACAAAGAGGTGTTTTTGGTGTGTCATGGAAGTGTTTGCAGTTGTTCCAATGTTCTTTAAATGCAGTTTATATTCTTAATGGATTCTAGACATCTGTGGTTACAACCACCCTCTTGAATACTATTAGATTTTGTCGTGACTTCTGTACGCTAGTAGAGACTAATCCTAACCATCCCTGTAGTCTTCACACAAAGGGAACACTGAGACAGCCGTGTATTGTAACAAGAGATATCAAACAAACATCACTGATACATTTACGCGCTTACTTATTATCTACAACATACTATCACCAGAATAAAACCAGGTAAGTCAATAATCAGCTGATAGTCACTCCAAAAGTATAGTAGCTTGCATATAGGTGACCCATAACGTTGACTTATAAGCGAGACTATAATTCATGGACGAATCAGTCAGGTATAAGATAACAGGTCTCGGATTTTGGCGCGAAATTCACCCATCCACTCGGATAAATAGAGTTTTGGAATTATAGTTGATGTCAGTTCGTGATGAAAACCATAAATGTAATCCCTGACCCCAACCAATCATAATCCTAATTCCTCACACTGGTTTATAACACTCATTTGATCCTACTTAATAGATGAAGACTCTGAAGATCACTATAGCGTCGGTCTCTTGACATGATGTCAGTCCCGAATTTTTGTGTTTCAAATCTCACACAAAAGGACTTATTAGAATAGGGTAAGACCAACCAGATAACTCATTATGAACTTAAAACGCGCTTCTACTGTTAACTCACAATTGTTTACTGAGCAACTCAGTAGCAAGCAGTTCGATTTCAACTTTCACTTAACCATCTCTAATGACTCATGCTTGACTACTCCAACTCAGAGTGATCAATTTAAACTCATCATTCCGAAAAAAATTAAAAGAGGAGGTTCACTAAAGGCCGGGTTTCTACCGGATGACGCTTCAGATATTGTGGCTCGTACCGTATATGTCTTACTCAAAAATTGTTCTTCTCCCTTTCATTCTCTATACAGAAACATGGGAGGTAAGATCCCAGGGATCAACTGGCCAGTGAGTGAAAACATCTAAGTATAAGGGCTTCGCATGAACCTGGGCTTATCAATGATGTCAGAGATATGAGAATCTTATCTCAATGACTTTCAGTTATTTTGCTATTACTGTGGGTGGTCGGTAGTTCTTTGAAAGTCCACATCCATTAGGTCCTGAGAAATCTCATCTTTTAGAATACTTCACAAAAATTGCAAGTTGTAACAGTTCCGTCCACTGTGTTACATGCTTTTATGTAATCAATGAAGATGATTACGGTGACGAATTTCGTTAAATTGGTTACTCCACAATTATTCCGATTGTTGGGATTTGTTCTCGCCACATCACCGACCTCCACAAAATCTGGTTTGTTGGATGTCCACTGAATCTCTCATTCAGTTCTCACATAGTGTTGAAATTTTTGCTTTCTGCACAGAAAACTGTGGTTTCCCTGTATTCCCACATTTTCCAAGTCATTGTTTTTTCTATATGTTGATAAAGTATTTGGCGTTTTTGAGCAAAAAATAGATTTTTACATTATTCCGTGCCTGTTATGAACTTTAGGTACAGAAGGTTCAGTTGTGCTCATTGAGTTTTCTCCGATGTGGATCATACATTTGTAGGTGTTGCTAGTTTGCATTTTAATTCGAATATTTCTGAATATCATTGTATCTACTTTTCTTGTCTGTTGGCACGTGTTATTCCTCTTAATTATTTTCCAAGGTAACATGAAAAATCCTTGCGGTTAATTCTATATCTAAATACAGTGCATCAGATGGTATTTTGTCTGGTTTCACTACCTCACAATTCTTGGTTTGTATGGTGGACATTTATGTGCTGTTTCGACATTCAGTAGTTCCAGTAAAGCTGGTCTATTCGAGAGCTCTTCTCTGTATCCCACTCGCCATTTGCACACTTTTCATTCTCAGTGATTGATTCGTATTCATTATTGACGACTGATCGCTCCATTTTACTATATTTCCCAGTTAGCTACTTGATTGTTCCATATATTTCTCTCATATTTCCTTTTGCAGGTTCCTCTGTAGCAGTTTGGAGGGATTTTACATACTTCCATCTATCGGCTTGAATCCTATTCTTCTTTCGCTTTCATGACTTTGCACATCCTCTGTGCCATAATTTTCCATGATCTTCCAATTTTGGTAACTAGTGTCGTACTGTCTTTCTTTCTTGAATCTTCCTTAGGCCGCCTTAAGCGATTCAGTTAAAGACGCCACAAGTATTCGGAGTTTGACAACGCCTTAACCAGTAATACCTTTATATTCAAGGTGTGCCATCACAGTCAAATCAGGAGACAGAAATGGAGGAGTTCGAAGATATATTGAGAAGGCTCTCAGTATGTCGAGGAATATTTTGTTTAGGCTGGCTAACAGTTGAAAGTGATGCGTAATACTGTGTACCCTCTCTGGATCCGGTGCGGAAGCATGACGTTGAGTCGTCAGCAAAGATAATCCAATAAAATAAATGCGGTCAGTTTCAGATGTTGAAGACTTACAGAAGTATTGAGGATTTGTTTACCGCTACACGTTATTTATACTAGTGCTTCTTGTAGCCAAACACCTTGGATTATTTTTACAAATTACTCTCCGCACGTTATATTGTTCTATAAAATTATTTGGAACTATGATGGATTTTCTGAGGCTTCTTTAGCCTGGAAGCCATCAGAATGAAGTTTAAAGTGGTATTTGTTTTAATGCTCTGAGACATGACTACCGAGAGACCTTAAATGCCGAGCTAAACTGAATTCCGTAGTGTGTAACAATTTGGTAAAGTAAGAACGATCTTTGACCTAAAGTTAATGATTTATTGAATGTCTGAATCAATACCACTAAATTTACCGCCTGAGTTATTCGGAAGCTAATTGAGCTAAGGATTTATACACAACTGATCATGGGATCCCAATCGGAGACTTTCGAAGTTTGGGGTAAATTTGAATGATTTTGAGGAAACCGCTGTGACGAACTTCGAGGAAATTTAAGAAAATCGGCACCAAAACTCTAAAATCTCCTCAGAATCTTATTACACTTTGAGGAAATCGGATAACATTTATTAATGGAACCCCAATTTGTTTCACAATTTAGGTGAAATTTCGCGTTTTTCACCAAAATTCCCTCAAACGTGAAAGCTTAGGACATTTGCATATAAAAACAAAAGTCGTTGTCGAGGAAAAAATAAATTCCACCCCTTACTTGAAACATAAGTGGTGTGAAAACGAGTGCATCGCATTCCATTATGTTTGCTAATTAAACGTGTGTGTATACACAAATGTGGGGATGAGTTATCTTTATCTGCAAATTAGAGTCTTGACATGTATCTAAATGGTTGCAAAAACAAATAAAATCAAATGACTGATAAGATTAGCTAATAATCTACCATCATTTTTTTATCGTTCAACATATAGTTGAAAAATGTTTTGAGATTCATTTTAGCACAGCACTGTACAAAGTGTTAAAGAGGTTTATCGAAGCCTCAATCATACAAAAATTCAAATCCTCTTTGTTTACTCAAAAACATTTTGTTCTCACCTCATACCTACTTCGGTAGTATTAGTTTATTCTCCAGAGTGGTAAGTTACACATTGTTTTTCTTATTATTTTCCTCATTGTCTCTGTTTCCTTTTGCCATCCATTTGTTTAGTTGATTTTTATCCCTATGTACGAATGTTTTTAACAAGTATATGTGTGACCAGATTGTTCGAAGTATATCGCGCCATTATATCGCGTGGTTCTTATAATTATCGTCTTCGTAGCGCACTATCCAAATATATCAAAGGAACTAATAGCTTTGAATTGCGTAGGTTTTGAGGGTCTATGAAGCTTCCACTATCAGATTCTAGATTTCATAACAACATAGCCTTAAACACACTATATTGGTAATGTTAGTCGTTCGTATCTGGTTTCAGTATTGGATATAAGTGCACTTTATGTGTTAACCGAGCCGTCGACCTACCTTCATTCTAATTCTGTTCTCCACCGGATTATCTCACATGCGGCTCCTTACTTTCTGCAGGCGCAAAACTTATCGTTAGGCTAGACTCATCTAAAAACTGAAATATATGATGTGTCACAGATTTCTGTCATTAATATGCGTATGTTTCTCAAGCAAACAAGAAAGTAGGCACAAAGATAAACTAGGAGGAAATAAAGTGTAAAACAGTCACGCGCTAATTAAGGATTTAAGGATAAACAGAAAGGCATTTTCGACCTCAAAATAATACGCCAATATAGGTAGTTTTTAGGTATAAACATATTAACTATCAGTAAAGCATGTGATTCTATCATATATTAACATCAACTTTTGAAACGACATGTGCATTCTCAAGTCTAATATAACAACTTGTGAAATAGGCTCAGTTCTACTTCTGCAAAGTAACCTATGTATGAACCGATAATATTTAGCTTGAAACCCTAGTTTGTGTTAGGCCAAAACAGATTCAGATCTACGTACTGAGGACAGAAAGTCGACGACCTATGTTAATACTTTTCTACCGAGATTCACAGTCTGCTCAATGGGGCACCACGGGAATCGACTGATTCCATTGTGGTTTATTCTGTATCTAAACAAGTTGCGCTGGATCTTCAACATTATTTTATTCTGAAGGACACTCTAAATCGGAGGGAAGTAGCATGGGATAGTGGCCCTGACGTCCTTCAAAGCTGACATGAGGCAAGATTAATGTCTATCAATGCAGCTGTGCGTAACACTATGGTTGTTGGATATTCAGTTGTCACTAGCTACAGAATTGGTAGGATATTCTTGGGTCCAATCTTAACTGACAATGACCTATGAGTCATATTAAATGATGACTTAAAGATAATGATCTATTTTCTCTCATTTGTACCTGAAGTATCTGTAACACTAAGTGTTAATACCAGGCATTATGAAATTTGACAAAAATACAATCACATTCATTTGTATAGCTCTACCAATGCTCAAACTATAAAATGTTTTAAGACAGCAACCATCTGTTTGAAAGATAACATCATTATTTAAAATCATTCATTCGCTGTTAGAACAAGAAATACTCTCAATAAAAGCTATCTGTATCCAGTAATAGCTGAAGGAGCATTAGAAGAATAAAGTCTTTTCGGTTAGGATAAATCGATCGCTATCGCTTTGTAAGATTTTGAAAAGGATGATAAAGCGCGCGAAAAATATGTGGCCTTCAACCAAGTTTCACTGATTCAAATTTAATGTCAGAAAAACTTCGAAACGTGCCAGCGACTTGGCTTCAAACTTTAGACGCTTGAAAAGCCTACTGTTAGGTGAATGATTTTAGTTGTAATTATCAAAAATTTCATTCTCAAGACTTAATTTTAATTTTAATGAGTAAGAATGAACCTAGAGTTCATCATTTAAGAGTATATCTATAGCCAAACAACATAAGAGAAATTAATAATAATGAATTTGGAGACAAATAACACGAGATTTTCAGAGCTAGTACTAATAGAGGTTCGAGAACATTTCATGCCTTCTAGTTTTTATGTATTCATCAGATAGAATCTTGTCTTTGTGGAAAAAAAATCAAGCAGTCTTGAATACCAGTATATCCTAATATGCTGAAGTTACTCTGTTTTCAAAAGCACTTACAACCTTAGTTAGTGTTACGTCCCGTTATTTTTGTAACAAGTCGAAGATAAATCTTCTTCTTTGTCATATACATAAGACTCAAGTAGTCTTTGTCTCTTTATCAACTCAAATTTTTTATTTGATAAACTAGTTGACTTCCTAGTTTATTAGCCTGCAGACCAATTGAGTTGCTGAAAAATCTTTGGTGAACTATTACGAACATGGATTTAGAACGTAGAATACCATGTCAAAGAATGAATTTCATCAAAGGATTGATGCCATTAAGCAGACACATTGAATCTCCAATCTCCAAAAAGGTGCTTGCTGTTTTTGATGCGGCTTTACAAAAAGTATTAACTGTTTTATGTTTACAGAACATAAAGGAAAGTGTTGAGGTATGTCATTTCAATATTAGTTTATAAGAGTCCACAGGTTCAAAATGAAGAAAGCCTACTAGACCGTGTGAGTCTTTACATAAATCAAGCAAAAGAATACGACTTAATAAAAGCTAGTAACCTCGACAGTCCCTATTCGCATAAAATTTTGTCTGAGAACTGTAAGATGCTGAAAAATATCAGTAAGTTACATGCTTGTTCACAACAAAACTTTGTTAGAATCAGAAATAAACGATTCTTTGGTGAGTTCAGAAAATGGTTTTCAAAACATGTAAAATAAATTATCGATGGAAATTTAAAAAAGTAAAAGTATGAAACCTCGTATATCTGTTGATCAATTCTAAATAGTAAAATGTATTATAGAGTTTTAAAATACCTATCAATATGAATGCAGATTGAATTGGTTTGAGATAGATATTTATATATTTGATTATGATAATTACTACTTTGGAAGGCTTTACAAAGTTTGTTGTATTTAGTTGTTATCAAACCTTTCAAGATTCTACTTTTGAAACTTCATTGTCTGGTTAAAAATTCCTCATTGCATTACAAATCACATGTGTAATCTCAGATTCTAACAAAGCTAATCTACTCAGTTTTTGTGAGATTTTGATTGCTTTGAAGCCATGGAAATTCACCTACATAACTCTTGATAGCCAAAGTATGTTTTGCGGCTTAGAACTCTAATAGTAACATGGTAATCCATCTTAACAATGAGTTAGCTCTGTGCTCTGGCTCTTTGCTTAAATATAACAAACACAAGTTTACCTTTGGTTCGAAAAGTGGAGTTCTCACCATGTAGCATATTAAGAAATTACTGAATTGCAGATACCCATATGTTTCTTATATGTTACTATAATTCTCTCCTAATAGACTTCTGTGTAATATAAAACACGATTTTCTAAACAAAAAAAGCATTAATGTGGTAGTTTTCTACATTAGAACTAATTATCACTTATTGCTTTAGATCCTAACGTGATAAAAAAGAATATGAAGTGTCTCCAATGTAGAGGGTGACTGTTTTGATTAATTTTGCCGGTACCATTGATCAGTTTTGATTATTAAGGGATTTCTTAAAATAAAAGGGCGTTTTATGTTAGCTAATTATCTGAAGTAATTTAACATTCGGACAAAATTTTGAAGTATTTTTGCATCAGTTATTACTGAAATATAGACCTTTAAAAAAAGTCTTACTTGGAATCGGCTGATATAAATACAGATCAAATGCTTGAATCACATACTGTATGTTTAACTAGCAAAATACGTGCGTTTTATCTTTATTCATTAGTCATATTAGTAGCAACAAGTAAAAACGTTTTGTAAATGTAAACAATGCTCCATGTAGTCCCCTATTACGATCACAGTGTTATTCTAACGTATTGGCCAAAAACGTGCATCACTAAGTGTATTGGCTATTAGTCATTCAAAAATTGTTGCAAAGTTCTTATTACCAAGTTCCAAAGATTTTACAGCTTCAACAAGAGAGTATTTAACAGTTTGTTTACAGTATGAGAATTATTATTTGAATCAAAGTGAAAGCTTTTCATTCATACTGACTTTGTTTGAGTACCTGGTAGTTTTAATGATCTTTCTCCTCTACACACACTTGAAGGGTAAGAAGTAACCGAAGATGGAAATTTTACAACTATCTTGAGCTATAAGTTCAACAAATCCTAGACTGCTGATGTATTAAATCTTATAAGCTATAAAACTTAAAAAATTTGTTGATATTAGAAACAATTTTGCACATCTTACCAACCAGTAGGTACAAAATTTTTGTAATCAAACTTAACCCTTAAAGCCTCTACAAACGTTAAATCATTATAACACCAGACAGATATCATTGATGGTTACTTGAAGGATTTTGGCTAACAATTCTTTAACCGAAAAAATAAGATGTTTTTAAAATCTACCTCTAAATGGATTTTAATTTACAAAGTCTTTGTTTTTCATCTTATCTGCTTCCTCAGTGATAAATAAATTGTAATTCATTTATATCAATAATTAAATGAGACTGAATGATTTATAAATCTTTTTCAAATAAGTAGTTATTCACGACTTCAAAAAAAAAATAATTCTACCACTAACTCAGATGCTTTTAAACTTTATGTAAATAATAAGCTAGAATGAAATCTTCGTAGAAATATTACTAGAACCTGTCAATAAATAGTCTATGTCTAAGTGGAAAGAATAATAATCTATAGGATGAATGAGATTTCGTTAACAACAAAAATTATTAACTTCTTGACATTTTCCTCGTTCCACTCACCAAAATGTCGATAGATAGAATTTTTTCGGAATTAAAATCATCAATGACTTAAGTTTACAGTTCTTTAATAACGAGACTATAATTTATGGACGAACCAATCAAATTTAAGATAGCAGATCTTAGATTTTGGCTCGAGATTCATCTACTCATTTGGCTAAATACAATTTCGGCATTATAGCTGATATCAGTTCATGATAAAAACATTAAATATAATTTATAAACCTAACGTTCAACTGTAAATCCTAATTCTAGTTCGTCGTACTAATTTATAACCCTCATTTAATCTTAGTAAGTAGATGTACATTTTCAAGGTCATATTAAAGTTGCCCAAAGGTCATCCGTAAATTATAGTCTCACTTATATTTTCTGTTTCTATGCTGCAAATGTATTATTTTAATCAACAGATTGGAGATAGTTTAATTATGGGAGAATATTTTAATATTCTTATAGAATACATGCTAAACTATTTTAAAAAAAGATTGTTTTTCAACGAAATAATTATTTTTTACCTTTAAATCTTATGAGTTCCTGTCAAAAAAGATAAGTATATGGAGCTGCTTAGAATCAATCAATATGAGGTTGACACTAACCATTGCATAATTAGTAGTCAATTGATTAATTATATCATAAATTTCCTCAAAACGTTTATTGAAAAGTTACTTATTAGCTAAACATTTTGACAATACCAAAATCAGAAAACCATACTTCAATAACACATAGACGCCAACAAATATGGAAATAGATTAGAAATTCGTATCTTACATTTACAATTTTATTAGTTTGGCATTTCATTGTAATAAATAGTTTGAATGTTAACCTCTCATTATCATATCAAACAGCGTCCTTGAAGTATGTTTCTAAAAGGCATTACTTTTATACACAAGTAGTCATAGTAATACAGTAGATCTTAAGATTGATTAGTCGTTTACCAAGTTGATGTAATTGATTAGTTTCCTCCGTCAATTCAATTGTTTGACAAATGACAAAAATGTTCCCAACTCATTCTATATCTAATTATCAATACTGTACACTAAAACTTATTGTCTTTCACAATATTTCAGGAACATAATATAAATGAAGAGTTCGAGAATAATGTCCGAAATTTTTTACATTTTATGTCATCACAACCTTTAATTAATCAAGTCCTATCTGGATTTCTATTAGATAATAATGAACAATTATCTGATAAATGGAAATTACCAGAAACAATTACCAATCATATAACTAATGTTAAATGGATTCAGATACCACAATTTTCTCAAAATAATAAAACAAAATTAGTAGAATATTTAATACATTTAAGAATATTATTATTAATAAAATTATTAACTACACCAGAAGATAAAAAACGTAAAAAATTATACATAAAAGAACTTGAAACTAGAGATCAAGAATGTCAAACAAAATTAACTGAACTTATTAAAGAATTGGATATACAAATTTGCCAGAATAATACAGAAGTAAGTATAAATGATGATATAAATATAGTTGAATATTTAAGAGTAATAATAGAATATAGTTTTTGTTAAGATACTAAATGATCTTAGTTTTTGATACATACCACATCTCTAAAATAAGATATACTTTATATATATACATATCGTAATTCAATAAAGAGATATATAATCAGGTCTAAACTTGGCAATGTGAGGACAGTCCATGAGTTCTAAGAAACTTGGAAAGAGCCGAAGATTTTCCATCCAATCATCTTTCGGAAGAATATTACAAAATCTTTATGTGTTACTTCCCTATTGAATAAATGCTAAAACCCCCTGTATATGGATAGGATGACTATAATGATGGTTTCGTTTTTACTACAAAACTTTAATTACCTGATAGTTTTGTACCATATTTGACACTGTTTGGAATATCATTTCTTTGACTTGTATTCTGTCTTCTCATTTGCGACTTGGAGAGTTCGAGTGCTAAAGTTGTACATGGTATAATAAGAATCTAAGCTATAGATATAACAGGCAAAAGTGTACATCACTTGAGGTTTTCACTTTTAAAACTAGCGATATGAGATCAGTAATAGTAACAGTACCATTGACAATTGAAGAATAAATATAAAGAAACACATATACATATATATAGAGGTGAAGGAAAAGAGAATGAAATTATTTGCACAATTCCAATTGATTTTAATTCGGGAATTGAGAAAAGAACGTTTATGGTTAAAATCTGTTTTACAATTTTGAAGAATAATGCACTTGATAGAAAGATAATGATAATGTAAATAAAACAATTTAAATTAAATTGATTATAATTAAGTCTGAGAAATGATCAATGGGATAACTTAAGCTACATTGAAACTGTTAAACCTTGATTTAAACGGCTATGTATCGGAGTTCCCAGTTGGTAAATCCTATTTACTAACAATGGAGGATTCATACAATACAAGAACCTTAAATAAAAAATAGGATAAGCTGAGTGTTTGACACACAATTACTCTTGAACTCGAATGATACACAAGTAAATATAATATTGAGAAGTCAGGACTTTCAAGGTAGCTCTTTATTCCTAACAGACGTCTAAAATTGAAACGAAACAACTCTGTCTATTTAGTAACATCCAACTACCTTAAAGAATATAAACTAAACGAACCAGAGGCGATAACAATCAATCAGATAATAGCAAGGTTCGCACTAAAAATATGAATTTAAAAAACGCCATCGAGTTTATATTTTCAAGAATAAACTGAAATGTAGTAACAAAAACTAAATAACCTGAGCTCTCCTTGGCAATAAACTAATTAAATTGAAGCTAGAAAACTTTTATTACAATCACTTATGGTCTAAGGTGGTACTTATTGAAATCACTCACTATCTGTCACATAGAATCTACTAAGCATGCAAAATAGCCCACCTAACCTTAAATTCAAATTATGAGATAAGAAGTTCAATACTGGTAACTCGTAACTATTAGATAATATTAAAGGTCTAAGAAGTACATAGAAAATGTTCCCGTTCAAATTTCTTTATTATCAAGTGGTAGTCAAATAGAAGAAAACAATGTTAGAGAAATTATAAAAGTTGTTTTAGATTTTAACCATAAAATCATACTCATATAATGCAATAGTTATAGCGTATTCATTGTTCTCTAACAATAACTAAGCATTGGTCATCAGTAACTGTTTATAAATGAATCAAAAATCAATAGTCTTTTGTCCTTGCTTATAGATTTGAATAATGCATGACACCAGTTATTTTCTACTTAGAATTTTGCATTAGGTCTGATAATATCTATCAAAATAATCTATCTTGTACCAGAAAAGTATTAATATAATGTAACTACATCACTTACAAAATTGTTCATTTCATATGTTTTCTTATCAAAAAGTGTTTTGTTGCAAAAATCTTAGTATAAACAAAAAACAATTTACATTGTTTCCATTTCAGACTAGGAAAATTGGTTATACTGTTTCAAAACTTAAAAATGAAATTGATAATCTTGAAAAATATTTAACTGAACGAATAAAGCAAATTAACACTGAAGAAACGAAAAAGATAACAGAAATCACAAAACAAAACGATGGTAAGTTAAGTGAACAGTTATTACTTAGGGATCGTTTTCTTAAAATATAATACTTCATTATTATTGAGGATAATGTATGATTGAGACTTGGTTTGAGGTGTTATATCCGAGCGAAGATTAAATGACGAGTAACTTCCGAGACATATTAATTAACTAATATTATCTATGACTTTCAGTAATAGTCATACAACCGTAACAATTACTTCATATTCTTGGAGTAGGAATAGGTTAGAAAACTAGGGACATCCAAACTATGTCATAGATGGCATCAATACATAAAGTAATTGATTATAAGAATGAGCTATGAAGGAAGGTGCAAACTAACTGGTTGAGGTCTATGCAATTATCGTAACCTATGGTTGCAGGCTTTGATTGACATGTCTCAAAACCGTTCGTAATGGCACAGGTGAATTCACTCTTTGTTTACCCTTAGATCTTAAGTTTTTAAATTGCCTTACAGATTCTGTTATTCCATTGATGTGAACTTCCTTATTGAACCATATATTCAATTTTTTTCTCTTTTCTATTACCACTAATGACGTGACTACTTTTAATACTCTGATTTATTTCAAATATTTCATCTTGCTATACTAGTGGGGTGTGGCACATATCACAGGTTCTACCATGGTTTATAACTGACCGGTCACAATCGTTGACTTTGTTAATCTCAACGTGTAGTATGATAACTAGAGATTACGGGCATTTGTGCCAGGTTCTATACTCGTTATGTCCAACTGAATATCGATTTTTATAAATATTATTTGATAGTGTTTTAGATTTTCATTTTATTTCTGACGAATAATAATTTGATCGTCAAAGTCTATGGAGGTTACAAAGATAAATCATTTTTATTCCAATGATATATTGTGTTTAAAAATTTGTAAATTGACTGCACAGTTAAACAAACCAACTCGAAACTACGACTAATATTCATTTAGTTGATATTCTATGATATGTTATGTATGAAAGTACTGCGTAACCATATAGTCGGTTGGTACTTATCACAGTACGATTTTGAATGAGTGAAATAGTTACTTGATATAAATTTGAGATCGTTAACATGAGGTAGAGCAACTTACTAATTAGACTAGTGTATTCTTTCATACATTAGTATATACTTCTTTAAGCTATCAACTTTTAATGAAGTCTAATAGGTAATTAATTGTTAGGTAGATTTCACTGAAATCATGAATCGATATAAATCAGGTCACCAGTCAAAACCTGGAGGCATTGGAAAACTGTTTTGTCCTGGCGTGGGACTTCTCAGCAGTGCGCATCCACGATCTGGCGCGCATGATAATTTCTAAACCGCTGTGCCGACATCTAATTGTGTTAATGTCTAACTTCAATCAACCTACAACATTGTGCGACTATCTTCCATTGTCTCCGGTGAGTACCTCTCTAGTTCCACTAGTCATGGCTTCGTGGTACAACTTCGGGAATTTCCTCTCAAAGCTGGTCACTAGTGAACACAGAGTTTGTGTGAGATGAAGACAGTAGATGGTTAATTTATCCACCTTTCAGCTAATTATGTCACAGTTCCATCAGAAACTTTGTAAAATAAGAAAACCATACATTAAATACGTCATTTGCATATATCCCTTCATTTTTCCTTCACACACTTTATCATTCTTTCGATCCTGTCGTTATTTTTATTGCTCTTCGTTTTCCTTCCTCCTCACTTTGTTTCACTTCTGCTGATTGGTATTTTACCTCCAATTCCTGCTACATACTACTCAATCCTGTCCCCGTAAGTAATGTACACTAAAGTATAACTAATTATCAAAAAACAATTCATAAATTTGTACTTGGTAAATGAATTGACTACGTTAAAGAAATGCTGTAAGTTATCGCTCGTCAATTGCGAAAATGGTTGTTCTTTTGTGATTCGAAATTCGTTCCATACCTGTTACCCATATATTTGGGTTTATTGAATCCTATTAATAAAGGTATTTAAGACTTGATTCTTACTGTAATTTCTCTCAAACGTTTTATTGATGAGCTCACAATCATATTTCACTCCTAATTACGATAGTATTTTAGAAGCAAGAGACTACTTTCAGATGTATCATTTAAACGAATGAATGGAAAAACTCCTACTCGGTTGAGATGAAAACTGTGCCATAAACAATCAAATGACAGTATTTTCCAAAATACATATTTTGGATAGTGATCGTCGCCTTTAAAACTCATCAACTGGATTAAGTTGAGTAATAGGGAGTTGATGTTCACAGTCTGTGTATACAAACAATTTGGTTCACATTGTGAATTTGTTTTAAATAATATGTTCTCATATATTTAAATTCTTATTAGCTACAATACGATAAATATTTCTTACAATTTAATACTTTCTCTACATAGAAAATGAAAACAATTTAAGTAAAGAAATGAAAAGTCAAGAAATACTACTTGAAAAGTTGATTGAGACTAATCGTTCTGAAGAGGAAACAATTCGATCAACCATTTATAAAATGGAAAGTGATATCGAGTCGAAGATTTCTAAATATGATCAAGAAATGACAGTCTTACAGGTATTAATGTTAAACTATGAGTTGTTTTTTGTTGTTGAATGTAATACCATTTTATCGAGCTAGACCTACAACCAAAAAATACATCTGAAGACTCTAATTCTAGGTAAGTTAAAATGTCAGCGATCGAAATTTAAATAATTCTAACGTTTCGTCCAGCAAACTTATCTGGACATCTTCAGGTTAATAATCGAAGTCATGATAGCATTTATCTGACTCACGTTATCCTATTTACTAAAGTCATCATCTAACTATGATTGGATTAGCACAGTATAGATTCGATTTGATTGATAAACGCTATATATTTCTTTGATGATCATGACTTTGATTATTAACCTGAAGATGTCCAGACAAGTTTGCTGGACGAAACGTCAGAATTATTTAAATTTCAATCGCTGAGAATATTTCAAATATAGTTTTTACATTCAATGACTTCTCTATACTCATTTGGTATAGTTAATAGGTGAACATTCTAAGGGTCATCTCTGCGTCGCTCAAAGGTCATACATAAATTATAGTCTCACCGAAATTTCGTCACAGCAACCTTGTGATCAGTAACAATCCAAAGGATAAACTCTAATGACCGATTTCATATGAATTTATGAATTTAAATGTTCATAAGGAACTAGGTATACAAGTCGTTCGATGCGTATTTTATCTAAAGGGACTCAAGAACATTACCAGGTTTATCTGAAAAGAGGCGGAAAAACATCAATAAGAAACTGTATTAACGAACACCTTGTGAACACAGATCATTTAATCAAAACGGATTCAGGGTTCAAAGTCATCTACAAGTTAAGTAGAAAGCTTCCAATGACAGTGAGCTGCTGTCTTAGCATTTGCTATACATTTTGAAAAACCAGAATTATGTGTACAAAAGAAACTGATACAACCTCTTCTTCCATCATGATCTTAATCTCTTGTTTTTTTTCCTATTCTTCTTTCACAGATATCATTTTATCTTACTATTTTGAGCATTTCCTTTACAGTCATAATTCTTTATTTATTTTGAAAATGAATATTCAAGCCCTCAACAACAAAATTGTTAACAGTTTCCTTAAAAAATATAACGTTTTTATGCCTTCATTTATTTTAACGCACCGTTACCATGTTTCGTAAAAATTTTATTATCACCATGATTGCCATTATTATCGTTTGGAAAAATAAGTTTATATTTGAGATTGTACAGCTTTGAAAATGAACTCACCGAAAAGAGAACTCTCCTGTGAACCAATATCTTCCTTATTTTTTTTCATCTCAATAGCAATATTCTGTTTACTTAGGAATATGAATGAATCATAAATAGCTGACTGAAAGTTAATCATAGTTTTCCTAACGGATGATATTTTAATCTCTGATTGTTTAATAATTATAGGCAAAAGTCTGTTTTTACGCATAAACACTATTTTACCACTGATTAGACACTTATTTTGTCTGCATTTATGTTGATTTTGCACTTTCTCGTGTTAAAAGTCTATCAGGAAGAACCTCTGAGTATTTGTTAATTCAGTAAAAGATACCGGGATCAACTGGCTTTTCGTAAAATTATAGTTTAAGTTCCGAACAGATATCACTACTGCCTTTAAGGTACATTCAGACTCAGGTCAAATTACCTCGGAATGAGCATATTCTTTTAGCTTTTCTACATATCTTGTTAATCCTCCCTTAAGTATATTCTCGAGCCATCTATCATTAAAACATGTTACAAGACACTTTGCCGTTTTAATTTTCTGCATTCGGTTAACAACAGACAAACATCTCTTACTGAAGTATGATGAGAGTTTGTATTATGTACCTCAGAACGACTTGATAGTGCTCGTTATAATTTGAATTTCAAACCTTTGACTTCATAAAATAGGAATTTATGGTATCTTTTAACTCCTAATGAAATGTTATAAATACGACAAAGCTTAATTGTTTCATAAAACTAAACAACGTTGAAAGTAACGAAAGTTTCTTCTAGGCTAAATTTGCACTATTAGTCACTTATCGCTAAATTTTACCCATACTTGTTAAATTGGTCAATGTTTTCTAGTATGAGTAAACATAACCTCATAGAAGAGGCCAAATCCTCTTTAGCGTTTGATAATCACTGTCTGACTGTGACAATTTCGTCGGTAATACAGAACTTATAAATATTGATTAATTACGCTCATTTATTAATTCCAAATTTATATTCACAGTTTAGAGTTTAACTTTAGATATGCGAGTAAATAGATACTACTTAAATGCCTGAATCAAACTAAATCCGTGAACTGGGATTCAATTGTGAGACTTAATAGTTTAATATTTAGAACTTTATTCACTAAATCACAGCTCCACCTGTAATACATCACTTTAGGAAAATAGAACTTTTACATCTGTATATTTTGAATGGAAATCAATTTATTGTATTGCAGGATGAATATGATGCCCTGGAAGCGGAGTATACAGAGGAGAAAAGCGCTTACGATGAATTGAATGAACGTTTTCAGGTAAGACAAAATTGTCTACTAGATATGGAATTTAATGTTTTTAAATGATATACATTATAAACAGCACTTTAAAGGACACACAACGAAGTGTGTTAATAAGATTTTGTATTGTTCTATAATATCAGGATTTATAGGCATGTTAGAGATTGAGAAAAGTGTATCTACAAATGAAATACGTTCGCATAGTACTACTTTAACTTAACAATTTAATACGAAGGTAATCTAACAAAAGTGAGAGGAATTTCATTTAATAACCCGATAAAACAAATATTTAATGAGTAACTAATTGTTCCTATATACCTGTACACATAAGAGGCACTGAAATCATATTAATTAGACTAATTTGCCTACATTTGTTATGTGAAGACTTTCAAATTTTTCCATAGATTAGGATGGTTATCAATTTATATCTGAAATCTGCTACTCATGGAAGATTTGAAATCTTCGGTAACCTAACTATCATCGGTAATCGTATACTTTGAATTATAATGAAAACTATATATCAGACAAGTCTTTTTATTGCCTTTCCTGCTTTTAACCAAAGTGGAGAGAATAATATATACTAGCAAGCTGCAGATGAATAGTAGGGAAGCTGCTTCATTAAAAATCAAGTCTGAAAATCAACATCTACGTTAATACTATTCAGATCTCTGGAACTATCTGTACACAAAGATTTGCTAAGCAATATTCATTGAAATACAGAGCTTCCTATGTAGTTCATATTTGGATTAGCTAGTCATTAAGATGTTCGTTTGTAGCTGACTTAAAGTACAAATCAAACCAAACTACTGTACAATTTTGAACAATATGTCCAAATAAGAAATCTCTTACCCATCTCTTAAAATGATAGTTATACTAACAAATATTTACTTCAACGTAGTCTTAGTGAAAAAAGTTTATACACTAACTAATAACTAATAGTTATCGGTGCATTTTTGACCTTGCCCGTTCCACATCATTCTTGAATGTTTACTGATTTTTTTAGTAAATTTGTATTCCGGCAACTTCTACTCTCCATTGAATTCTGACGCAGGTAATATGTTAATTATTTAAGAAGATTCTAAAGTGTTCTAGGTATATATGGAGTTCAGCTATTAAGTTTCTGTAACATTTTTTGTGCAACTAACTGGAAAAAAACGATACATTTTTGATAAGTCTTGTTAATTTGAACGCTTTATTCGGTTCCTAAGCTATTCTGGTCACCCGCAAGATAGAACTACGCAGGGAATTGAACTCGAGAGAAAAAGCGCAACACTTCACTCCAAAAGTTTCTTTTTGTACAGGAAAACACGGGTATTTATAGATGTTAACATTTGTTAAATCAGCATCATATTTTGGCCAATCCGTTAAAAGACATATTGTGCTACTGACCAATAGCAGCACGCCAAGTTGATATTCGAGAAAGCTCCATCATGCTCTGATTGGCTGGGACTCTGGCTTCTTTAGGGCCTCTGGAGGCTCCATTGCAGTTCTCGGAAAGCCGACTCAACACTTTTTTAATAGGACTTTTATGATCATTATTTAATAACTGCCGAAGCTATTCATCCTCGTGAAAGCAGCTGATGCTAATTTTCCCAGGTCCAATAATCAAAGTCCTCGAAGTACTGCTTAGTGGTTGAAAGAGCTCATAATTATATACGATTTAAAACAGAAAGCTTTTTACAGAGAATTTTCTTCATCAAAATCTGATGCCAACACTATATGAATTAATAGCTGGATAGACGTTTATAGCATCCGACGAAATTCTCAGACTATGTTTAGGGTTAAGAACAGCCAAATTAAGTGGCTGACCTGGTAAAAATCGATGACTCGTCTTCGGCATCAGATTTCGTCAGTGTAAACTTGTAGGCAGTCTCGGGATTCCCAGTGAGAAGCCATGGCCAGTGAAGTTTAACGGTGTCGTATGAGACAGTTACTAACCGCAGGCAATGAAAGATGGTCACGCAATCTCGTGAATTGACCGAAGTTAAACATGTAGAACATTAGATGCCTGTTCTAAATAGTCTTAAACGTTAAGCGTTCGCACGCGAGACCAAAGGTCCTGGCTTCGATCCCCAGTAGTAGACTGGTGAATGCTGACTGCTAAGGAGTCCAACGCTAAGAAGAAATAGTTTTCTAGTGTTTTTTAGTCTTCAATAGCTGTCTATCTATGATCAGTTTGTGAGTTAATTATAAAAATCCCACAATATCTACAAACGACATACAAAAATCAATTTCTGTAGTTGGAATATTCGGCTTTCCTGACAACATACCATTTTTTGCATAATCTATGCTATGAACAGTGTTCTTCCATTATTGTTAATGAACTTAAACTGAGAAATGATTACTCAGAATTTGATACAGTTTATTAGTTTGATTATCAGCTTCAACATGAGCGCAGTTTTCTGTGAAACTGATAGATTTTATGTAATGTTAATTAGGAGATTAAAAGTTAGGATTGATAGAATATTTATCTGGAGCAATTTTCCACTTAATGATCTAAAATATTTATAACCTATCACCATAGATCTGCGTTTTAAGTCGGCCTCATCGACGGAGAATTATTGATAATTTACTATTTTGTAATTCATGGATAGTTTACTAATCTTCAGACATTTATCTCATAACTTTGTACAATTCATTCATCTCGCATTTATAAAAGTTTAAGAATTTGACTTGATGAACATTTCCTGAAGTAAAATTCTCCACTTTCAGAATTTAATTGATCTAACAAAATTTAACCACAATAAAATGTAGACTGCAATACACTAATACGAAAAAATCATAGTCCATTAACCATATATAGGCAAGTAACTAGCTATTGTTTATAGTGTGATATCATACATTTCGCCACAAAATGCTTACTACTTGGAAAAATGTCAAGTATCAAAAGATATTTTAAATCATTAATAATAACCATCTAATTAATTAAGGTTCTTTGGATTTAGATTATAAATGAAGAGTATCAAAAGATAATGGAAGAACGTAGGCTAGAGGATGAAAGACGGCAAAGAGAGGAAGAACAAAGACGCCAAATGGAACAAGCCGTTATAACAATACAAGCATTTTGGAGGTCATATAAAACAAGAAAACTGGCACGTGGAAGAAAAGGAGGTAGTAGAAAAGCGAAGAAGTAATTCATAAAACAGAGTCAAAACACTATTCAACTGGGATTAAAAAGGTAAACATGAAAACTTATTTAGAACCTGACTATTTAACACTAAATACATCCATTAAATCACGAGCCCATGAATGAAAAGACTTGTATGTTCTCAATTACATGTTAGTCACGTGATTCGTAAAAATTAAAATGTGTAAAACATCAAATCTTTGATGAACGTATATGGTATTTACCCATATTTAATTAATTAATTACCTTTCATGTTATTCATTAATGTTTATTTTATATAACAGTAATAAACAACATATTGTTGAACATTTGAATACATTTCTTTATTTAAATTTTGTGTAATCGACCCTGAGTCACATCATGTGTATCCATGCTACCGATACTATTGGACAGCCTAGGTCAAAATAGATGTAACTGTTTCGATAATGTCGTTTAAATTCAAATTCGGTAATTTTATGGGTTACTGTAAATCAACATGCAGCTAATATGATATTAAAAATGATAATACCTGTAAAAAGAAACAAAATTATACACGTTCATATTGTAAAGAAATAAAGAAAGGAATGTGAGTAAAATAAAAAAAAGAACAAAAATGGATAGAAATTAGTATATGACAGTGAAAATAATGATAATAATATTGTTCGCAACGGGGACAGTCGAGTTTGAGATGATAGACTGATATTTTTCAAATTAACTATTTACTATATGGTTCTCAGATTTTATTGAGATGCTCTGTAATTTAGTGTCAAATATATACGATTGTCCCCAGTGGTGTTTTGTTCACTAAACTATCAGAAAGGATCGTTCCAGTCAAAGAAGTTCCTCTCACCATTATGAAGCAAAAAAAGTTACAATAGGATTTCCACTGCCGTTATTTTGAGTCGTCTGATAATGTCTCAAGACATTGAGTTGCACTATTTCTAGGACCCCTACCAAGGAAACGTGAAGGACCAACAGATGCCAGTCCTGTACAGCTTTCTTTCATGCCACGACACAATGTCATGCACTGACCACCTCTCCGCTTCTTCCACCCAGTCCCAGAGTCGGCAAATAATGCACGACGTGGAATTCTCTGGAACGACATTCGTAGAACATGTCCGAGCCACCGAAGTCGGTGTTCCAATACAGTGATACGGATTGGATTATCGTCACTGTGCCCGAACACACGATGCCGAACCTCTGCATTACTAACATGGTGTTGCCACTGGATCTCAGCAATCCTTCGGAAACAACGATGATCGAACACAGAGAGTCGTCTAACATCCTCAACTCGGAGAGACCAGGTTTCACAAGCATAGAGTAAAATTGCTCTCACCGACGCGTTGTAGATCCGAACTTTTACAGCCAGACTAACATCATGAAGGCGCCAAAGGTGGCCCAGATTGGCATAAGCCTCTCTGGCTTTCACTATACGTGCATTGATCTCATCACTCACGCCAACACCAGCATTTATGTAGCTACACAGATACACGAACTTCTCGACTACTTCTATCTACTCACTACCCAGGGTGAGTACAGGGTTAGAACCCCTCCAGTCTTGTAGAAGTACTTTGCACTTCGAAGGTGCAAAGCACATGCCATACCTACGGACATTGATTGCCAACCGATTAAGTGCTGATTGTGTGGCTTGGGTATTATTGCACAGTAAGACAATATCATCCGCACACTCAACGTCGAAAAGTCTTTCTCCAGGTAACAGATCCACACCGCTATTACTTACATCCATCAGAGCTGTTCCCAGAATGTCATCGATAGCAAAGTTGAAGAGAAACGGTGAAGTGGAGCAGCCCTGTCGTCTAACCCCACTGCTTCAATGGAACAGTGGAGAGAGGTGGTTATATGTCCTCACTCTGCCTGAGATGTTTGTATATCGGGTTGTTAAGATGTTAGTCAACTTCTCAGGCACACGCTTCCTCAGTAGATAATCCCAGAAAACAGTGCGGCCCAATGAATTAGACGAGACCCTAATGTCAAGAAGCATTACGATTGTTGGCCTGTGATAAGTATGACGGTGTTCTGACATTTGGTGGAGGAAGGAGATATGCTCAATGCATCCTCGACCGGAATGGGAACCACCCTGATCTTTGTGAGTCAATCTTTCCTAGGTTTTGAACAATCTATGAGGTTTGACGAAAGCCAATAGTTTGGACGCAATCATAAGTAGACTTATTCTCCGATAGTTGTTACAGGGACGACGTGAACCCTTTTTAAAGATAGGGACAACTATCGACTCACTCCATGATGTTGGAACACTCTCCAATTGTCATACCTGTGTAAATGAATCAGTTAGTTCCTTAACCAGAGTGAGGGCATATAACCACCTCTCTCCATTGTTCCATTCGGACAGTGGGCCTAGGCAGGGTTGCCCAATCTCACCATTCCTCTTCAACTTTGCCATCGATGACATTCTGGGAACAGCTCTGATGGATGTAAGTAATAGCGGTGTGGATCTGTTACCTGGAGAAAGACTTTTCGACGTTGAGTGTGCGGATGATATTGTCTTACTGTGCAATAATACCCAAGCCACACAATCAGCACTTAATCGGTTGGCAATCAATGTCCGTAGGTATGGCATGTGCTTTGCACCTTCGAAGTGCAAAGTACTTCTACAAGACTGGAGGGGTTCTAACCCTGTACTCACCCTGGGTAGTGAGTAGATAGAAGTAGTCGAGAAGTTCGTGTATCTGTGTAGCTACATAAATGCTGGTGTTGGCGTGAGTGATGAGATCAATGCACGTATAGTGAAAGCCAGAGAGGCTTATGCCAATCTGGGCCACCTTTGGCGCCTTCATGATGTTAGTCTGGCTGTAAAAGTTCGGATCTACAACGCGTCGGTGAGAGCAATTTTACTCTATGCTTGTGAAACCTGGTCTCTCCGAGTTGAGGATGTTAGACGACTCTCTGTGTTCGATCATCGTTGTTTCCGAAGGATTGCTGAGATCCAGTGGCAACACCATGTTAGTAATGCAGAGGTTCGGCATCGTGTGTTCGGGCACAGTGACGATAATCCAATCCGTATCACTGTATTGGAACACCGACTTCGGTGGCTCGGACATGTTCTACGAATGTCGTTCCAGAGAATTCCACGTCGTGCATTATTTGCCGACTCTGGGACTGGGTGGAAGAAGCGGAGAGGTGGTCAGTGCATGACATTGTGTCGTGGCATGAAAGAAAGCCGTAAAGGACTGGCTTCTGTTGGTCCTTCACTACACCCTGGTTGGGGTCCGAGAGATGGTGCAACACAGTGGCTAGAGACGTTTTCAGATATGGCCCAGAATAGAAGCCAGTGGCGATCCTGCTGTAACCTTCTTTTACTTTCTTCATAAAAAGTGGTTGTGTCTCCCTTACCTGAAAGATTTCTTCCCATTGTACCTTTGCGTTCCCTCATTACTTCCACACTACCTTACACCAAACTCTTCGTTATTGTTCTATTTTTTTTCTAGTTCTCTTCGAATTCTCATTGTTTTGTGTGGCGCATATATATTGGCGCTCTCTTGTATCAATATTCATGTGTTCAAATAAATAAATAAATAAATAAACAGCTGGAGCTACTTGCGGACTTCCGCCTCATTTGGTGGATCAGTCGTCACCCGCCATGGTGGGCACGGCAGTCTGATCTATGTAGCCGGGACGGCAGACCAGTTGAACTGCTGCTCGGAAATTTTCCCATCGTCCAAGACGTCGGCAGGTGTTATTGATTGGCATCCCGTTAGCCTCACAGATTGTTTCACGCCAGATATCATACAGCCAGTGACTCTGGTGAATTGAAAGAGCTCTCACTACCAAGGTTTTTGGTCCTTACTCAAGCTTTGCACAATTACATTACGTAACAATTTTCGTTTGTGATCAGACTAGTGGTCAGTTGAACTACACCGACACGCTTCAATAAGCTACAATGAGCCTGTAAAAACCCAATGCTTGTAAGCGAGATTTTTCGCGAAACCGCGAGACTTAACTCGCAAATTTCTTGTCTTCATGCGACTGCAGTCAATGCTCATCTATACCTTTCAGTGGGATGGTAGTTAACCTTGAACCTAGCTCGGTTTGATATTTAGTTGCAACAGAAGCTGCAACCAATTTGATGACGTCGATCCATATAGGACGATAAATTGCTGGCCACTGAAACGTAAAGTAAAATGAGCTCAAACAAGGGCATGATCAGAGTCCAAATAGGTACTCCAAAAGGAGCAGCAGTCTTGTACACATCCACGCCAGCGGTAACTGACCGTGATGTAATCAGTCCAGGCTTGAAATGTAGAGGGAGGACGCCAGATAGCACATCGGCGATTACTGTACCGGTAGTTAGTGCTAGCCAGAAACATGTTGTAATATGCGCAAAGTTGCAGTAAACGGTCACAGTTATCTGACCTGCGAACAACAAGTCCCCATCGGCCGTCTGAACGATTCTTTTCTGTGAGTGCTGCCTCAGCTCTAGCGCTTAGTGAGACACCAACAAAACCAGACGAATTTGCCAGTGTCTTCGGATAAACGCACGTGAAACAAGCCTTCGAAGTGACCGATGGAGAGCGAATTTGTAGTATTTCACTAGTCTTGAATACGGGTATCGGAGAGACATCGATACTAAGGCTTTCGGTTGTCCTCACCTGTGTTCTCCTTCACTACAATACTACCTGGGTGCCCAAACCGAAGCAGGTGGTTTTCTTAGGGGACCATAACCAAAACCTTTGACCTAGAGGTCTAATTCACAAAACGGTGAAGGGACGATAGAAGATGCAGTCCTATGGTAGCCGGTGATCAACAATGGGTTCGTAAGCCATTTGTTCCCTCAGAATGATGGAGTCCATGTCCACCATTGGTTTTAAACCAAGATTTTTCAACTCCCCTAGGTGGATCTTCCGTACCCATTAAGAACAGTTAAAAACAGAGTTTCAAACGTCCAGCGAAAAGTTTAATTTCGAAATATACCGCAATTTCATTACCAATTCGCAATGTTTACTACCCCAGTGGTGTTATCTCACATGTCTATTTTTAACAGCGAAGTTTTTTAGAGAGATGTTTGTGGATGTTGGATTCCCAACAGAATAAGAGATTATTTGACAATTAATAGATTAGGTAAGTGAAACGTTCTCTCATTACATTATCCATGATAGCCATAACAAAAAGAACTTTTACGTGAAATACATGTGTAGTATGAAAATCCATCCATAGTGACCGACAAAATACTCATCGGCACGAGAAAGGTTTCACAAAATATACTGCATTTAATGGTTCAAAAAACCATTAGCTGTGGATCTTTCGTTCATGCTTAGATGATAGATGGATTTTATCCAGCCAAAAGGTGGCCGACGGATCATAATCATGAGCGGCCGGACGTTATTTTTGTGTTATGTAAAATATTATTAACGGTCCAGTCACACATTTTGCAATCTAGACGGAAAAGTCTACATACTTACTTTTGCACTAAATGTATATCATTTATAACATACTAAAGATCCAGTTGACTCATTCAATTATTAGTACGAGATTCCACAATAGTGACATTTAGAATATGCATCTTCTCAGTTATTATGATAAATTTTCGTAGACAAATCAACTCATTAAAAAAAAATGGAAAATTGATATATTTTTATAAAATCACCATACTTGTTGAAAGTAGACTCTTCGTGGCGGGGTTAAAACTGCGTTTCTGATTATTCATAGAACGAAAGAAGTGATGAGTAGGTAGTAACATTAAATCGAACAAACTTCACGCCCTTAGAAATTCCATTCATCTGTATTAATATGCTCAATTACTGAAGTAAATAATTTTCCATATGTAATGATGGCCTACTATGCATGTGATTCTATCACTCGTCACTTTGTGAATTATATATAAACCCATTAAAAGATTCACGCTTCGAGTAGGCTGATAACTATCATCCCAAATTCGTTAATTTGATTTATATTTACGGTTTGTCTGCTCATATACCAATACCTGAAATAAATTCTCACAATAGATCTCATATTTGACATTTCGCTACCACCATTGCACAATGGGGTTAACTCAAGTATGATATACGTAACTAAATGGGGAATTATATTTCAATATCGTCTTCATCAAGGAGCTACATAGGAAAACTGAAACCGTCAAATGGAGAAACGTAAGTTAAGATTCCAAGATATTACCAATGAAGAAAGATGAAAGTTATTAACCCGCTTCACAAACTTCAGTACTGAATGAATAACTGAATATCCAGACTGCAAAGTGTCAGGAGGACACCACAACTAAAAAGTAAAGATAAATAACTTACGATAATGTAGAATGAGACATGTTAAATCCCCGTCTGTGTAGAGAAAACAATGAAAACCTTGTATCAGTAAAATCATTTTATGTACATTATAGTATGTATACAACTTAAGTTGTATTAGTTGAACTGTTTTACATTAACTGCCACTTAGATGGAACAATTGTTTTAACTGGTTCTTCACTCTCGTTTAAGTCTCCCAAAGACTCAAGTTTCTTCTTTTGCAACTCTTCATAGTCGTGCTGCCAATAAGCTTTGTTTTGTGGATGCACCATTCTCAAGTAATATGGATCCCATACCATACCTTGACGGATTTTTGAAAGAATCTGTAACAAAGGAATGAAAATCATCAGTAAGACATGTCATTAAATATAGTACTAATATCGAAGTCGAAAAGATTATAAAACCTACTTAATGCATGTGATAACGGCAAACAAATGTGAATTTGGATCCTGTTATGTTAACAATCGTACAAATAAACTGCTCACGCACATATTTTTAGGCGAGTTTCGCCAATTTTACACAAAACAAAACATAAGCATTACAACGATTTAAAAAAATAAATGAGGAAAAAATATACAGTGTTAGTAAAATAAAATTAAACTTACTTGATAACGACTTTTTAGTTTATATGAACCTGCTCTAGGTCTAAGTGAATACGGATAAGGGATGCTATCCCAGTCGGGTGTAGTACGAAGTGTTTCAATAAGGCTCGGATACATAGCACGTTTTTCTTCATCTGACATACTGTCATAATCTATCCCAATGGCATCCAACTCTTCAATAGGTGGTGTCTCCTTCAGTTGTATACCACCATTCAACAAGGACTCGTAGAAAGCTCTAGTCTATTTTTATCTAAAATATGAACGACAGAGAACATACGCTTTCGTTTTCTTTATATATCTCGCTCGTTTCTGAAAATAACTCCGTGAAACCACATTGGTGACATCTTAAGGCCAACACTCTTCCAACATTTTCTGCAGCTGAAACATCAATACAACTAAAAGATGTAGCATTTTCAAAAATAATACCTATATAAATGTTTTCTGATGCTAACTTCTTTAGTTGAAGCAGAGATCAGCACTTTTGAAGAAGCATGAACAACAAGACCTGTTGTATTATGAGGTTCTCTATTTAAGACTACTCTGGATTAATATAAAGTAAAATATATCAATAAAAATTACTTATTCCAGAAGTCTTTTCGTGGAGCTTGAAATTCCCAACCTTTCATTTTCGGTGCTAGACCAAGAAGTTCAAGATTTCTATAACTATGCCTTCCGTAAAAGTTTTCTAACCTTGGGTTTTTGTTACGATACACCAAAGTAGACATCGTTTTTAAGGAAAATCTTTTTGGGACATTTGAAAAAGCACAGGAATTTAACAGATCATTTAGCATAATTTGTCCCTTCCAAATAATGAAGACTTTTAAAAATCTGAGGAACATACCACTAATCTCAACACAGCAGGACTATAAGGAAAACTTCACGTTATTGCAATTGACTATAAAAATTTTTAAACATATAGACCTAAAATGGAATTAACATGGCATTCAATTAGTTAATCATGGGTAGTTCATCATAGCCTACAAGTATTAATTGACACCCAACCTAACAATCATGAAACATTATTACGTTATTTCAGGGACCCGTAACCAAATAAATAAAGCGAGTACTCAATGTCGGACATCTGAGTGATGATTTCAGAAAAAGATTACAGACAAACCCCCCATATACTTACCATCAATAACCGAAAAATTTTCTGTCTGTGGCTTGAAACTGTTTCAATTCAAAGAGGAAACACTGATAGCCTGTTTTTAGTCCGAGTTTATGCACTTAAGTCTAGGAGGTAAAGAAGAGGTATTAACCAATGAGATCACCGACTTTCAGTTTGAGCTGTCAGCAAGTTCGAAAATCCTACCTAGAACCTGTAAGATAACTGCAATCTTGGGATGCGCTATGTAGCCTAAAATCAGTGGACGTGGTGCTGTCGCTTTATTCTCTATCTTGCCTTAGATTTTAAATATCCCATTGTTCCTAAACTGCCATTTTTTATCTGGATTTGTTACTTTCGAACTGCTTTTTACGCTACATACTTCCCTTTCTACCTTAAACTCGCCAATCTATCATCCTTCTATTATGAACGATATTTTGCTCAAAATCTTCACACCTCTGCTGCAAAAAAGTAGTAAGTTGACATATATCATCTATCTTATCGACAGTTAAATCACAATCGTTAATCTGTACAATAAAACGGACATCAAGAATAGAATTTATTCCCAAAATGTATCTTTACAAAAGTTTCGAGTTGTTTTTTTAATTAATTGGAACAACTATGTGTGGTTTACAAGTGGGACAAGATAATCAAAGTGCTATCGTGAAAATATGGTGAGTCGAAAACTGAGAGAATAAAAAAATGAAGCTTCACGCAGGAATGTATTGAGTTCATAGTTTACAACAGCGCAGAAGGGAAAACGAGCCGAAATAAAGTATTTGAACTGATAAGAATACATATCGGAAGCAACAAACCAATAAGTAGTAAAATGATTATGGTTTGGAACGTATGGTGCTAAATATCAAGTCAATCACAATACCTAGCAGCTATTTTAAAGAATTATAATGACAAAAAAAGTTAACAATTTGTGGGACCAAATGAGTAGAGAAGAAGCTAAGATTGAATTACTCATTTCACACAATGTTCAACAAGAAATAAATCATGACTGTGTACGAACGGTACAATTTTCGATTGAGTTAAAAACAAGTCGTGTTCATTTCTTCCTATACATCATTTGCACTTGTAGTAATAAGATTAACAGGGTTAGAAGTCTCACTACTACTTCGCTTCTTCAATAGGTTGGAATGTACAAGTAAGCTCTCTATTTTTTCTTTTCGCTCTTCAATGATGTCATAAGTACTCTCTGTTATCTGTCGATTAACCCAGTAGTGTCCAGTTGACTTATTTCTTTGCCCAACTCCTCGTTGATTAATAACATTTGGCTGCTTAAACCAAGCTTTCTTATCTCCATAGGAGTGCCCAAACTCTTCCGGTCACAATGTGTCTTCTGCTTGTGTTGGGTTTTTCCTAGGTTCTCTCAGACCCAGCCATGATTGTATATAATATCACTTCTTAACGGAACCACCATTTCGAACACAATAAGATTATCCCACTGACTTGCCACGGCTGTATCACTGAGAAGACATATGTCTTTTCCCAGCCACAGTGTAGTGAATATCCTGCTGACTCCTGTTTGCTACTTTAGTATACTCACAAACGAGGGTGTAGTAGGGTATCCCATGCCACCACCTCCGCCTCGATAAAGGTTTGGGTAGTGTTTTTGAAGCATAATCCTCACATCAATATACTTTTAAAATTAGATCACTGATCAAAATGCAGTTGCCCGGGTGCTCCCCATACGGTAATCTAGCTGTCAAACAATGATTTTGCTACCGTACGAGCATTGATTCTACCAAGTGGGATGGCTTCGCACCATTTCGTGAAATGATCTGCCATAATCAATATGTATATGCTTTCTTGTTATATCTCCCAGTAGTCCGACTGTATCAACTCCCAGGGACCAAACCTCCATATCAATTAACAGCACTCGCTGTCTTCCAGCCGCGTTTATCACGTTCCAGCAAACCTGAAAACCATTCAGAAAACCCTAAATGTCCCGCGGCCACCAGTATCTTATTTCAATTCCCTGATCCATCTTGTCATTTCCAGAGTGCCAATTATTGGCATGAACTTTATCCAACACTGCTGTAGCGATAGGTTGTGGCACTATTAGTAGTACCGATTGAACACAGGATAACTTACGCCAATACTAACTGGTCCCACAACACCCACAAACACTTTGTCTTCCGACTTTTCCCTTTAATTTCCGTGTTAGGTGGCCTTTGTCAATTGCCGCGGACAGCTCGATACAGTAGTAGTGCCTCACCATCTATTTCTTGTATATGTGCCCACTGTATTATCAAGTCTTGCTTAAGAGACGGGATGAATGTTGATTATACTAAAATAGGGACAGTCTCAGTGTGACACAACAGGCTGTTGTGATAAGAAATCTGAAACTTTATGTTGGCGTCCCAGTCGATGGATACGCTCGAAACCAAAGTTTTGCAGTCTTGCCAATACGTCGTTTTCTCTCCCAAAATTCTGTGGCCATTGGGGAGCTTCATAGTAAGTACTCAGTATGAAATTTATGCCAAGAAGGTACGGTCTGTACTTCCGTACGAATTTCACGACAGCTAGTATTTCTTTTCGTGTAACAATAACTTTTTCAGACCGATTTAACGCTTGATTTCCAAACCTAATAAAAAGCTCTTTGTAACTGTGTCCGATTTGGTAAAACGCCGATTTAATTCCTACTTCACTTGTGTCTGTACCTAAGCTGTACATACCTGGACTATTTGTATTCTGAAGCGGAAACGATTTAGTGTATCGTCTAATTTTGAAGGTTACTGAGATCCTGTAGGTCAAAGTTTCGTAAAACGATTAATGCTTCATCTCGATAATTAATAGGGTTCCACAGGAGCGGTCAAATCGAGACAGTCTTCAACGTGGTTGAATTCAACCACAGTGTCTCATAATGTCCATTCTTCAAGTAACGAAACTGATTCCGTCGTAATGACGCATGATGCAGGACAAGTATTTGATGATAAGTTATCGCGACGACTCACCTTTCGGGGCGATTTTGAGACCTACTCGAATGAAGTACATAAGGTAATATTACTTCTACGATTGATAATTTTTTGTAAAGTATGAGTACACTAAATATGTCATGTCAGTCTGTAAAAAGAACAAAGATAACCCTACTCTAAGGTATTTTTTTCGTCAGATGTGTTTGTACTTGTGAACAGAAACAGTGCATCGGAATCAGATGCTTGTCTTCAGAATTTAGATGATGATGGTGATAAACATTCCTCCGAGGAGCATGCATCCTCTAGCTCATCACGACAACTCAGACAAAGATGACATCAGTCATCTACATATGATTCATTCCAAACGACCTTATCCTTCAGCTTTAAATAATGACGCTGCTTATCTGGATTTTGGATCCGTGCAGTGATGTGTAAGTTGAAGGTCACCTTCACTAACATTCTGCACAACCATCCCTGTACAGGATATATTTCTGTAGATCCTTTGAGACCCGAAATAACTGCAGAACTCAACTGCTTCTAAGACAAGGGCATAATATATGTTGTTGATGCTTCACGTGCAAGACGTGCTTATGGACGTCCCAGTGAATACATGTTGCCGTGTGCACACGCCAAAGATCTAATTCGTGTATGTTTTTGTCTCTATAAGCACAGAAGTCGGTGAACAAGTAACTACATGACCGACTTGATTCTGATTTATTTTCCAGTCTATCGATACCTGGAACTCCTCCTGGAGCCCCTCTGGGGCCAATGCCGATCCCAATACTGGATGAAGGAGTAGGGTTGGGCAGAGGGTTTAGAGACCCCATCCAGTGGAAATCTAACTCGCTAAAAACACGCTAACCAGGAAAACAATTCGATACCTCAACCTAATTACTTACGCCTGCTACTCCTCGTCGTAGAGTATATGCCGCCCATCAAAATTCTATATCCAACTCTGCCCTGAGCAATCTTTTCCGGTTGCTTCCAGTTGCTATTCATTCTTTTCATGTCTGCCTCCTATTCCCTACGCAGTGTATTTATTATTAATATCATTATTCACGAACATCTTATGGGTACATGGTCATCCGCTTTTCCGTTTCCTTCCGGGATTCCAGGTTGACGCTCGCTTCGTTATGCAATTTAATGATTTCCGAAATGTACCTTTCACGTACCGCTTCCAACATCTTTTCTTATTTCCTCACCAGATGGAACCTGGTTTGTCATCGCCCACACTGTCAAAATCGATTTTTCTCAATGACCATGGCTATGTTTCTTGATAACCAGACGTCTGTTATTGTAACTTTTTTTACTTTTACATAAGTTCACTTATACGGCCATCAACTTATTCTTACAGTGTCACGGCAGGGAGCGTGTACCCTAAAGTCTTATATAATAGTCTGACTACGGAATACAAGGACGTCGGTTCGCGTTGGTATGTAGCGATTTTCAAGTTAGTGCCTGCGTGATTGGTGGTCCGGACCGTTTACCAAATACTTCAACCCTGAACTTAGTAAATTAAACAACTAAGTTAAATTCGGTACTACTGTACTACTAAGAAATCACATAACAGTTGCTTTTTGCCTCGGTATACATCGGTAAAACTGAGTGACTGACATCAATTTGCTTTATTATTAGATAAAGCATCGACTCATGGTTTTAACCAGTGCTCTTTCGTCAATGATCAGAGTCTCTATCATGAAAGTATCTCATCTGTTCCTCGTTCTAGGTGGTTTTTCATTCGCAACCTAGCAGCCCTTTCTTCACTTCTGCAGGTATGTTCATGTAATGAGTTCGGAATGATTTTTCTTCTCTTGAAAACTTAATAGGACTCAGACACTTGTCACCTATACCTATAGTCATTACCGCAGATATTTACGAGCTATTTGATTCTAACGCATTTATTCATCGAACGATAAATAGGGGTGAGTGGTCAAAGTTGTTCATGAGATATTCATGTTACAGCATGTATGTAGTACAGGTATGTTCGTATTCGGAACCAGTTACGTCACTGACTATCCCGTCACTTAGTTACTCAAAAAATACTGAAACACATGTAAGATCTAATTCATTGTATTGAAAATCATTTAAAACAATATGATTTTAAACTTTCTAATGGGCATGCATGGCAGGTGAAATGTCTCCGAGACTTAGCCGAATACTCCAGTTTTTGGGTCGCTGAATGTCGAACAATTTATCGATCCCCAACAAGGTCAAGGAAAACCAGCACACGCCATGAATTGGCTGATGCAGTGGCGGTCATACCTTTGCTTGTACTTACTTTAACTAATATATTTCCGTAACAACGTTCTTTGTGCTGTTCAGTCTTCAAAGCATCCGTAGTACCTTGATACGATGAAGGAGTAATTCACGTTAGGTCCTGACTGCGAGGCGTAACTTCGACGTTAGCTGTTGGTCACACCATCCTTGTCTAACTCCAGTAGGCCCTTAATTATTCAACATAGATTATCTTCTTTGATGATCTACAAATGTGCAGACGCTGGATATCTATTCACGTTTTATGAGGACATTACAATTATTTTTGCTCCATTAATAAAGGGAAATTCTCCAAACTGGCAAATGTCTGTTAAAAAAATAAATAAATGGTTATTAAACTGGTACAATGAACATATTCATAAAACTGGACGAATGTATGTTAAGGTACGGAATTCTTGTTGCTGTGACTGATTTATACTTTGTGACTCCTTGTATTATAGAGAAGTCGGTGTTCGAAAGTCAAATTTATGATTGTAAAATCTCGCGGATTCCAAAGATTAGGCAGCTACCTTGATTTGATATGGATTATTTCAAACAACTGCCACCTGCCTTCGATGTTCATGAGACTGAAGTCTCATCCCATACTTCCTCTTCATTTCTCACAAGTGTCACTCAAGCAACCAATTAAGGCTAAATAAAGCGGACGACAAAGTAAATAATAGGAAAAGTCGATTTTTGCCCCCTTACATCGTGTATTTGCGGGAAATTTGCAGACAAATATATGTAAAGTACCTCGTTTGAATATGCAGCCTCCTGTACTAACTTACCCATAAACATTTACAAACCAGTGAATTGTGTTATAACAAACGAGAACAACCATCAATAATGCATGTCTAAATATACAGACACAATGAATTTCGTGAGATCTATGGACCCAAAGTTTGTTGTTTTTGTTTAACCAGGCTGTTTGCATATACTTGGTGACAATCATACATAGCTTACGACGTGCATGTAAATAGCTTGCTCTCTGTGTTTGTGTTCATTGTCACTAATTACCTCGTTCGTCCTATAAGAAGTATTCAGTAAACGTCCGTGAGAGTGTTCATAGTCGTGAGGGCAACAATGGGCCTATCAATTTCACCCGCTTGTCATAGGTCGACATATAACCGTAGGTGGAATAAAGTGCGAAGGATGCTCCAGAAAAAACACGACTTCCTTTCGTGTAGTTAACTTGCAAATGAAAGCATGATCAACGGTAATTGGATTTACCAGTGATTTATGTTGCCGTTTATGCAGTCACCACTGAATTTCATTGTGATGAGAATCTATCAACAGTGATAGCATCTGGTAGCCACAATAACGAAAGGTGACTGGATGATAACGGCACGAAAAGGAATTGGATCCGTTTATCCGTTTCCTGTAGGATGTAATGAAGTTTGCTCGTGTTCACAAGCGTACCTAAACCAGAAAGAACAGATTAACATGGCACTTATGAGTTTGATGACAAACGGCTGTCAAACCGTCAAAGATGCTGATCGCACTCTGAACGCTTTTCGAAATCTTGTCCCCGACTTACCAAGCAGCATCAATTTCCAACCCACGTTCGTCAGCAGTGAAGTTTACTAACATCTCGGATTAAGAACCAACCTGCCAAGATATGTCCAACTTTGATTGTGTACTTGTGATATTAATATGATTGATTTGCATATTAGTGTAAATGAACTTTCTAGTTCGAGGAGCTCTAGTCATCAGTTATGATCTATATCAGGACGCATCGTTGCCCCTAGGTTTAATGTCATGTTCATGATAGGTATCTACGGAATTCAATGGAATATCTGCGGATACCATTTCGGAACTAAAAGAACTGAGGGACGTTTGTCTGCTTGGTGTTATGTCCACCAAACTGGTAGCTGTAGTACGTGACTCACCTGCTCGTTTAGATGTTAGGTGCACTGTTGATTACAATGGGAATGCAGATTGTAATAAGTGTGTTGCGGTGGGTTGGTGCATTGGCGGAAAGATGACCATTCGAAAGGGTGAATATACATTGGGAATTGGTGATAGTTTTCGTCAACAGATTCAATCCTTTTGCCATCAAGGCCATTCAAACTTCGAAACGCTTAGCATTGATATGATTCTAACTTTCACTTTAGGTCAAGTGCACATGATATGCTTAAGTTTGATAAAGAAACTAATCAGACCATGGATAAAGTTGTCCAACAAAAGACTATGTAACGTGGACAAATATGTGGTTTGAGATATAACTAAATTAATATCAAGTTGTATACCAAGTACTCCTTCTAACTTTCAGCGTAAATGTTGAATATTAGACTTTATTTCAGTATGGAAAGCGACAGAGTGTCTACTGTTCCTTCTATATTTAGGTTCCGTGATTCTTCAAAAATGTTTACCACAAACCTTTTACGATACTTTTAAGAGTTTAGTATTAGCGATGTATTCGTTAGCGCATCCAAGATTACATAAAAGCGCAACGGAATCAGTCATAACTTATTTACTCAATTTTCTCAAGGGATATGGTCAGGAGAACTTATTTTATAATGTGCATTTATTAAAGCACCTACCTGACGACGTTAGTTCACAATGAGCTTTGGATTACTGTTCCGACATCCCACTAGAGTCTCATATGAGGCAGATTAAGAAGCAGTGATATTTCAGTGTCCATGCACTTGATGATTTTAGTCGAAAAATCATACATTTCAGCGAGTTTTCTAAATCGCCTTAAAATAGTACTCAGCTCTTCTACTAGCTATCTTCTCAGCCTAAACACATGTTATCCGTACAAGAAGCAGTAACGCTGAGATTTTGGTTTGGTCCCTGGTGAAAGCTACATATAACTGTACATTTTGCCCATGAGACTTATTTATTTCCTGAAATATAATGGTTTTGTGGCTTATACATCTAACCAGAGAAGGTAATGTTAACAGCTAAGCGGGGCGTTTTATCGCCCAAAGCGGATGCATAACAATGGAAACCCTAAAGAAAGCTAATATTACCAATATTTTTCTACTAATTGCATGGAAGTAGATTCTCATAATCTAATGTATGTGATATTTATGTCTTCTGTCCGCTGATGCCATTACGAAGTTTTTATGCATTCCACGTGCTTGCTCAACTATTAGCAATGGATCACCGCAGTCTGGGATTGGGAACCTAGGGATGTGTGGAAATAGAAATGAAAATACTGGTAAGTTATGGTGAGATACTATCTTGAGTCCATAAGAGTATGCCACGTTTTCCCCTAAAGGGCTTCTTAGTAGTTGCTTGGAGCACATCAACCAGCAGTGAATTCCAGAACCTGACTACTCATAAGGTGTAAAATTTGTGCCTACGGTCGATCCCGCCATGTTGTATCCTCAAATTTTGCGTGTCACTCCTAAGGTTTCTGCTGCAATTGAGTTTAAGTAGGTATTTGATGGGCTGTCCAGAAGTGATGCCATAAGACACTGAAAGGTCACCTCTGAGATACCTGTACTATAACGGGAAAAGACTCGATTATTTGAGCCGCTATTCACAAGGTTTGAATTTGGGTCCTCGAAATGATTTCGTGGCTCGCCGTTGGATAGGTCAAAGTGTATTCTTGTACTTTTGAAATGAGGTGAAGAACACTGTACTCCCATTTTCTGAATAGGGTCGAATGAAACTGCTCATTGTCATACTGGCGAAAAATTCTTCAACGTTATCGATGGAAGGTTCGCTCGAAAGACGTTCTTGCCGCAGTTGACTTGGGACTTTTATTCATAGAGTACCAGAACTCCTTGATCATTCTCTACTTGAGATACTTCCAGAGCAGAATAACAAAAGTCGTATGTGTACTCTGCAACATGTCTCAGGTGAATAACTTTACACTCTAAAGTATTGGAATAAAGTCAGTCTTAATCCGCCTATTTTTTAAGTCGAGTTAAATCCTCCTCACTTGCCAGCTCATCTTCTTGGTTAAAAACGTCTCCCCAAACTTTCAAATCCTCAGAAAAAATAATAAATCGGATGACGCTCTCTGAGATAGGTTATTCATATGGCTACAAGGAGCAGAGTTCCTAGTACTGAACACTAAGTGATCCCAAAAGAAACAGATAGATATTGTCGCAGGTTTCAATTATGCTGGCCAGATATTCAATGTCTGCTGCCGTGTCAGATCCGTGAAACCATCAAGTTGTGGATGATCTGAATGGCGCAAGTTCACCCTGGTATTTGTGACAGACGTAGAGGCGAAGCAGACGAGAAAAGGCAATACATAACATCTCGTCATATTACCTGCAAAATCCATTTTGGGTGTTTAGTATATGAAAATCTCTCCACGTACATACTAGTTTATTCTTCTTGATTTCTTCAGACGTATATATTGGTTGTCTTTTTGATTGGATATGAGGTAGTGCTACTTGTATTTTATTGTTGCTCTTGTTTTCCTAACTGTTTTACTGAAATTCCATGTTTTCCTGAACAGAACGTACGTTGTTTTAGTTCACGCTTGGATATGGCGGCAGCTATATTGATTAACTTCCTTTTTTAGACTGCATTGCTTAAATTGGCTGGAAATGTGGATTGAAGGACTCTTCCAGAATCTGTAGCAGTCTGTGTTCTACCGAAATTAAATATTATCTTTTGTGCAGACTGTGCGTGAACTTTTCAGGAAGAATTGAATAACAATTAACTATTGTTCTGTTTAATTCTCTTACAACCTTTACCAACTTACACAAGGACGTAAAAATAAGATGTATATGTGTTCCGAAGTTCAAGAATTCCTATAAGAAGAAAAGAGTTATTATGAAGGCAAAAACGACCCAGTAGTCAAATGATATTCGAGTTATTTAGGTTCGTTTCAAAGATAGGATGAATCATGTGTGTATAATTCCTAGGTATTGATGACCTTTTATAAAAACCTAATCTCAATTTCAGCACAAGCCTCGGTAAAGACTAAGGGAGTCTAGTTGAATTTCGAGGGGTACTTAAGGAAAAACCTGGAGTGTTTTTAAAGATTCGTTATGATATCTTATTATAGTTTATTATTTAGCTTGTTCAAAGTAGCTAGGTCTCTGCCTGGACGTACTAGTGTCTTACCCTTTCTGTTCTATAAGTTTTCGACATTGGATGCTGACCTCATTAGTCTTAATGGACTCCACGCAGTTGGAGCCGCTCGGCCATGCATCCGCACCAGATCACGAGTGCGAACACCGTGCTCAACATCCCCTGCAATCGCTATCCAGAATAGGTCAGACGACCCTCGATATATTGAAAGCCTATCAAATATATCTTCGAACCTCTTCGCTTCTGTCTTTTGATTTCAATTGGTGGGTACGATTCAGATTAGGAGTTACTGGTTAGAGCGTTGTCAAGCTCCGAATACCTGTGGCATTTTCAAGCGCATCCATTAACTTGACCTTTATCCATTAAAGTATTGGCGTCTTAGAGGTGACATTCTGATGGCTCACAGCATCCTTAACACTTCTGGACATCCTTTTAAACACCTACTTAAGCTTAGTCCCAATACCAACCTAAGGGGCAACACCCAGAAATTGAAGACACACACATAGCAGAAAGGACTGTAGACACAACTCCTACTCATTAAGAGTTGTCGAATGCTGGACTTCTCTGCCGTCCAAGCTAATCCAAGCGAATTCTCAGAAGTCCTTCAAGAGGCAACTTGATCTATTCTTAAGGTCTAAGGATAGTATCATACTATGATTTACTAATTTCTTTTTTCTATTCTGTCGTTAACATATCTAGGTTCCTGCCTATAGTTATTCGTGATCCCCTGCTACTAGACACGGAAGTCTGTTAAACGTAAGCTTCTTCTATTCCGTCTACAACCATTTGAACCATTTACATTGACAATGTTTTAAATGCACTGACTTCAGGTTGTCTGTCGACCTTGGTGCTGGTAGACAATTTTAATGACTTTCCTTGAGTGTGAGTTACTTATATCCGTCTTTTTAAGAAAGCTTCTTGATAGATCTTATTCTTCATCGTATTTTGACAATTTTTATGTGAATTTTTTACGGCAATTAGTTCGCTTGAAATGTCCGAGTACTGTTGACTCATAAGTTAATTATTTGTTTCATTATGCTTCAGAAAACTCTGGAATTTCGAGTGATCTCCAAGACATTTCCAGGTCATAGAACAATTGTAATAAGGTCCTCAAGTGTTTGCTACCAAATCTTTTAACGTTCGGCAAATAAACTCAAACTGCACAATCAGGGTTATCTGTGAGGTTAAATATTTATCTTCGAATTTCTGTTGTCCACAGCACATTGTCCCCAAGTTCCGTTAATTGTATGATGATTTAAGAATGTCCTAGTTTCCCAGCTGTCTTCATAACGACTCCAACGATTGATACATTTCCTTCTAAATGCTTTGTTCGAGACAGTTTTTAATTCTCGAACAATGCTTTATCCATTCATCTCAGAAAACCTATTTACAGCGTGTTTAAATAACGAGAAATTAAGAAGTTTCACCCTGATGTATTTCTGCCGAAACTTTCATTCTCGTCATAAGTTTAACTTTTATGGCAATTTATGACCTATATTGGCGAATAAGTAGTTAGTTCTATACGAAAAATCGTAATGTTTTTATAATAAACCTTCACTTTGTTTGCGAATCATTCATGATTCTTTCAGTGTAAAAGAATTGTTTGGTCAAATGTAGTGACGTTCGTTATTAGGAAAGCCTTTGCTAAGCTGATAAAACGTACCAACCTGTATGAATTACTCGAAAAGGTACGTGATGCTCCTGAAATTAGTTGATTTGTTTATGTCTTTCCAAATACCTTATTCCAAACACTTAAGTCTAGAGAATGCTCACGGACGGAATTTATAAGCGTGGTGTTTAAATCCGAAATTAATCGCCTAATAAATACAAAGATGGTCGCACAAAGCAGTTGTATGGTATTAAGTCTCTTATACAATCAGTACACATAAACAAAACGTTAATGCTTTGTCATAGTCAAACTGTGATGCGGTAAGTTTCCAATGAAGATTACGCTATGTAGCGTAATCTTAACTTGTTTAACGGGAGAAGTAATGCATAAATTTCATTCGTCACTCATCCACAATATGAAAACTATACTTTTAGCATAAATCCTGGTATGTCATAGAAAATTATGGAATACTAATATAATGATCTCACAGGCCAACTCTAAAGGAGGACTTCCCGTTTTATTTTGGTTTTTCAAACATTCCGTCTGAAACTGATGTCCATAGTAAAAAAAAACTTTTAGAATCAACCTACTTCGCCGCTTTGGTCCATAGTGATAATCGCCAAAAATACAACTTCAATCCTATGTCATTTTCTTAGTGTCATTTCACTATCTGTATTTAAAGCTCGAGGTATCCACAAATCGACTCCTTATCTCCACATGTTTACAATGTCTTCGAATAAATGTACTAACCTCGTTAATTTGAGCTGATGGAATTAAATTCTTGTTTCTCATCAAAAGCACTATGAAATCCTTAGCTCTTTAGTATAGAATGAAGCTTGGCAGTAGAAAAATGCACAGTCGCTCATAAAAGTACCCCAACATAACAGCATAAAAGCATTTAATTAAAAAGTAAAATAAAGTATAATAGGTATGGGTTGCACGGAGGAAAAAGACAAACAGTATTTAGATGCTCAGTACTCAAAAGAACCTGAGCTTTGAACGTAACTACATGACGACTTATTAATTAAAACATTAAGCTTCCAGCTGACATTTTACAAGTTCGAACTCCCTCAACTTCTTACGGTCCGGGTACCTGATCAATTTCGCTAACTTTCACATATACTAGTCAATCAGTAACAACGTAAAACTTCGTACGTACGTACATCAGTTCAAGCTGCCATACCACATTAGCACAGAGATGCAGTTGTCGATTCAAAGCCCGTAGTGGTAGAGGTAGTACGATTATAAGCAGTAATCGGAAAGATTAGGGTTTGTAGATGTTATTTAAAGAACACAATCCACTGAAATAAATTTGGGAAGAGAAAAAAGAGACGGAGGAATCAGGTTTCTTCTGGTTCCTTACAACTCATTGAAGCCCGTCGGTCTACTCCGGGTGATCGTGAGTTTGACAACAAACGAAGGTTGTTACGTCATGAAATTGGGCAAAGCTTGCGTAAGGATCGAAAAACCTTGTGGTCGGAGAGTGCTAATGAGCTGGAAGCAGCAGCTGCATCTGGTAATTACCGGAAGCTATTCCAACTCATCCGAACCACTGGCAGCAAGAAGTCTGGTGTGAATGAAACAATCTGCGAGGATGACGGAACGTCAATCACTAACATCCATCGACGTGTTGGACGATGGGCAGAATTTTTCGAAGGACAGTTCAACTGGCCTGCTGCTCCGTCAACATCGGTCAGACTGTCCTGCCGTCCATGGCGGGTGACGACTGATCCACCAAATGAGGCGGAAGTCCGCAAGTAGCTCCAACTGTTGAAGCTCTACAAATCACCAGACCCTGATGACTCAACTCCGTCCAATATAGAGATGGCGGCGACTTTCTGGTTAAGGAACTAACTGATTCATTTACACAGGTATGACAATTGGAGAGTGTTCCAACATCATGGAGTGAGTCGATAGTTGTCCCTATCTTTAAAAAGGGTTCACGTCGTCCCTGTAACAACTATCGGAGAATAAGTCTACTTATGATTGCGTCCAAACTATTGGCTTTCGTCAAACCTCATAGATTGTTCAAAACCTAGGAAAGATTGACTCACAAAGATCAGGGTGGTTCCCATTCCGGTCGAGGATGCATTGAGCATATCTCCTTCCTCCACCAAATGTCAGAACACCGTCATACTTATCACAGGCCAACAATCGTAATGCTTCTTGACATTAGGGTCTCGTCTAATTCATTGGGCCGCACTGTTTTCTGGGATTATCTACTGAGGAAGCGTGTGCCTGAGAAGTTGACTAACATCTTAACAACCCGATATACAAACATCTCAGGCAGAGTGAGGACATATAACCACCTCTCTCCACTGTTCCATTGAAGCAGTGGGGTTAGACGACAGGGCTGCTCCACTTCACCGTTTCTCTTCAACTTTGCTATCGATGACATTCTGGGAACAGCTCTGATGGATGTAAGTAATAGCGGTGTGGATCTGTTACCTGGAGAAAGACTTTTCGACGTTGAGTGTGCGGATGATATTGTCTTACTGTGCAATAATACCCAAGCCACACAATCAGCACTTAATCGGTTGGCAATCAATGTCCGTAGGTATGGCATGTGCTTTGCACCTTCGAAGTGCAAAGTACTTCTACAAGACTGGAGGGGTTCTAACCCTGTACTCACCCTGGGTAGTGAGTAGATAGAAGTAGTCGAGAAGTTCGTGTATCTGTGTAGCTACATAAATGCTGGTGTTGGCGTGAGTGATGAGATCAATGCACGTATAGTGAAAGCCAGAGAGGCTTATGCCAATCTGGGCCACCTTTGGCGCCTTCATGATGTTAGTCTGGCTGTAAAAGTTCGGATCTACAACGCGTCGGTGAGAGCAATTTTACTCTATGCTTGTGAAACCTGGTCTCTCCGAGTTGAGGATGTTAGACGACTCTCTGTGTTCGATCATCGTTGTTTCCGAAGGATTGCTGAGATCCAGTGGCAACACCATGTTAGTAATGCAGAGGTTCGGCATCGTGTGTTCGGGCACAGTGACGATAATCCAATCCGTATCACTGTATTGGAACACCGACTTCGGTGGCTCGGACATGTTCTACGAATGTCGTTCCAGAGAATTCCACGTCGTGCATTATTTGCCGACTCTGGGACTGGGTGGAAGAAGCGGAGAGGTGGTCAGTGCATGACATTGTGTCGTGGCATGAAAGAAAGCTGTAAAGGACTGGCTTCTGTTGGTCCTTCACTACTCCCTGGTTGGGGTCCGAGAGATGGTGCAACACAGTGGCTAGAGACGTTTTCAGATATGGCCCAGAATAGAAGCCAGTGGCGATCCTGCTGTAACCTTCTTTTACTTCATAAAAAAATGGTTGCATCTTCCTTAACTGAAAGATTTCTTCTGGTTGTAACTTTCCGTTACCCCATTATTACCACTATTATCATTACACTACCTTACACCAATCTCTTCCTCATTGTTCTTTTTTTTACCGTTCTTACCTTTTTCCTCTTTCCTTCTCTTTAAATTCTCATTGTTTTGTGTGGTGCATATATATTTGGCGCACTGTTGTACCAATATGTATGTGTTCAAATAAATAAATAAATAAAAATAAAAGATAGCTTTTCATGATATCCTTAGTTAACACGCAGATGTTAAAATATTTCACATTCAATATGTGAATTTATACATGAAAAACCGTAAAATTGAGTGTCTTCACAAGTTTCTAGATAACGGTCTATTATTATTTCGTTTTATACTGAATTCAAATTAAATATATCATTATTAATTTCATTCACGGAGTCAAAATATTTTGTGGTTAAAATACTAACAGCTGGCAACACAAACAAATTCATGTTTGTATTCACATGCCTTAGGATAGTCTTAGTCGTGAATGCTCAATCACGTGACAATTGACCTTGTATGGAGTGATTATTGCCAAATGGATTTTTTGTCTGGCACCAAGCCAAATGCACATGTGACATACTATGTTTTATTCAGAGAACTGTTTATAGTAGCTTATTTATAGGTCATCAAATTTTTTACATGTGTAAGTGTATTGGAATTGTTCCACTCTGTTGAATAATTCTACTTGTTATTTTCATATTGGTTTTCATGATTCTGCATTACATACATGGAGATCCTTGTATGCAGTGAACATACTTCATCTTTTCAGACTACCGACTAACTCTATAACCAGGGATCAATAGATAAGGTCATGTTGACAAATTAGACCAATAAGAGGTTGTCAAATATTACGTGATTAGCAGAAAAATGGCTTTCATTTGCAAGGGATAAAACAAACTAAAGGTGAGCTTAATTTCTTAAGGGACAGATATACATGTAAATGAGTGCAAACTAAATGACCGGTCTAATCAAATAAACTTCCTCCTTCACTCTGTATTTTCCTCGAATAGCAGAGTTCGTGCATAAAAAGTGTGTATTGGTACCAGCTTCCTGACAATACACATCACTACACCGTACAGGTGTTTCATACAAATTTGATTACTTGTGAAATACCAAACAAAAAACTCGTTATCTGTATTGCGGTGTATGCTACTTATGTCGACAGATATAAGTAGTATTTAGCCACAATTGGAAGTGGAATACCTGGCAACAGAAGATTGAAACGAAGAGAATAGGAAAGAATGGAGACGTAGTGCTGTGGAGTCCCGTACCAGGACGAAACGGCCGTCCAGTGCTTTCAGGTTTAGCTTTAATTGACTCATGAATTCAACTATGGAGTTGGTTTTCTTCACCTGAGTTCTCGTTCATGACAGTATTTAAACATAAAGTGTTACTGCATAAATTTTAAAGTAATCTAAACAAATTATCATTGATAAAATGTTTTAAAAAACATACTGTGGATCCGCAGCAAACATTTTATTGAATGGTTCATGTAATCTGATATAAAATCAGAAAATCCCTAATTAGGTTCATGAGGAAATTAAATATTTATTCAAATAAATTCATTATATAATGATGTCTTTTAAGCTCACAACTTACATAACTTTAGAAATTATTAATTCGAATATTTTTGTTTGGATTAATGACTGGAAACAGTTCAACATACCATAACTGTAGATTTTGGGTTCTAATTTGTTCTGTATTTATTCATGTCACCAACATTTAGTTGATGTCCTTCTAATGGATCTTCCTATGTTCTACTAGTAAATAATCATATAATCTTAATTTTGATTTGTTTAAAAAGTCCCAAACCCAATAAATCAGTATTCATTTCAATTATAAAATGACTTAATTTAAGTGATGTACATATACCCCTTCTCATCATAATTCCTTGTGCTAAGCTTATCTTATTCTAGTATTATTATTAGTAGTATTAGTGACAGTATTATTATTACGATTATTATTATTATTGTTGTTTACATGTCTTTGTCGTATCATTATAATTAATCTGGCAGAAATATGAAGAATTTGATTAGTGTTCATATAATTTTACGATTTACTGAATTTATATCACTTCATAGTTTTTAATTGATTTCACAAGTTGAAATCATGAGCCAGTTGAAGCTAGACCACCATGGGAAACCTGAAAGCACTGGACGGCCGTTTCGTCCTAGCATGGGACTCCTCAGCAGTGCGCATCCACGAACCCGCCCCCGCGGGATTCGAACCCAGGACCTACTGGCTTCGCGCGCGAGCACTTAACCACTAGACCACTGAGCCGGCATCCAACGGTGTTAATGTCTAACTTCAACCAACCCACGAAATTGAGCGACACATCTACCATTGTCTTCAGTGAGTTACTATCTCACAACAGACCTGGTTGAACTCCACTGGTAACGGCTTCTCACTAGAACTCCAGGAAATGCCTCTTGAAGTCAGTCACTAGTGAGCAGATTATTATTATCAGAAGGGGTTTTATGGAGCGGAGCGGGATCGTGGATGCGCACTGCTGAAGAGTCCCATACTAGGACGAAACGGCCGCCCAGTGCTTCCAGCTAATTTCATGGTGGTCTAGCTTCAATTGACTCATGATTTCAACTATTGAAATAAAATCAGTCTACTGATAGTTCTATATTTGCATTCTGACATTTTTAATGATATATTCCCTCTTAACATGGTTATTCTTCTAGATGACTTAAGAACCTGATAAGAATTTATTGAAAAATAAACTCCTAGTTTCCTATTCAAAATTCAAACTAAGTATTTCTCTAAATTTCTACATATATATTATAAAATATTCAATTTCTTGTAGTTGAGTATCGTTTCCAAAATATGATTTTTGCATAGTTTTTTTGTTCATATCAATTTCCTTCAGTATTTGTCTAAACGATCGTCTAGCCGAGCGCATATACGTAAACCATCATACCTATTCTAAATTTTCACTTTTTCTTACTCTAATTATTAAAAAAAATCACTTTTGAAACTGAAGAAATGGGAATATTTCTGTAAACATGACATTAAAACAACTTATTACAAAATTAGAATCATGGTAGAGATAGCCACCTGGCACGCTGCTTTTGTGCTCGTAGCTTTGGTTTTTAAAATGAGAAAAGCTAAAGTGCCTACAATGTAATTATGTTTAGGCGTAAACTTATCTAAATGATTGACTAGGTCTTCCAAATCATATCCAAGGTTGAATCTGCTACATATTGCGGAATAGGAAAGATAATTTATCTGTACTATCCCTTGCTAAGCCATATTATGCAATGTTCTCGAAAGACCTATGTACGTGGTCTTCCAGAAATAAATAGGCTGGCATATTCAAGCCATCCTTAATGTGACTGTACACGAGTGGGTGTCTATGATACGTTACATAAAAATTTACTTGATTAAACTTCATGTGAGTTGATCTTCAGAGAATTTCGAACGATATCAGTAATTTGTTCTGGATTTTTACTACTTTAGTAAACCGAAACACAACATCCATGAACTAATTTCATGATATTGTGGACTGTATAATAAGTAGTATCAGTGAAATTAACACTTAATGATTTATTTCTAAATACTTCATACTGTACAAGATTCAATCTTTGTGAATATTTTCGATATAGTCACACTGTATTTTTAAACTGACTTCTTTTGACAACTAGCGCAGAATTTTTCAACTGGTATATTTTAATATGAATAATAAGATCTCTTCATTCATGATAACTCAAAAGTAAACTATTTTTACATGTACATTTAACAGATCATATACCAGTTAATTTTTTAATTTTACTCCTGAGTATTTAAAGATAGATGTATAGTAATTGATTTTTGAGTGGTTGAAATACTTAATTTCAAACTATTTGAATTGCTTTATCGACTCCACATTTCACATGTACTTCAGTTTGATCAGTCGGATAGTATAACTCTCTATCAAACAAGTGTAGTATATAAACTTGTACTTTACTTCTGAATCTCATCAGTTAAATTTATATTCACTAATAGACTTTTCGATGAAGTCAAAAAAAGATGTAATATAGGTTAATCATTTTATTAATTTTCGTTGCTAGGGTTTATCAATAGTCTTTATTTATTTATTTGAACACATAAATACTGGCACAAAGGGGGTACCAGATACATATGCGCCACACAAATCTCATTCGGTTTGTGTGGGGGCTGGGATACTGCCCGGGTGCCCAAACCGAAGCAGGGGGTTTTCTTAGGAGGTGTCACACCCGGAGCCTTCGACCTCAAGGTCTAATCCACAAGGCAGTGAAGCAACGTTAGATGATGCAGTCTCATGGTAGCCGGTGACTAACAATAGGTTAGTAAGCCGTTTGTTCCATCAGAATCATAGAGCCCACGCCAACCATTCGTTTGTAATCAGGGTTTCCCAACTCCCCTAGGTGGATCCTTCCTATCCACCAAACCAGTTAAAGCGCGAGACATTTGCTTTTTGTCCTCGCAATTTCGTAAATGATACTCCTGCCTCGAGAAGGCAGTGAATAAGACTTCCATGGAAGTGTCTATATTCGTGTAGCCATGTGAGAGCATTTCGAGAGAGAGCTGGTGGCTATCAATAGTTTAGATGGTTTCTAATCGACTTATAGATCAGAATAATTTTTTAGATAATCAAAATTATTTATTCAACCTAATCGTGACTGGTCATTTCCTGTATATATATATATATATAGGATGATACATATTTCATAGTTCTTAATACAAGCAACCAATGATTATATTGTTAATCCAATCAATCTTAAGCGATTTAGAACATGGCTTATGAATGCATCAGTTCAAGTTGCCACACCACATCAACACAGTGGTGTGAAATTATCAGGGCAGATCTGACTAGTTGATCTAGTAACAGTGAGCAAACACAATATAATTCGAGGGGAATGAAATCAAGATCTAATGAAAAACAAAGAGTAAGTGTATCTATGGTACTTCGACCTGTTCTGAGCCACGTCATCCAAAGCTTCCAACAATTGGTTATGACAATCGCGACGACTCTTTCCTAGTAATCCGCACCTACCAACATTGCTTAATCCAGCCGTCATCAACTTCATGAACTGATGTAACCCTTTGGTTTAGCCACACCCAGCTTTATAAAAAGCCTCACATACTACAGCTCATCTACTTTGTTAGAATATTCTTATTCCCTCTTTCATTGCAAACATACTAATAGTTTGTGACAACTGTCTTGAAATTGTTCTCTTTCCATGTAATTTCCTAGTGTTATTGTCATGCGCGTTGTGTGTGAGTATAATTAATAATATTTGGCGCCAAACAGACAAAATAATTTTAAAACTTTCAAGAATCAAGTCCAAAATAAAACAAACAAAAATAGTCTATCTCTCAACTTCCCATCATATCTAACCTTAATCTCTCTCCCAATTTCATACTTATTTCTATCATATGACTTTCCTTTATATATACTGTTTTCTAAAGTCATTTTCTTCCTCATTTGAATGCACACTTTTCATGTACATGTGAAGATACATTCCTTTTTTTCTGATATGCCATATATATATGTCTCCCATACTTTTAGTGAAATTGGCAAATTGCCAAAAGTACATTGATTTTAATGTTACGGATTTTTATCTGTCAGGTTCATCGATTAACATTGATTTAAAAAACAAGTCAGTCCTTAGCTTAATTTTGGCGAAAGATAAATAAATGTTCAGTTTAATACGGGGATAAGTCGAAATTAGATAATATATTATCAATGTCGTAACCGAGCAAATGTTAGTATAATTTAGTTTAATAAAAAGAATTTGACTCTCTTCAAATGGCTTTTGAATGAATATAAAATTGGCGGATGGGGATTTTTTGTATAATGTATAATTACTACCATAATGAAAATGTCACTGAATTGTTAACGTGTTGCAGAGTGCTGATGACAGCTACTAAAGTGTCTGTCGTGAACTTATTGAAGTTACTATGAAAATGGTTGTGGACAGACAATTAAAATCTTACGAACTCCTGGTAAGTGTTATCATATACTAACCACTCAATTCACAACTTTCTCTTTGGATCTTACGGCAGAGCGATATACTTATGTATTAGTATCCGTGATTCCAAGCTCTACAATTCCTTATCTGGCAAGTATATTGTGCGACGAACAGGTTGTAAGTGTTGACTTAGTTAAAAACATGTACTCTTAAACGTGCTGTTGATTAAAGGTCGTATATATTATTATCTTAAACAGATTTTATTTAATCCCAAGTAGTTTATTTACTTTTTTTCATGTATATATCTATGCGGTTATCAACTTTTTTTGTTTCTGTATGGAAAACTTGTTGGGATATTGTGTGCTGAGAATTCTATATTGCACTTAACATAAAATATTAAATAGAGCTATTATTAATAATTATAAGAATAGAGGTTTTCCGTCTCTTATTCATAAAAAGAAATTAGATAAAGCGTAATATTTCCTAGAACAGGTGGATTGTGGTTGACAGTGGAATCCAGAATGCTTGTTTCGTCCTATTCGTGACTCGTCAGTTGGATGTATCTGCATGTTGGAGTTGGTATTCACCATGATATTGGAACCCACTGTCGTTCGCACCAAACATCATCGCGTTATCTACTTAGCTATCTGTCATAATGGCTATATCGAAGCAATCCCCATATGATGCACATATGCCAATCAAGGTTGATCATATTTCAGTCAAAAATATCAACAACGGGATAATGCAGACTATTTTAAATTGCACATTATTTTAAGTCGTTGAAACATTTGTAAAGCTTAGTCGGCTTTTCTATTTCAATGACTTTGAGCTGTTAGGTCACTTACTCGTAGTAGTGTTATTTTGAAGATTATTGATTCAGTCATTCAGTTAAACCCTCGGAGCACTTCGTTATAACACTAATACCTTAATGATCCAAACTCTAAGCTTTCAACCATTAGATCAATGATTTGATCTCTGTTCCACCGACTTTAGCTTGAACATCCGGTTAATAATTGCAGAACTTAAACAGTGATGCCGAAGATTGAGTGCTTTAACATGTCTTAAATGTTTACTAATCCTTCCATCAGGTACTTGGCTATGAGCCAATCTATGAATGTAAGGGCTAATGATACTATGTGGTTGCACAAACTGAAATAGGTGGAGCGGAGTTCCAACCTAAGGCTCGGTGGCAGAAAGTCGAACGCCTGAGCTACTAGGCCATCTCTCCACTTACCTGTACTCTATAAACGTTATATAACTCTCATCGTTAATTTTTTCACCTGAACTATTAGTTGGTTACTTTATACAACTCAATTGCTTGACTACAACTTCATATACCCAACTTCAGTCTGCACTTTTCTGGTGCAAAATTTAATGACATTTAATATATTAATGACCAAACCAAAGTAGGTTGTATTGGGTTTGAACATACAATGTACTTATTAACTGGATAAAACACTCGTACTTTAATACATTTTCTTTCTATACACAAACTAGTATTTTAGAAATATAAACCCATCTTGGTATAAATACACATAATAGTGTACTGTCAAGTTGACTTCAGTAATTTTGAAATTGGCCTATAAAGTCTAACTACTATCGCTTCCAGAAAATTGGTTACTCTTCAATGACTAACTATGTTCCCGTTCAGTTCTACTCTGAATCAGTCTATTCATAGAAAATCAGTGACAATTTATCTTCACTGTAGTGTTAATTGATGCAGATTTGACTTGTGTTAGCCATTTGTGTACATATGTCCCATTTTATAAGCCCTCTCATTTCCTATCCTCACTTTCCAACTTGTAATTTATGTATATCTCTTTCACCATAGAGTTCTCAACATTACCCTAAACATTTACCTTACATTGTTATTGATTTGCCTTATGATTTGGTTGTTTTCTACTCCTCACAAATGAAATGGACGCTACTAAATTTAGTCTTTTACGTTCTGACTGTATGCATAGAGTTCTTGTTCTTTAGTTGCTTATTTCGCCCCTTTTTGTTTGCTTTGACCATTCATTAGCTATTATTCCAGCCTCTGAATAATCTTCGATCACTCAGGTTCAACAAATTTCCCTAGTAAAAGGCGCTATCAGTGAAAGCTTTTAATTTATCATCCTAGTTCTACTTGTTTCTATAGAACAACACTTGATATTTTGGTAACGCCGGTAGTATTGAGGTATTTTTATCTGGATTCATTTGATGAATAAATATCGAGTTTGTTAGAAGTGTTGTATTCTCTGAGTTGGATTGTTATGATGTGTGGCTTTCTTTGTCTCTCTGGACAACGTCATTAGGACATACTTAGAAGAGAAACCCCTTTTAAAGTACACGGATATTTGTAGTTTAACTGACTGTGAGAATGGCCAGTGATTAACTTTTTTGATTGATTAATCAATAACTAAATATATGGTTAAACTCCACTAGCCATGGCTTTTCACTAGAACTCCAAGATCTACCTCTCGAACCTAGTCAATTTGCTAAGTAAAGGCTACTGGCTCTTTGTCTTTTGTAATTAAGTATCTTATTTTTTCAGTCATTGAAAAAGTTTTCAAACGTTAACCTAACAAAACACATTACTACTCAAATGCGAGTAGTATGAGATAATATATTAAATGGATTTACAATTTTCAGTTTATACATTAAAAAAACCAATATTTTATACCAAATCTATAGATGCTACGATTATTTCATTTTGTCTTTAAATTGTGACATGTTTTTATTGTTGCCTTCAAGATGAGGATTGGTTATCTTCGTAAACACACGAACTCCATGTCTGAAGAATACTATGGTATTTTTGTGAATTTTAATTGAACCAACATTACAACTTTGTAACCGATTTTATTACTCAATTCTAAAGATTGCACATTATTATTAAGTGGTTTCAGCGCAATAACCATGTGATATTGCATTGAACAGGGTTATATTTGACGAGCTGAGAATCTTCTTAATAACAGTGACTTAGTGGCTGTTGTTCGAGTTTCAGCCCTGGGTTCGAACCCCGCCCCACCTACGTCAAGTTAGACTCACATTTAGAATGTGGCTCACATCCAAATATATAGACAATGAGTTAATTTATTATCATTAATTTTGAGAAAACTATTAATAAGTAAACCTTTCTTAAGTTCATTTTCGTTGTTCCCTATTAAATGGAAATGGTTTCACCGTACCAATGTAACCACATATACAGATCTATATACTTAATACTAGTATTACCAGGGTATACATATATTACGTACTCCGCTAAACTGAAATTACGGGTCATAGTATCTTTTACGCAAATTGTGTGATCATATGAATTCTTCGTTATAAATGACAAAAGCAGAAATTTGAAGAGATGTCTCATCAATAAACCATTTAGTCGGAATGTAATTGTTTGCATTTCCAACTTCAATTTAATATGACGGGAAGAAAAGTCATATCACAATCATTTCACGATATAGCATGACCATCATTAAACATCACCGATACGTGGTGTCTCACTCTCGACACAGCTGAACTTCACTGATTACAATTTGTCGTTTAAACCTCGGTTGTCTTTTTCTAAATTAGTCACCAGTAAAAACTCAAGTATTACTTAGTTGAATGGATTGTAGAGAATAGTTGAAATTAGGAATATTTTTCATTGCTCATTCATCTGAAGTTTGTCCGTGATGGAATCATTCATCACGTTAAACTAATACCGACGGTAACAGTATACTACACTAATGAACTGATCACATGATGATCTCTGGATTTTTAAGCGATACTCAAAATTCAATGACAGATCCTCTGTATCTTATTGGCAGCTAAATAAGAATTAAGTAGGAATAATCAATATTTATCTACTAAAGTGTTTAAAGTTAATAAACATAGTAAAATCAAAGAGTAGAGATAAACTTGGACAACTCTTGAGATGAAGCTTAGATGGTTATCAGTTTGTCATGGAAAATATTGAAAAATAAATCAAATCTATATATATATATATATATATATATATATATATATATATATATATATATATATATAGCATTTAAAATCAAAGAATCATCTCCACAGCCTTTCGTCATCGGAAGACTACAAAACATTCTCTTATTTTTCACGACAATGCTCAAACTTATCTAGGTTTTTATATAATAACTCATTTGTTTATAACACTTGAATCTCAGTTGCCCTTACCTCACCAAGATCATTTCAGAAATCGCTGAAGGTCGTTACTGTAAAATAGAATGTGCCATCTTTTAACAATTTTGTTTTTTCTATATATACATACTACACTATGTAGTATTTCATTAACGAAAAAACATCAATTAATCTCTATCGTCTTAATGAGTTCATTTGAGATATGCGAAAGGCAAGCATTGCTGTTTACACAAAATCATGTGTTCTTTTCTTAAAAAGTTTTTTCTTCATCAACTTGTAAATAATAATCTACGTAATATGAAACGAATGGTTAGATTTAACATTTTTAATTTGTATTAGAAAATAGTCAAATAAATCTTTGGCACTGAGCCAAAAATATGTCATATATATATATATATATATATATATATATATATATATATATATATATATATATATATATATATATATATATATATATATATATATATATATATATATATATATATGCAGTCTTTTCTCTCTACACCAAATAAATACACGCCAACATATGTCAACTTATTTGTTTCATGACCTGATGCTTCAGTTGAACAATATTCTGTCTTTATGTTTTGCGTTTAATTGTACACATATTTCAATGGTAGTAAATGAATAGCATGTTAGTTTGGCTCACTCCACATACGTATACCAAGTTTTTATTGGTCAGTTAAAAGTGTATGCGATGTTGTGAGGACTTTAAAAAAAATAGAAACCAATTAATTTTAAATGACAGTGTTTATTAGTAGTGAACAATTAATTATAAGAAATCTAATCCAAATAGATAATAAAACCTATAATGTTGAAAAAGATTAAATAATCAATATATTCGTACCATTATCACATTTTGATTCTTATTACTTAACGTCTGTAACCATGACTTACAACTGTATCATTGATACTAACCAAGCATTTTTCACTTATCGATACCATTCAATCCAACTATCAGTAATTTAATGAATATATATCATGTCTCTGTTTGGCCGTTCCTAACATTTTTCCAACCCATCCCTACCCCGATCCGTATTGAACACAAAGGTAGGTGTTAGCTGAACATCCATATTGCATCTTAGTTGATAAATTCCCATAGCCCCACCAACCTATCGAGCGTATGCAACTGAAACCTCAAGCCTAACGTTACCAATACTCACTTGATGGTTTAACTTTACTACAGCACCTACTTTAATGATTTGTGATTGGATACTGGTAACATACATATGTCCTCTATCTTTATCTATCATTTGTTTACAGTCGTTAAGTAATACAAAGAAAGATTTCGAAGTATACTCATCCGTTAATTGAAAAACAGAAATTTCATCTGCCCGACAGATGACGTGTGGTGTTTAAAACAAGTCTTGGTTATTGTATCAGTTTCGAAATTACATCAACTATTAAGGCATGAGGCCCGATGAAACTCCAACACATAAATGCTGTAGTCAACCTGTTTAACTCAATCCCTGTGATTAGACTATTCACTTATAAAGAGTTTCTTTTTGTTTTTTTGAAAAAAAATTATTTTAATTGTATCTTATTATGTAAACTGAATAAGTTGGCAAATGAATTTCTTTTTCCTATAAAATAGACTAAATTATAGTCGCATAAAATACCAAACACCTTTTCTTTTGACCTTGAATGTGATTATTTATTTTCAGTACTCATGTGATAGCCTTATATCATAACTACATATTTCTCAAGTATGTACACATGCACATATATATATATATATATATATATATATATATTATGTTTGACTTTTACGTAAATGTGCTGGAACTTACATTCAGTTATAACTATAATTACATCGTATGCTTTTTTGAAGTTATCAGCTAATAAAATTATAATCTAACCATTATTAAAACCGTTAGTATTTTAGAACTTGTTCTGTTTCTTATCATGTGATAAAAACTATGCTGGCATATATATATAAAGGTAAATAATGACGTGAAATATTATAACTGACTTCTCTCTCACCTTCATTATTTGAAATTATGCCAATATTTCTAAATTTATTCCGGATGTTTTGTTAAATTGTATTTCAGTCTATTTAGTACTGTATGATTTTGCGTATGGTGAATTCAAATTCAAACGTTATCATTTAAAATATACATTGGATTCAAGTCTAAATAATTGGAAAATCTAAACTTCCTTTTCCATCTGAAATTTGTTCAGATTGGTTAAATTAAAAAGTCTTGGAATTAATTTTTATTACAAGATGGTGAAAATTATTTGGTTAACTTAAACTTTCTTTGATAAAAAAAAGATAAAACTTAACTGAATATTTACTATGACAAGTAGTGAATGTAAAAGTAGAATTAACAGTACAGTTGAATGTCCTGTAACATTTGGGAATAATAATAATCAAAAACAAATAAGTATTGGCCGTCCACCAAGTTCAATAAGTCTAATAACTGATCAATTAAAATTATCCAGTTTAAATGAACGTGATCCATGTATGACAATGCGAATGATGAAAATGACAGTTGGAGTAATGCCAACAATAACAACAACTAGTAAATCAATGAATACAGGACAACATAATATCAATTGTGAATATTATGGTTTGAAGACAATAAATGAAACAAGAAATGCTTCTTCAATGCCTATACACTCTGTTATTGGTTTACAAATGAAACGTAATATCACTAGTAATGATAATGATAGTACAATTATTAACAATACAGATTGGAGAAGTGGATCAAAAGATTATCATCATTCGCGTACTGTACACTTTCATGATGTATTTACGCCAAGCTCTAGTGTTTGTTCTTCTCTCAAGTCTACTATATCAGAATTTGAAGATGGAAGTGAAATAATTGTAAGTGTATTTCTTTTTCCATGAAGTTTAATAGTTGTTTGACATAACAGTTTAATATATTCATATTTTTCTCGTAGAAATATCGTTCTAAAGCTATATATATGACGCGAGAGGGAAGTCTAGTGATAACTATATGGCGCAGAAGATAGTTTTCAATCCGTAACCTAATTGAGTAATATTAATTTACCTATTGGCCAAAGTTAGTAATGTAAATTATTGCATGTTAACTCAATAGTCTGAGCTCTTTCGGCTTAGCGCTTTTCACATGCCCTGAAGAACCTGCGTTCTATTCCAAGTGAATTCATGGATGCTCATCACTGACAAGTTCCATAGTGGAACGGAACGTCTACCCAATGCTCTCTGGTTTTTGTTCGTTGTTTAAAGTGAGTATCGAAAACAGTGGTTAAGGATTTTGGGCCACATTGTTTTAAATCGTTCGCGATGGTGCAGCTTCATTCACTCTTCACTTTCTCTAGGATCCTAAGTATCTAAATTACCTTGTAGGTTTTTTTAGTTTACCAAATTATATTTTGTAGAACCGTATCTTCTATGACTAATCTTCTTTATTACCACGAATACTGTAATTACATCTACTGTTCTGGGATTTGACCTGACAATTTCATCTTACTGTACTAATGGATTATGACAACTGGAACTGATGTACGTATGAGCCAGGTTCTACTTTTCATATGACTAACTGACTGGAAGTGATCGAAGGCTACAACAGCCTCGTACAGTATGTGGTAGTTATCTGCGCTTGGTGGGGCAATTAGGTTATAAAGTGTCTTTCCGAGAATCGACGTTCACTGGGTATGTAACGTAACGTCAGCTGATTCAAATTTACTCGCTTTAGATTGGTTCGGTCAGCTACAGCTAGCTGACGTCCCGCTAATTACCATATGCAATCTGGAAGACAACCCCCTGAACCGGAAGCATATACAACGAAGTTAATTACACAGTTCTTAATCATCTTCCAGCTTGTTTTGGATTGGTGCTCTTCTATGAAAACAACCGTTCGGTTGAAGCCACGGGCTAAACCTGTTTTCCGCCCGAATAGACCAGTGCCATATGCGGCATTATCAAAAGTTAATGAAGAACTCGGTCGTCTACAACTACAAGAGGTTATCACACCTGTTTCTGATTCTTCTTGGACAGCACCAACTGTGGCTATCAAGAAGACATATGGCACAACACGTATATGCGCCGATTTCTCTACAGGCCATAACGCAGTCCTTGAACAACATCATTACCCGCTGCCAACTCCCTCAGATTTACTCATTATGCTAAACGGTGAGAAGTTCTTCGTAAAGTTGGACCTCAATTATACTTATTTACAAATGGAAGTGGATGAAGAATCGCGAGAACTACTGGCCACTAATGCCCATCGTGGTTTGTTCCAGTATAACCGTCTACCATTTAGAGTTAATACTGCCCCATCTTGATACTCATGGGACGAAGGCTGAGGACGATCCAAAACCTGATGCTATCGAGAACCACAACACTACCATCACAAACTATGTCTTAGGAGTTACCAAAGTACGAGGTTGGATGTTCGGTGTTCTCTCGGGACTACAGACCAAACATGATCCCTGGACTGAAGTGTGTGTGGTCGGAAGGTTAGATCAAGTCATGCATGAAGTAGAGGTGAGAAGAGACAGATGGAGATGACACCGGAGCCAGCTACGGAAACAGTTAGCCCCAGATCGCCTATCAAGAAACAGATATATCTCACTCGAAGTTCGGTTAGATAGCTTCAACTTACCCTCAGTCCCGACGGAAAAAGTCCAGAAGGTGACTACTTCGACAACGGCGGCAAACAGTCAATAATCAGGTGAACCCCAAGAACAAACGCTGTTAAAAAACAGAGGTATTGAGGATGCCAGATCCCCAGAAATCACTTGGTAAACGTCTCATTTTTGTAATTTTATTATTGGAATCCGAATTTCTCATTTTCGCACCAAAAGTGGCCATTTCACCTTCAGTTTGTATATCTCACTTGGAAAGACCTCAAATGTCATTGTTTCGTTTCCCCTTTTAATACTCTGTTTGTGGTGTTTTCCGAGGACATTTTTTGTTTTGTATATATACACATGAGTTGTGTTCTTGTTCGTTCGTGCTCCTGCGCTGCTTGTGGAAGATGCATTTTTCTGTCTGAATCTGGTCTTCTCTCTCTAGTTAGCAGGGCTGGGTTGCAGTGGAATAGCTGAGAGTATCCTGTTGTTGTTTTGCTGACTTTCGTTCCGTTCACCGGTTCTAGGTGATATCGTTAGCTCTTCAAGCGTAGCAGTTTCTTGTCGTACAACACGAATAAGCATAATTATGTGGATTGGATCAATCCCAGAATCACCTCTGAATAAGGCATAAGATCAATAAATCAAGTTATTGACGGGTTTAAATGATCCATGGTAAACAGAAATTAAATTGTTGGCTTATGATCTGTAAGACAATCGTAATTAATGGCTGAAGACTTAAAGTAACATATTTACAAATTTACCGCAGCTTTTTGATTACATTCTCGATTTTCTTCCATCTTTTTTTCCTTATTTTACGTACTTTTCATTCCCTTTAACCTCATTTGCTCATTTGTTTTGAAAATATCTTTTACTTGTACACTTTTTCACTATCACTGATCGACACTATTTGTTTCTATTAGTTTGGTGTCATAATCTTGTTAGTTTTCTTCTAATTGTACTGCTGTAAAATTTGATACTTGCTATATTCTTGTGCTAATTTGTGATTGATTAACTGTAGTTTTGTGAAATACATATACAACTACAAACAATCTACAAGTACTGTGAACAATCGAATTACAAATAAAAAATTAACATTTTATTTACCATTGTTTAATCAAGAACTTCTCTTAGACCTCTATTGGAAGCCTCAAGGTATTGAACATGTTTCGTTTTAGTATAAGACCATTTAGAAATGCTTATTCATTTCTCTGCATCCGGAAGTCGAACCCAGGACCTTCGGTCTCGCGCGCAAACGTGCAAATGTCAAGCCAATGTTTTCAGGTTTTCATTACTGGTTTAACTATGGTCAGCTCTTGACTTAAGCACTATAAAAATCACACTATCTCCATAAATCCTTCTGAAATAACGTTTCACTTAGTCGATAGAATAGTAATGAAATCTTCAAAAAATGTGACATGCCAGCACAAATTTAAAAGCTAGTCTAGCAACTTCTAATTGAACGTTATCAATATTAAATTTTTAATTTTAAAATTTATTGTAAATTTCGATCGTTTTCAGACGATGAGAAGCCTTGATTTGTAGTGTGACTTCATTTGTATTTTTGCAAGTCTTATTGCCCGTTATTTATAATTCACTATTGCTTTCAAATCTTTACCAGCCTGTTGTTTAAGCTTGAAACATTCTTCAATTTCAATGTGGAACAAGAACAATAAATTCTGATTCATTTCTAGTGGTTGTTTGAATCTTCCCATTGATGTTTAGGGTTGCGATTGAACAGTCTTATGGACATATGAACTCGCCAGTTGAATGTATCCGCATTCTAGTGTTGATGCTCATACCAGAACTCGAACCTAGTACATTTCCATTAAAAAAACCGGTGCGTTATCTACTTGGATACTGAGTCCAGTGAGCCGCTGGCTCGTGGGACTGATTAAATTTCAATTTATTTTAAATCTAATTCGCCTCGTTGACGTTATAGACTGTTCTCGGTGTTTGAAGTGAAATGTGCTGTGTTCGAGTTCAGATGTTAACATCAACACTGGGTTGTAGAAACATCCGACTGACGAGTCCCAGATAAGACGAAACGTACGTCTTATATTTCATCACTAGCCACTATCGAAATAAGTTTCAATGCTGTTAGCTTACAGCAAGCGATGAAACTTCATTGTAGTAGGATAGATAAATGGACTATTTCAGAGGAAATAACCATCCATAACTTCATAGTCAGCCTTCCGTCATTTTATAATTGTATTCAATATTCAATAGACATTATTTTCGGACATGCAATCATACCATCCCCATTTCATTTTCCCCCTGTTTATCTACTTAAAACTTAAATTCTTAATCTAAACAAATAATATTTATAGATGAAAATAGATCCTAACAATTATCTTATTTTATAATTACCCTATTATTGATATATGCTGTATAAGCCCCTTCTTATTCCGAATGATATACACAACTGTAATACATCGTTAATTAAATAATGTAATTTAAAAAATCCTTTCTTTTTTTAAAGAAAAAGGAATATTTTACAGAAGAAATAAAAAGTTACTTTTTTCTTTCAGAATAGAAAACAAACAAACAGAGAATTGAGTAACGTTTTCATATTAGCTGATATTGTTTTCAAGCAGTTTTAAGTTGAATAAAAAGTAATTTCATTCGATTCATAACACATACACACACACACACTGGGTAGTATGAATATTATCGAGATTATTTTGTCAGTGGTTGTAGTACACAATACACTTTTAATGGATTAATAAAGCTAGCAGCCGATTTTGAATCATGTACTCTTTACTGTATACATGTATATGTGTGTTGATTATGTTTTAAAAAATAATTCTATTTGATAATATTTCTATGGTTATAAGTAATATTTTCTAGAATCCCTTTGATTTACAAAATATAGATTCATGTACTCTTATTCAAATCATGCTGTTTAATGACTAATTATACTTACTACCTGGTTATCAAAGTGAACTAGTAAGTTTTTATAACTGGAAAATGACTCCGTCAACACTGTTTGAACTGTTTGGTTGACTGAGTTATATTCGTTTTGCCATTGTTGTATCCAGATAGTCAACTTTTATATCTTAGCGGTTATGACGTTTCGGCTCTGTTGAGCCCCACAGTCTTACTTCTTTTCACTTAACCCATTAGGAACCAATGTAATTCCTTTATTCTACTGCTTCTACCAGGAGAAGGAAACCTCTACAATTCACACGATGCGAAGTAAGAACATGAAAGAATGGTGCAACGAAGTTTTATTTACACCTCAAAAACACGTTTCCAAACAAATCCCAAAATCATATCGTCGTTGATCAAAATACAATCATTTGTATTCTAATTTTTACATATAAAAATCATCACATAGGGAAGGAGAATACATAAAGTTACTATCGAAACGCACACTCAATATAGTTCACCTGAATCGATACAGGGAATATAGTTGCAATGAAATAATTTCACTCGTTACACTATCTCATCTTTTTCTCCAGACAAATATAATAATTTCTATTTTTAATGATATAATGAATAGCTCGTAGAAATGGTTCCCTTCATTAACTTAAAGAGACTAAGAATAAACATTTGATCAGGTTAATATGAATTCATTTTATTTTGTTAAACTTATCAGTTATACCTACAAGTTACAATATATTAAAATTAAACTTATGCGCATAAGTCAACTGAAATTGATTCGAAATAAACGTATATATGTCATCATGGTAGAGCAATTTTTTGACAGAAGTTAATAAAATAGAAAAAACAAAAAAATTTTTCATTTGCTCGTCTGATTACCATGATCAATTAACTAATACATTGAATGAGACCAATGATTAGCTTATGTAAATGACTCAGATTTATTCAACATTGGAATTGATTGGATTATACTACTTAATAAATTATTCATCATTGGGATGAAAATTATAAAATCTTAATATCTCACTCTAGTCAATCACAATAGAGATTCAGTGCACTTCACATCAGTGTTTCTGTTAGCTAGTAATAGATTTGACTCTGAACAAGATGTCAATGAATTGCACGGTTAGTTGACTAATGAAAAATTACTTATGCGACTTTTATATCTAATTCCGACATTTTAAGCACCTTCATTTATTTAAATTAGTATTATGAGTGATGTTTATTGTCTTATGCTCGTCTGAAACTATTAAACCATATATTCGTATGTACTTATTACATAATCTACCATGCTTTTACTGACAGACTTTATTATTCGTCTTTTTTTATATCTATTAATAGAATCTTGAGCCGAATTCGTCTTCTCTCCATCTCTGTAAGTTGGATTTCCGTTTTTCTCTCTGTTTTAGAATTGATTTATGTATGCATTAGTGATAAAAATTATGATCTTATGCACTGTTAATTATCACGTGATAAGATAGCCAATAAGAATGCCGACTCGCATGACCTTGGCACTGTGCCAGACCAATGACGCGTTAGCCAGTACGAGCAACCTAGAGTCAGTTCTAAGTCCTTATTGGTTCTTCTCGCCTAGCTCTGTTCGTTTGTATCCAGAACACAATCTCAACTTCCACTATAGGAATCATATATTTCAGATATACTTGACCTATATACAAGCGAATCAGACCACATCATACTATAAAGTAGAAAATAACAATTTTACAAGATCACGCCAAAAAGTGGTTGTGAGTGTGAGAGACTGTAACTAATAGATTGTGGATAAATTAATAATATTAAATCGTATAATAGTGGTCAATAGGTCAAATGGAAGCTTATAATAAAAGGAATATAAATATACATATAATATATTCACTTAGTAGTTATCCAATAGGAATATATGTAATAACAATCCGCAAATAATTCCTAGCAGTTACCATTCATTTATTCTTCGTTAGGATGTAACAACAATGATTATGGTAATCAATATTTTCACGTGTTATGCAAATTGCCAATCTATCTGTGGTTAATTCGTGGTGTAAACAAACCTCCTACTCCGGAAATGATAATGTGCTCACTAATAGTTAATTTCGAGAGGTGATACCCGAGATTCTAATGACATGTGACCAGTGGAGTGCGACCATGACTGGTCTAAGGAAGCTACCCACCAGTTGCATTAAAAGATGTTTTCATAATATCGCGAACCAATCACAATTATATACATAAACTATTTTGATGCCAACTCAGTGATATGAACGTTAAGCGTTCATATCATGACCTAAAGGCCCTAAATTCAGTTCGCAATAGGGTCTTGAATGCTCATTGTTGAGGATTCTCATACTGGGAGTAAACAATTGTCCAATGTTTCCTGGTTTTCAGTGGTTATTGTACTTAGGTCATTTTGTAATATAAACTGTGAAGCCCAAAAATTTCCAAAAACCATTGACAGTATAATAACTTATTGATGAATTCCGTATTTCACACTCCTTGAAATAATAAAATAAAATGTATTGAGGCCCTAATTCTACATATGATTAAAATTGTAAATCTTCCGCAGTATTCTAAATTGGCTGTTAATAGAAAACTACCGCTACTTACGCATATTTTACGAATAATTCTAAGAACATAATAGGAAACTTTTAATCAGAGATGGCAATATCGAGACGATTCTCACAGGATACATATGTGCCAATATGAGACCGATCAATTGCAGTAACTCATTATAAAATTGAGTTGGGTCATTCGCTTTTTCCTCTGCGCGTCCATTCGTTTCGTTCCGCCTCGCTTCCTTTATTCCTTCTCTCTGATTGTCTGTTCAAACCAACGATTGTATGAAATATACATATTCAAACTTCATTTTCGTATTTATTTAATTTACACGTTAAATAAGGATGACAACATTCTCTATTATGCAACTAAAATTATTACTTTTAACCATTCATTTTTGTTAACTTATGTAATTGAATAAAAAATAATAGTAAAATATTCTTTCATCAAGAGAAATAACAAACAATATTCATACGTGTTATATTGTAGACCTTAAAACTCTGCAATAACACCAATCAATCATCAGTTATGATTGTTATTTGTAACAATAATGAATAATGTTAAACACCATTAAAAAAAATAACTAATTATTAGAAAGAAGAAAAAAAGTATGTTTAAAATTCCACACTAACTACATTCAGTTGTAACATTGTTTTAATCGACATTGGATTATCTTATCTCTAATCTTTCAACTTTCTACTACCCTATCTGTTAATGTTTCACTATTTTGAACACACCATTTATGTTACGTAATGATGATGGTGATTTTTTGTTTGGAGATTGTTAAATACTTCAGATGTGATTTTTCCTTATGGGATAACATCATTCGAAATCGTGAAATATCATCCATTTGTTTCATCCTCATTTAGGATGTCTCAGAATTGTGCCATACATCTACGCAACCTTAATAAGTATCCAATCAAAGAATTGTAGCTCTTGTGACGAACACAATTTCTTTGGACTGCTAAAATCAGGGATTCAGTGATCATCAGTTTAATATAAAGAGTTCAATATCATCAATCAATTATTACTCTCTGATATTGCTGCCTAGTACCTGAATGCTAATCTCTAACTCCTAAACGCTTACTAGTTCCCAAGAGATTTCCTACACTTGAATCCTAAACACAAGACAAAGAACGAAAATTATGGACAGAGAGTTCTAAGCTTTTTCTGCATATAAAAATAACCATATTTCTAAGTTTGTTTGTGACCATGATATTCTAGAAGCTTACAGAAACCCACTAAAATTATTAGTTACCCAGTTAAAGTATGATACATAAATTATCGTATTTATAAGGTCGACCTAATGACTTATGATCGCATTTTATCCCCTTAATGGAAATGAGTCATGGATAGTTCATATAAGCCACTAAAACTCATATATTTGTGTTGGTAACAAATTTATTGATCGTTTGTTTGAATAGTTTGACACAATTTTAATCAGAATTATGAATTAATCATGGTAGTGATAAACTGACAATGTTGCCGAGACTATAATTTACGAACTAACCAATCAGATTTAGGATAACAGGTCTTGGATTTTGGAACCAAATTCATTCATTCATTTGGTTAAATAGAGTTTTGGCTGGTTAAAGGTAAATACAGTGGGTTTAAAATGTCATGAGATATAGGTCAGAAAACATGGTGTAAAGTGTACCAGTGAAATGAACGAAATCTTTCTGAGATTTTGTTTTTTTTTAATGCCAAATCTTTATATTTTATATTTCTTATTTTCAACATTACTATTTGAATTCTCTACCTGATTCTTTTTTTCTTTTTACATTATACCTTCATAATATTCTCCTTTTCTTTTTCATAATGTATCTTTCAGTGCCTTTCCTTAGGACTAGATATACTATTCAGTTGTTATACATTAGTAAATTGTTGGTTGAATTTCCCTATTCTATTTGACTTTAGGCAGGTTAGACAAACGGGTAATATCAGTTTATATTTAATTGTTAAGTTACATTATGTCTACTATTTTATCAAAATTATATTTATAAAAGTATATTTATCCTTTCTTCTTTCGTTATTTTTGTTTAGTATCTGCAAGTGCTCCAGCTACAAATTATTCATTAAACTCTATGTCAAATGTATCAAAATTCAACGAAATACAATCTTGTCATCAACATTATCACCATATAGATCATCCCTATCATCCTCATCTCCATCATCATCATCGTCATCACCACCATCATCATCAAATTAATAATAATAACAATACTGCTACATCTTCAACATGTACATTCAACTTTTCATCAGCTTCATTTCCTTGTTCTGTAGATGATAAAGTTGACCATATAAATGTACTAATTAATCAATTTAATGTACCATGTAAAACAGTATGTTCGTCTCCGTTTTCTTCCTCTTCTTCATCAACATCATGTTACTTTTGTTCAGTTTGTTGTTCTTGTTGTCTATTTGAAGTAAATAATTCTTCATATTCACATATTCAACACTTACATGACCGTTTACCACCAGCAAAACGTGTTTGTCGTTCAACAAGTTCAAGTTCTGATATACATTCACAGACATCATCATATGGTTATTCTTGTCGTCCGTTTCCATTTATAATATCATCTTGTTTATGTTCTTCATCTTCTCACATACCACCACCGCCGTCATCAGTCTCATCTTATCGTCATTGTGATAAATGTAATAATAACAATAATGGCAATAATAATAACAATCAACATAGTTCTTCAGCCATGTTGAAAACAATGCAGTCATATATGAGGACTCTTCCACGACCAATTGCAGTACGATTAGATTCAAAAATGGCATATAATGAAAGGTCAAAAAGTTGCACTAATATGGATAACGTCAAATTATTAAATTCTAATGACAATAATGCTAATAATGGTGGTGGTACCTTACGAAATAATAATAATACTCCTAATAATCATGGTGTTATTCTACGTCCAAAACCATCGGATTTAATCTCTTCTAATAAAATGAATAATGGATCACGTATTAGTTGGCATCATCCATTGTTTAACTTTGGTTCTGGAGCCGCTCAAACTAAGTGTAATAATAATAATGGTAATAATTTATCTTCACAAGCTGAAGTTAATGAAGTCACTATGCAACATAATAACTCTCCTACAGACTTTCCACAAACACATTCAGATAATTTACAAAAATCTATTCGTCTACGTAATCGAACTACATATAGTAATAGCAGCGGTGGCAGCAGTATTAATAATAATAATAATAATAATAATAATAATAATAATAATAATAGTAATAATAAAAGTCAGTTCGATCGTGTTCATCATCGTCCAAGTCATATAGAAATTAAAGATTCACACGACTCTTCATTGTCAATTCATGCATTGCCTAGGTATGTCATTACATAACTGATTTGATTTCTCTCTTAAATTTTAATTTGTTTTCTGTCTAATAAGATATTTGGTTATTTAAATGGTTTTATGCTAATGTTTATTTTATATAAAAGTGATTTTCATCACCAGTTGATATAAAGAATTCAACAATTGTTTCATTACAGTTTGCGATTCTGTTTGAGTTCACATCAATAATCGATCTGTTTACGAGATAAAAACCTAGTTTGTTTTTGCCTCGAAGCCAGCAAGACAGGTTTTTAACCACTGAGTTGGAACCGACATTTTTTAAATTCAGTCACTTGGTAATATATAATGATTATCATTTAATTTAGTTGTCGAGATATTGTTTCTCTACTAACTTTTTTGGCTCTACTGGTTACAGCATACTTACTTACGCTTGTTACCCCTCGTGTAACATACATCCGCTTACTAAGAATTTTCAAACATCTCTGCCTGAGCTCTCCTTCCCAGTTGTTGTCAAGTTTCATTCATTCTTTTGATGTATGTCTCCAGTTCCCAGTTCAATGTTTACTTTGGTCTGTCTCTTTCATTTTTAGCTTGAGGATTTCAGGTTAGGGTTTGTATGACGATATAGTTTGATGGTTTCCTGAATGTTTGTTCTATCCATCTCCGACATCTTTTTTTAATTCCCTGTTCAATTGATCGTATTGCACCATCTCAAAGTCTTTATCGATCAATTGATTTAACTATCTCTTCGTTCCAGTACTAGATTAACTGAAATATTGTACGAAGATCTCTACTACTTCTCAATTTCACTACTTTCTGTTCACAACTTAGATATGGTCAAGTCCTACATAACACTTCAGTCTTAATGTTCATTTGGTTAGGCCTTAAAATGATGATTTGTTAGCCACTGATTAAAATCATCTTGCCATATTCAACATGATCATCTGAAAATTCAAGTTTTTCACGTTTATAATTGTTTATGTATCATTTAACTATTTTTATTCTATAAGTCATAATGAATAATTTAGTGTATGCAAATAAAAACAATAAAAAAATCTATTTTATGTAAACAGTAATAATAATAATAATAATAATAATAATAATAATAATAATAATAATAATAATAATAGAATAATTTCGTCTGTATTTCGGCAAGACAACAAATATTTACCTATCTAGTTTATTGTCTTCATATTTAAACAAACTTTTCAACTATATGTAATTATTTGGTATTGTTAGTTCTTTCGTAAATCTAAGTATAATTTATTTCTGTGCCACATCTATCCAGAAATTTTTAATTTTTCTATCGCACATTTTTGAGTTGTTTTTTTTGTATGTAATTGATCACGTCAACCTAAAACACATCAGCCACTACACCTTCTAACCATCTTAATCTATACTTGTGTTTATTCATTACTGAAAAATATAGTGTCTTGTAATCTTCTTACGTGCGTAAGGTGCTGATTAAATTGGATTTTCATGATTTAGTCTTGATAATATATGTAAAGCGTCATTGTGAAGTGGTCTACATTCTTGAACAGACTTTAATATAACCTAATGGTTTAAAAGCAAAGATGGATCATGGCTAGCAGTGGAATCCAAGACGCGCGTTTCGTCCTATAAAAGCTTGTGAATTAAGGCAATATCGAGGCATACGCACAGTATGCACGTATGCCAATAACAGACTGATCAATCGCAGTCTTAAACCTCAATGGGAAGATACATGCAAAACAATACCAGGTGAATCTAATGGTTTAATGTTGAACAACCTAACCTATATAATCCAGTAGTTTCTTGATTTGTTACAGTCAGTTATTCATGTTGATTTTAAAGAGGACCAACTTCCAGTTGTCTCTCAAACCTTTTAAAGATAGTGTTCGATTTGTAGTTTGAATCGCGGATTGATTTTAACTGGATGATCATTGGAAACTAGAGAGTACTAACCATTTGTTTCATTCGAGGTTGGTATTTCCCATCATTAAATACCCACAATCTTATCGTCGATCGAGCAGAGAAAATGCAAGTTATCGGATGGCTGCTCAGTCGTCTAAAAATAATGTACTCGTCATGAGGCCTGAAGATCGTGGATTAGACTCCTGTCTTTAACCTTGGGTTTACACGGCTATGGGGTCCCATACTAGGAAAAAATAGTTATTCAATGCTTCTTTATTTTCAATGGTTTTCTGTCTCAAGTCAACCTGTTACAGAAACGGACAAACTTTCCTTTATTTTTTTAAGTGTATATTATTCGGTCTCTGTTAGCAATAAATCTTCTGACTGAACGTTTGAATCGGTTACCTGAGCTCTTCTAATAATACAGGACCAAATCTACACGACAACTTGAACACGAGAGAAAAGGCCCGAAATATATATGGAAAGAACGCCTTACTTCAAGGTTCGTTTATATACAGAAAATTGAGAGTATTTATAGCATTTCAAATGGCCACTGGCTTCTGGAAAGTTCTGAAGCCCTTCTAGACATAGTAGCAGGATAGGCAAATATCCAATCAGAAATGTGGCACGCGACTCCACTTTCTAGATGTTTCTGAGAAACTTCTATTGAGTGCTGATTGGATAAGATGTTCTCCAGCGTTTTCAGGGCTGCTTTGGGTTCTTTTCGATGAATTTTCTGGGTCTCCCCAACAGTTAGGTCTTATTCACTTTTTTTTTTACTTACCCTTCAGTAGTGTTTTGTTCATGAATAATCAAATTATCTACGTTAATTTTATAATTTTATGATTATAATCGTGATGCATGCAAAAACTGTGAACTTGAACGGTGTATACTGTTATTTACTAAACACGGTGTTTAATAATCGTCCTTTCACTCAACACGCCTATATCCCAAAAGTTCGAAATCGGATCCACTTAATTTAATTCAAACTACCAGTTATTTATATATAGTCATCATACAAAAGGTGTAACTTAAACCCGAGTATATAAACCCTATACTTGGTAAACGAGTTGCAAATTTCCCATTGTAATGATACCTTTGTTGTGTGTAGTGATCATTTGTAGCTCTTAAGTAAAGTGTACTAATTGTATACTATTCAGTTGTTAATCGGTGTTTATGCAATATTGATAAAAAACAGTGACGTAATATATAAGCTCATAAAACTGATTGTAAATTAAGGTAACTTCTTGATCATTGATTTGTTTTTTTATTATGATTAAACTAAAATTGTTTGTATTATTGTCAATCTTGAAATAGACAAATACTTTTATTAAGTCTTATTTTAAAAAAGGTCTTACCAACTATCACTTTTTGTTACTCTGGTGTGATGTATATTTGTCTATCAAAGAGCAAGTATAGTGTTCTCCATTTCGCTTTGTATTGCTTCATAGTTCTGAATTATGAACTATAGAGTATTATTTGCATATTATGGAACTACCAAGTGAATAGTGTTGTCAACAGAAGTAAGTCTGGTAATGGGGCTGTAAATCTACATCGATTAAAGTGACTGTACTATGAGTTATATATTCCCGCCCACTCGTCATAATTACCTGTGCAGAATTGAAGTAGAAACGCTACAGATGGATATGAACAATGTTTACAGCTACAAATGCTACATCAAATATTCGGTACAACACAGTGCTAATTGCTTCACTACTCACTTTGAAGTAAGACGGATAATATGAAAAAGTCGCATCCATCCTTAATATGAATATAAATAATAGTGTAATCGAGTGTAAGGTTTTCAATCTAAAGCAACCCGTTTTCACCAGTTGTATGAAATTGCATTTTTTTGATCGAATAATGTATAAAGTGCTGACATTTTTCAGTCCCTGCCTGCCACCGTACTTCATTATATAACTCTATTGAATGAATTATTAAATAAAGCTTGATAATTATTAGTATGAGATTGTGGAGATTGTTAAATTTTATTTAAACTGCAAACGGATCTAAGTTAAACAACAACTGAAAACTCTGGACGGCTGTTTCGTCTTAGTACAGGACTCCTCTGGAATACTCACCCCAGAATCAAACCGAGGACCGGTCTCGTGTGCGAACCCCCTATCTATAGACTAATATGCTGGGATCCGATGGTGTACAATATATGTATGGAATTATTTTCACTGAAGTCAGTCCTTACTGAGCTATGATATTTATTGCCAACACGTAAGGAATAGAACATTTGCTTTCGATCGCATTTTAATTGGTTAAAATAACTACTAGTGTTTCCTTTCTTCATCTAAGTTTCTCTAGCCTATTATGCTTGGCGTATTATTGATTATTTTTTGGCTAATCTCTCGTATTGACCAAAAATCCCGACTAACTTTAACCTGGCTATCAGACATGTAAGTAGAGGGAGAGAAAATAGCTTTGGCTTAGGCCGTCATTCTTGTTATACCCCTTTTTTAGTAATTTGGATATACAAAAATGTTGGCTGGTTGCCAAACGTGTGCGTGTGTTTAATCATGTTATAAAAGAGAGAAAAATACACGAGCATATAAAATCCAGAAATAATGTTTAGAAAGCATTCCATATATATATAAAATAGGTGAAAGGTATTTCTACGTTTTTGTGTATCTGTTTATTCATTTTGTGTGTATGTGTGTCCACATATTCTATTGGTATACAATATAATAAATTACTAGTCTAGTCACTAGTCTATAGTATCCACTATGAGTGAATATTGTTGTAAACGTGTTTCGATTACTATTACTAATTATAAATTAGTGATCAATTGATAGCATGAATGAGAAAATATATTCAATTAGTATTTTTGTTTGCTTCATTTTCTAACACTTGTAAGATCGACGTACATAAAATAGTTTATATCTTTATAAATTAAACAAACCCTTAGATAAATGGATACATTTTAAGTCAATTAATGTTATATTTATACGAATATTCGTCAAGATTAGAATGAATAGTTTGGGCGCCGAGTATAGAGAAGTCATTATATGTGAAAATTGTATTTGAAATAATCTCAGTGACTGAAATTTAAATAATTCCAATGTTTCGTCCAGATCGTACTTCTAGAGATCAGTCCTGTATTACGTATCACCAAGACGTCAAACAAACTTGACCCTGGCCAACCAACCGCTATGATAATCAGTGCAGCCTGGTCCTGAGAGTGAAGCGGGTGTGACTGCCCGTCTGACTAGCTTCTCACGAAGTCTGCTCGTGCTAACCCTGAAGAAGTCCAGACAAGTTAGCTAGACGAGACGTTGGAATTATTTAAATTTCAATCACTGAGATTGTTTCAAATATAATTTTTACATATAATGAATTAATGTTATACGTATTCAATATTCAATTGTCACCTGTTAATCTTCAGTTATTTGACGATTATTCAGCTTTTATTTTTCGAACAACAATCTCATATCTCATTTATAGTCACATAGAATTATACGCTTTTCCGTACAAACAAGTGATAGATTATTGTTCAAATGTTATAAATTCTCAGTGATCAGAATTGTATCATTTAATAAATCTACATTATTCTTGCTGAATATGTTGTTGCTACAGTTCACAGTGTGAATGTTATGATAATCATGAGAAATATTATTTGTGCTAAACAATTCTTGATTTGTAATTAGTTAGACTACTGATATAAATTCTTTGGATTGTGTCAGTTACTTTGTTTTTCTAGGTTACTTTATGTGACATCTTAAGGAATTGTGAATCCCAAGAAACCGATTAACATACAGTTATAGAGGGATTTTACATTAAGCATTTGTATTAACCTTCTATTAAACTTCAGCTGTATAAAAATCACTCACAACTAGTCTACTCATACCGATCAACTGAGGTCGTTAGGGCATATGTTACGTAGGTCTGATGACCACTTATTTCGATGCACTATTTTCCTGTTGGAAGAAAGCCAATAGTGACCATTCAAGCATGTGGCATCAGTCCATAAAGTCACTGACTGTTGAACTGAGGCATATTAGTAATTGCAAACTACCAATTAGGGTTCTCGCTATTATCATGATCAATGGCTGTATGCGTTATGTGACATGGCTCAGAGTCGATTGTAATGACTCAGGTGCATTCACTTGTTGTCTTCTCTTAGGTCTTGATTTTCATTTAAAAATCATATTGTATTTTTGATTTTGCAAATTCTTTCTTACTTCTCGTATTATATTGTTTATCCCTAATGTATTCTATCATCACTAATACTACTTTAATATTCATCTTGATAATTTGATGTAACGACTTGAGACGATACACAAGTGCTCCTGGCTCTATGTTACCTAACTCTGACTGAGATGTTACTAAGCAGATTAAAATAGTTGAGTGTGCTATGAAGAAATTTAGAGGTTGAGAGTTGTATAAAGAAATAAAAGTAACCGCATAAAGTATGACACAACTATGTATTAGTTAATTGGTATTCCTTGGAGATGACTGGATTTTATGTTCATAGATTTAAAAAAACCTCTTCATTGCATACAGTTTTCTGCTTTCATAAATAGTTTTTAACAAAAAGTTAGCCATATTTGAGTAGTGTTGCATAGTTCAGTCGTTCACATTTAATTGTAAACTGCCATAAATGTAAATCAATTCAACGTCTAATTAGTCACGTCAAACTAATTTACAATATTCTTTCATTCTACTTGTTTTTCTCTCTAGTCCTTCATCAGCATTCACTCCAACCAGGGCATCATTTGGTAGTTTCCCAATGGATGTTAACTTTTCCGAATTTTCACTTTCTCCTACTACTGAGTCAATATCTTCTTCAATTCAAATAACTACTCGAACTCCTTCATCTGGATTTTATGAAGCCTCATTTTTCGGCTTGTCTGAAGCATCTAGTTTACCAGATTGTTCGAGAGTAAGTGATTTAAATGGAATAGATAAGGCCATTTTCATTTGTTGCAATTTGTTTTTTTTGTTCATATTGACTCCTATAATTTCTGTTCCCTAAATTTTAATACGAACTACTTATATATCGAAATTTCATGTTTTTAAGCTTGAATTTATTCAAGAATATTAATTTTTATCTACATTTAGGTAAATGGTCCAGCAACTGTTTTTATAATTGTTTATAAACGAGTTTTCCCCATCTATTTTCATCTGTCACTTTGATTTTTACCACAATTCTGTTAACTCCTTTAATTATCGTATGTGTGTACTAATACACAATGGACCTTTAAAAGTACTGAACTTAACCTTATTTAACTACTGAGATTTATTTAAGTAGCTAGTGCTGTCGAGTAAATTATAGATTTCCCGATATTTGGCGCTCATCACAGTCTGCGGCTGCTCCACTAAGTTTTTCGTACCGCTATTTATCTTCTGTAGGACTGAGCTGCGAAAATTCGTTCAATCAGACTCACACATACTTTTACATTAACATTCCAAATTACACCAAATACGTAATATAATGTGCTTACTCCCATTCAGAACATTGATGCTTTTATGCCACATCTTTGTTCATCAAAAAGATAACAGAGAAATTTGTTTTTTAAAAGAAATATACGACTCGGCGTGATAAGTAAGCGTTGAATTGAAATGACAGATTGTGCATTGAAATTATATATATATATATATATATAGACTTCTACCCTGTTAATTATCACGTGACAAAAAATCATTAATTAGAACACCGACTTATATAACCTTGGCACTGTGCCAAACCAGTGACGCGTTAGCCAGTACGAGCAACCTAGAATCAATTCTAAGTCCTTATTGGTTCTTCTCGCCTAGCTCTGTTCGTTTGTATCCAGAACACAATCTCAACTTCCACTATAGGAATCATATATTTCAGATATACTTGACCTATATACAAGCGAATCAGACCACATCATACTATAAAGTAGAAAATAACAATTTTACAAGATCACGCCAAAAAGTGGTTGTGAGTGTGAGAGACTGTAACTAATAGATTGTGGATAAATTAATAATATTAAATCGTATAATAGTGGTCAATAGGTCAAATGGAAGCTTATAATAAAAGGATTATGGATATACATATGATGGTTACTTAGTAGTTATATAGTAAGAATATATATAATGCAAAACTAGACTTCTTGTGCAGAAAAGTTATACGAATAATCCCAGAATTTGTCTAGATAAATATGATGGTTGCCACATACCTATGTGGACGATGTACTCTTTTTCCTGATCTTGTTCTAGTTTGTGCTGTTGCTGAAATTTGTCGTAGAGTACTGTTTATTGCAGATAGTTTGTTTGGTGATTGCTCGGCTGTGAATTTAGACGATTTCATCGTTGTCTACTTTTCAGTGCTCTCTAAAACGCTGGTTTCACTCTATCGACGCTAAAAGGGTCATGTTTGCCTGCTGTTTTTACCGTGAATGTTTTGCTGTCTTCCCTGTTGATTTTGAAAAGACCGTTGTAAGGAGTCTTTGACGGCTGTTGTACTTTATCATTTCTGACGAATACATGTGAACATTTGTCTGATTCAATGGATACGAGTGATCTTGCTTTCCAGGTTAGTGGTTCGATGGTTCTAATGGATTTCATCTGCTGTTTAAATTGCCGTGCGTAGTTGGTTATGCTTGCTGGAATATCTGCTGCACAGTCAAAAATTTCACCAGAAAAACGTAACGTTGTTTCCTAAACCGACTCAGCAGCACAAAAGCCGATGTCTTGTTTGATAGTTGAGAGGATGGTTAGTGATACTAAAGGAAGCTTGGCATCCCATTTGTAATCTCCCCCAGTGGCTGTCAATGGGTTTTTTTTAGCTGTCGATGAAACCTTTCGGCCATCCCGTTAGCAGTCGGACGATAAGCTGTGGTCCTAATCCTTTTTATACCGAAATTGTCTGTAAGTTGCTGGAACAGCTTGCTTCCAAACTGGGCTCAGCGGTCGGTCGTAATTTTTGTTGGGACACTAAAGTTTATAATTCAGTGTTTTACCAATTTCTTCGCTACAGTTGATGCTGTCGTGTCTTTTAGCGGGACAGCTGTGGGCCATCTCGTGAATCTGTCTGTACCCGTTAGTAAATTCGTATAGCCATTGGAAATTGGTTATAGTCCAACGATGTTGATATGAACGTGATTGAATCTAGCGCTAGCGGTACGAAAAACTCTTGTAGAAGATATCATTTGTCTACAAACTTTCGACTTCTGACATTTGATGCATTCTCGCGCCCATTTTCGTAAATCTTTATTCATGTTTGACCACAAAAACTTATTTGTATTTTGTGGGAATGCAGAGAATCAACACCAATTATGGGAACTATGACGTCAGCTACGATGAAGCTAGCTACCTTTTACCATATGTCTTGGTCTCTGGTTTGAATGGAGCTTGCAGTTGTAGTTTAGGGTCAGGTATGTTTTTCACAGGTTTAGTAGATGGTACTACACTAACCACTGCCCCAGTGTTGACTAAGAACTGTGTTTCAGTCTTCTTATCTGTAAAGTTTAACACAAACGACTACCTTAGAAATTGTGGCCGGCAACCGTACTTGTTGCTCATCGTCGGTCTTGACGTTTACCTGTCGTGCGTTCGCAAAGTTACAGGTCAAGGTACACTTCGTCGCTTGATTGGCGTAAATTTTGTGTTACCAGCATATTTATATCGGCCAGTGCTTGGACTACGACATGTACGGCTTCTAGGTCTCCGTCTACACATGCAGTGGGGCATATTGCGAAAGCGAAGCGAAGCTAACTGATTGATGAGAACGTTGACTGTTGTCGCAACTCAGTGATTTCGTCAGTTGAGTTTGTGTGTATATGTGATTCAGAGTATCTCTTAGTTCTTATATTTTGTCGGCTATGTTTGATGGTCCATCAAAATTGACATCTTTATCTCCAATCTCTAATATTTGTTGAATGTTCTGAGAAAGTCGTCTAAGCCATAACTATTATAACAAGCTTTTATCCACAAGATGATCACTCAATATATTTATTATCTGGTCTTTTAACTATTATAGTGTGCTATCATCTAACTGTACATTAGCTAAAAGTAGGTTCATTGTCTGCCGATCAGTCAGAGATGCGTCGCGAATTGCCTCTCTTTTTAAAATATCATATGGTGTTTCTGGATCTGGTTTGAAAATGGCATCACTCACTTGTTCTACAAAGTGATCTGGTAACAACGAGTTTGCATAACTAAAATTCGTGCCCTGACTTGTAATTCTGTAAGCAACAAAAAAGTTTTCCAACCGTGAAAACCACAATTCAACATTTCTGCGGTTAAAAACTAGTAAAGGTACAAAATTGTCACCCACGAGAGCAGACTTAGTTAAGAGTGTTATAGAATTATCAAGTGACATGATACAGAGGAATAATAGTAACAGCAATAATGATAAGTCAAAGATTGGAATATACAAAATAAGGCAATAAGAAATAACAGCATGAAATGTATATAAAGAAAGACTCACCGAAATAATAGCCATTTATTTGTACGAATATAATACAATAATTCCGAAGAAATAATCTTATGTCACTTATGGCGAAGGCGAGATATCCTTTTATTAATAAAAGGACTAGTATACTGCGCGGCAGTTCGTTCTGTTCTACTTCACGGCTGCGAAATGTAGCCATTAAGAGTTGAAGATACTCGTAAGCTACCAGTATTTGACCACAGATGTCTCAGAAATATTGCTCGCATCCGCTGGGATCACCGGGTAAGTAATAGTGGGGTTAGACGCAGGGTATTAGGGAGCGATGGTAAATCAGTTGATGAGATTGCGAATCTTCATCGACTGAGATTGTTGGGCCACTTGTTACGTATGACTGAACACCGATTACCACGACGCGCAATGCTGACTAGTGTTGGAGATGGTTGGAAGAAAGTTAGGGGCGGCCAAACCAAAACGTGGCATCAGTGCTTGAAGTCACTAACTCCTAGTCTTGGCCATGTTGGTAGGTGCAGACTACTTGGTTGGGGTTTGCATGACTGTCGTATTCAATGGTTGGAGTCTGTGGGTGACATAGCTCAGACTAGATCACAATGGTGTAGGTGTGTACACTCTTTGTCTTTCCTTAAACTGTGAGATTAAAATTGTTTTATATCTTTCTTTCTACAAACTAATTCTTTCTTTCTGTACTATATCCTTATATGCAATCTTTCATATATTACCACCATTGAATTAACCACTTCTATGAATCCGGTGTTCATCTTGCTGTGCTAATGCAGTATGTCAACCTGAACCGATGCATTTATGTGCCTGGTCCTATTTTGTGACTGACTGACTGATTGACTTATTAGGGTTGTCAATAAATTATTGATAATTATGATAATAAAGCCAATAAGAAATTCTTTACTATATAATTGAAGAATATTTTGACAGGCCTTTTTGAGAAAGAATACATATTCTAACTGTGGTTCACTAAATATTCAGTTTTGCCACACTGAATCTTTAAAAATCTTACTTTTAATCTCAACAATAGGTTTCATACAGTCTTGTACGAAAAAACATACAGAGTTCTAATGTTTAGTTTAAACATTAAACAGCCTATACATTATTTGTTATATTTCAATAGTTTTAAATGCATTACATTGTGTACACCACAATTTTATGTTACTTTTTATCTATATAAATTCACTATGTATTTTCATGGTATATATATACACAATGTATTTTTGGGATTTTGAGGGTATAAGATGTAATGGATTTATTGAAATGTTTCATTGATATTATATGTGAGATTTTTTGTTTTGGTAAGTTTCAGAGAAGATATCCCTATCCTAAATAAATTTAGATATTTGCCTTCGTGTGAATCAACTCTGCATATATGCAAATAACCAACTACTCTTAATTTTAAAACTACACTTTTGCTGAACAAATTGTCTTTATAATATTGAGATAAATTCCATTGATCAGTATTTAGAAACTAAACATTTATAAATATATCATCACTGCTATTAACAACCAGATGTACCGACGTTTCACAAATCATGGTTTAGCATGAAGACATCATAAGGAACTAATATACTTTGTAAAATTTAGTTATCTATTTTATGTGAATTATTACTTGTTTATGGTTACAATTAGAAATCTTGCGTTGAGTAGATTAGATGGATTGTGGTTAGCAATAGAATGTAAGAAGAGCTTCTCATTTTATTTGAGAATTGTTAGTTGATGTTCATATTAAAACTTGAGTTATTACCTTTTGTTTCAAATACCACAGCATTGTTCATTGAACTATCAAGTCAAAATAGACACTAACCTTTTCAACAAGTATTATATTGATATAATTACCAATAAGAGTTTACATTATTTCATTGTTAATATTCAGGATTGAATTTCAATCAACTTTTCAGTTTAGTCTTAAAAAAAGACAGAGTAAAGAGAATGATTTATTTTCAAGCTTTACCTCCTATTAAAGATGTTCATAAATGTTTTACTGTTCTCTTTTATTCTGTCTTTATTATAGTTTGGTGTATCTTCAGATTCTGGGCCAAGTTCTAATCATCATTGTAATTGTGATTGTCATCAACGTCGTCAACATTATCATCACCATCATAGACGAAATCAAACAAACACATCAATCGATATTAAGTCATTAAATCAATCTGGTGATACGTCAAGTAAACTGACAGATTTAGAACCATGCTTTAAGTTAGAAGATAGTGAGCCTAATATTAATGATAATCATCAGAGTAGAAATGTTAGTAGTAGCAGTAGCAGTAATAGTGATAGTAGTAGTTATTGTTGTAGTTATTCTTTACCATCAGTGAAATGTATGCTTCGATGTTGTTCACAACCTAATGATGATACAATTTATGATATTAATTATCGACATTCACCTCATTGCTCTAGAACCGGGAAGCATATACATCAGTCACCTACTACTACCATTACTAATACTAACACGTCTACATTTTTCACTACTATTTCTACGACTGCAATGATGATGACGACGAAGACATCAACAACAACTTCCAGTACTATTACCATCGCTAACACAGCAGCTGGATTAAAACGTAGACGTGGACCAAGTGGTGAATGTAGTAACCAATATTATAGGGATACTGATTTTCACAATGAATCCAATAATTATCATCATCACATTCATGAGGAGGAGAGGAAGCAATTATTGCCACATGAGGAATTACCACCTTGTAATTGTTGTATGTTTAAAAGAACAGTAGACCAATTAAAAAACAATTATGATGGTAAATCATTGTCTGACATTGAACATCTAAATTATATATCTACAATTTTATCAAATAGTAGATTAGATGATAACTTAGACTGTCACCATCGGCATCACTATCATCAACATCATCAGTATGCTTTTCCGTGTCATGATGTACAGCGGCATTCAATATTTCCGTCCACTGATCAACAATCATCAGTGATTCCTTCGTATTCTTGTTTTTCTTCTTTTGCCGCCTCGAAATGCTTGTCCATGTTTGATGCAAATAAATATCAAGATAATGCCACTTTAATTGAATCTGATGTAAATGATGAGCATTATCACTGTTTGTCTTCTACTGCATCATCAATAAAGCACTGTGCACAGTCTAATTTGAAAAATACTACATTGATGACAGATAATAATGAAAATGGTGAAATTACTGAAACTTTAGACGATAATTCATGTTCTGTCGCCAGCTCTGTAGGAAATCCATGCTACATAACGTCATATGCGGATAAAAATAAATACAGTGTAAGTTCTATATATTACGTCTCGTTTTGTTTGTTTTCTTTTCTGAAAAATGACAATGTTTAAAATCATTTCCTTACTATGAAAACTATTACTAGTATTACAGTACTAGTGGTAGTTTTTTTTCGATTTCAGTAACTAGTGTCAAGCCATAGTGAATACCACATATACATGAAACTAAACTCTATAAACTCTTCTAGAAAACAATAGACATTTGCTCACTAGTGATTTACTTCGTGAATGCATACTGTCGAAGAGTCCCAAGTTAGGATGAAACACCTGTTTGGTATTTTAAAAATCAGATTTTATTAGTATGTAGAATGTATTTTACACATTATAAGTGTGTAATGTTTTGATAAATGAAGAAGAGATATTAATTGATGCTTTCAGATTTCAAGGGACTCATCTCGTCTCTGATAGCCTGTCAGTTAGATATCCAAACTTTATTTTAGAGAAATTGACCTGCATTCATAGCCCTACATTCGTCCACTCTCTATTTTGTTTATTCATAACATTCCTAAAATTCGGGTTCTCCAACTGCCTCATTGTTTTATCCACTATCGTCCCAGATCTGCTCTTCGCATAATCATTTTGCATTCTGATGAATATAGTGACAGTGATCTTCTACCATGGTGATTGAATCATTCTAGTTTTCAAATAAAATTTTTATGACCTCAGTCCAGACATTTATTGATGATACCGTGGAAATCATATATTTAATTCATTAGTAGTAATTGAATTAAAGCAGAGAATTTAAGATAGGATTAACTAAATATGATAAGCGTCCAAGTAAAATGTTATTGATCGTTTCTCTATCTAAGTCCATAACTCACCTTCAGTATATATATAATCGAAAATGTTCATTTTATAATTTTGTTTAGGCTTATAATATCAACTGTGGACAGGAATATGAACATTGTTCTAGTGTTTTTTCTGAAGAAAACTTTATACATCGTTACATGCACAATGAATTAGGAAAACTTTATGAAATGACTGAAGATGAAAAGGAACATGAAACACCTGAAACAATGATTGATGAAAATAATAGTAATAATGGTAGAATATCTGAGACAAATTATCATCATCCTATAATTTCACTGTCATCGTCATCAATTCATGAAATTGCATTTACCCCAATTCATCCATCAACAAATATTGAATGGGATAATTCAGATGATAGAAGTAGTGATAGTTGTAGAATACCGGCATACAATCATCCAGATGTGTTGTTAAACGAATCAGTTGATACAACTTTACAAGATGATAGTACTGGTAGACAAGTGTTACTTTTTACACCATCAACGAGTTCAAACTCTGATAGAGAATCAGATGACATGAAAAGTATTCTTTCTCCACAAACACCTAATCGCCAACGTATCTCTTCAGACATTCTACAAAAAAAATCAAATAACAGCAAACAAACATTGTCTTTCACGGATCTGGACCTGGAATTGATCGAGAATGACTAAATTACGTGATGATATGTGTTTCCTCTCCAGATTCTCTTCATATTAATTTGTCATTTTCATTGGTAAAACAATTAATTCACTGAGTGAAATCAGTTAAATTAGATATTACTTTCATAGTATGTATTATAAATTTTGATATTTATAATATATTTTTTGACCGTATTCATCTTATGAACTGCCTATGGCTTTTTTTTGTAAATTTGTACATATCAGAAAATATACTACCCTCAGATCCAACTCATAAATGTCCCATCATTATTTTACTTCTTAAATTCTTTTATCATAATTATAATATTTACCTCACAAGCGAAAGATTTCAGAAAACTTAAGATAGTTTAGAATGTGTGAATATTAGATGGTATCGGTGTAAATATACACCACAGACAATTAGAATCAAGAAAGCGATGTCTAGTTTTTCGGCCATGTAGGTGAGGTGAAGTGCCTGTTAAAATTCACAATCTGAAAGCCTGACATCGATTTTGTGTTTACCATTACCGTGCTTGTTTTTATTACAAACCAGGTTCTGTTACTGGAGTTGCACTGTCATTAATGGTCTAACTGACTCTACAAGAGACCTAGGTCCAAGGACATTGGGCATCTACTTTTGACTACTTAGCAAGAAAGCATATTGCACAAGGTAGATTCTTAAATACTAAACTCTGGATTTCAGCAACAGCCAATTACAATCAGTCCAATGAAAACCGTTTTTTGCATATAAATCCAAATTTCTCGCTAGCATTTGACTGGATAAATTGCGAAGCACTATAACTCAAAAGTGTTGACATAGGTGGGTACTTTTTCAGTGTGAGAAAAATAGGAATAATATTTCATCGATAGTCGTTTCTGATACACCTAGTTTATCCATCTTCGCTGGTTTTGATGTAGCTTAAAATAAGAAGACTAGATTACTACGCTATACACCAGAACGAGTTTAGAGAGTGGAGTCAAGAAAGTGCATAAACTAAAGCGTAGATCTGACTCACTTTGCTTTCAGTAGCTGAAACCACATCTTATGCACATCATGACTACAAGGAGAGGATGACTGTGATGTCAAATATATATTTCACAGTTCTTGTGCTTAGGAACGCCACCCATTTTTGTTTAGATCAACATCACTGCAGATACCGACCTCGTACTGCATATGAGGAAATCTAACTCGGAAATGCATTTAACTGCTTTTGCAGTATAACCCGACCGTAGCTGCTACCTTAACGCGGTGATTGGGCTTGCCTATCGTGATGACCCAACCGAGCTATATTGGCTGGAACATATGTTCCTGTAGGTTCTACCACGCAAAGCAGGTCGGTTGGAGAACGGTAAGACTAACAGCAGCAACTCAAGGTCTGAGGGCGGAGTCGTACTGCTGACTGTAGAGGGGTGTGACAGCAGTAAGGTGTTTCCCTCGGACAACCAGCATGACAGCGATGCTGCATTCTCACAAGGAGGGGTGAGGTTAGAAAAGTTCGACCCTAAAAATGCCGCACCTCACCTTACCTCACGGATTTCCGTCTCCGGCGGTAAGGCCCTTTGAAAAACGGAGCTAACACGACAAAAACCTCCCACAAAAAGGCCGTGTGCGACCGGCCTCAAGCAGTTGTCCCCTGGGCTCTGCGGTCACTCTCTCAAGCCGTTAAGGTCGACATTAATCCGAATTCCTTTTCAGGTTCCTCAAGAAATACCCTTCCGCGGAGTGGGCAGCCGGGAAGTGACACCAGCCCTCATACCCGTAACAACACACGAGACCAAGTTGGTCACATTCAAATCCTTCCTACACCTCTTAATACCACTCTTATCTCCCCGACTAATCCTTCTCACGTCCCTTTATCACCTCGCACCGCTAGGGCGAACGTTTCGCGTACGCGGAACTTTATTCCGGGTCTCCTGAAACCATGCTCTAAAATACATGTAGGAGCTTTTAACGTCCGAACACTATGCCAAATAGGACAACTGGCTTCCTTAGCTAGGACTTTAGAATCTCGAGCCATCGATGTGTACTGCGTTTCCGAAACGCGCATACAGGATCCGAGTAGCTTCATTCACTTGACATCATTATGTCAAAACAAAGAACCAACTCGATTCACACTTCGTGTATCTGGAAGCCCTGATGCCGCTTCTCGTGGATTGGCCGGCGTAGGTTTAGCATTGAGTCCTAGGACAGAACTAGCTCTCTTAGAGTGGATCCCATTAGACAGTCGTTTGTGCGCTGTCCGACTGAACGGAACAGTAAGGATCCAAAAAGATAGAGACACTCGTCATTGCCTCTTCGTCGTCTCTGCCTATTCTCCCACTGACTGTAGCTCAGATGATGTGAAAGATGAGTTTTACAGAAAGCTCTCCGACCTCCTCTGAAAAGCTAGGCGCTCTGATGTAGTAATAGTGGTCGGTGACTTTAATGCTCAAGTAGGTAAACTAAGCGATAGGAAAAGACACCTGGGTGGATCTTATAGCATCGTGACTCAAAGAACAGATAGTGGCCACCGTCTGTTGCAGCTATGCTCAGATAACCACCTGTTCCTTGCACATACTAACTTTAAGCATAAGAAAAAACATCTTTTAACATGGCAACCCCCTAATTCGTCCCAACGTTGGACCCAAATAGATCACATCGCTATCAGCCACCGATGGAGGGGCTCGATAGAAGACTGTCGCTCATTCTGGAGCACATGATTAGATTCAGGTCATGCTCTAGTACGAGCGCGTATCTGTCTGCGTTTTACTGGACGTAGGAAAGACGCTGCAAGGAAACCTCTTAGGGTCCTACTTAGTGATAGTCAAACTAAGAGTACATTTCAGGAACAACTGGAAAAACAGGCAGCACTGTATGTGATGCCCATCTTGAGTCAACGTGAAATGACATCCTAAAAGCTGTGGAAACAGCAGTGATATCTGCTAGTAAGGTAAACCATAAGGTTAAGGTGAAACACTGGATCTCAGCAGCATCTATCGCACTGATAGATGCTCGAAAGCTCACTCCATCTGGATCTGAACATGACGAAGAGCGGAGTTAGCTTAAGCGCGAGGTGACAAGAAGCCTATGAAATGATCACGAAGTGGTGGGTAGCGAAAGCACGAGAGGTGGAAAAGGCAGTGGCAATAGGTAACATCAGGCAACTGTTCAGACTTGTTAAGGAAACCGATATTAGGAACCCGACTGTTAGCGAAACTATCTCAGAAAAAGATGGAAATATTATAAATTTTCAATCCAGAAGATTGGATCGATGGGCAGAACACTAGAGGGATCAGTTCGACTGGCCTCCAGCCACACTTCGGTTTCGCACGATCTCCAGTCAACTTGAATGGCAAGTTAATATAAGTACTCCAACTCTTTACGAAGTTGAAAAAGCCATAGGAAATCTGAAACGAGGGAGAGCAGCAGGCTCTGACAAGTTTACCTCTGAGATTGTGCTAGTCTATAAAAAAGGCCGAAAGTCCTCTTGTGACAATCACAGAGGAATCAATTTGACTAATATAGTGTCTAAAATATTAGCTTCAATAATACTTCGACGCCTAATCAAAGCTCGTGAAGAGCAGATTAGAGAAAACCAGGCTGGTTTTCGACCTGAACATGGTTTAATAGACCAGATATTCACACTACGTCAGGTTCTAGAACACAGACACACATTCAGACGCCTCACAATGGTAGTATTTCTTGACCTTAATGCAGCATTCGACTCTGTTGATCGTGAGGTTCTATGGCAGAGTTTGTCACTGAAAGGAGTACCTAAGAATTACACTAACCTTATAAAGGCTCTCTACTCGAGCACAACTGGTAGAGTGAGAGCATATGGGGAACTGTCATCAGAATTGATAACCTCGAGTGGTGTTCGTCAGGGCTGACCACTCTCTACATTCTTGTTTAACTTTGTCGTTGACGTGCTTTTAGAGGTGACACATTCCTCATCTAAATTTCCAGGGGTTGAACTTCTACCGCAAGATTCACTTTTTGACTTAGAATATGCCGATGACATAGTTCTATTTGGTGAAGATGTTGACAAAATGCAGAGTCTTCTGACCACTCTAAGCAACAATGCAAGCATGTTCGGGATACGATTCTCCCCCTCGAAATGCAAAATGTTGCTTCAGGATTGGGTTGCATCGACACCCGAACTAGTGATAGAGAGTGAAGTAGTTGGACATGTCGACCATCTGTAATTATGTCGTAATTTAGCTATTGGGTTTGAACTTTCCAATGACTTCATCATCAAATGTAGTGATAATACAGTCAGAAGTCTAGTTGTTGGCTGTGAGAACTGAAATATGGGATAAATATAGGGACTAGCTGATTACTTGGAACGATCGCTCCACTTATCTTGGAAGTCTCACCAGCCCTTGTGGTCTGGTGTGTGACGAAATCTCAGCACGGATACAAAAGGTTCGACTAGCTCTTGCCAACTTGAGTCATTTTTGGCGTAGGCGAAATATCCGTCTATCAACCAAAGGACGAGTTTACTGTGCAGCAGTATGTTCCGTCCTACTTTATGGCAGTGAAACATGACCGGTAAGAGCAGGGGATATTCGTAGCTTACTAGTATTCGATCATAGATGTCTTCGAAGCATTGATCGTATATACTGGGACCGTCGAGTAAGTAACTCAGTTGTTAGGAGACGGGTACTAGGTAAGGATGGCAAATCAATTGATGAGGTAGCGAAACTCCATCAGTTGAGATGGCCGGGACACTTGTTACGTATGCCCAACGACCGACTGCCTTGACGTGCGATGTTCAGTGGTGTAGGAGTAGGCTGGAAGACAGCTAGGGGCGGCCAGATCAAAACATGTCACAATTCCATGAAGTCACTGACAAGTGGACTGAGTCATGTTGGTAGGTGTAAACTACCTGGTTGGGATCCGCGAGATGATAGAGAGATGATAGATGATAGAGACCCTTAATTATATGGCTCAAAATCGTTTGCCATGGCGCAGGTGCATCGACTCCCCAAGTTCTAATCTCTTGAATTCTCCTTGTTTCACGCACTAGAATTGTTGACCATGGTGACACTTGAGGAGGAATTCGAAGAAAGAAGTTTGGAGTTAGTAGTCAAGGTAGGAGGAATAATAGGAACCGAAGAGGGAAGTTGATTATGAATCGAATGGTCTTAAGTGCTGTTAGAGGTATGAGGGCAGTTATAACTTCCCGGTTGTCCACACCGTGGAGAGGTCCTTCTAGAGGTACCTGAAAAGGAAATTGGGTTAGAGTTGGTCTTAGTGACCCGAGAGCGTGACCGCAGTGCCCAAGTGGTAACCGCTTGAGGCCGGTCACAATAGGAGATAGACTGAACTTCAACATCGTAGGTCAGTAGAAACAAACATTAATCACTGCACTACATCTCATTTCCCCATCATCCTTTTCGTCAAGATAAGCATTGAGTGCTCGATCCACTTCCTACTGATGCGCCTGGAAAACATTATGGTAATATAACAAAGACCTGCAGCTCAATATGGTGCTTTATTCTCAGAACTAAATGGTTTAGTGGAAGCTTCGCAATCGAACCGAGAGAACATCACATCATAGTAATGTTGGAAAGAGCCCGGGTTCTGAGTTCTTACGTGGGACACAGATGAGAGTGTACCACCGACAACCGATTATGAATAAATCGGTGTATCAGGGTTAGTCATAGTGCATTGAAAACTCAACATTAACAACATAAATTTTGACACGACTTAGAACACAAATGGTAAACTTCAATGATTACCACCGTTCCTTAATCGGGCTAACCAACTGCGACTGAATTCCTTACTAGTCTCAGTCAAAGCCAACTAATGAAACTGTTATCAGGCAAATGGAGAGAGACATTTAGCCATCAGTTTCTAAACACTAATTTCATCAAACAGCTCGTGCCTAAACTTTCTGCTCTACATTGACACCATTAACTTAAGGGTTATAGTACGAACCAATCTTAAGGAAACCTAAGACGACTTTTGAGTAACAGATGTCACGCAACCATAGAGAGCATAAACTTGGGGATATGCAACCATACACATTTGGAAATCCAACTCTTAACCATCTAGAGAACATGAGTTTATGGCTGGAATGGAATCTAGAACACGTGTGTGAAAGCCAACACTGATTGGATCGGGAGGTAGTGATTTTAGGGCCAGTCTCGGCCAATATCCACTGTTCATTGTGGTAGTCGGATTTTCATCTCTCTGCATAGGCAAATATACATATGTACTGAGATTCTTGTTGCCTAAAGCGCTACTGCAGCCCGAATCCACTTCAAAAGTTGTAAAAACAAGAACATGTAACAGTTTTTGGGACTTTACTTTAGTGGAAACTAAGGACTCAATCGGACTTGTCAAAATGAGAGTTGCACACTAAAAACAAGATATAAATTAGGGCAAAAAGTTCAATTAGTTTGAGAGAGTATACTAAACCGTTTCTAACAGACTTATCATTGATGATGTACTTATGAGGATAGCTGAGTGAATCATACGCCTAATCAATTATTTTGGTCTTTAGAATACAAATGTAGGTAGGTACAGCTATAAAATAATCAAGGTTACATACTTCTAGGACAGAAATTGGAGATGAAGCACCGTTGGAAGAAAGCCTCATGAATAACTGTATTTGTATTAGTTACACCAAAAATGTAGTGACATATCGACACCCTATGATGTATATAATAACTAAAAACTCATCTTTTTCGAACCATATTCTTCATGTTTAGTTCTAGTCACTGACACTAATACTACATGACTTCGACTTATTTGGTATTTTTGTTAATTTCAACTCGCCGTCCTGAAGTGACATGGCAACTTGGGCTAACACACATTTATTCTAGGCTGTATGTTAATTATGACAAACTATATAAAACACCTATAAATAGAGAAGATGCGGTTTCTAACATGAGCTGAAAAACATAACCTTCTGGTATATATTAAATAATCTATATTATATACAATTTACAATGAAATTAAAATAACACGTTCACTGTACAGTTGCCTTCGCAGTTGCCTGAGCTTTTATTTTATGCATACGGTGATACTTCTCAATATACAGCTTTACAAATGTGCTTATTTTTTCGGTATTGATTGAAGAAGTACCACTTCGCGAAATCTACAATGAACTAGTATACATTTACTGATACCTCTTACCTTAGTAACAGCCTTTTCATGATTTCTTTGTAATCTTCTTTATTTATACGTCGTAGAGAGTATGCAGGTTTTAAAACTGATTTTACTTCCAAGGCGATACGTTCTTGCCACTCACGACGTGAAGAGAAGTCGTATCTTTTCCGCTTTGCTAGTACTTCCTCAATCTTCATGTCTCCAAAAGGTTTCTTACTTTCCGTTTTAGTTTCTCCACATGCACCATTAGGCAACACTTTGTTACCGATTTCGTTGTTAGAAAACGGATTAATTACTGCTGGGAGTGGAGGAGGTACGAATGAATGTGACAGAGTAGAAGTGGTTGGCGGCAGCTCATTATGTTGTTGGAATGGTAACGGTGGTGGAGGAGGAGGTGGCAATGGATCAGAAGAGGAAGTGTCTACATCCGTTCTTTGGCTACCTGCAAGTTGGTTTAAAAGAGAACTTGCAGCTGAGCTTAACAGTTTGTTGATTTGTTTCATGGGAGAGCTCTCACGAACAGAATCAGGTTTGTCATTTGGTTTATTATTTAGATTTAAATCGCTTAGTGTATTACAAGGTAGACCTGCCCTGCTCATTAAGGTTTCTAAGAGATTAGAAGTTGGAGCCTGCATCTGTTGCGCAAATGTAGGGGGTGGCGGTGGTGGGGGTGGAGGAGGTGGAGGCAGAGCAGTAGTTTGGAAACCAGGACCTGACATTACCATAGGCAAGCTTGGCACTGATTGCATGCACTGACCGGGAAAAACTGAATCGGTCCTTGGTAAGCAGATCGCTGAATTAATTATGTCTAGGATGCGCCGAGCTAATGGTGTGCTCCGATGGTTTACGCGTGATTGTCGGGTTTCCTGATCTGCTCTGAGCGATTGGACAGTGCAATGCATTGTTGTTATGCGTTAGTTTCAAAGAGAGTTGTATTTGAATCATATGCAAACCGTCCCGTTATTGTCCCTATTTCGATACTAAGACTACAAGTCCGAGCACCTGAGTAGTGGGCTTTTTTGAAGCCATCTTTGGAATATGGAATTCGGGCTATAAGTCCTTGTTTTGCATATGAAGCAGGTATGCTAAAATAAGTTTAACGGCGAGGGACCAAAATGGAAAAAGGTCTCGTTACCCCATTTTATGAATGCATACTCAGGCGCTTCAACATGTTCCTGTAACTTTATCTCGGTTTACGGAGTGACTTAGCGCTCTCTTACCATAAACTGGACGATGATTTTGGTAGTAATATGTCTTATCCTTTCTTTCCATTCAGGAATGATTATGTGAGAACTCACCCCAAAAGAGTTCAAAAACCAAAATCAAGTTGCTTACATCTTTTGATACACCCGAAAAGGGACTGGATCTTCACATTATCACAAATTTACTAATATAGGTCAATTGATATCCGATCCCTACTACTAGACACTGGTTTCCCTATCTCTCATCAGCCTCGGACAGCCTAAACATAATAGTATTATTCGCTGAAATTAGCTTACACACTTTGTAACATAATATTGGAAAAGTGTTGGTTAGTGAAGAATAATGACAAGAGAAATAAGTCGTAAGCAGCTGGTGAGAATAATAATGAGTTTGTAGTACTCTTCAACATTATTTTTGGCTCAAATCAAATTCATAAATGTTAAAAATCGTATGAAATATAATAAAGACCTATAAAACTTTATCTCCCACAATTGCTGTGTGACGAAAATGTTATAACACCTGTCCAAATAGAAAGCTTATATTCTTGAACACAGCACTGATTTACAACAGAATGGATTCGGATTTACCAATAAATATTACATTTTACTGGGAACATAAGATGATTAATGATAAACTAACTTTGAAAACCTAGAGGCACTGGACGGCCGTTTTATACTAGTATGGGCTCCTCAGCAGTGCGCAACCATTATGTGATTTCATTACTTATTTCACGTCCCAGGACAGAGTGGGTTGGAGAACGCTGGTTGGCGGCTTATGGTCCATTGGGAGTAACAGGCGTAAGTAAGTAACTTATTCCACCCACATATTTGTGCAGATGATGTGTTTATTTCGTGAAAAAGGAAGAGATAAACAAACTTTTTAGCATATCATATGCCTATAGGCATAGAATTTTATAAAATTCTACGTTGTCCCCAGCGTACGAAACTGAATATAACTACTATCAATAAATTTGTCGTGTTTAAGACTTCATTACCAGGAAAAACACAAAATAAAGTATGTCTTTGCATTAGGAAGAACGCTCTCCCACCGAACAACTGAAGTTTTCAATAGGCAAATTTTAGAGGATGGTTTGAAGTTTGAAAAGTGCAACCTTATGGCACTCGTGCTTTCAAAATTGGGCGTTACTGCACATGTGAGTCTCGCGTAAGTACTTTCTTTCGTCTGTGCATGTTATCGAGTCTTCCTTATTTCTCCAGGATTAAAGGCCAAAAAATAGGTTTCGAGATTCACTGCGCATACTGAATGTACTTGTCATCCCTGTTGATGCGTTTTTAACGATTAGTTGATCAAATTGATATCAAAGCTTACAATTTATTTTTAATAGTCTGAAGGAAACTCCTATTTGTCTAGACACTTACTCACTATTGAGAATACTGTTCTGTGCATATTCGAACTGGAATTTTGGAGTACTTTATGAAATTGGTGGAGGACTTAAATGTTCTCTGGTCCCTTATATATCATTAAAAACACCTGATGTCCCATACCTCATTTTCAGGGCTAGTTGCATTTGAAAGTTTTATAATATGCACAGGTCAAATATTTTAAAAATACGAATACAAAGTTTGTAAATACCAGTCGTTAAACTTTTTTTGTACTATTGCATGAATTTTATTTTCATATACAGGTATATCGAAATAAAGTGCTTGGTTTGATATTGAATTACTATGGACACAATCCTATTGAGTGATCTTGAACGTTTCTACTTAGTACAAGGAGTTGAAGTAAGCTTATTTGCTAAACTAAACTAAACTTAGGTGGGATGTAGAATGGATGGTCGTGAACCAAGTGAATATCGACCTTTGGAAATTGAAACCAATATTTTAAGTCACGCGACTGGTTCAGCTAGTATTCGTATTGTAAGTACATCATATCCACATTGGATTTCATCATTTATAGGGTGAAACATTCATTGTTTGCTGTGTTAAAATGGAGGTTGGCAAACCTTCTTTAACTAACACTGGTGAAGGTCGTATTGAAATAAATGTTGAATGGTGAGTGTTACTAAAGTTTATAAAGTACTCTCACGTATTTCGTTGGTTCAAAAATAAGAGGTATTCACCTTCAAATAATATATCACTTTGAAGCGTATTTTTAATGTTTTGTGTCATTATATGCTTTCAATATCGCATGTGTCTCATTAACTGTAACATTAAGTGCATTTTTGGTTATAAAACCGGCGGTTTGTACAGAATTTTCCTTTTCAGTTATCCTACAGCAACTCACCGGTGTAGTGAGAAGGCAGCGTCCGAGCTGGAGGAACGTTTGAAGACAACATTACAATCAACCTATCAATCGAAGTTTATAGATCTAAGCCCTCTGTGTATCCAACGAGGTCGACAGTGCTGGGTCATCTATATCGATCTGCTTGTTAGTTTTCTTCGTATATAATTGTTTTTCCCAGATCTTAGAAGGTGCTGGAAACTTACTTGATGCTTCCTCCCTGGTAGTCAAAGCTGCTCTACTAAACGCTACGTATGTCACTGTTGCTTTAAAATCTTAAGAAATCTTTTTAGACAGTCAAATTCTTTATTATTGTCTGTTTTTCAAAACAACCCAAAGTCTGTTGAGGCAGAAGTTCATCAGTTTCGTGGAGATTTGTTGCCGTTATTTGTCACAATACATAAGGTAGGTACACTTGTAAATCAGTTTTAGAATGTCTAATTATTAAACTACTGGTTATAATTAACGTTATATTCGTCATAGTGTTGATGTATTTGATGCATACCTCTAATTCACTAGACCTTCCATTAACAGTTGACTCAGAACACTGCATACTCGTAAAAGTAAATCCGAAAATAAATGTATGTTTTCACATGCTGCTTATTTCATTTCCTGTATAAGAGCTTCAACATTGTATTATGCATTTAGTGACACTTGTTCATGCTGTGTCTAGTCATCTTATATAAACGTTTAATTTGAATCGGGTAATTTAGTTACATTTTACTACCACCATAAAAAACTACAAGCATTTATAAACAATTGTTTACGCACGATACTCAATGTCCGTTGATCGCATGCCATCAGCAACAGCCTACTATGGGAGAGAATAAACCAGCTTCTATCTGAAGCGGAAATTAAGAAATGATGGCGGTGGACAAGACACACATTTCAGGAATCATCAAACTGCACCACGAAGAATGCGCCTACTTGGAATGCTGAAGAGACGGAAAAGAGGAATTCCAGAGAATACACTGCGTCGAGAACTGGAAGCATACATCAAAAGGATGAATAGCAAGTCCATGAAGTCACTAACAAGTGGACTGAGCCATGTTGGTAGGTGTAGACTACCTGGTTGGGAACCGCGAGATGACAGCAACCGATGGTTAGAGACCCTGAATGATATGGCTCAAAATCGTTTGCAATGCGCAAGTGCATCCACTCTTTGTGTTCTCCCGAATTCTAATTTCCTGAATCCTCCTTGCCTCTCGTTCCAAATTTATTTCACTGAATTATACTCCTTGAGTAACATCTCCAAGCCCTAATGTTTCCGGTTACTGCTTATACTCTTACTACCTCTACCACTACGGAATTTGAGTCGACAACTGCATCTCCGTGTTAATGTGGTGTGGCAACCCGAACTGATGTATGTACGTACGAAGTTCTACGTTGTTACTGACTGACGAATAGCAACTGGGAAAGAGTACCCCAGACAGAGTTGGATGGATAATGTTGGTGAGCGGCCTGTGCTGCTCCACGAGGGGTAACAGCGTAAGTCAGTCAGTCAGCTACAACGTAGGACCAGGCACATGTGTGCATCGGTCCAGGTTGCCATACCGCATCAGCACAACAAGATGGACATCGGATTCATAGCAGCGTAAGTAGTTTAGTTATGTTATTCATCATAACCATATCGACTCACCCGTTAGCCGAACTTCTTGTCCAATCAGCTACAGATTAGTTTACCGGACTATTGGTTGAGCATGTTCCTTGAATGTAAACGATACTAATTAGATAAATGGCTTACCCTTGCTTTTAGAATTGAAAACCAAGCCATTAAAAACAACCTGTTTTAATCGTTACTTCAAAAAGCTTAAGGCAATGTGCTTTCACTTGATTTTCTAGATTGGAAAAACATATATCATAGATGCAAGTAAGGAGGAAGAAGCCTGTTCATTATCCAGGTCAGATTTGCAATAAATTGTTCTTAACAAGTAGTTTTAGGTTATCTCTTGTTATCTATCCAGACGGTTCAATTGGTTCTTTAGAACAAGATGGATGTTGTAGTTGTCAATTAGAATCAATTGTTGAAATGTCACAGGTAACAACAATCTTGACTAACACGCTTTATTTTTAGTTAGCAACAAGTGTCGGCAAGAAGTTGAATCACGCCTTAGTAAAGACACTAGAATTGGAAAAGCAGTTACGTTCCTAGTCAATGTGAAATGTGTTTTTACTAATAAATATATGTACATATGTGTAACACTAATGTCTCTTAGATGTTGAGATTATTACTTTTATCATTGTTCATATTCACCTCAGAGGTCAATAGTTAACTACACATAATTATGATCACCGTAGCTATTTCACTAGAAATATTTTGACTGATTATTATCGGTTGTTTAAGTTTAAGGACATCTAGGCGTTTACAAGGAATAACTAGCAACTTCAATATCAATATGGTGAATGGGACTACTGCTACTCTATTCTTCCCTACTTCGCTAACTACAGTAAGAAGCCCAGTTTCGTAACAGAAGTTTTGTTAATGATGAACCCAGTATAATTAAAAGCATGTTTAAGTTGATCGGTTATACATCGATTATAATCTGTGTACTGAGTAATTATCACTAAATACAAATCATAGTGGAAATACATTAATAGTCTAGAAAGTAATGTAGTGAAAACTTGGTGTAGATTAGCTTTCTTCGTAAATTGCATTAAGGGACTCTATTCGTAATATAAGGATATCGTGGCGTTTAGAAGGAACCTCTACCAGTCCCCTTCCTAGATATACCCTTTCGAAAGATACTAATATTTTGGGTCTCCCAATATAATACCAAAGGTTTCTAGATCCTAGTTATTCTGTTACTACCAGCCAGTTCTTTTATTATGAAATTAGTTTCCAATTTTTTCAGCGAATACTATTCTATTTAAGAATCAAAGTCAAATAATGATTTGTATCAGAAGGGGTTTCTTGTGGATATTATATTAATTCTAATAGTTAAGATCATGAGTCATTTGAACCTAGGCCAACATTGAGAACCTATTGTGGGACCCCTCAGTGACTTGAATGTACTCTACCCAGACTAGTGTATTCCTTAGCATGTTAGTCTTCTACTACGTAATAACTGGAATCCACATTTTGCTGGAGTCAGAGTAGGAGTGTCATATACTACGTCAGGAACTAAACTTCCTACTCACTATTTTTTACCATACTCTAGCGTGCCGGGGGCAAAAACAGAACCAGGTAACGCGCTAAAAAATACGCCTCGTCCCAGCATGGGACTCCTCAGTGGTGTTCATCTACGATTCCGCATGCGGGACTCGGACCCAGGATCTTTGGTCTTGCACACAAGCGCTTAGCCCCCAGACTACTAAGAGGGGTATCCACCGATGCTTATGTTTAACTTCAACCGATCCATGGTTTCTCACAACCGTTCCTCTTCAGACAATCGATGATGGGTTGCGCAAGATCATGGATAGATTGAAGCCAGACATGGATGCCCTTCTCAGTAGTCTGGAGGTTAAGCGCTTGTGTGCAAGACCAAAGATCGTGGATCCGGCTGTATTTCTGGACCTGAAAGTGACATCAGACCATACTAAGAATGTACGCTTGATAAGTGACACGAGATCTGTTGGAAACTGGTTTATTGTGGCATTTTACCTAGTGTTAATCTAGGCTTTTATTATTTATTGGCTCACGAAACCCTAAGAAAACCATTACTTTCAGTATACGGGATTTCCTGGGGATTGTTGGATTTCGTAGTTTACATTACAGGCTGGACAAACTAGATAACCAATAGAACTGCTTAGCTACAGTCAATGTGAACTACATTGTCTAACATTTATTGCCGCAACATGTCGGTTTGTGATTTAAATTCAAAAAATGTTCGGAACTGTTATAAGCCATAGAATATTTCCTTATAGTCGGCTAAACTAACACATGTAGATATTAAAGTACTTATTTACAATATATACACTAAGATAATATAAGTTTATGCCAATTGGCTTCAAATCGAATCTTCGTTGAGATAGTCACTTTTGTTCCAGTGTTTAAGCCTGTCGGAATAACGCTGTCTTCGTTGCTCTTCGCGCCTTCTGATAATTCGCTTCTCGCGCTCCAACCGCAACAAGTTCACCGTTTTTTCACTCCACATGCACTCATCTGATTGTGCATGACTTGGTATAACTTTAGGAGAAAGATGTTCACTGGTCAGTGTCTGAACTGCTCGACCCAACGGGTCTACTGACTCCACAACCTTTGGACCAACCCATTCACCTTTTTCCAATTCATCTTCTGCACGGTTACGTTCTTCTACGACCATTAAAAGATTCTCCATACTCTCCTCAACCTATTTTAAAAACAGATGTAATGTAACTTAAATTGTGAAGTAAGCTCGTTCTAAACAGATAGCATGGGTTAACATACTTGTATTAAACAAACTATTAAAAATGATGCTCGTTAATCCACATAGAATTAGTCATTACTTACACAATCTATAAATAATAAGCCTCACAAACGATCATTTTACATCTATTTTCCCTAACCTAACTCTACCATCTTCAATCTCGATCAGAGCTTTTTGTAAACGTGAAATATCTACATCCTTTTTCAAACACTAGTCTACAACTGTTGTTGCTTCAATGAAACATTTAATGGGGAAGGATCCTAGGTAACGTAGTTCGGCGTCACAGTTGACAAGTCTGACCACTTCGTCAAAATAACGGCTACAGTGCGGGTTGATGGTGTTTGACTACAGATGTCTTTGAGGTAGTTTATCTGTATGAAGACCATTAAGGGATCCAAGATTATTCACAGTTTTAGTTAGATTATGAACCAATTAATGGTGCTATGGACTTCTATTGGCTAAGATGCCTGCTGCATGGGTGGAGTACTTTCAGACGCCATCTCTCCTCAAATCCAATGGCGGCTAGCATAGAAGTAGCTAATAAGAATGCTACAGTTGGCACCAGTTCTTTAAAGGGATTGACTATTAGACTGATTTATGTTCAGAAGTACAAACTTCTCAGTTAGAGTCTGTACAACAACCGTAGAGATCTAAATTGACTTAGGTCATACGTCCTATCCCTTAATTTCATTAATTCGTTGTGAACTATGTTCTATTCAGTTTTCCCATGTTATTAATGCTACCTTGACTCCTATGATATTCACTTTGTAAACTTACTCTACGTGTTTTCTGGACATCAACATGAGCCAATCCAAGTTTGTGCCAAGACCCACACTTTATGTTTAAATGACCTACTGTTGTTTCCATACCAAACTACATCTTTACTGTGATCGTTTGCATGTTTTGTCAACGATCTAACCAATTTCCTCTTTAAAAACAGCCTTACTATCAAACCAAACACACACACTTTCCAAATGTACGTTTCTTGTGCATATTTAGACAAAGGCACATGCAAACACGTAATAACACATGCTGGAGTCCAAGTGATGTTCTTCTGATAAACCTCTTTAGTTATGATCGATAATGATACCATTTCCCTGTATATCCCTGGGTCAATCTCACCAACCGCTACGTCAAGACAAAGTGAATCCGGAATTCATATAGTCATTGTAGTTAGTCATGGTCAAAATGGGACCTGGGATAAACGTAATCCAGTTAGATGTACCACACCATATCAGTGCGGAGAGACGAAATTACTAGGAGGAACACCAAAATCTGAAATAACAGCGGTATCAGTTATATTGGAAAAGATAAAACATTGGTGAATACCGTTCGAAAGGAAATGAATTCGATGGATTAAGAGTACAAGGTAATATTAAGGCTTAAGACATAGGGAAAGACTAAGAATTAATACACCTACCCCACTGGTCGGTCGTGAGATATCTCAACAGTCTCCAAGCCCTGGTCACTGTTATACCTCGGACCCCTACTAAATGAAATGCACCCATCAACCTTCAGGTTCTCCACTAGCACAACTGTATTTGTTACCTTGGTTTCTATGAGTAAGATCAACAGATGTCGGCAAAATCATCAGTGATAGCGCCTGAATAGCAGATAATGAGCAAATAAGACTAATATTTCGCTTCTCTATCAAAAGTAAGCTTTCAAAGTGCTTCTGTATGCGCATTATTAATAGCCGCTTTATTTAATAAATGTTTGGTTACACTAAAGAATTCCCAGCACAAAACGTAGAATATTGTAACGACATGAAAAGGCAGCACCATTTGATCAGTATTTACTTTATTCGTTTTTGGTAAATTCAGTTTTCTTAGTGTTTATAAGCGTAATAAAACAACACACTTCGTCTCAACACTCAAATATAATACGATTTAGAGGTAATTTGACTTGACTCGCCAAGTACAAATTCGTTTTTCTAGCTTTAAGTCACAGCTAGCATACTACCCAGCTGCCCAAACCGAAGTAAACGGAGCGTGACTCGAACATGCGACCCAATGGTTGGAAGTCGAATGTCGTAACTCTTAAGCCACAGCCATAATTTACAAGTAGCCAGTATCATTTCAGTAAAGCTAACTTTATAACTTCAAACTAATTATGGTGACAAACATCTAAAGTAAGCGCGATAACTTTATCCAATATGTATACACATTGACCTACCTTCTCAAAGCGCTCAGGATTAGGCATTTGCTCCAAACAACGGAAATGCTCTTCTTCCATAGTCATCAGCATGTTACGCTCCTTCAGAAGCACGTACCACAGTTTATGTAGATCAACATTACTCTTCAGTCGAAGCTCTTCTTTGCGCCATGGTCTTCCACTATATACAGTCGGTTCTCCCCAGTTTTTCTTATCATCAAAAAATTCACTTAAGTCTAAAAGCTTAGCAGTTGTGGAGAATTTGTGATATTGAAGAGAATTCGTCTTTAAGGATCTAAAATGGGGCTATAACAGTAGCAATAATCAAAACCTGTGTACCAATAATCTTCGAAGCATTGAAGGCCTGTGTTTAACCTATTTAAAACGGAATTCCAACATGAGACCAGCTTATGACAAGGTAAATTTAACCAAATATATTCGTTTAAAATCAATTCAAGACTACATCCCGAAAATATGAACTAATTTTCACTGCGTTTTACCAAATAAGAACGTTGTACTAACTCGAAGTTGTTACTCCGATGTACATAAAAGTGTAATTACAGACGTCATTCACCATTCCTTTTTCAGGATATTTAGATATGATTTCTGTAATACAGATGATAACCAAAATGGTGGAGACAAGTTAATTATTTAGTTGTTCACTTTGATCATGTAGATATGCCTGATTAGTCAGGGTACATGAAACTCAATCAACAGGTCACAGAAACTAAGGAAACTTATTAAATTGTAGTCATGTAACATAAATAAACCAAAAAGGGTGTGATTTACAGTCTGGTAAGTGGAAAATATTTGGGTTTTGTTTGTAGACGGTTAGAGACAGATGAAGCGAGAGTTATTCAGTAGTATCATAAATAACGTATTTTGATGAGAGCTCTCTCATTTATAGCAGTTTGTTCGGTCAACCTGAGTAATTTTTCCCTAAAGCTAGCATGTCTATGGCTGTTTTGACCAGCTTAACTTCAAGCTTTTGATATGATAATTTTAAGTAAATATATACCAGCAATGAAAACATGAGACAGGCCTACCAATGTTTCTCCTAGCTTCAATGTTAGACTGAGATGATACTACATTTTAGAAAGTTAAACACACGCTGGTTGGATTAATACTGATTTATTTAATCTGATTCAAACTATGCTGAATGTTTATTTAGATACCAATGCTTCGGCAACTGACTCAAATGGTACATTTCCGCCTCTGCTGGCCAAAAGTGCACTCCATGCCATTTGTCAATAAAGTGGAAATCTGTAGACTAACACGATTATTCAAACCTACTGACAAATATATATAACTCAAATCATGGTAGTGTAGTGAACGACTCGATCAGTTTGATGGGATTGTCATTGGAGTAAATCCCCAATGAGATGCGTACAAATTTTCAGCTCAATTAGCTTCTAACTAACTTAAGCTGCCAAAAATAATGGCATCGATCCACACAGTCAATCAATCGATAATTCTAAGTCAGGGAACGTTTTTATCTTACCGTGTTACACTGTTAACATATACCTTCGCGCCTCGTAAACTGATAAAGTACCACAAAGTTCAATAGTAGCTACACGTTGAGACGGAAGAAATTCATGTTACGTGGTGGATAGGCATTCGAAGATTACAACCCCTTAATGTCCTTGTCGTGAAAAACAGCGGAGACATCGCATAAATGTAATAACAAACAGGGCATGTGTTACTAATCCTCGCTGGATGTTTCCCTGAGTTTCAGGTGTTATCGTGGTATCTGTCAAAACCGTATGAAATAAGCAGTTGTGTTACGTTACTGAATACAACTTCACTTTTTACAGACAACACGCCAGTCAAAATCATTTTCTTGACAAATCACGACTAAATTGTGATATAACATTATCGGAATGACGATCTTTTGATGAATAATAGCTGAGATATGGTTTTTGTGATGAAATATTTTATTTCGAAGTTTCGTGGCAGATGTGGGCCGAACTGCATCATCTGTGTTAACCGAAGTTATCATCAATTTCAGACAGGAACACGATTACATTTAAATGTGCTACAAGTATTTGGAGTTTAACAACACCTGATGATATATTTGACAGAATATCGATATATTGGGAAGTACAAAACAGGCTACAGGTCGTAGGAGATGTGAAGCAGGGCGTACCCACTCGTGATCTGGTGTGGATGAGTAATCGAGCGCCCTCAGCTAGGTGAGTCCATTTAAGCCAATGCAGCTGGCACCAAATGTTGAAGACTTGCAGAGATACTGATTTTGAGGATCTATTTACCACTACAAATACTCACAGTATGGTACTTGTAGGAAGTCGGGTTTATAATCAATCTCGTCAACCTCGACAACACGGCTAGTTAACAGTATTCCGTTAAATATTATCATCATATCTCACAACAAATAATGCAAGATACCGCTTTTAATTAGTGTTTATGCCGGTGTACCGTCCGTATGTGGTGATTACAAATTGCATCTGCATTAGTAGGTCAACTAAAGGAACAGAAGTATAACTAATATTCCAGGTCGTTTGTCAAGTTTATTATGGTTTAGTTGGTTGCAGGGAGATTTTCCTCTATTTAATTATTATTTAACCGTGATAGGATTTAATAAAACTACTAATGCATTTGAACGAATATCAAAAATTATTTTGCGTGGAAGTGCAGACTATGTGAATTTTGGACAGACAGCTGACAATAAATAGTTAAATATGAATGGGTCCATTAGACACATGTTCTGAACTAAGTGATTTCGTGTACAGCAAGCCGGTTATTTATATCCATATTTACTGGCTGAAGGTGCATACATGTCAGTTGCGAGTATGGGGTTTAGCATAAGGCAGGAAACGACTTATGTGAAATATAGTGATTAAAAAACTACTGAAATCTGCAAAGTCTGTGTGCCGCAATGCTTCCGGCTAAATAAATTTTACAAGATGATAAAGAGTGAGTGACGCCCACGTGCTTACCAGGGAGAGCATAAGCTACAACCAAGGGGAGTATGACTCCCAACTCATGTCTACGATAATGGTATGGAGCTTTGTCATTAATGGGGTAAATTCGAAAGTGATGTAGTATGTTGTCGTGTATAGATATTGAATATATCTTACGGCACAAACGTTTTGGGAGTAGTTCGTATGAGATATATACGGCTAATATAAGTGAAAATACACATATTTCAAGTACAAGAACAGCAAATCATCCAGCAAAGTTTATACTGTCCGATGGATTCGACGCACACAAAACCAGTTGCGACAAATGGTGAAGACCAAAAAGGAACCAAGTTAAGCATTCAGTAGGGTAACTAATTCCAGGGCGCTTGAAGCTGTTGACATTTTGTCACTTGATTGATTCAACACAAATCCAAGAGTCCACATAATTATGTGGTTGTTAATGCATAAACCATCTGAAATGAAGTAAAGATTGCAGAAATTTCATAGCTTAGTCTCACCATAAGTTTCTCGAATATTGGCTTCGTCGTTCCTCAATGGAACTCGAAAAGTGGAAATTAGTCGAAATGAAAGATGTTACGGGATAGCGAACAATTTTAAATAAAGGGAAATACTAATTGAAGGAACAAGGTGAAGAATAAGATCCTTGCATACATTACTAGCCGGTGTTTATTTATCGGAGGCCTTATTTGCTAGTTCTTGATGTTCTAACAAACCTATTTCACTGAAGCGTTTAAATGCTATTGAAGCTTGTTAATGAACTATCATAGCCAAACATAAATATAGTTAATCACTTTTTTGCATCGATCGCGGTAATTAGCCGCGGACTAATCAATATTACAATATGATAGTACGTGTGAGCATTAATCAAAGTACTGATAGAACAACGGGTTAATGATTGGGCAGTAATGAGTGGGAAATAAGTATTTTTGTTTTGGCTGTGGTTCTAACTAGGACGAACTCTATTTAAGGCAACTAATGTGACAGCCAAATTCGTACAAACAGATGCCTGTGACAAAATGACCATGGTTGGGCTAGCGTAAAGTAAATTCAAAGGGCATCAAAGCAACGTAATATAACGTATGTATATGCTAGGTCAACGTGCTATCTGACACTGGATAAAAAGACCTGAAAAACGCAACCACAATATTTAAATTTTGATATATGCCTTATGGCACTACAGTTAAGAACATAATGGAGATAATACAGACCCTTTGTAAGAGGTTGATGTAGTTATCTTAGTGACATTTGTAAATATGTTGCAGCGATAGTCAGAACTAAGAAGCATCAGATTAATGTGCAGTCAGATATGTTTTGCTTGAGAACAACGCACTTTATCTTGGTAGTATGTTATCTTACGTATAGATTAAATACATGTTGTACAAATATATATATACGGCTCCTTATGGTCTAGTGGAATGTCACGAACCAATGGTATTGATGCTGATTTATTATGCAAAATACCTCATTAAATCGTGTTAAGAACGCTGAATTGGTTTCACTTCCTACTGAGTAATCCTATTGCAAGCAAACTAGATAGTTCGCTAAAAACGATGGCTGCTCAAAACCCCATAAAATCTGCAAAAATGGGCTCGAATAGCTTGGACAGGAAAGGGCGGCAGTCACCTGTGTATCAGAATACTGTTTTCACCACTATATTTTATAACTACACATAATCCCATACTGAGTAGTCATACCTTAACTATTCTTTCATGAACGTTGTCTGCTCTGCTTCTCGTCTTTTCTTTTTCTTGCATCCTTTTTTAGCCCCCTTCAGATATGCCACTGAAAACAGATATGAAACGGGTGACTTCGTCCTGCACCATCATCAAAGCCTTAGGCATTCTAAAGAGATATAAGGTTGCGAATTTATAAAAGCCCCCAACTTGACATGCATCTATTCTTGACCATCAAGCCTTCATAAAGCGCGCCAACTGTGATGTTGAAAATACAATTCTCACTAAAACCATCTTCATTCACATCTTATAAAATATTAGCCCAGCTGAGTAATTTACTACAGTAAAAATAATGTCTTTTGTAACAATTTGATCTTGCCTGTAAACTGGCATTCCTCATGTAACAAGCTGATATTTGAGAATAAATTATTATTATTAATTATCACTCGATGATCCCTCCTTCCCACGTATATACGTACTCAAATCCTATTATTAATCCTTGCTTAACCTTACTGCACGCTTATGCTATTTGACTATAAGTTTGCCTATGTAATTATTCTCATATATTTATTCGCCCCTCCGATTCAACTACGTTCAATGTGCCTACAGCTTTGAGACCTGCACCGTCCTCTAGTAAACTGTAGTCGTCGCTTCTCTTTTAGTTTTGATTTCAAAAACCGTTGAGATTTATATTATAACTGTCATCCGTGTGATTTATTAACGAAGCAAAGACACTACAGAATTGGTAACCCAACGTACGAACATGGAATACTTTTCAACGATATAATCTGATTTCGAAAACTCAACGCGCTCTGTCTGAATTCGGATTATCATTTGGATTATAATCATGGTTGTAGATATATTATATCACTCTTTTAATAACAAGTATATTACCTCACAAACATTATTAAACCTAGCGATAATACTCATGATAAATAACGATTTTTCACGAACGATTTATACATTGGTCCAATTTATTAAGTCTGTTCTATGTTGTAAATTGTACCATTTCTTATTATAATTGTTTTTGTGGGTCCATTTCCATTAGTGAAATTTACACTATATACTAAATTTTATAAATATGTCTTCAAATAACGATACGATGGACCCTCCACAAACGCCGCCCGTGAGGTCTATTATTGTCTTTTACAGTCAGTGACCCTCAACTTTGAATTATTAAACTTGAATATTATTTTGTAACCAACCGTATTCACTCACAGAGAGCTCACTACTTCTGGACGAAGAAGCAGACAATGTGCGAGAGGTCTTAGCTAAGCTGGACACAGAAAACCCATAAAAGATCTTAAAGCAGGCAGTGATAAGTGCTGTCTCGTTAAACGGCTGGCAATCCGTTGAGCAGTTGCTCAGTCAAGTGCGAACCGGACATGGGACTTCATTACAGTTAAAAATCATATTAGCCGCATAATCGGATACAGAAAGGTAGATAGGAACATATTTTATCGGTTGTGGCTGCGACGACTCCCACTGAGTGAGCAACAGGTTCTTGCAGTTAGAAATAGCAATGCAAACATAGACAACATCGCTAAAATAGCTGACAGGATATATGAGAGAACAATACACACGAGTCCATAAAGGCATAGTACCAGAACAGATGAAAGAATCGATGCGTTACAAAAAGATAATGTTTTATGCCGCAAACTAACGAACTTTAGTCAGAACGAAAGACAAAGAAGATGGTCGCGAATTAGATCAAGATACAGAAATTGATGATGCCCCAGGAGACGCTCATTCTTTTACATTATGATGGTACCACCAAACGTACGATAATAGAGCTCAAAAATGTAGATCACCATGTAAATTCAAACGATTCTATCAGTTGTAGATAACGGCTGAGATAACTAGCACTGCTCCTAAAAACAATCGTTTATTTTATGTCCAGGAAAGAGTAATGGGCGCTTAATTCTTAGTTAATACGAGGGCGAAAATCAGCGTAGTACCGCCGATAAGCGAAGGGAGAAAAAACGTTAATACATTAGTGCTAAGAGCGGCAAACAAATCGAATATTAAGACATTGCAAACGAAAGTTGTTCCTAGATTTCTGACGAAGAGCTTCGTACCGCCGAGACTTTATCATAGCTGATGTGTCAGTTCCCATAATAGGCATCAATTTCCTACGTAACTTTGATCCACTCGTAGACTCACAGCGTCACAGACTTATAAACGGTGGTCACACCACAGCGATAAGGGAAACACTTACGGAATCCGTTTCCATGAACCTAGTAATAAATAAAAGCCGCGATGATTCATGTAAATCGTTGTTAAAGGAGGTTCTTGAACTCACGAACGTAACGTACAGTAAAACAGATCTCAAACACTCCATTCAACATCATATAACAAACGGACCACCAATTAACGCAAGGCCGTGATAAGACCAGAGAAGATTAAAAACCGCGAAACAAGGATCTGGCAAGCTTATGAGACTAGGAATTGTAAGGTCTTTGAGCAGCCCATGAGAATCCCCATCACACATGGCTCCGAAGGAGGATAGCGGAGTTAGACTGTGTGGAGACTATCGACCACAAACAAATAGTAACCGACAGATATCGTATATCGCACATTGACGATTTTACCAGCAGTGCGAAAGGCGCTACTGTCTTCTGGAAGATCGACCTGGTTAGAGCATATTTTTATATTCCTGTCACTCCACAAACTCCGCCTGGAGTCCTTCCGGGGGCTACTGCCTGTCCCAAGCCCGGATAAAGGAGATTTGGGTATGGGGTTAGCGACCTCATCCCGTAGAAAACCAACTCGCTAAAAAATGCTAACCAGAAAAAATTATTCAAACCTTTCTTAACCTCTGCCCTGGGAGTCAGAAGGTCTTCATTTAGAAGAACTATGATGCCTCATGATGAAATTCGAGTTCCTTCTGAAATCACGAAGCCGATGCCCCTTCTGACAACCAGAGCAACCATTTGTTTAGGTACACGGAATACTCGTTCAATGTGGGAGACCGGTAGAGTCTTCGAAATTGCTGCAGAAATGAGTAGATACGACCTAGAGGTGCTTAGGATCAGTGAAACACATTGAACGAAGGTTGGACAACAAGGACTAGCTTCAGGGGAGCTTCTGCTATACTCCGGCCATGATGAAGAAGACGCCTCACATACACAAGGAGTTGCATTGATGCTGTCCAAACAAGCACAAAAGCACTTGTAGGACGGGAATCTCATGGACCAAGCATCATCAAAGCCTCCTTCAAAACAAAGAAACAAGGCATTACAATGAATGTCATCCAATGCTATGCGCCTACCAACGACTAAGATGAAGACGCTAAAGATCAATTCTTCGATAGGCTGCAGTCAATCGTCAAGAAGTGCCCAACAAAGGACCTGACCATTCTGAGGGGCGACTTAAATGCCAAGGTTGGAATGGAAAACACTGAATATGAAGACATCATGGGACGACACGAACTGGGAGAGAGAGAAGAAAATGGTGAGGGATTTGCAAACCTATGTGCCTTCAATAAACTGGTCATAGGCGGCACCATATTCCCACATAAACGCATACACAAAACCACATGGACTTCACCGGATCACACCACGCAAAACCAAATCGACCATATTTGCATCAACAAAAAGTTCAGGAGGACGATGGAAGACGTGAGAACCAAGAGAGGAGCTGATATATCATCAGATCATCACTTGCTGGTCGCCAAGATGAAGTTGAAACTCAAGAAACACTGGACAATGGGGCGGACAACATCACAAAAGTTCAATACGGCCTTTCTTCAGGATACTAACAAACTCAACAAATTCAAGATAGTCCTCAGCAATAAGTTCCAGGCCTTTCATGATCTACTCAATGGAGAAGGAACTACTATGGATAGCAACTGGAAGGGGGTCAAAGAGGCAATCACTTCAACATGTCATGAAGTCCTGGATCACAAGAAGCACCACCATAAGGAATGGATCACTGTTGATACACTGGATAAGATTCAAGAAAGAAGGAACAAGAAGGCAGCAATCAATACCAGTCGAACAAGAGCAGAAAAAACCAAGGCACAAGCTGAATACACAGAAGTAAACAAACAAGTGAAGAGGAGCATGAGAACCGACAAACGTAAATATGTGGAAGATCTAACATTGACGGAAAAGGCTGCAAGAGAAGGAAACATGAGACAACTGTATGACACGACAAAGAAACTCTCTGGAAATTGCCGCAAAGTAGAACGACCAGTGAAAAGCAAGGAAGGTGAGGTAATCACCAACATTGAAGAACAACGAAACAGGTGGGTAGAACACTTCAAAGAACTCTTGAATCGACCAGCCCTACTGAACTCACCAAATATAGAAGCGGCACCCACGGACCTCCTAATCAATGTTGGCCCACCAACAATTGAAGAGATCAACATGGCCGTCAGACAAATCGAGAGTGGCAAAGCAGCAGAACCAGACAACATTCCAGCAGAGGCACTAAAAGCAGACGTAGCGGCAACTGCAAGGATACTCCACATTCTCTACAATAAGATTTGGGATGAGGAACAAGTACCAACAGACTGGAAAGAAAGACTTCTGATCAAAATACCACAGAAAGGCGATCTCAGCAAGTGTGATAACTACACGGGCATCACTCTTCTCTCAATACCGGGAAAAGTCTTCAACAGGGTATTGTTAAACAGGATGAAGGACTGCGTAGACGCACAACTTCGTGACCAACAGGCAGGATTCCGTAAGGATAGATCGTGTACAGACCAAATCGCAACTCTACGGATCATTGTGGAACAATCAATTGAATGGAATTCATCACTCTACATCAACTTCATTAACTACGAAAAGGCATTTGATAGCGTAGACAGAACAACACTATGGAAACTTCTTAGACACTACGGCGTGCCTCAGAAGATAGTCACTATCATACAGAATTCATATGATGGATTACACTGCAAAATCGTGCATGGAGGACAGTTGACAAAGTCGTTCGAGGTAAAGACCGGTGTCAGGCAAGGTTGCTTACTCTCACCCTTTCTCTTTCTTCTGGTAATCGACTGCATCATGAAGACGTCAACATCTGAAGGGAAGCACGGGATACAATGGACATGTAGGATGCAGTTGGACGATCTAGACTTCGCAGATGATCTGGCCCTTCTATCCCAAACGCCACAGCAAATGCAGGAGAAGACGAACAGTGTGGCAGCAGCCTCAGCAGCAGTAGGTCTAAATATACACAAAGGGAAAAGCAAGATTCTCCGATACAACACAGCATGCACCAATCTAATCACAATTGACGGAGAAGATCTGGAAGATGTAAAAACCTTTACATATTTGGGCAGCATCATTGATGAACAGGGTGGATCTGATGCAGATGTGAAGGCGCGGATTGGCAAAGCGAAAGCAGCATATTTACAACTGAGGAACATCTGGAACTCAAAACAATTGTCAACCAACACCAAGGTCAGGATTTTCAATACAAATGTCGAGATAGTTCTACTATATGGGGCAGAAACCTGGAGAACTACGAAAGCCATCATCCAGAAGATACAAGTGTTTATTAGCAGTTTTCTACACAAAATACTTCGCGTCCGTCGGTAGGATACCATCATCAACAACCTACTGTGGGAGAGAACAATCCGAATTCCAGCGGAGGAAGAAATCGGGAAGAGGCGCTGGAAGTGGATAGGACACACATTGGGGAAAGCACCCATCTGCGTCACAAGACAAGCCCTCACATGGAATCCTCAAGGCCAAAGGAAAAGAGGAAGACCAAAGAACACATTAAGTCGGGAAATGGAGATAGATATGAGAAAAATGAACAAGAATTAGATGAAATCAGAAAGGAAGGCCCATGACAGAATGGGTTGGAGAATGCTGTTCGGCGGCCTATGCTCCATTAGGAGTAACAGGCGTAAGTAAATAAAGTAAGTCATCCCACAGAAAACGCCTGAGGCAGCGGTAACGACCTCATTCGAAGTGTACGAATTTCTGCGCACGCTTTCCGGATTGACTAACACAGTGTGAACATTTCGACGATTTATTGATCAGGTCATCTGAAGTTTACCTGTGGTATATGAGCACATCGACGGTTTGCTAGTAGGTAGCGCCACTATGGAAGAGCATCTACAGCGACTACGACAACTATTCATGCAATTACGAGAACGTGGCATCTACATAAACGTCGAGACGTGTGAGTTCGGAAAGGGATCCTTGCAGTTCCTAGGTCACATAGTAACTTCTCAAGGTATTACGCCGATCTCAACAGAAGTCGATGCCATCAGAGATTATCCGTTACCCAACTCACGGAAGAAGTGACGACAGTTTCTCGGGATAATATCTTGTTACAGACGCTTTATTCTTAATTGTGCAACAATAATTCAACCGTTAACTGATGTGTTACGATGTCTTACCCGGACATTCCATTTGTCAGCATAGGCGATTCAAGCATTCGAGAACGCCAAGAAGGCACTAAACAGTGAAACAACACTAGCTGGACGACAGACCGTAACATCATTAGCTACCATGACCGATGCATCGAATGTGGCGCTAGAAGTCGTTCCAAAACAGTTAGTTAATGGCTTATGGGAACCGCTTTTATTTTTCTCGAAGAGATTGAATGCCACACATACGAGATATAACACTTTCAGAAGAGAATCACTAGCAATTTACTTGCCAATAAAGCATTTTCGACATATGGTAGAAGGTATGAATTCTACCGTGCACACTGACCACAAACCGCTCACGACAGCACTAAACGCAAAGCAAGATAATTATTCTCCGAGGGAAATCCGACAGTCAGAATTTATTTCCTAGTTCACGTCCAATAAACGATATATTAAGGGTCGAGAAAATGAGGTAGCTAACGCACTATCAAGAACAATAATAAACGCGCTTATACCAAGTGGAATCGACTATCACGGTCTGGCAAAGTTGCATGAGACAGACATTGGATTAAATAAACTAAGATACGATGATACGACATCTAAGTATTCAAAGATGCTCAGTTCAGTAGCGCAAAAGTGATATGTGATATGTCGGCAGGCCGACAGCGGACGTCCATCCCGAAACCACTGCAAAACTTTGCACAACATTTCGCATCCGGAAATAAAAACCACAGTGACGCTAATCAGCGAACGCTTCATATGGCCAAACATGAATCGCGATGTGCGAAATTAGACATAGGTATGCATGAAGTTTCAAGTCAAAGTTCATCGCCATACTAGCTACGCAATAGGTTCAGTTTCTCACTCAGACACTAGATTCGAACACATACATATCAATACCGTGGGACCACTGCCAGTTTCGAATAGACATAACTATATTTTTACATGTATCGATAGATTTACACGATCGCCTATAGCGGTACCGATAAAAGACACTTCAGCCGAGTCTATAGCCAAATCCCTAGCCGAAAATTGGATTTCTTACTATGGCGTACCAGCGATTATCACAACCGGTAGAGGAGCCTTATTCGAAAGTTGACTCTTCCATTAGCTTGCAGAACTCTTCGGAATTAAGCGCATTCGGACTACATCCTACCATCTAATGGCAAACGGAATGGCTGACCGCCTGCATAGGCAGTTAAAGGCGTTCCCAACATCCGTTATTGTTAACAATGACTGGGCTAATAAGCTTCTTCTATTCATGCTTACAATTAGACAGGATATAGTTAGACAGGATATAGGATGTTTTCCAGTAAAGTTGATATATGAAACTACTCTACGTTTACCCGGAGAATTTTTCACTTCAGGTAAAAGTGTCCCGACTGATATAGCCTAATTCGTCCAACGCCTGAGGAAGCACATGAACTTTTTTCAGAATACAACAACGACGAGCGTTCATAATTCAGGAACTACATAATAAAACTCACGTATTCATTATAACAGGTGATGAACAACCATTTATGCAGCCGAGTTACGACGGTCCGTTTAACGTGATTACGATGACAGACAATACAGCTACCGTAGAAAAACCTGGAAAGACAGATGTGATAAGCATCGATAGAGCGAGACTAGCTTTCATCAACAAATATTTGTAATCGATAACTACACGCCCCTCGAAGACAATCACACCAACAAAACACGAGTCTCAAAAATCATAGATGCTAACGCAGAAAAAAGAGGAGACCGCGGTAACGTCAATATCTGGTCGCAATGCTATGTCGCTACAATTCCGTATTAATGAGTTTCCACTATTTTGATTATTAGCTATGATTCTTCATCTTGATTGTGCATAACTGACGATTCAGTACCTGACAATATCGAACCTTTTTCTGCTGAACTATATGCGTCTTACCCACAAGTAATACTATCATTACCTGATTCTCCATATTACAACCCCTCTATCTCTCGTGAAGTATGCCAACGGTAAGACTAGTTAACATTCAAGCCACAATACCCACGTGCATCGAAAATTCAGCACAGTCTACCAGATAGCATGTTTAAACAAGGCCTAAATCCAAAATTTCAAAAACTAAAGTGTCTAATATTTCATCTCATACACACCAAAATACTGATGGATATAGTACTGACATCTGTCAGCTACAAAACTCTTTAGCCGAAATTAACGGCAGACTTAACCAACTGGTACTCCCCACACATATATGGGGCCTTGATACTGACATAATTCTTGAGCAACTCACTAAAGCTCAGTGTATGTTGGAGTTTGTGGCTAAAGAAGTTACGAAAAGAGTGATGTCCTATTTCAGTGCAATTGAGTAAAATCTTCCCGGCCGCACACACCATCTAAGTTAAGGGATAGTTGCCTTAGAGTGTGCAGTATGCTGAGCGTTAACTGCAAAGTCATCTGCCCTGGAAAAAAGTCCGAGAGATCAACATGCTCCCTCCTGTTTAAGTTTGGCTGTTGTAATGATGCTAAACAGTTTATTGATTCGAGCAAAATATTAGCTCATTAACTCCATACAAAAACATAGAAGTCACTACAGACCTTAAGCCCTGCCAACGTCGTGTGAGAAGACGTGAAGCGATAGGATTGCATGGTAGTGTTACAGTAAATAACCAGCTAGGGAGAGTTTACAACACAGTAAATAGATTAGACACAAATACCAGTAAGGAGGTCTCTGTCTCGGTGTTATGGCAATCCAACGTGTTAGACCTTGTATTCTGTTAATAAATCTTGTTAAATTAGGTAGGTAAACTTTTTCCTTGAAGCACATCTTGTTCAGCCAGAATTTGAACCTCCAGTTGACTGTAGAGAAAATATTGTACTTTATCCCTGTTACGGGAGAACTGAAGACTTTTGACGGATTAAAACCTTTTATTGTACATTAATAATTTACTGCGTTTTTTGGATGTAATTGTTTTACTTAACTTTTGAACTTGTTTGTTTATATCATTATTTCGGACATTTTGGTTTGTCTTTGGTTTGGTATTTTGGTGCTCTCTTTGTCTTTGGTTTGATATTTGGGAGTTTTGCTCCGGGAACCTACAAAATTGAAGGTTTGTTTTGTAATTGTTATAATTATTGTTGTTAGAACGACATTTGGTCGACTATTTGTAAATTACGAATAAATTTGGTATCTAAATTGGAACTTGGTTTTGTTGTTAATTTGGGTTCGTAATTTGCAAGTAGATCGATAGTCCGTACTTCAATAACTGGAACGAGCAAAACTTGGACGTAACAATCCCCCCTTAGTATCGAAAGAAAGATATCCAGAATAAAAATGGCTATCACATCGCAACTACCTATCATAATCAGTTTTCAAACCAATCGTAGGCACATGCATAAGTTCTTGACATTGAGCATTATGACCTGAGTGCTTCAAGATCTTTTGTAAAAACCAAGTCCCAAATATGTCTTTTACATTGCGTTCTCTCTAGAATCTTTATCAGTCAGTGGGTACATTGGGATAGCTTATGCTTAGCCGACCATAAAATGAAGGAATTTGTCAGTTCTTGAAATGTAGTTTGATGGCGGTTGCCCTGGTAACACGAGCGCCGACAATGAAGCATGTGTCAGTGTAGTACATACTGCTGTCTAACCCGTTGAACACCTGACTGTGATTGACGGAAAAGTGAAATATCCGTTAATATTAACGAGGAGTGAAGTGCCGCTTGACACTGATATTGGTAATCAAACACCTTTAGTGGAAATTGAAGACCCGGATAAAACTGTCACCGTCTCAAATAGTCCCGGTGTGGCTGTCCTGAGTAATGATAAATGGACTTCAGTAAGGAGAAAAAGAAATGAGAAGAAAAACACTGTAGGCAAAAGGCGGCTGGTTAGCAAGTCATTGGAAGAGACGGTATCAGAAACAAAAATTTCACTGCGTGTCAAGACAGACCTCTCTGAGAGGTCAGTCATTTTTCACAAGTTAGGAGAATCTTCCGAAAAGGAACCAAAGGTCAGATTTAAATACGACCTCAGTCAAATTAAGTCCTTAATAAGCAAACTACTCCCAGATGCAGATTTAAGAGTTGGCATTTGTAAGTTTTATAAAATGGGACAAAAAAGGATTCTGAAAGTCCTTAGAAAAACTACCTCTTGAAGGTCACATTTGCCACGGTTGAAGAAGGGAACCTGATTCTAGGTAACTCAAGTAAACTGATTGGATCCGGAATATATGTCCGTGAGGATCTCAGCCTAGCTGATCGTATTAAGAGACGAGCTGCAGAGGCGGAAATAAACGAGCGTCACTGAAACGGTAAAAGAAACCTAGTTCTTAAGGGTTTTCAAATTGTAAAAGTTCGGGGCAAAACGATCCCCAAGCCACTCTGGGTGGCAAGGGAAAACTCTCCACAGACTTAAAAGTGTGCTACACAAATGCTCGCAGCCTATTAAATAAAATGGCGGAGCTCAAGTCAGTAGTGGATAAAGAAAAACCGGACGTTATTGCTGTCTCGGAAACTTGGTTAACGTCAGAAGTATTAGATAGCGAAATCCAGTTGACTGGTTTTTTAACCAGTAGGGCTGAGAGATTAAACCGAAGGGGAGGCGGGGTTGTTATGTACACGAAAAGTACCCTAACCATAAGATTAGCCGAGACAGTAGCACATGTTTCAGGGACATGTGAACTGGTGAGATGTAAGTTGAAATGCCGAAGGCAAGATATTGAATTAGTTGTAGTTTATCGCAGTCCAGAATATGTAGCAGATGATTTTCTCCTTAGTAAACTTAAGTCCTGGTGTAACAACGGTAAAAGCCTTGTAGTAGGCGACTTTAATGCACCATATGTAGACTGGGTTAACTTAGAAGTAGGGTCATCCATATCGTCGTTCGAATGCAAACTGTTAGAAACCTCGATTGGACTAGCATTATTCCAACACATTAGAGATCCCACAAGATACGACTTAAAAAACTCCTCTTCTCTTTTAGATTTAGTCTTCACACACGGTGATGACGTTGGTCAAATGGCTTTGCTCCCACCACTTGGGAGAAGTGACCATGCAGTCATCTTATTCAAATTCATGGCTGAGATTGCTTGTCAAACAGTTGAGCCGGCCCGTCCTAACATATGGAAGGCAGATATGCAGGCAATTAACTCCGCAGCATCGGCTGAGAACTGGGAAATTGACTCAAAGGCATCAGTACAAGAGGCATGGACTCTATTCAGGCAGTTATACAATCGGGTAACTCAACCATACATACCCTGGACTGTCCCAAAGAAAAAGAAGCACGGACATCCCTGGATAGGACGGGATATTCGACGCTTACTAAGACAAAAGAAGAAATGCTGGGACGTTGCCATCCGCCTTGGCACAGCAGGTACTATGGAACGCTACAGATCGATAAGAAACGAGTGTATAATAAAAATTTGGGGAGCTCAAAGAAAATATGAAATGCAGCTGGCACAACCTGCACTCAAGCAGCCCAAGAGAATATTCTCGTACATAAACTACAGAACAAGGATGCATCATTGGATTCGCAACTTAATTAAGGTAGGAAGTGAATCCAAAACGATAGAGGAAGATCAGGAAAAAGCAGAGGTTATGGCTGACTATTTTGGGGCAGTTTTCACTCAGGAACCTCCTCTAGAGAAAGAACCAGACCCAAATACAGAGTCAACAAACCAGCTGCTCACCGTGGACTTCGACCAAAAAGATGTGCTTAAGGCTCTTAGCACCCTAAACATGGAGAAGTCAACAGGACAAGATGAACTACACACCAAAATCTTGAGACATATTGCCCAATATATCGCGGCCCCACTGACTGTGATATTCAATATGTCACTACACCAAGGTGTGTAACCTATGGACTGGAAGGACACAATCTTCACTTCCATACATAGAACAGTACCAAGACAACTTCCATCGAACTATAGACCTGTAAGCCACACCAGTGTTGTAGTTAAAATATTGGAAAGAATAGTCAAACGGACCATAATGGCATTTATGGAAGCCAATAACGTGATAAACATAGAACAACATGGTTTTAGGAAGGGTCTATTTTGTACGACGAACCTCCTTATAGCAAGGGATTTTTGGATAAATGCGCTAGACAACGAAAACTCAGTGGATGTTGTCTACATAGATTTTAGTAAGGCTTTTGACAAGGTAACTCCGCCTGTAGCTTTTATAGGGTTGCTGCCGGTCCCAAGCCCGGGTAAAGGAGGAGGGTTGGGCATGGGGTTAGCGTCCCCATCCCGTAGAAAACTAACTCGCTAAAAAAACGCTTACCAGAAAAAATAATCCAAACCATTTTAACTCTGCCCTGGGAGTTAGAAGGTCTTCATTTAGAAGAATTATGACGCTTCATGGTGAAAGCCGAGTTCCTTCGGAAGCCACGAGGCCGATGCCCCTTCTAACAACCAGAGCAAAAATTTTTATAGGTACATGGAACGTTCGAACAATGTGGGAAACCGGGAAGACCAGTCAAATATCAATGGAAATGAGGAGATACAACTTAGCAGTACTGGGAATCAGCGAAACCCACTGGACCCAAGCTGGACAGAAAAGGCTAGCTAGAAGGAGGGGATCTTAATGAATATTATCCAATGTTATGCACCCACCAATGGTAGCAACGACGAAATTAAAGATCAATTCTACGAGCGGCTGCAGTCACTCATTGAGAAATGCCCAAGAAAGGACCTAACTATTCTGATGGGAGATCTAAATGCCAAAGTCGGAATAGACAACACTGGATATGAAGATATCATGGGATGACATGGACTGGGAGAGAGAAACGAAAATGGGAAAAGATTTGCAAATCTGTGTGCATTCAACAAATTGGTCATAGGAGGCACAATATTTCCACACAAGCGTATACACAAGGCTACATGGATCTCACCGGACCACACTACAGAGAACCAGATAGATCATATTTGCATCAACAAAAAATTCCGAAGGACAATGGAAGATGTGAGAACCAGGAGAGGTGCTGACATAGGTTCAGATCACCACCTAGTTGTAGCCAATTTGAAACTGAAGCTAAAAAAGAACTGGACAAGTGGACAAACAGCAATACAAAGGTTCAATACAGCCTTCCTTCGAGATACTGTCAAACTCAATGAATTCAAGATAGCTCTCAACAACAGGTTCCAAGCCTTACAAGATCTACTGAAAGAAGAAGAAACTACTATAGAGGACAACTGGAAAAGCATCAAAGAAGCATTAACTTCAACGTGTCAAGAGGTTCTCGGTCTAAAGAAATACCATCATAAGGAATGGATCTCTATAGAAACTCTGGACAAGATCAAAGAAAGGAAGAACAAGAAGGCAGCAATAAACAACAGCCGAACACGAGCAGAGAAAGTCCAAGCACAAGCTGAATACAAAGAAGCAAACAAACAAGTGAAGAGGAGCATTAGAGCAGACAAGGAGAAATACGTGGAAGAACTAGCAACGACGGCAGAAAAAGCTGCTAGAGAAGGAAATATGAAACAGCTTCACGATACAACGAAGAAACTAGCAGGGAAATACAGTAAACCAGAGAGGCCGGTCAAAGACAAAGAAGGCAGGAAAATCACCGAAATTCAACAACAGCGTAACAGATGGGTAGAATACTTCGAGGAACTCCTGAATAGGCCGGCTCCAATGAATCCACCGGACATCGAAGCAGCACACGTAGATCTTCCTATAGATGCCAATCCACCAACTACGGAAGAAATTAGAATGGCCGTCAGACAAACCAAGAACGGGAAAGCAACAGGACCCGACAACATACCAGCTGAAGCACTGAAATCAGACGTCGAAGTAACTACAAACATGCTTCACCTTCTATTCAAAAAGATTTGGGAGGAGGAACAAGTGCCGACGGACTGGAAAGAGGGACACCTCGTCAAGATTCCAAAGAAAGGAGATCTGAGCAAATGTGAAAACTACAGAGGCATTACACTACTGTCAATACCAGGGAAAGTCTTCAACAGATTGTTGCTGAACCGGATGAAGGATGCAGTAGACGCCCAACTTCGAGATCAACAAGCTGGATTCCGTAAGGATCGGTCGTGCGCAGACCAAATTGCAACACTACGGATTATCGTCGAACAATCAGTTGAGTGGAACTCATCACTATACATCAACTTCATTGATTATGAAAAGGCATTCGACAGTGTAGATAGGAGGACATTATGGAAACTTCTTCGACACTACGGAGTTCCTGAGAAGATTGTCAATATTATCCGGAACTCATACGACGGACTACAGTGCAAAGTAGTGCATGGAGGACAGCTGACAGATGCATTCCAAGTAAGGACCGGAGTCAGACAAGGCTGTTTACTCTCTCCCTTCCTCTTTCTTCTGGTGGTCGACTGGATTATGAAGACCTCAACATCTGAAGGAAAATACGGGATACAATGGACAGCTCAGAACCAATTAGACGATTTGGACTTCGCAGACGACCTAGCCCTCCTATCACGTACACACGAACAGATGCAGATGAAGACAGCCAGTGTAGCAGCAGTCTCTGCATCAGTAGGCCTCAGCATACACAAAGGGAAAACTAAGGTTCTCAAATTCAAAGCGGAGAACAGCAATCCAATCACACTTGATGGCGAAACTCTGGAAGATGAAGAGTCCTTCACATACCTGGGAAGCATGATCGATGAACAAGGAGGTTCAGATGCAGACGTAAAGGCGAGGATCGGCAAAGCAAGGGTCGCATTCCTACAATTGAAGAACATATGGAACTCAAAACAACTTTCAACCAATATCAAAGTGAGAATCTTAAATACGAACGTCAAGGCAGTTCTACTGTATGGAGCTGAAACTTGGAGAACTACAACAACCACAATCAAGAAAGTACAAGTATTTATAAATAGCTGTCTACGCAAGATACTCAACATCCATTGGCCGGATACCATCAGCAATAGCCTTTTGTGGGAGAGAACAAACCAACTTCCAGCTGAAGAAGAAATTAGGAAAAGACGATGGAAATGGATAGGACATACATTACGCAAATCGTCAAACTGCATCACGAGGCAAGCCCCAACTTGGAACCCTGAAGGGAAGCGAAAAAGAGGAAGGCCAAAGAACACATTGCGTCGGATAATAGAAGCAGATATGAAAACGATGAATTACAACTGGACGGAGCTAGAAAGGATTGCCCAGGACAGGGTTGGATGGAGAATGCTGGTGAGCGGCCTATGCTCCTTCACGAGGAGTAACAGGCGTAAGTAAGTAAGTAAGTTTTGACAAGGTGTCAACTAATAGACTGCTATTGAAGTTGGAAAACCTTGGTATTCCCGAACCTCTTTTAAAATGGCTTAAGGATTTCCTTGTAGATCGTAGACAGAAAGTAAGAATAAGTTCCAAGTGCCCCATCTGGAGATCAGTACTTAGTGGAGTACCTCAAGGTTCCGTTCTAGGTCCTTTACTGTTTATACTGTGTGTTAATGATCTCGCAAATACAGTACAGTCGCCAATGTTATTATACGCTGACGATGTGAAAATCTGGCGAGTAATAACTGGAAACAGACACGTGTGCTCTTCAGGCAGACTTAAATAATATGATTAGCAGGTCTAAAGAGTGGCTGATGTCTATCAACGCGGCGTAGTGTGTCTAAAATCACTTTGGGGATTCAAAGGTTAATAGGTACAACATAGGGAAAGTGGCATAACCCGTTGTCTGGTCTCATAAGGACCTAGGGGTGACAGTGAGTCAAGATCTTAAGACGACGGCCCACTGCCGGGAGGTCGCAGCTAAGGGGTTTCGCACCCTCTAGGCTTTAAAACAGACACTCACCAAGTTAGATACTACCGTGTTCACCATAGTATACACATTCTTAGTGAGAGCTACGCCTGAGAACTGCGCTCAGGCTGCAAGCCCCTGTTTGAAAAGCGACCCGGACATACTGGAAAAAGTACAGAGGGCAGCTACCCGTGCAATTCCTGAACCCTGGGGTTTACCATACGAAGAGCGGCTTGAAAAGCTGGACCTCTTTACTCAGTCCTATCTCAGGTTTAGGAGAGAGCTGTTTTGATGTACAGAATACTGAGAAGTGATTTTGAACCTAACTTATTCTATTTTTTCCTTCCCACTAGATCGGGACATCTCAGAGGACATAGCAGGCGAGTAGAAAAGCCAAGAACGAGCAAACTACTCTTGGCATACAGGTTTTCACACGGAGCCACCAATAATTGAACCTGCTGCCCGAAGCAGTGGTGTTCGCATCTTCAATTGACTTCTTCAAGAGAAGACTGGAAACTCACAGAGGCATACTAGGAAAGAAATAACATAGGTCGTAGGCCTTCTGTCCTTACTACACAAATCTGAACCTGAAACTTACTCCATTCTGACAAAATTGACACCATCAACAAAGTAGAAAATTGGTTCTTGGTGGTTTCTGAGATCGGTTCTGTCTTAATTTAATACTCCTGACGCATAGATCTTATGTTCACTAATGATTTAGAATCAGCCTTGAGATACGCTTTTGTTTTAATTCTTCACCTGGGGGAGTGCTGACTTTTTGATTCCCCTGCCTCAGTTAGATATGGTGCTGGGTTTTATTGGGATTAACTTTACAACAATCATCTGGATCGGGAAAAATTGATTTGTATTGGATATTTATTTAACATGGATCCTTATAGTCCATCACATCCGACTGATCAGGATATGGATTTAGAGTCTAATTCTCCTGCAACTCCGGAACAAGATGCTAATCAAAACCAGTTACCTCCTGACCAGTCTCTTAGCGATGTTGTGCCATTGCTTTTTAACTCTAATACATTTGACTGTGCGCAGGATACTAATGTTCTTCAATCGAACCATAACATGGAGGGACCACACTTTGAGGTAAGCAACGAACATAATTCATCAGGAGAAAGAGGGTGCGCTCCGCCTTTTTCAGTTAAGTCAGTTGAAGAAAATGTTCCCAAAGAGACGAAGCACGACTATCGAGCTCACACAAGACCGTCCAGTGTCCACAAACGGTCTGTCCAACCCCATCACCGCAGGAGTAGATCACGTTCTCCTAAAAGAGGTAATAAGTTCGAGGATAAAACAAGTAGGAGATCCAGATCTCATTCAAGGCACCGTGTCCGCAAACACCGTTCAAGATCTCGTTCCAACGAACGAAGACGGAGCCGATCTAGAACACCTCCAAGACATTCTCGAGTAGTTGAACGCCTGCCAGGTCCACGTTCTCGTTCGCGATCCCCAGCTAAATCAAGAAGGTCGGTTAATGAAAAACGTGTTTCCCGGTTTTCTGATGAACCAAATTTTTCATATAAAGCGAAGGAGCGTGACTCTTTCGTTTGTGGCGGACACAAAGATTCGGACTCGGTACGTTGGGACGTTTCAAAACATGTGGAGGAACAGTCCGCACCTGAGGCAGTCATAACGACTGAACCAACTAATTCCCCTACAGAGTTGAATGATGCGAAGCATGTCTCTAACGTTACTGTCGGTATATTCCCTCAAAATCAACCGCGATCCACTGTACAACCTTTGACCAGGTGGCAAAATGCTTCTTGTAACAACTCTGCTTTTCTGCACAGGATCCCACAAATGAATTATAATCCTATGCGTTTTCCTCAAAATAACTATGGACTTATGGGGATTTCCACTTCAACATTCCCATCAGGCGTAATACCATATCCCAATGCACCAATGCCTCCGAATTTTATGCAGCCACCTCCTTTGATCGTCCCGAGATTGAGTACAACTATGCTTCCTGGGACTAATTCAGTTTTTCCCGGTCAGTGCATGCAATCAGTGCCGAGCTTGCCTATGGTAATGTCGGGTCCTGGTTTCCAAACTACTGCTCTGCCTCCACCTCCTCCACCCCCACCACCGCCACCCCCTACATTTGCGCAACAGATGCAGGCTCCAACTTCTAATCTCTTAGAAACCTTAATGAGCAGGGCAGGTCTACCTTGTAATACACTAAGCGATTTAAATCTAAATAATAAACCAAATGACAAACCTGATTCTGTTCGTGAGAGCTCTCCCATGAAACAAATCAACAAACTGTTAAGCTCAGCTGCAAGTTCTCTTTTAAACCAACTTGCAGGTAGCCAAAGAACGGATGTAGACACTTCCTCTTCTGATCCATTGCCACCTCCTCCTCCACCACCGTTACCATTCCAACAACATAATGAGCTGCCGCCAACCACTTCTACTCTGTCACATTCATTCGTACCTCCTCCACTCCCAGCAGTAATTAATCCGTTTTCTAACAACGAAATCGGTGACAAAGTGTTGCCTAATGGTGCATGTGGAGAAACTAAAACGGAAAGTAAGAAACCTTTTGGAGACATGAAGATTGAGGAAGTACTAGCAAAGCGGAAAAGATACGACTTCTCTTCACGTCGTGAGTGGCAAGAACGTATCGCCTTGGAAGTAAAATCAGTTTTAAAACCTGCATACTCTCTACGACGTATAAATAAAGAAGATTACAAAGAAATCATGAAAAGGCTGTTACTAAGGTAAGAGGTATCAGTAAATGTATACTAGTTCATTGTAGATTTCGCGAAGTGGTACTTCTTCAATCAATACCGAAAAATAAGCACATTTGTAAAGCTGTATATTGAGAAGTATCACCGTATGCATAAAATAAAAGCTCAGGCAACTGCGAAGGCAACTGTACAGTGAACGTGTTATTTTAATTTCATTGTAAATTGTATATAATATAGATTATTTAATATATACCAGAAGGTTATGTTTTTCAGCTCATGTTAGAAACCGCATCTTCTCTATTTATAGGTGTTTTATATAGTTTGTCATAATTAACATACAGCCTAGAATAAATGTGTGTTAGCCCAAGTTGCCATGTCACTTCAGGACGGCGAGTTGAAATTAACAAAAATACCAAATAAGTCGAAGTCATGTAGTATTAGTGTCAGTGACTAGAACTAAACATGAAGAATATGGTTCGAAAAAGATGAGTTTTTAGTTATTATATACATCATAGGGTGTCGATATGTCACTACATTTTTGGTGTAACTAATACAAATACAGTTATTCATGAGGCTTTCTTCCAACGGTGCTTCATCTCCAATTTCTGTCCTAGAAGTATGTAACCTTGATTATTTTATAGCTGTACCTACCTACATTTGTATTCTAAAGACCAAAATAATTGATTAGGCGTATGATTCACTCAGCTATCCTCATAAGTACATCATCAATGATAAGTCTGTTAGAAACGGTTTAGTATACTCTCTCAAACTAATTGAACTTTTTGCCCTAATTTATATCTTGTTTTTAGTGTGCAACTCTCATTTTGACAAGTCCGATTGAGTCCTTAGTTTCCACTAAAGTAAAGTCCCAAAACTGTTACATGTTCTTGTTTTTACAACTTTTGAAGTGGATTCGGGCTGCAGTAGCGCTTTAGGCAACAAGAATCTCAGTACATATGTATATTTGCCTATGCAGAGAGATGAAAATCCGACTACCACAATGAACAGTGGATATTGGCCGAGACTGGCCCTAAAATCACTACCTCCCGATCCAATCAGTGTTGGCTTTCACACACGTGTTCTAGATTCCATTCCAGCCATAAACTCATGTTCTCTAGATGGTTAAGAGTTGGATTTCCAAATGTGTATGGTTGCATATCCCCAAGTTTATGCTCTCTATGGTTGCGTGACATCTGTTACTCAAAAGTCGTCTTAGGTTTCCTTAAGATTGGTTCGTACTATAACCCTTAAGTTAATGGTGTCAATGTAGAGCAGAAAGTTTAGGCACGAGCTGTTTGATGAAATTAGTGTTTAGAAACTGATGGCTAAATGTCTCTCTCCATTTGCCTGATAACAGTTTCATTAGTTGGCTTTGACTGAGACTAGTAAGGAATTCAGTCGCAGTTGGTTAGCCCGATTAAGGAACGGTGGTAATCATTGAAGTTTACCATTTGTGTTCTAAGTCGTGTCAAAATTTATGTTGTTAATGTTGAGTTTTCAATGCACTATGACTAACCCTGATACACCGATTTATTCATAATCGGTTGTCGGTGGTACACTCTCATCTGTGTCCCACGTAAGAACTCAGAACCCGGGCTCTTTCCAACATTACTATGATGTGATGTTCTCTCGGTTCGATTGCGAAGCTTCCACCAAACCATTTAGTTCTGAGAATAAAGCACCATATTGAGCTGCAGGTCTTTGTTATATTACCATAATGTTTTCCAGGCGCATCAGTAGGAAGTGGATCGAGCACTCAATGCTTATCTTGACGAAAAGGATGATGGGGAAATGAGATGTAGTGCAGTGATTAATGTTTGTTTCTACTGACCTACGATGTTGAAGTTCAGTCTATCTCCTATTGTGACCGGCCTCAAGCGGTTACCACTTGGGCACTGCGGTCACGCTCTCGGGTCACTAAGACCAACTCTAACCCAATTTCCTTTTCAGGTACCTCTAGAAGGACCTCTCCACGGTGTGGACAACCGGGAAGTTATAACTGCCCTCATACCTCTAACAGCACTTAAGACCATTGGATTCATAATCAACTTCCCTCTTCGGTTCCTATTATTCCTCCTACCTTGACTACTAACTCCAAACTTCTTTCTTCGAATTCCTCCTCAAGTGTCACCATGGTCAACAATTCTAGTGCGTGAAACACTGTCCCAGATTTACTGAAACCTCGCTCCAAACTACACATTGGAGCCTTCAACGTATGTCAAGTCAACCAGCAGGCCTCCTTGGCTAAGACCCTAAAGCCTCGTACCGTTGATGTATGCTGTCTCCAAAACATACGGGATCCTGGTGGCTAATATTTTAGCTGAGATTTGTGAACTGAATGTCGTCCCATGTGACTGGTCTCAATCACTGATCGTCCCAATGTATCAAAATCATCCTGTGATAACCATGGAGGGGTTAGTTTGACCAACATAGCATCTAAAATACTAGCCTCAATAATTATCGGGCGCCTAATTAAGACTCGTGAACTGCAAATATGAGAACACCAGACTGGTTTCAGACCTTATCGTGACTGCATCGACCACATATTCACCATTCGTCAGGCTCTAAAACACAGTCATGCTTATCGGCGTCCGACAATGGTGGTCTTACTTGACATAAAAGCAGCATTTGACTCTGTAGACCGAGAAGTTCTGTGGTAGTGTCTGTCATTGAAAGGTGTACCTCAGAAGTACATAAACGTTGTGAAGGCTATTTACTCGAACACTACTAGTCGAAATGTCATCTGGTTTTCCGACCTCAATCGGTGTACGAGAAGGCTGTCCACTATCTCCATTTTTGTTTAATTCCGCCATAGACCTACTGATGGAAATAACGTTCTCATTGTCAGAATTTCGGGTAATTGATCTACCAGGAGGTCCGCTTATCGACTTAGAATATGCAGATGACATAGTTCTGTTTGGTGAAGACGCTGATAAAATGCAGAGTCTTTCGGTAGCACTGAGTGGGAATGCCAGGATGTTTGGGATGCGTTTCTCCAACTCTAAATGCAAGTTGTTGCTTCAGGACTGGCCTGTGTCAACACTTGATCTAAGGATAGAGCGTGAAGTAATCGAATGCCTTACTTTTTAAATGCTGAATTGGATCAGCTTAGAATTGGCTATATAGTTCATTGATTCAAAACACAAAAGTTACTCGTCTTAAAGTATGGAGAGTTGTTAGATTCTTTTTAATTTTTATTTCTCATGAATAAGATCTTAGGAAATATCCTAAGCTAATCCCAATGAATATTGCAAGGGTGACTTTCTATCCATATTAACTGAAGCGGCCGCAATACACAGTTACTTAATGGAGTCACATCCAGTCTCCGCTTAGGTCGGAATATTAGTTTAATATTTCATACTTTGAGCGGAACTAATGCGACAGGCTTCTCGTTTTGATATTCATGCCAAGCAGTCGTTGACGACGCAGAACTTATCATTAATATGTATCGATTCAAATGACCAGTATTTGATACCATGACGAGAAAAGTGAATAACAAGATGCAAAACATATTAGGAAAACCAACACTAATCGCACTGGAAATATGAGATTCAAATGTAACGAATGGGTCAGTCAGTCAGTAACAACGTAGAACTTCGTACGTACGTACATCAGTTCGAGTTGCCACGAATGGGAGTTACTCAAGTACACTAAACTTAAGATTCTGAAGGAAATTAAAGGGTGAAGGTATACGAACTACTACGACTAATCCTGAACCGTATTATTATATATATTCAACCATAGATTACAATTAATTTATTGACCTAACCCTCACATTCTGTATTTATGGGAAAGCTCAATTTCTTATCAAAGATTTAACCAGAGGTCGAGCAAACAGAATCGTAAGTATCTTTTTCTTTGCTTAAATATTTAGTAATATACTACTCTATATTTATTTCTTCAATATCTACTCATATCATTTTTTACTCATTTTAACCTTCCTGTTATAAATGATTTATCGATTGATGGTACTTTGATTTCTTTGGTTAAAAAATTGTTTATCTCTTCTGTACCCAGGAAATTTTAAATGAAATAATTAGAAGTCTTTCATTTGTCATTCTTTGGTGAATAAAATACTTACAATTAGGCAAAAAAATTAATATGATTAGGAGTCACGTGGTAGTAGTTAACGTCGCATTGTCTAAACCTTAGTCCTGAATGATTTCTGTTAATAAGGCTTCGATCGTGACCACTTTGTTTGATACTGAACAGTTCAACTTACTGCTCAAATAACCAAACGAGCTAGTTTAAAAACTGAATCACAGACGAAAACTCCAACTGTAGTGCACAACCCTTTACGAATTGTTTCTTATATTGTGTACTACTGTTAATTATTTGGAAATAGTATATGTATACTCAAGGTTACACATACAATCTACGTCAAAAGCCTTTTTATAATGATCTTAAGCTACAAGAAACATAGAAATAATCAATTAATCTAGGTATACATCATTCGGTTCCCTTGGGATTTGTCACTTGTTCAAAGGTTTTGAAAACAGGATTTCTGATTAGTTAACTCAGATATTCTGCCTGGATAACTGATAATTTAAGTTAATTGCTTGGTATACGTTCGTTTATACGGCATCGAATCACACACTTTTAATGTAAAGATTTGTGATACTGCTCGGCCATCTTAATTGAAGTGTGGCGTGGTTCGAACCGACAAGCCAGTGGTTAAAAGTCGAGTTCCTTGAATATTAAACTACCTCTTTATATATGTATTAGTTTCTAATAAGAACTGAAAATTGGATTTTATCATTTAGTGAGTTGTAATTTGATCTCCTTATTGGTGGATTCTTTCTTTTAAATCATTTCGTATCATACAGATGGTTGAGTAGAGAATCGTTTAATAACACTGATATAAACCACAAATCGGAATAGCTTATAAATTGTACAATAATCATTCTTCTCTTTATTCATGTTCTTATCTCGTAGCACCTAATGAAAATTAAATAATTTTTAACGAGAGAGTCGGATTTCGTTATTAGATTCGGGATTACATAAGTTATCTCTACTGTGATGTTATGGATAATTTAAATGACTGGATAACACAAATTCAAGCATCAGAAACAGTGTCAGTCTTTATGAGAATGGGGATCTACTTTGTCCAAAACATATTCATCAAACACATATCATTCCTTTGATAATTTTCGGCACAATAAGACTAGAATAAAATCAATTAATTTTATTACCCTTGGTTAATTGTCTGAAAGTACTTATTCTGCCAATCAAGGAAATATTTAAAACAAGCTAAAATATCTCAAAGCGTTCCTTTTATTACTTTGGTGTAATTCATTACGTAAATAATAAATGTAACTTGATAAAAGGTCTCTGGCAAGATAAAAATAGGAGGATACTTATCGATTATTAACTACACTAGTGGATCACTGTTTAGTGAAGAGCATCCGATATCTCCTATCGATAAACGAAGATCGGCTTATCTGATTGATTTGATGGGCAAGAATTAGACCTTACGGATGCTGGAGAGTTGGTGACCTACAAAACTGGTTGCTTCTAATCCCCTATAATGTCTAGTCATATCTAGTTTCCTGTTATTTTATTCAATAAACACCTGTTATTGTGGTTAGTGAACTTTTTCTTGATACCAGTTCTCCCCGACGGTTGAGCAACTGTCATACCGCCGTCATATCATTGCATTTCATCTATCAATCGGCATTATGTTAATTCACTTTAACAATTATGAACCTTGTTCACTTATCGAATCATCCTTTATAACTCCATCTCAGCTGTGATTTAATCCAACCATAACATTAATGATGAAACTGTAGCAAATAATTTGCCACACAAATATATTGAGTAACGATGGATAGCAGCGGGATCCAGGACTCGCGTTTCGTCCTATTTGGGACTCGTCAGCTGGACGTACCTTTATTCCAGACTTGATGTCCTCTCCGGGACTCGAACCAAGTGCCTTTCGCTTCAAACGGCACCGCATTGTTCACTTAGCTACTGAATCCAGATAGCCACTAGCTTTTGTAGTGGGGTGAAGTTTAATTCATTTTTATTGGTTATTTGGATCTTCCCATTGATGTGTAGAATTGCACTTGATCAACTTCTTTTCACATGTGTACATCCGGTGAAGATTGCATCGATATTGCCAATAATCCATAAATATTCTGAGCAGAAATGGATGGTGGTTAGCTGTGGAAACTGATCAATTGCATTCCTGAATATCAAGATCCAAACTACCAATATATATGAATTACGAATATCTTAGCTAAAATGTAAAAGAGATCTAAGAAAATAGGATAGTATAAAAATTTCAGTTTAAATCTATCAGGCTATTGAGAAAGATTATAATGGATGAACTGTGACATGTAATGTGATGTGATGTGGTTTTATCATTTTAAAATAAGCCAGTGTCGTTTTAGTGTTTACTTTCATTAATTTACATTCATCAATTTATTACTATCACAGTTTAGAATCAATTTAAATTGATTTAGACTTGTTAAGCGACAGAGATACCATGAAACTTGATCTAAGTGCGCACTGATTCAAATCTTAATAATTTAAGTAAATTTTAACAATATAGAAAGGAGATGAATAAACAAAGCAAAATCTAAATCAATGAGACCAATAATAATAATAGTAACATTAAGAGAAAAGTAAGAACGTAAAGAAACGAAGTGAGGGTACAGGAATACTATATTGTAGTGTCAGTCACTATGTTAAGCCCACATAACTTATTCTAGCTTCTGGACAGGTCGATTCATCCATTCTTCTTGAGTTACGTTTTGACCTTGTTAATTATTTGCTTATCAACCTTGACTGTTCTTATATGAAAGTATGTGTGTATACTTCTTATCCTATTCATCACATGTCTGTAACCTATTTTTATCTGGCTATAAATATCGACCGACGCTTGATCAAATCGAATTGGCTCACACGCCTCCATCGCGCGTCATTTCGCCTTGCTCTCTTCTCTTCGTTTCGTTCCTCTGATTGTCTGTCCAGATTAATGATTGTACAAAATATATGTATTCAAAATCCTTTCTCGTATTTGACTTATTTAATTTTGTTATTCACTAACGTGAATTAATTAGATAATTATATACTAGGATTGACAATATATATATATATATATATATATATATATATATATATATATATATATATATATATATATATATATATATATATATATATATATATATATATATATTGACAGCAATCATTCATACGATCCAATTGGAGTAAGACAAAGGGCCACTAAAATAGTATAAGACGATTCTCAGATTTTATTGGAAGGCAAAAAGTGAATGTTTTTTTATCAATGACACCAACATCGAAAAATTTGACTAACAGTTTCCAACCTTCGATTTCAGTTATTTAATTAATATCAATATGTGTGTGTACTCACGACCGCATCAGAGATCCACCTCGGGACATACAGACCTCGCGAAGAGTGTTAACTCTGGTTGTACAATTTCATGTAGTGTCTGAAGTTAAAAACGTTAATCATTGGATTCCAATCCAACAATCTGAAGGCTATATGCTCTCAGCAAAGATCAAATAACTTAGATCTGACGCCAAATAAAGTTGTATGAGTTCAGTTTTGAGTAGTTCCAACATAGGACGTAACAAATGTCTCCGTGCTTTTTGATTGTCAGTATTTGTCTTGCTAAAATCACTCACTGTGTTATATCTTTGTAGTGATTAACTTATGGGTAACTTCCGAGAGCTATTAAGGGACTAATATAACTATTTAGTAACTAGATTATGTTATGACCTTGATGTCTGGCTTTTGTATCACGCGACTTATCGACCAATCAATCAGAATACGGCTCATACAATCTTCTCACTATGCCAAACCAATGACGTTCAACCGGTATGAGCAGTTTAGCGTCCTTATTGGTCCTATGTCCTCCTAGCCCTCCCACTTGAGTCCAGAACACAATACCAGCTTCCGTAATATGAATCGAATCGAATCGAATCGTTTATTTCAGACATACTCGGTTTATATATCAATCAGACAGACCACAACGTACCATAAAATAGAAAATAACATGTGTACACAAATAAGCCAAAAAGTGGCTGTGAACGAGGGGGACAGTAATTAATAGACTGAGCATAGCTTAAGAACCGTAAATCGTACAATAATAAATTATAGGTCAAAATAAAGCTTATCATAAGGGGAATATAAATATACATAACGTAATTGTTGAATAGTTATACAATAAGAATATTTATAGAATATTTGTCCATTAATAGTCCTTGGAAGTTACCTGTAATTTAATCTTCATCGGGATATAACAACTATGTATATTTATATTATCATAAGCTTAATTTTGACCTATAGACTATTATTATACGATGTACTGTTCTTAAGTTATATCTGGTTTATTAATTACAGTCTCTCACAATCACAACCACTTTTTGGCTTGATTCTGTACAATTGCTTCTTTTATTTTACGGTCTTGTGTACTTGTATATAAACCAGTTATATTTGAAATAAGTGTATCATACAGAGGGAGCTGATATCGGTGTTCTAGACTCAACAGGAAGGGCTAGGCAGGGGAAAAGATCAATAAGGACGCTAGGCTGCTCATAATCCTCAACATATCATTTTCTTTGCACAGTGCCAAGATTGTATAAGTCATATTTTGATTGGCAAGTAAGTCACGTGATACTTAACGAGTAAGTGACAACATACTGGTGTAAACTATCTTTTAAATAAGAAGACAATTCATCGGATCTAATTAGAGTGATCAGACTCCATATTTATGTGGAGATAACAAACCGTAAAGAGGTGGAAATGATTCAAGCTCATGTGTAGTACTCAAATTCCGAAACAAATCACAATGAAAATCAGTCAATGGAATTATAATGACAGAATAATGTTAAACCTGAACCAACTATGTAGATCCGATGTCAGTACTACATTCTTTGAACATACTAAGAGAATTTACAATTACCAATAATGATAACTTTGGACAGTTTGAGGAAATTTATCTAATATATTTGATAGATGAGAGATGGATAGTGGATAGCAGTGGAATCCAGGACGCGCGTTTCGTCCTATTTGGGACTCATCAGCTGGATGTACCTGCATCTCAGAATTGATATTCACTCTGAGACTCGAACCCACTACCATTCGCTTCAAACGCCATCGCGATATCCACTCAGCTACTGAGTCCTGACAGCAACTTGATTTTGCAATGGGGTGAATTTAAATTCACTTGGTATTGTTTTGCTTGTATCTTCTCATTGAAATTTAAGACTGCAATTGGTCAGTCTATTATTGGTATATGCGCATACTGTGCGTATGCCTCGATATTGCCTTAATTCACAAGCTTTATAAACAAAGATGCATGGTGGCTAGAAGTGGGCTCCAGGACGCGCTTCTCATCCTATTTGGGACTTGTCAGCTGGATGTAGCTGCATCTGAGTTGATGTTCACTCTGAGACTCGAACCCAGTACCATTCGCTTCAAACGCTATCGCGTTATCCACTTAGCTACTGAATGGAGATAGACTGATCAGTTGCTGTCCTAAACAACAATGGGAAGGTACAAACAAACAATACCAAGTGGATTTGAACTTCACGCCATTGCACAAACATGTGCTCAGTGGATAACTTGACGGCGTTTGAAACGAAAGGTTCTGGGTCCGAGTCCCGGAGCGAACGTCAACTCTGGTATGCAGCACATTCAACTGACAATTCCACTGTTAGTTACCATCCATCTTTGCTTATAAAGTTTGTTAATAATGCTTAAATGGAATCAGATTACGAGATTGATTTTTAACACTATTTAAAAAATGTACTCCAGAATTACGACGTTCAACAGACAAGGACGTCGTGTGTATATCAATTTATAAATACAATGTAATGTAACACGATTTTAGTATACATATTCTTTGGTGGTCTAGTTCCTTCGTATCGATTTATAGACAATAGTAGAAATTTTTTTGATATTTTAAGAATAACGGAATAATATGATGTTAACAGTTATGACTTATCAAAACATTTTATTGAATGAAAACCTGATTTCAGATGATAACCCCATCTTTTTTTACCTATTATGCTGTATCGAAAAGTATGTGTCGAACATTTTTTTCAACTAACTTCATATCTGATAATCCATAATTCAAACGTTTTTGTTTCTTCAATATAAACAACAAAAGTTACTTCTGAAAAGTAGCGGTTACAGAATCAAGAAAATAGCTGTCGATTATCTATAATCATTTGGATGTTTATTACTTGACCAAATTTCTTATGAAGATTGTCAGACTGTTCTCTTTATTTATTTGTCCACACAATCTTGTAAAATAGTATATTTTGAAAAATCCTCAATCTGAAACGCATCATTTAGGAAGAATTTTTAAAATTACGTTAGTATTATTGACAATGTTTAATATCAGTCAAGAATCCTTTAATTTGGTCCATAAATTGACTATAAATATCAATATACTGACGCTATTATTAGATGTTTGGTGGTCTACTGGATTATTAAGACCTCAACATCTGTGAGGAAACAAGGAATAAAACAGACAGCTCGGAATCAACTAGACGATTCGGACTTCGCAGATGACCTGACTCTTCTATCCCATACATATTAACAAATGCAGATGAAGACAACTAGTGTAGCAGCAGTCTCTGCATCAGTAGGCCTTAACATACACAAGGGAAAAAGAAAGATGCTCAAATACAACACAGAGAATACCAACTCAATCACACTTGGTGGAGAAACTTTGGAGGAGGTGGAAAGTTTCACTTATCTGGGTAGCATCACCGATGAACGTGGAGGATCTGATTGGCAAAACAAGGACAGCATTCCTACAGTTGAGGAACATATGGAACTCAAAACAACTATCAGTCAACCAATATCAAAGTCAGGATCTTAAATACGAATGTTAAGACAGATAGTCCTAGTGTACGAAGCTGAAACGTGGAGAACTACCACAACCATCATCAAAAAGGTACAATTATTCATAAACAATTGTCTACGCAAGATAGTCAATGTCCGTTGACCGGATATCATCAGTAACAGCCTACTATGGGAGAGAACAAACCAAACTTAAGTTAGGAAAAGACGTTGGAAGTGGATAAGACATACATTGTGGAAATCATCAAACTGTATCACGAAGTAAGCGCTAAGTTGGAATCCTGAAGGGAAACAAAAAAGAGAAAGATCAAAGAACACAGCGCACCAAGAATCGGAAGTAGACATGAAAAGGATGAATAGCAACTGGAAAGGAGTGTACAGGACAGTGTTGGACAGAGAATGTTGGTAAGAGGTCAATACTCCTCCACGAGGGATAACAGGTATAAATAAGTAATTATTTGATGTATGATTTAGAAAAATTCTCTTCAATTTCACCTCAAGAGTTCTGTTTTATGTGAGATTGATTAATACAAATAAGAATATAAGGTCCTATGTTGCTAATAATACATTCTCTACACTGGAAGGAGATTTCTTGATTTGGAGGTTTACCTCTGAATTGCATTTCAATAATATCAATCAAGAATGATAATTTGTTACGTTTACTTAAGTAACTATGATGTTGTTTAATAAAGAAAGCTGTTTAAAAACTATTAGATAATTAGACTTCAACTCCAAGACTATTGAAAATATGACTAAACGAAAATGATTATAGACATAAAGATCAATCCTGTTAGTCAAAATATTTCTTCATAATAAATAAACTATGGTGTGGCTATAATTTATGGACGACCTTTGAGCGATGCTAGACTGACCTTGAGAGTGTCCACCTAATATCTAGGACCAGATGAGAGTTATAACTGTGTAAGGAATTAAAATTATGATTTGCAGTTGATGCTTAAGTTTAGGAATTAGATTTAAGGTTCTCATCACGAATTGACATCAGCTATAATACCAAGACCCTATTTAACCAAAGTGATGAGTGAATTTCGCGCCAAAATCCGAAACCTATTATCTTAGACTTGATTGGTTCGTCTATAAATTATAGTCTCGCCTAAACTATTTTTGGGAAAGGAATTTATGATGATTTAAAGTATTTGAATTATAGTACGATCTAGGAATCCCAGAAATAATGCAATTTAACCAAGAAGAACTATATAAACACGAACGAAATGTATTGTATTTGGAATTCAAAATCAAGCAGTCATCGAGTACAAAGGAATCATTAGTTCATACAAACACCATTGAATTCAAGTTAAATAAGCTAAAAATTCACTCAACTTTCAAGTTATTTTCTCATTATTAATTTTATGAAATCTCAAATAAGATATAGTAGACCGTTCTGATCTTTAAATGTGAAAATAAAAAAATATACATATGCTATCAATTAATTTTGTTTTCTTTTATTTCGATGGAATTTTTTTCTCTGAGCTGGATGGTTTAGTCATGGAGCTTTCATCATTCTTCTAAACGGCATCATCAGCGCAAACATCTACTTGAAATTTATGCTGATGATATCGCTCAGAGAACAAAACTTCATCAAAATCATCCAGCTGAGCTACAAATCTTCTCTACCATCTCAAGTTTTCTTTTCTTTTCATTATTATCTAAGTGTTAATGACATTATTTTAAAATAGACATTGAAAGTTTCAACAATGACAAAAATCAATAAAATATCAAGATATTACCAATGAGATACAATAAATAGCTTATAGTAACTAAAGAAAACTTTTATGAATTATGATAATGATGTCAATTAATTCAATAAATAACATCAATATTAATATATAATAGTCAAGGGTTCACTAGATTTAACGATGAATTTTTCTAATATTCTATGTATAATCCTGTTATGTTACTTTGGAAATCAATAAATCTAATTCAACCAATATTTTCTTATTAACATACGTTTAAATTTCTATAAAATGGTAGAAAGTGTATATACCATGTGTTATATCCAAGTGAAGAATAAATTACGAGTGACTTCCGAGAACTATTAATGGACTAATATTATATATATATATATATATATATATATATATATATATATATATATATATACGATTATATGATTTACTATTCTTAAATTATACTCAGTTTATTGATTATAGTCTCCCGAGTTCATAGCCACTTTTTGGTTTGATCTTGTATAAATGTTATTTCCTATTTTATGTTGTGATGTGATCTGTTTGGCTGGTATATAAACAAACTATGCTTGAAGTAAATGATTTGCATAGTGGAAGCTTTTATTGACGTTCTGGACTTAACTGAACGGGTTAGGAGAACAAAGGACCAGTAAGGACACTAGGTTGCTCATACCAGTAGAATATCATTGGTTTAGTACAATACTAAGATTGAATAAGTCATATTTCGATTGGCGAATAAATCAAATGATAACTAGCCGGGCTTAAAAATACAACACTATGTATAATAATAGTTTCAGAATTTTTCTTAAGAAAGAATTGTAGTCTACTTTTTGCAAATGAAAACTCAAGCAAGATACCTCTATAACTCAATATTTATCAATCCTTATTATAATATCCAAAACTTTATTGTTCTGTAGATGTTTACCATGTTTCTAATCATAGATTTCCCAAAAAATAGTTTCTTCACCACAGACACTTAGAGATATATTGTCATGTTTACAGTGAAATGTATATGATATGATAGTCTAATATTATTTTTGAGATAATTTCCAATTAAATTTGACTTCAAAGATAAATGGTTCTGAATTATTTCGCATACTTATTGACCTGGGAACTATTGATCTACTAGCCATCAATAGTGTAAAAGCAAGAATTAAAATACAAAAGGTTGTGAAACACCATATTTCAAATGCATCAAAGAATCAAACCAGAATGAAGCAAACGCATATTGTTCAAATCAAGAAGGAAACATATCACCATTCAGTTATCAGACAAAAAAAATTAAGGTGTACCTTTTTTCTAGGGTTCTTTTAAATATTCAATGGTATCTAAAACAACACTACTACAATGTAAAAAAAAATAACGAATTAATCTGTTCTCGCTTCAATCAATGAACATTTCTGAATAACAAGATCACTTTTTTTCAACAAAAGTAAATATTTAATAATAAGTGACTTTTAATATTCCCTTTTTAATACTTCTTAGAGTATCCTGATGTCAACTGGAGAATTACCGAAAACCAGGAAACAATGAACATCTGCCTAAAACTAACTAGTTAAAGAAAGGTAAAGAATTTCGACATTAACAACAATGAATAAAGTTCAGAAAACCTAGTCAACTAATCAAAGCCAACCGGAACGGAACATATGAATCAAATTAATATTAGTCGAACAGTAAACAACCATTCATTACTCGAACTTTGGTTAATTAATTTTAAACTAAATAGAACAGCTCCGTATAAACACTTAAGAAATCTTACTTCAGACTGAGATTAGTATATCACTAAAGTCTATTCCAGTAATCATACTAGTTTGATAAAGATTTTCACTGATATTCAAAAGCCTTGATAGTAGTTATTATTCTTATCACTTAATGATATTATACTTAAACTTACATAAAACCATTTCATTAACGAGTAAACAATGAATATGTAATTCCATACAAACTAATCTTTACAATTCACTATACGGTAACTCCAAGATCTTGTTCATTTGACAACAGAAGAAAATAATATGATTTAATAAAATTCTTTCCTTCATACTGTGGTGTATGCTACCTATATTAACATAAGTAGTAGATGATGTTAGTCGTGAACAGAAGGTCTAGCAGCAGAAAGACAAGATTATCGAACAGTAAAGAATGAAAATAGGATGCAATTTGTATGATAATGCAAGAACAATGAGGTCTGAGTCATTTTGAGACAATTTATGGACATTTTGCAAATTAAGCATTTACTTTATGATTGTTAGATTTTATTAACAATTCCTGTAATTTTGTGTGGAGTACATTTGATTGTTCCCACCGGTGTCCTTGTTCACTACAATATATGTGTTATTCATAAATGTTTTACTTTTCTTTTAAATTAATTCACTTTTGTTATAACTTGTTCCGTATTAGTATATAATTCAATGATACCGCCAATTAGGGAACAGTGATTTATCGACTGGACCAATGATGCGTAAAACCCATATGAGCAGTCTAAAGTTCTTATCGGTCCTTTTTCCTGGCTAGTCCTGCATGTTTAGTCCAGAACACCAATCTCAGCCTTTGCGATATGAATCATGCATTTCAAATATACTGAGTCTATATACAAACCAAACAGACCAAATCATACCATAAAATAGAAAATAACATTTGTACAAGATCTAGTCAAAAGTGGCTGTGAATGTGAGAGACTGTAATTAATAGACTGGGCATAACTCAGGGACGATAAATTGTATAATAATAATAATCTATCGGTCAAAATAAAGCTTATAAGAAGAGAAATATGAATATTCATAGTTTAGTTACTTAACAATTATACAATAAAAATAAATGGGTAATATTAGTCCATAAATGGATCCCAACAGTTAGCATTCATTATTATTCTTATCGAGATATATCAACTTTATCACAAATGAACTGTATTATGTTTTAAACTTCCTTAATCAATTAAAATTATTGTAAACACCATTTAGTGTATATTTCAACATTTTAATTGACCTCTCAAGTCAGATGGTAGCACTTATTCCTCTCTCTCTCTCTCCCTCACACACACACACTCACTCATTATTATGGATAATTAGCCATGTAAAATAATTACCAATATTCTTTTGATAAAATTCTGAATTTTATTGGAATTTCAATAATATTGATTACTGATAAGTTTACATTGATTCAATTTTCAGTGAAATGAAAATATTTAGTATAAAAATGGAAAGAAAAATATCACTGTTAAACTATCTAGTTTTAACAAGATTATCCTATGGAGGTGTTTACTTTTGTCACTATTCATAAATAAATAACAATGTCTAACGAACGGGTTAGGTTATGTCGAAGAGAGAGAGAGAGAGAAATAACAACGACAGCAACAACAGTTTGGTAACAAACTTCTGAAAAGTTATTCCTCAGTATAAATCCCGGAGTTCTATTAAGAATCTGTAACCAATGGAGTTCAATCATATCATCTGTGATGCAGTTACCCGGCAGTGATACTGGGAGATGGTTGAATAATATTGTAAATTGATTGAAGTTAACGAAATAAACCACTTGGGCCAACTGTATAATTGGAAGGTTAAGGACTCACTGTGAAACCTAAGTTTGATTCCTTGAGGAGTTGTAGATTCTCACTTTTGAAATGTTGCACACTAGGATGAAACAAATATTCAGTGTCTACTAGTTTTCTATGGTTATTGTGTGATATGAACTATAAAGTCATAAGGCAATATGCTTGTTAGACAGTGTTATTTCCTTGATCTGTCTACCCATTAATATACAGAAGATAACTCGTCTCAAACTAGATTAAGGCTTCGACACGATGGGCCAACAGGTTTAACCTTGAGGTTAAAATGACGTGAGTTAGAAATGAGACTAAAATCTCCACAAAACGCTCTTCTGATAATAATCATCATGTGCTCACCGGTGACTGGCTTCAAGAGGTATTTACTGGAGTTCTAGTGAGAAGCCGTGACCAGTGGAGCTCAACCAGGTCTGTTGTGAGATAGTAATTCACTGAAGACAATGGTAGATGTGTCGTTCAATTTCTTGGATTAGTTGAAGTTAAACATTAACATCGTTGTATGCCGGTTTAGTGGTCTCAATCTAGATTAAAACCTTGACAAGATGACTGACTGGTTTAACCTTGAGGCTAGAAACGTGTGAGTTTGAAGTGAGACTAAATGCACTGAGTAGAATGACGAAAACTATTCTATCACCTGATTAATTGACAAGCACCAGAGAGAGAGAAGACGAGTCAACTGGAAAACTACTCGACTTATTCCCGATTCTGATTCGCACTCCAACTTGGTTCCGATACAGATCAGTGGAAAAAGATACATGAATAAATAGATGACTAACATGACCACAACGCACAAACAATTAGGAAAGTACAATTATGTCCAAAACTGAGGATTAGGGTAGAAAAATAAAGTAGAAAAGTTTACGTTTAAATTACAATAACTTGGGAACGAAAAAAGGGTATGGTAGTCAATCATACATCAAACGAAATCTTATGACTTGTAGAATAAACTAGGGACGAAAATAAATGTTAGTGTTTTACAAGCTTTGGACTCAGTGAAATAACATCCACAAAAATAGCTTCCATTGTTTGTCATCGCTTCTTCGTTTCTTTGTTCACATCAGATAGTCATTTAAAACACGGAATGAATCTTACCGGTGAAATTTTTCATTTATCCTCTGCTAGTTATCTCGGAATTTAAAATCTATTTTTACTCATCTGACATCTATAGTATTTCTTTAAACTGAGTTATAGACAATACTATGCAGTTAAGATTGAATTCATCAAAGTATACAAGGATATAAAGATCATAGGTACATGAATAAGATAAACTGTTTTCTACTTTACCAAAAAGTGATAATATCTCATCATTATGATGAATATATCCACAACACGATAAGAATAAGCAATCAGAAAGTTTTGTTAACCAACAGAAAGTTATGGGAAAAATGAAGGTTAACTAATGATAAATTTATTCTTATGATAACCTATTGTCACAGTTTATATAAAACACTTCTCTATAATTGATTAAGATTATTGAATCAATTGAAGCAAACAACTGATGTCATGAAACATTGAATAAAAGTTATTAGTTAATGTCTTAAATAGAATTTATTAACTAGTGGGATACTAACAAAATTAAAATAAATAGAGTTCCTAAAGCATACAAGATATATAGATGAAATAATCTACTCATGAATGTATAGATTGGTAGGATTTAATTGAATTTGGCCACTATAGTAACCTGTCAAGGACTAATATACGTGACATACACTTCTTTTTTATCTGATTGCAAAAACATAACTCTATTTAATACCATTAAACTATACTGTGGGTGAATGTAAATCTTTCTTCCTGATAATTACATTTTGTAGCGGTTATGTATTGTTAAATGCATTTTTGAAATTTGAATAATTATACCTTTTTATTATTTGTGATCATTGTGAACTATAGAGTATATTTCATTCCATTTATTCTGTTGATGATTTCCTTCTAAGATTTATTCAAATTGGTGCTTTGTGTATAGGTATAATGTACAAATTCTGATCATATCGTTTGTGTTGTCTTGTGACTGCAGATTATGGAGCAGTGAATTATCGATCGGACCAAAGACGCGTAAACACGTAAGAACGGCCTAGAGTTCTGATTGGTCCCGCTTCCCTGTCTAGCCCAGTCAGTTGAGTCCAGAACGCAAGTCTCAGCCTCTGAGATATGAATCATTATATTCCAAGCATACTCTGTTTATATACCAATCAACCCGACCACAACGTACCAATAAAATAGAAAATAACATTTGTACAATAATTAACCAGAAGTGGCTGTGAATGAGGGAAGTAGTGATTAACAGATAGGAAATAATTCATGAATGGTAAATCGTACAATAATAGTTCATAGGTCAACATAAAGCTCATAATAAGAGGGGCATGAATATGAACAGTTCAGTTACATAACAATTATACGATAAAAATATACTCATAATATTGGTCCATAAATGGATCCTAAAAATTACCATTCATTATTCTCATCGGGATACAACACTTTGTTAGTCTTCTATTATCGTGAAGTTAATACACATTGATTTATCATTGTATAGTGAAATAAATACAAGTGGATAAACGATGATTGTATTACATTCGCAGTTAAACATGTACGAATGTTCCAACAATATGACTAAGAAACAATTTATTCAAAAACTTACATAAAAAGGGGAATTCTTAGCAACAATATGTACATTAGTAAATATCAAAATATGTTGATCGTAGTTCTGTTTATTTTTGTTTTGACTCTATATGTATCATTCAGCCATATGTAATAACATTTTTTTAAAAAGATTACCAACTGGATCACTTGTTACTTTGATCATTGTAAGTGATACTAATTATGTTGATAATATGTTTCTGTTTATTCAAATAATTCAAAGCTTATTTTCTATTTTGAGCTTATTCTCAAACTAAACACATTCTGAAAAAAGAACTATAGAATTATGGTGTGTGCTACTTATATTGGCATAAGTAGTAAATAACACGAGTCAGGAATGTAATGTCTGGCAGAAGAAGATTCGGAAGATCAAGAAAGGAAGAACGGGAATAGAAAGCAATTAGTATAGAAATGCAAGAACAATCAAGGTCGAGACAATTATTGTGTCGAGTCACCCAGACTGGTGGCCACATTGCAACATGATCGATAGCATTCGATCTGCACTAATAAGGACTAGACAAGCATGACATTGATCACCACCCAGTGATCAATCAATTGTGAATACAATTATTGAACATTTTGCAAATTAGGTATTATAGTATGGTTTTTCTATTTTACCAAGTAACTCTGTAATGCTGTGCTAAATATAATTCGGTTGTCCTCACCTGTGTTCTCCTTCACTACAGAATCACATAAAGATTAAAGATTGAAAACTTCTATTTATTGACTGATTCATTTAATATAAAGGATAAGCTGACGATAAAGGCAAATTGAATTCTATTCAGGACAATCTACAATATTATGTCTAGAGCTTAGATTCTTATTATACCGCGTATAAATTGAGCACTAGAACCTTAGAATCCTTCCAAGTCGCAAACGAAAAGACAGAAGACAATTGAGAACTAGTGCTATCCCAATTATTGTACAAAACTGTCACGTATTTATAGTTTTTAGTAAAAACGAAATCTTCATTATAGTCCTCCAATTCGCATACATTGGGTTATTAGCATTTGTCCAATAGGGAAGCTACACGTAGGGATTTTGGAATATTCTTCCAAAAGATGATTGGATGGAATATCTTCGGCTCTTTCTGCGCTTCCTCGGGCTCACCTGTGGGCCGCCCTCACAAATATAGCAATTGATTTGAAAAGATAAGACTTTTGATCTACCCATATACATTTTTTGTTGACATCGGCAGATGTTAAATTAAGCGATAATAATGATAATTACATCTCTCTCTCTCTCTCTCTCTCTATATATATATATATATATATATATATATATATATATATATATATATATATACATGTCTAACGTCAATCAATCTACAACAGTGCGCGACCATCTTCCACAGTCTTTGATGAGTACCTTTCTCATGCGTGACACGCTTTTGACTCCACCAGCCACGGCTTCGCATCAGAAATCCAGGAATTTCTTCTCAAAGCTAGTCGCTGGTGAGGACATGATGTATCGGACTAGCTATTTGACCTGAAGTTCCTGATTTTAAACTTCCTATGACCCATAGGTAACGAATGTTGACAAGAGCTGAACCAGGACAAAACATTATAAGCAAAGATGGATGGTGGCTAGCAGTGAAAGCCAGAACGCACGTTTCGTCATGTTTAGGACTCGTTTCCTTGAAAAAGCTTGGAGCAGATTGCCAAGAGAAACTCTATATTTACTTTAAATTCGCTCGCTGAGATTTTACAAATATATTCTTCCTCTTTAACAAATTAGGTTTATATATAGACTTAGTATCACATAATCTCAAGATGTAGAGGAGGTACGCTAGCAATATGCGATAATTGGCAGGATCTTTTGTAGCATTCCTTCTGGTTATGAATATCGTTAAAAATAATATAACATTTTTTGATGCCAATTAGAATTGGTGACTTCAAGGCTTTTAATGTGATATGGTTAATAATTGACCGTTCTATTATTGATATTTTCATTTACAATTGATTAATCACTGAATGGTGGTCAATGTCACGTATGTCAGGTCCTTCTTAGTGCAGATCGAAGCAGAGCCACTACAGATTATTGCTCATTCTTCTTTACCAATTAAATTATTTTCCTGTGCTAGAGAATGACCACTACTACAAAATTCTTGTGTTTATCAGCCTTCTCTCGTTCTCTAACACTTATCTCTCTTTTAAGAAATCACCTTTGGGATGATAGTTATCAGCCATTCATAATCAATTTTTCTTATACTACCCTATTGTTTGTATCCTGTCGTTTATTTTATTTACCATTATTGTGCTGAAATAAACTGCATCAGATTGGACCGATGCACAGTTATGCTAAATTCTGCTTACCCGTTTGTCCATACAACAAGCATGATCTATCGATCCAAACGTCATTTACTGTAATTCTTATCAAAAATAAATCAGTCATTAAGGTGTTAAATAAGAATGACCAAACAGAGATCACTGTTTTACTTTTCAATAACAAACAAACGAACAAACAAATAACTAATCCTTTTGTTAATTACCAGCTTTCAGTTATGTTACCCTATTCAGTTATGATATTTTATTCTAAAAAAAGAAAACAGTAATATCGATCAGTGTTTCTAAATATAAATATTAATTATTATTTTGTTTATCAGATTTTTGGTTAACCACAGAGTGTACGGCACGTTATTATTATTATTATTATTATTATTATTATTATTATTATTAATGGCTTTATTCAACAGAGGATGTAAAACTAAAGCACTCAGAATTGTATCTAACCATCTAACCATTAAGAAGTATATATTATAGTTGGTATGTATTCATATAAATATTATCTGAAAGAAGTTTCGTAATTATGTATTTATTAATGTTTGTAATATATTTAGATATAGTTTATAATTCATAGTATAGACTATTTCATTCATTACTTTTCATCCGATATTCTTTTTATACAGGAAAAACAAAACAAAAATCACAATAGTATGTAATTAAGTAGAATTTGAAATGTGAAAATAATTAGTTTTACTTGAAATGAATATGGTGTCTGTATGAACTAAAGATTCTTTTGTACTTGATAACTGATTGGTTTTGAATTCTAAATACAATATGTTCGTTTAATGCTCACTTAGTTCTATTTGACCTTAATTGCGTTATTTCAGGGATTCCTAGTTCATATTAATAATTCATATACTTCTAACCATTACATTGGCATCTCGATGGAGCCTATGATGGAACAGTTGAACATATATTCAAATTTTGAAGCTTTTGAGGATTATATGGAAAGGTTCTAAATCAGGAGCATGACGAAGAAAGATGTTGAGGATGTTAATATTGTGTCACATTTCGTTACATCCATTGGAAAAGAAGCTTACAGCTTATTAAAAATTTTTGCATTTCCAAAAAAACCTATTTCACTTTTTTATGTAACTCTTAAGGAACTACTAATAAATCATGTAAAGTGCACCAGTTTTGAATGTCGTGATAGGGCGAAATTTCATATGATTGTTCGTCAGAATAACCGGAAGGTTAGGAAGTTCATACATGATTTAAAAGAAAACAAGCTACCAAATGCAATTTTGGTGATCAACTTCATGTGAAGCTGAGGGATCGATTAATCGCAGGAATCAACATACAAGGTTTTTGCTTAGTCATCATGATGAGATACACTCTCATGTTCGATAAAACTCGCGTTTGTTTAATAATGATTCCTATTCTCGTGAAAATATGAAAGATGATTCAATAGGGAATTGCAAAGCAAATCACTAAGGTGAGAGTACGTTTGGTAAATGTTGGTCCTGTGGCGAATTTCATTCTCGTAATTCATATGCATTTCGTAATGCTAAATGTTTTAAATGTGGTAAGATAGGATACATTCAATCAGTATGAAAAACTACTGTTCATTTCGCTGCAAGTAATGCTAAGTCTTGTAATTTAGATCTCACTGATTTGAGTGTTCCTAATGATCATTTATCTTTATCCACCATTTCGAAACGTAATGTTTATATCCAGAAGCGATTATATGGACGGGTTGGTTCATTTCATGACTTTATTGTGGACACAAGCAGTATAGAGTCCATTATTTCACTCAAGAAATTAGAATCTTTAGATTGGTACGACCCACTGAAGTCTCAATATTGGGGATTACCGGACATTAACTGCCCATACAACGATGCTGTGGTTTGCTAATAAGAGTTGAATATTCTTCATACATACCTTGTTAATTTTTAGTTAGATTAACAGGATTGTAATACTGGGTTTAAAAAAGTTGAAAAGGCTTAAAGTGGAGTTGTTTTCATTACTTTCTAAAGAAAAGCCTGATGCTTTACTTAAAGATTTGATAGCTGAGTGTGCTAAGGGCAATGGAGGTATGAAAATTCAGCCTATAAAACTTCAAGTACAGGGTGATCCAGTTTTTCTTAAAAGACGAATAATTCCTTATGGACTTTGAGAAGTGTAGTGACTCACTTTTATCACGAGAACACGATTGGTTTATTGAAAACACTTATTATTATAACCAATTGTACCAGTGACTGTTTTAATGTGCTTTTGTTTAACTATGCTAAAAAGTATCCATTATTCTTACACTTTGATTGTGAACTCGCACGGATTCGGTTACGTTCTGTAACCAAGCTTGTATCCTGGCACGATCTCGGTATCCTTTCGATACCACGAGATCGCCAGCAAATATATCTCGACTTGGTCCATTAAATGCCTTCTGATATTTGGCTTCCCGGGGATTTTATGGATATTCTGGTACGCGTTCCTTTGTAGTGGTGTTCATAGTCAATTTCGACTCGATGCCACGCTACAGAAGTACTACATAATACATTGAACGATTTGTATGCGAAAGGTATAATTGAACCGATTCAGTTGTAAGTATGGGGTACTCCTACTTTTAAGCCAATGAGGTCAGACACATGACTCCTAAAATACATGGTGTCTTTAAATTAACACTGAACTCCCGTTTGTTGAAGTAAACATGCAAGGTAGTGGAAGCTGAAGGTATTCTAAATCAACTTCATCGGTCTAAACTGCTCTTGAATGTTTGCTTAAAATATGCTTATCTTCAAATCCTTTTAGATCAATCTTCATCTGTTTTGATGACAATGAACACTCATTTTGGCCTGTTGAAATACGGCTTCCTTCCATTCTGTTTAAGTTGTTCTCTATCAATATTTCAGGAGGTGATGGATGAGGTAGTCAGTGATCTTAAGGGTGTTGAGGTTTATCAAAATGATATTAATGTTTATGGTTATGATAAGGTAATTCATAACCAGAGACTTATTGCTTTATTGAGTCGTTTAGTTGAGAAGAATATGTAGCAGTAAATAAATTACCAAAATCCATAACTCTGTAAGTAATCAACGTCTTTCGAGGTCTTAAACTCGTAAACGCGAATGTTGATGACTACTTGATTGTATGTTCGGACAGAGAATCTCGTCTGAAGCATCTGGACTTTGCTTTCAAACGACTACAAAAGCATTCAGAAATGTCAAGTTTGCACCACCTCTATAGATTTCCTCGGACATACTATTGATGCTCAAGTCATCCGACCACTGAGACTCAAAGCGGTGACCATCCTGGGTCACCCAGAATCGACCACATTCAAGCTACTACTCAAATTCAACGACCTAGTAATCTTCCAAAGACGGTTTACGCCGAAATGCGCATCTCTTTTGAGACGTTCAACCGACCAACTTCGTGGAAATGCGACAACCGTCAATTTGGATGATACCACAAATAAAGAATATTCCACAATTAAGGAACTTGTCACCAAAGCAACATTGCTCGCACACCAGGGAACTGAAGTACCTATTAGTATCTAAGTAGACCCATCCGGCTCATCAATTGGAGGAGTCTTACAACCTTCGGTAAACAAAACCTGACAACCTTTGGCATTCTTTTCAAGACGGTTACTAGACAATAAAATCGAGGTACAGCACTTCCGGTAGGGAACTGTTATGAGAGAACTGAAGACATGTGGCTGATTAAAACCTTTATATTAAATATTCTTAATTTCACTGTATTCTTGGATTTATTTACTTCGCTCAACTTCTAAACTTGTTTGTTTATATCATTATTTTCGGACATTTTGGTTTATCTTGGTCTTTGGTATTTGGGAGTTTTTGCTTCAGGAGCCTACAAAATTGGGACGACTGTTTGTAAATTGCGAATGAACTTTGGTACCTAAATTAGCGTTTGGTTCTATTTTTAATTTGGGTTCGTAAATTGCAAATATACCGACATACCGTACTTCAGTAACGGGAACGAGCAAAAACTTGGACGCAACAGGAGCTCTTAGGCATTTATTGCGCTTCACGGCACTTTCAACACTCTGTTGAATACCGAGAATTCACTCTTTCCACCGATTAAAAACGTCTTACTTTTTCTTTAAGCTCAACTTCAGACAAGTACTCACCTCGAGAGTCTCGACAACTAGACTACATTTCCCAGATTACTTCAGACATACCACATGTTTCTGGAGCAATCATTGTAGTTGCCGACGCTTTGTCTCATATAACTTCCTTGAGCAGTTTACAAAGGATCGACCTTCTTAAACTCGCCCAGCTTCAAAAAGAAGACACTGACCTTCAACACGAGTTATCTTCAGCAACCCTAGAACTTCGTACTAAACAGGTGGGGATAGGTGAGTAAATCGTATTGTGCAACACATCTACAGGTAGGGATCATCCGATCGTGCCGAACGATTATCGACGCAGTGTCTTCAACACGTTTAACAAACTACTTCATCCAGATGTTAGCGCAACCATCAGGCTCATAGAAGAACGATTTTGCTGGCCTGGTATGAATGAAGGCGTGAGGAAGTAGGCACACTCCTGCGTAAGCTGCCAGAAATCTATTTTTAATATGCCCATATATATTTATTTTTTGTTCCAAAAATAACAGATTTCCTGTTGCTAATATGATTGCTTATATGTGTATATTTTTGTTTTTTTCAAAAAACCCTAAAAATACCATCCTGCGAAAATTGCTTTTCCGCTAATGCATGTTCACGAAATACATGTATATCAGTTTATCATACTTTTTCGCCCATTTTGTGTCTTTACGCCCATACTAGTGTAATTCGACATGCACTTACGTATCCTTTCGTCTTCTTGCCTAGGACGACTGGAAAAGATGAAATACCGACGAAGTTTATTATGAATCGCAAGTTTCATTGTACCAGTTTTTCATTCCTATGCTGCACCGCATGGCGTCTTATAGTAAGGAAAGACAACCAGATACTGCTGAATATAGCAAGCTATCAAAAGTGTTTACCAACGACCAACTTGTTGGGTTTAAACTTCTGACTGGCCACGCCTTAGGGTCATCACCGCCCCCACTAGGTGGGGGATGATCTGTAGCGGTAAAAAAAATTCTCAAAATCAATAACTGTGTAAGCCTTCAATGTCTGATGCTTACTGCATTAGTTTTAATGGACTCACGCATCTGCATCAGATCATGAGTAGCTGTACTCTGCTCAACGTCTCTTACGACCTCTAGCCAGCTTAGATTGATCACTTTTCGATATATCGATGGCTTATCAAACATATCTTCGAACCTCTTCGCTCATGACCTCCGATCTCACTGTGCCGGCACATTTCGACTATAAATGTTACTGGTCAGGGTGTTGTCAAACCCTGAATACTTTTGGCATTTTTGATTGTGATCGTGTTCCGTATGTAATATTGGTGGTACCTTCGGTCTGTTTTTCGAAGCAGGATGAGTTATTTACTACTCCTGATGGTATTTTGAGTTTAAATGATCGTGTTGTTATTCCTCCTTCATTGCGTAAATCTGTCCTTGAAGATCTTCATAGTGGACAACTAGGTGTTGAAGAAAAAGGGGACTTTAGCAAGGCTCACGTGTTTGTGGCCGGAGATAAATGCAGATATGTGTCGTACAGAAAACGATTGCGAGAATTATCATAGGTTGAAAAGTCAGCCTTCGAAGTGGACTTGTAGAATTATGGCCATCTGATCAAATCCAAATAATTCCACTCATTGTTCTCGCCTTTTACACCGTTAGGTATTTCTCCACGTTAAACATTGAATATTTATTTTCCGAGTAGTCTCGTGTTTAGCTTTGAGGATTGTATGGTTATGGTCCAATGCCACTACAGACTCCATGGTCATTCTCGTCTGAGGCCTGGCAGAGAATTCATACAGACTATTTCTGGCACATTCTATGCACTTGTAGTCATTGGTTCTTTTTAGAGGTGGCTTGAAGTTTTTTCACAACTTCGCCAAATTCTGACTTCACAAACCAAGCATTAGGAAAGATTTTTGGTTGAGAAAGGGTTCCTATGGTTTTGGTGACTAACATTGGTTCTCATATTGCTGCGGATGCAGTCACTACCTGGTTGAATGGTATAGGGTGCAAACATCTGTTCACTGCTCACTGGCACCCTTGTTCTAGTGACGAGGCAGATAGTTTTGTCAGGGTATTGAAACTGCTATTGGTTCTATTTCTCCTTCAATATTTGATGAACTATAGAGGAGAGTACACACATTTCTGTTGCAGTATGGAAACGCTAAACATTCTGTGACGAAAGGAACTACATCAAACTACTAAAAGGTAAAAATTCTTCGTCCGCATATAAGGTGTTTAGAGCCTGCAGAAGTTACATATTATCGTGAAAATGATCTTCGACTAGCCGCGAGGATTGTGGTGAAGAATGTCGGGAAATCTATGGTGCGACTTCTAGATGTCAGTGACCTGAATATACACAACCAACATGTTGATCAAATACAATTCCAAGAACCAGTTGATTCTGTTCTAATTTCGGTTAATAATTTTAATACCATTGAGCAAATTCTAGTTTATGCAGAGTCTGTATCCAGTACTCAATCCCACAGACGTACAATGAACCTAAGGAGAAGACGTTCAATCGACAAACGCAGTAGCGGTCGTGGTGTTTGTATGAAATTGTGATTTTTTGTACTTAATGACTGACTGATTTCGAATTCTAAATACAATACACTCGTCTGTTCTGACTTAGTTCTATTTGACTTTCAAATACCTCTAATCATCATACGAAACCACGTTCCTACTTGATAGTATATTTTCAACAGTCTCGCCTTCATCTTTCAAATTTTTTCCATATCTGGTAGCCTTAAATCGACGAAGTAAAATTATTTTGGCTTTGGATATTTGTCGCACTATATTATGAACTGATTGAAGCTGTGAATGTAGAACATTGGATGGTTTGAAAGCATTTTAAATGTCATTATCTCGAAGACTAACGATACAAAGTGTGATCCCCGGCAGAGTTGTGGGTAAAAAATGATGAAGTGTTTTGTGCTAAAATGAAGGAGCTGCCCAGACCCTGAAGATCTACAGGAACGCAACGACTTTCCCTGCGTGACGAGAACCACCAAGATAATAAATTACTCAGTGAAGTTTGTTGAGAACCATAATTCAAAGTTCAATGTCGTACACTGGCGAGTTCACGGTATTTTTTCTTACTTGGATGTTGTTTCGTTCGTTCATACTACTCTGAATGCTCTCTTAGTACACAAACTACGTTCTAGCTAGACGCGAACCGCTAAAGCATACAATCTTTGAAGACTTTGTGGTGTTCGTATTGTACATTCAGGTAACAAACAATAACAGGGGCTCACCAAAATTAATTGTAAGACCTATGACGTCACGGAACCTTCTCCACATTAGACGATTAGATATTAAATGCTATCGGACATTGATGAGGTCAAAGATAGCCAACGCGGGATGATCAGCTGTGAGCCATGGATTGCCCCACCATGAAGTTCGTCCATATTGTGTGCTTCTTCAGTCCTTTCGAAATCACTGATGAGATTCTATTTGTCCTATTTAACTTCCAAAGAAGCCGTATCACCTGATTATGACTACAAAGTAACTCAAGCTAGGTATTATTCACAGGGTAACACTTCCATATAAGTTAGGCGGTCAAAGTACTACCATCCAGTTTCAATAGACTAAACGTCCACAGTATTATACTTTATTTAAAATTGAACGCTCAACGAACTGTAAACTACGCTTAAGTTTAACTGTTTGTTTAGTGTACATCCTGGGTGTTCTACCATTATTTGTTTCCTCTAGACACATATTCGTAAGTAGTTCAGTTACAAAGTCCTTGAATTACGACACTCCTTATTTCTAATGATTCAAAAGTCGAAATTTGTTGAACAGATATAGCTTTTCAAGAGTCGGTTTAACGTTCCGCTCTGGATTATTGTATGTTTTAAAATGATGATTTATCTCACACAGGTGGAGTTCAACAGTTGGCTTTAGGATATAGTCTGTCAACAGCTTTTAATCAACTCCCTGTTGTCCTCAATATGATAATTCGCAACCGGATTTAGTATGAGCTATAAAGAGTGTCATTGTATGACATCCCCATACATGAAGGTCCAATGGAAGGTTTCTGGACAAACGTGATTATAAATTATTCACTACTTACGACATAATCAAGTGTGTACTAGTACTAAACTAACACATGTGCTTTCCACAAAATAACGCTATTAAGGTCAAATAGAATTCGAAATCAGTAAGTCATCAAGCACAAAAGAATTGTTAGTTTATGCAAACACCACAAATTCTCACTAACCGATTATTTCGATTCATAAATGTTTATCGAGAATTATTTATTTATTGCATAAAATATCAACTGTTTCGAAAATTTCGATCGCAGAAGAGTACTAGGTTTGAATGATGAAAGAGCAACGTCTGAACAGTTGAAGCTATTTACGAAAGATCAACAGAGCTAATAGGCCGTATTGTCTTCGGATAGCTTAGAAACCTGCATTGAGTAATTTTAAAGCTGGAGAGATCGTAGAATAAGAATAACGTAGCAGAATGATAGAATCTGTCTCGATTATTGGCCGATTGTCTGACTCCATAAGATAATCAACTTAATGAACTATAAAGGAACTATGAATATAAGTCCTTCATTTGATGTCGTATATTTCACTTAGACTGACCCTGTTTGGGTAGCGGCGTCGACAATAACCCAAATACGAAATTAATCGGAAGAATTTATTTCAGACCTTCTTTTATACAGAAAGCTGAGGAAAACGTGCCTACCAAAAGTACTACTTATTGTAAGTGTCATTATGGCTGAAAATAGATAATGCGTAGTGCGACATAGAAATTGGCATCAGATAAAACAATAAAAGCACTGACATGCAAGCAAGCACGAGCGAGACCTATATGTATAGAATTACAAAGACATGAAAATAAGAGATATCTTGGATGGGCAACAGTTTCCTCTGATAAGAACAGTTATCGGGAAACTAAAAAGTACTTGTAACAGCTTAGGTTGGTTGGTTAAGAGTTGACCCCAAACAACCAAGTATATGCCAAAACAGTATTGTTCAAGTATTCATTCACTTCCTTGTTTTGTATAAGCGTTATATTCCCTATTATCTTATATTGAATGTTGAGAGCCTTTGTTTGTCTGAACAGATAATCCCACGCTCCACTGTGACTGCGCTAAGATCGAAATAAAGACCTATTCACTACTTGTCTGGTTTCTTCTATCAATAGCACGAGGGTTACCTATAGACACGAAATTGGTGAGCCCTTTTGAACACAAATTTAACATCATTTTTGTTATTAATATTATATTTTTTGTACTCAATCGTAAAAGTAGACCTGATTATCCGTAAACTAAGTTGGATATATAAATAGTTTTTTTCTTTTTTTTAATTACCTTAAGTTATTCGTGTTATAGAAACCATTTTTTCGTGCTAACTTTATTGCTATATTTGTCACATACCTCATGTCAGACTCAATAGAAACCCATAATCTGGATGATTTGTCACCAGTGGAGGTAGACACTGTTATGACTACGAAATCCCGACTTCCAGAATTTGATCGTAGTGATCCTGAGTTGTGGTTTGCTCAACTAGAGCATTATTTCGCGAGACACAATATCAAAGCTGAAGGGATTCGCTATAGAGATTTGTGTTCTATCCTTCCTCCTTAGGTCGCCAAAGAAGTCCGTGACTTGATTTTAAGTCCACCATCACCACAACCATACACCATCTTAAGACGAGAGATAATGAACCGTTTTTCATTATCAGATAGTCAAAGAATCCAAAGACTTTTTCAAGGTGAAACACTAGGTGATCGGTCGCCGTCACAGTTTTTACGTCACCTCCAAGTCTTAGTGGGTGATAACACAGTGGGTGAAGCAGTCCTAAAACAAGGATGGATACAAGCTCTCCCATGCTACGTCCAACACTGTTTGGATGCACAAGATCCTGAAACCTCATTATCTCATTTAGCGCGTATAGCCGACAGAATAATGGAAAGAGGTCCTCCAACTGGATCAGGCACAATAAATCACACACAAAAAGTAGAATCAGCAAAAGACCCCGTAATAGAAGGACTCATTGCGAGTGTTAAGAGTCTCACTGAGGCTGTCACCAGAATGCAAATGGGTCATAGAAACAGGAGCAGGTCACCACAACGACCACGATCCAAGTCACAAAACAGGTCACAAATGTCCAGACAATCTGGGCAGTTTTGTTGGTACCACTGGAAGTTTGGTGTCAACTCAACCAAGTGCATGCAACCATGCGCCTGGCCTAAGCATAATTCTAAGGCAGCGGGAAACGAGTAACCCCTCCCCAGGTCGCGACGACTGAGGAGGGGCGCCTAAACAGTCGCTTGTATTATGTTAGAGACAGAAACTCGGGCTTGAATTTCTTGGTGGATACTGGCGCTGCTCTTAGCATCATCCCTCAAAATAAAACTGAGATTAGTCGAGAAACATCATCAATTACACTTCAAGCTGCAAATAAAACTAAAATTGCGACATTTGGGCAGAAAACTTTAACCCTAGATTTGGGGTTCAGGAGGCAATTCCCTTGGGTTTTCACGGTAGCCGACTTAGATCTGGCAATACTGGGGATGGACTTTCTAGAGAGATACGAATTTCTAGTTGACACCAAGAAACGGCGATTAACACTAAAAGAAACTTCGTATTACACAAAAGGCAAAGAAAGTCACATCAGCTCTCTTAACTTGATTCAAACTCCCCCAGTAACAACAGCGAAATTCCAAGATATACTCGCGGAATTTCCAAACTTAACTAAACCAAACCCACAGCCTTCTAAAGACAAACTAAAAGTAAGTCACACTATCAAAACCGAAGGTGCACCGGTTTTTGCAAAACCCAGGAGACTAGCACCAGATAAGCTCAAAATCGCTAGGACCGAGTTTGATTATATGCTACAATTGGGTATTATCCGTCCCTCTGATAGTCAATGGGCATCCCTTTGCATATGGTCCCAAAGAAGAATGAAGGTGACTGGCGACCGTGCGGGGATTACAGAGCCCTAAACCGTCAAACCGTACCTGATAGGTACCCAATACCTCATATCCAAGATTTCACAAACGGTTTACAGGGTATGAACATATTCACTAAAATTGATTTAGTCAGGGCATATCACAATATCCCGGTGGCTGATGAAGATATTCCCAAGACAGCTATTACTACACCCTTTGGCTTATTCGAGTTTGTACGCATGCCATTCGGCCTGAGAAATGCGGCACAGACATTTCAAAGATTCATAGATAACCTACTTCGAGATATGCCATTTGCGCAGGAGTATATAGACGACTTGTTAATTGCCAGCCCCGATTTGCAATCACACGAACAGCATGTACAAGCAGTGTTGAAAAGACTGGATGAACATGGAATAAACATACATCAAAGTGTGTTTTCGGTGTTCAAACTTTAGAATTTCTCGGTCACACAATAAGCCCAGAAGGGATTAAACCTATAAAAAAAGAAGTGGATACTATCAAACAATACCCCGTACCTAGTTCTCTAACACAACTGAGAAGTTTTCTAGGCCTAATTAACTTTTATCGCAGATTCATACCAGGTTGTGCACAATTAATGCAACCTTTGACAGATTCACTTAAAGGAAAACCAAAAGAATTCAAACTGTCTTCTGACGCCATCGAAGCTATTAAACAGCTTAAAGATAAACTGGCTCAAGCAACTACGTTGATATACCCGAATTCTCTTTCCCCACTTGCTTTGATGGTGGATGCTTCAGATAAAGCAGTAGGCGGTACCCTTAACCAACTGGTTAAAAACGCCTGGAAACCAATTGCTTTCTTCTCGAAAAGACTCGCTCCAGCCGAAACAAGGTATTCTACCTTCGGGCGAGAACTTCTTGCAATCTACCTGACCATTAAACACTTCCGACACATGTTAGAAGGTAGGGAATTTATAGTCTTTACGGATCACAAACCTCTGACGAATGCTTTAAAAGCGAGAGCCGATAAATACTCACCTCGAGAAGTCCGACACCTTGACTATATATCACAGTTCACAAGCGATATCCGACATGTCAAAGGTCAGGACAATCAGGCGGCAGATGCTTTATCCAGACTAGAAATGAACGTGCTACAGCAGTCTACAGTAAACTTCGAGACGTTAAGACACAAACAAGAGCAGGACCTAGAATTGCAAAACCTACTTAAAACAAACAATTCAAGTCTTAATTTAAAACAATTCCCATCACCTATCGATGGTATTCTAATTTATTGTGACACGACTAAGGCAATGCCACGACCTTTCGTTCCCAAAAATATGCGAAAGTTGATATATAATAACTTTCATTCTTTGTCTCATCCTGGCGCGAAAGCTTCAACAAAACTAATCAATGCCAGATATATATGGCCGAATTTACAGAAGGATGTACACAAATGGGTTAGAGAGTGTTCAGCATGTCAACAATCAAAGATTAATCGTCACACAAATTCACCCATAGGTGTTTTCTCGCAACCAGATGCACGTTTTGCCCATGTGCATATCGACTTGGTAGGTCCTTTACCACGTTCAACCGGTTTCAATTATCTTTTTACATGCATAGATCGATTTACCAGATTCCCTATAGCCATCCCGATAGCGGACATCACAGCGGAAACAGTAGCCAAAGTTTTCATGCAGAACTGGGTAACCATTTTTGGTACACCCATAACAATAACGACGGATAGAGGAGCGCAATTCGAATCCGAACTATTTAATAACTTGGCTAAACTTCTAGGCTCCAATAGGATACGCTGCACTGCATATCATCCTCAGGCTAATGGGATGGTAGAACGTTTTCACCGTCAGCTAAAAACCGCCCTTATATCTCACTCAAACCCCAATCAGTGGACAGAATTCCTACCGTTAGTTATGTTGGGAATACGATGATCTGTCAAAACTGACGCACAGTGTTCAGCTGCGGAACTGGTTTTCGGAACAACTCTGAGACTACCAGGTGAATTTATTAACCCTAATACTAACAGTCAAAAACTTAATTTAGAAAATTATGTAGATCAACTACGGGACCACATGTCTAAAATTAAGCCGATTAATACTCGTGAACAATCGCGCGCCGTATATATACCTAAAGACCTAAGCAATTGCACGCACGTCTGGATAAGATGTGACAAAATAAAAGCACCACTCAGTCCTCCATTTGAAGGTCCTTTCAAAGTCGTCTCAAGAAAATCTAAATATTTCGTGATAGAAAAACATGGAAACATCGACACAGTAAGTATTGATAGGCTAAAGCCGGCTTATCTAGATCATGAACCACCATACGTGTTGTTAGATCGTTTAACTGACAAATCCATTACGGAATAGAAATGTAAAGATAATAAATCTTTACAAATGACTAAAACGGTTCGCTGGGCACATCCAATTAGTCAGTCAAGGATGTTGACAGTTTTGGCTGCAGGATAAAATCTAACCACGCAGCTAATCACACCCTGCATCTACTTAAAAATATTTTTTTTTCCTCATTCCGTCTCACCGACAACTCCCCAGACCTTTTACCTTTGATATATACGTGTTATGTTAAATATTTTTTTTAAATACTGGACACATAAGCTAGGTATTCCGCAACGATGGCTGAGGATTTTAATCAAACTCATACAACTAACACTGGCAAATACAACGAATTCAAAAAGCAACCCAGGCGAGTTTTATAATTTCTTTTTCTGGTTAATTAACTATGTTGGCTGTAGTTCTTATATATCTGTATACATTTTTCACGTAGACTGGCTATACATATATACCATATGAACTAATTCTAAAAGTTTTCGGTTGAGGATATGTTTAGTAGCTTGATACGATTAATACTACCATTAATAAGTAGTTTTCTAGACAAAACATTTTGGATTAAACCATAGTCAAGTACTTATTAAAGTTCTCATCATTTTTTTTTCATGTTTAGGAAACTTACGTAATGACCTAACCAGTTTCCCTGCAGCATGCTTTTTAGTGTGATCATATAACCCATCTTTATTGGCAATATTCAGATTTTTTAAATTTCTGACATTTAAGAATCAATAACCGTGAAGATATAGTACAGTGCGTTACTGTAAGGTTACTATGTCAGCCTCATTGATTCCACATACCTAATTTTAAACAACTTATAAGGGAACTGTTTAGTAATTATAACATTGAACTGACAATATGAATATCACGACTATGCTAACGTTAAACCAATTATTATTAGTGGCCCATACAAAGTCCTGGAACTTAACATGGCGAGACTCTAATTTAGCGACGACCTTTGAACGAATCTTAAATGACCTTGACAATTATTAGCCAATCAGAAGACAGTTAGTATCAAGTGAGAATATATTGTAAGTAATGAATTACAGTGGATATTCTTCTTTTACATGATTTAAAAACTTGTTAAGGTTTGATGAAGGTTCAGAGGTTCTCAATTCATAATGCATATTGTATACAAACTCGTCCATAGGGTTAGTGGTTAGGGTTGTAGCCTGTCAATAGACATCTCTTTTCTAAAGCCGATGTAAACCGATCGCATGTTAGCACCCTAACCTTAACCTAACCCTAGTCTAACCCTAAACCCTAATCTAACCCTAACCCTAATCTAACCCTGAACCCTAATCTAACCCTAACCCTAATCTAACCCTTAACCCTAACCTTAGCCCTAAACCCTAATCTAACCCTAACCCTAACCTGACCCTAACCATAAACCTAAACCCTAACCTTAACCTAACCCTAAACCCTAATCTAACCCTAAACCCTAACCTTAACCTAACCCTTAACCCTAACCTTAACCCCAAACCCTAACCCTATGGACGAGTTTCTATACAATATGCATTATGAATTCAGAACTTCTGAGCCTTTGTCAAACCTCAACAAGTTTTTAACTCATGTAAAAGAAGAATATCCACTGTAATTCATTACTTTCTTGTAATATATTTTTACTTTATACTGTCTTCTGATTGGCTAATAATTAAAATTGCTCAAACGCTTCTCACTGGCTCGTCCCTAAATTAGAGTTTCGCCGTCTCATCTGTTTTAACCTCTCATTAATCACCTCCTCTCTAAAATCCGCAGTGAACCGACCGTATGTTAGCATCGCGTGTTGAACTTGGCTCCGTGACCTTGAAATTGCTCAAACGCTTCTGATTGGCTCGTCGCTAAATTAGAGTCTCGCCCTTAACATTAGCGTTATAAAAAAGACATTTTATGTCAATAACTGATATATATATATATATATATTCGTTAGTTTAAATATAACGTAAAATGGAAATTTACTAAACTTGTAGTTTTTTTTCTATAGTGATAATATTCATGTAAACAAAGAACTTATACTTTTCCAATATGGCACTTTGATATATCAATCTGTCCTCTTGTCATTTTTTCTCTCATATGTGCGCGACTTACGGGCAACAAACATCGTATTGAAGGTGGGCCTGGTGAACAAAAACACAGGCTCCACACGCACTCGAACCTCTGCCCTCCTGAATGCTAGACCGCGTGCTTGAATGCTAGACCGCGTGCTTAGCCGTTAAGCCACATCAGACCACGGAGAAAGTGACTTCAATATTTCCTTACACCAATTAATCACTCATAATACTAATGAGTAACAGGACTTACACACTGAGGTGCAAACCAATTCGTTACTTGGATGAATTGACGATATATTGCTTCAATATGTCATGCATACCTAAATCAAACAAGAAAAGGGTATTTGACACAACTGTACTTGATCCGCATACTCTACACAATTTTTTTTGCTTCTTAACCGTATATTCCTTTCCTTTTCGTGGAGTATTCTGATGCACCCTTGGTTACGCACCTAGTTGTAAAACGCGATCGTCACAGGCTCAAGGTCACGCGTTTGATCGATTTTGTTAAAGAGTCCAACTTCTAGCAAGTTTACCCTTTTACATATATGCATTACAAAAGAGTATTTTTTGTTTTCATGGTTTTTCGTGCACAAGATATCTACACTATGTCTATTCTCTTCCAGAATACCAATCCGTTCTGGAGACCAAGCACTTACATGGAACCGAACAACTATCAATTACATTTATGTATTTCCATTTTGTGTCTTATTATTTTATGCAGGCAGTGGAGCAGTTCTTCAGGTTTGCTTGATTTTCACCATTACCTTTGAAGTAGATTCTTCTTTACTTTTTACTTGAGGGCGACTCAAGAGGCAGGTGAGTAAACACCTGATAGCCGGTCTGAGCACGGAAAAATCGTACCTCACCAACATGGTGTTGGGTAGCCCGCTCGCGGCACTTCCTCAGATATTCTTATTCCACATTCTCACACTTTCTCTTGAAAGCACGCAGCAGACCGTCGTCGATAGTTGTAGAAGAAATCACATGCTACAAAATAAGATGACAAGCTAGTAAAGAAGAGACATCCATGGACTATCGTTGACAGCGTTAGTCGTCACTGATTGTAAGTCAAATAGTGAGCGAGTTGATAAATTTCCCTTGGGATGAGAAATAGAACTAAGGTGTTTTCGATAGATAGGTTAATCGAACCGACGTTCCTACGGAAGTCGATTCTAGGGGGAAGCTAATGTAACAGCTTAGGTTGGTTGGTTAAGAGTTGACCCCAAACAACCAAGTATATGCCAAAACAGTATTGTTCAAGTATTCATTCACTTCCTTGTTTTGTATAAGCGTTATATTCCCTATTATCTTATATTGAATGTTGAGAGCCTTTGTTTGTCTGAACAGATAATCCCACGCTCCACTGTGACTGCGCTAAGATCGAAATAAAGACCTATTCACTACTTGTCTGGTTTCTTCTATCAATAGCACGAGGGTTACCTATAGACACGAAATACTTAATAATCACATATTGTTTTGTTAGCCGAGTTTCTCTGAAAGCCAAATTAATCTCGAGTGTAGTAGTACTACATGCTACAGAATAAGTTCACCAAGACCAAGTGGTCGTTAGCAAATGCTAAACAGCTAAACCGCCAGAGCGGATACAAACGCCTTAGTTGAAGTTATTAACTTCCAATATAAACAAATTCAGTATGGTTTAGATTAAATTACTGTTTTTTTTAGGGAAAAAGTGATATTTTTCCTCGCTGGGTAAATTTCATTGTTTTGATCGATTATTGCGTATCAAGACTACTGTTTTCACTTTAATTGAATTTCAGTTAAAGTATTCGACTAGAGTACCGTTTTTACTGCTTTCTCAATCAGTTTTGTGTTGGTACTCTTGAGTACCTCTTTTTCAACGGCATCTGTCAGTACTTTTGGTCCTAGCAATCTACAGCTCTTCACTTTTTGGTCATTGATTATTTTTTTGTTTTTGAGCATCATCGCATCTTGAAAAAGAACCCCTTTTAAATGACCGGACAGTGTAAAAAAAGCAGTTGCTAACGTCCGGGTTGTCGTTATCCTGTTGAAAGCGGCATGCAGTGCGACGAGTGCAAAGGCTGGTACCACGAAGTTTGCACGAACTTGACGCCTGAGGCTTTCGAACGGTTCAGTAAGAAGAGTTGCGTATGGCTTTGTCAACAGTGCTGTTCGGATGCAAACAGCCTGTTAACCGAGGCCATCTCACTGGTTGATGCTGCAAAGACGTGTTTTAGCAAGCGTAGTCGGAACATGTCAAACAGCACTCGATCTGTCGACACAAATCGACATGAAGCAAACTAAGGTTAGTTCGACAGTAGATGACTCACGCCGGTCAAAGAAGGAAATGCAGCCTCCAAAGGGGCCTGCCTTAAACAATAGTAGGTTCTTCTGTTCCCCGTCTCCCAGATGGGATCCCACAGGAAACGCCTAGAAGCCGCAATCGCAAGGCCCGATCAGTTTCAAGCGGTAAACATAACCTGACCTTTCAGGTCGTCGACAACCCCCCAAAATCCAACACTAGGTTTAACGCAACTCTTATTGCTTCTACCAGCACCGTTGACGAGTGGGTACAGGTTGTAAGGAAGAAAATAAGTAGCGATATAAAAGGTAATCCTACCCCCGCGAAAGTAGTCGTAGAATGGAAAGCTGATCATAGCAACAGATCCGCTATTTTTCATAGAATCAAGGAGAGCGAGAGCTCTGAACCAAAAGCTCTTTTGAGCATGACATTGTGCTGATTAAACAGCTGCTTAATCAACTCATGCCTCAAAATATCACCGGGGTCACCTTGCTAAAGGTGTACAGACTAGGAGTCTAGCGGACTTGAAACCAAGTCATTCCAGACTGCTTAAAGTAGTATCCAGCTCTTCGAACAAACGTGACCTAATTTTACGGAATGGACACAAATTAAAGGGTTCAGGAGTCTTTATCTGAAAGGACCTACCGTTGGCAGACCGTGTTAAAAGACGGGAAGTAGAAAAAGAACTACAACTTAGGTTAGACGCTGGCGAAAAGGACCTGAAAATTGTAAATTTTCGGGTTGTAAGGCTTCGACAGAGAGTGATGCCGAAGCCACTCTGGGTGAAGCACGAAGCCACTTAAACAGGCTTCGCATCTGTTACACCAATGCCTGAAGCTTGCTTAATAAGCGATCGGAACTAGGTGTACAGATTGACTCTACAAATTCAGACATAGTCGCAGTAACGGAAACCTGGCTGATACAGGCTATAGATAGTATGGAACTTGATTTCGAGGGTTTTACGTTAGTAAGAGCCGACAGAACACAAAAGCACAAAGGAGAGGGAGTAGCTCTATTCATTAGGAATGCTATCCCATTTGCCATTCTCGATAGTGTATCCCGTGAGAGTGGGACGTGTGAATTAGTTAGTTGCCGTTTGAAATTCAAGGGACAAGAGCTGCTGATTGGTTTGGTCTATTGCAGTCCAAGCTGTGAGGCAAATGAGATCCTGTTAAACAGTCTCAATACTTGGTCAAAAAGTCGTCGTTGTCTAATTCGAGGGGACGTAAATGCACCTATGGTAGACTGGGAAAATCTGCGAACTAAATCGCCAGAAAATTCCTTCGAGCAGGAACTAGTTGATGCGGTTATCACATGTGCCCTGGCGCAACATGTGAAATAAGCGACAAGGTACAATCCGGACACTGAATCATCCTTATTAGATCTTATACTGACTCACTATGAGGATGATGTTGCGAACCTCCATCATATGCTGTAGTGGCATTGGACCATAACCACACAATCTTCAAAGCTGAACACAAGACTGCTCAGAAAATAGATATTCAATATTTAGCACGGAGAAATACCTAACAATGGAGAAGGCGCGGAGAAGGAATTGAATGGACTGGGTTTGATCGGATGGCATGGCTCGTCCATGCAGGCGTGGTCCATCTCAATGTTACTTTATATCTTCTATTCATATTAAATATATTGTTCTTTCTCTAGCCTAACCTTGTTCTACATCATGTATTGGTAATTGATACGATACAGTGAGTTGGTGTAGTCGATGGTGTGACTTCCACGTAAGATCTTATAGATTAGGCAGTTATATCATGACAAATCTACAAATTTAGGATTAGGTCTATTATTAGAGCAGTACTAATATCATAGTAGACCATAATTCTACATTGGTAAGCCCGACTAGAGAAACGCAACCTAATATTGTTAATCTTACTCCCATTCTAAATTCTTGATCTATTTTGTATTTATGTTACCCCAATATTCTAACAGTCCTGATTAATGCTCACATGTATTATCGTAATGTTATATTGATTAGTTCTCATGACATACTAGCTCAATCGACAATAAAAACTGGTCGTCTATATTAACTAATTAGCTTTGATGGTTCGTTAACAAGCTTTAATAGCATTTACATGCTTCAGCGACATAGACTTGTTTAAGCATCAAGCTCTAGCAAATATGACCTGTAAATAGCGTAAATATACATTGACTAACAATGTAGCAAGAACTAAATAGTTACCTGGATCTAATATTCAGTGTTCCTTATCTTATCACCTCATCCTGTTTTAAACTATGCACTATCCTGTAATATCTTTTCTTCCGACCACTGCCTGCCTAATTTCAAATTTTCGAGTTCCATTGCCAAACAACAAGGATGACACTTCTCTAAAAACATACGGTGAGTTTCAGCCATAAGTTTTCTGCAATCATAAGGTCATTTTAGATGGCTCGTTCAATGGTGACCGCACAATTATCTGGATTCATCCGGTTGTTCTGATCCGAGCGAGTGGCAAAAACGTCAACGGCATCAAGGACTCTGGAATTAATTGCCATACTGCATGTTTTATTCTGGATACTTTTGGATCATTACTACTCCTCACGAATGGCGTTATATATATGTCGTCCACTGGATAATATAATTTTCAAAAATAATCCAGGCGAGTTCAACTATTTTACTTAACGATTTTTTGTACTTAACATGTATATGCTTTCCAGTTGCTTTTGCCACATATTTGTAAGTGTCCCTAGGCTAAATGCAGTAACTTCTCATGGAATGTTTATAACGCGTCATATTCCTGCCTGAAGTTTCATAAGCAGTCTTGACTTTAAAATTACTTTTCCTGGTCATGTTCATTATTTTTAAATTTTTATATACGTCAACAACCTGCATGTTAACCTGGCCCGTACATACGTTACACTATATCTTCATATCTTTTGAATTTAGAAATCATCTGAATCGCCTTTAACATTTATCAATAAACCCATCATAGTCGTTGTTGCTAATCGTATTTGGGTTTATGGATTGGTTTATCATATTAGCAGCCTAAAATGCAAACATAGTTTAGATAATAAGATTAAAAACTTAGGTACTATCAACTGCACTAGTAAAATAACTAAATCCCTAGGTAGCTGTTGGCTAAATAAACGTTTAAAATCAAAACTCCGTAGCCTACTAGAATTAACACTAAACGAATCTTTCTGATATAAAATTTATAATTAAATTAGGCGTCTCGGATTCTTTAACGTTACAAATTTCTGATAATTTCGAATCACCTAAAGCAACAATACCTATTTTTCCACTGACTAATCCTCATTCAACACTATAACTAGTTAAACATAATAGTTTCAGGATATCGTCATAAAGCATTGTCATGACTTGACAATCACGTAATATGATTGATAAAATTAATGAAACTATTAACAAAATCGATCAGCAAATTGACTTATAATTATCACTAGTGTTGTTTTTCTTTTATCTTCATCCATCACAGATGATTACAGTATGTTTCTCTATCAGTTGCTCATTCAGTAAATATCTCAAAACCTTGTCAGTCTAATTGATGGTTTAGCGACACAATCATGCATGCAAATAATCAGTATAAGCAGTCGAGCAAATCTCCTGCAAACTGAAAACATCAATGTCGAATTTACCCCAACACTGACTAAGGTTCAAGCCATTATAATAGACGTGAGTTGGGAGTGTACTCCTCTTGGTTAAAACTTGTGTTCTCCCTGATAATCACATGAGCATCACTCACTGTTAATCATCTTGTAAAAACTTATTTAGCTAAATACATCTTGCAGCACCACATCACTTCGTAATATGACACATAGGCTTAACTGATTTCAATAACTTATAACCACTATATCTCAATTAAACCGTATTCCGCCTTATGATAAATTGCATACTTGCAACTAACTTGTATGCCCAATCAGCCGGCAAGTATAAATACAAATAAATAGTCTATCGCAGATCAGAACATTGAGTCTAGAGCATGTCTCTTACGAATACACTCATGTTTAACGATTTGTTCCTAGCTATCTGTCCAAAATTCATATAATCATCACTCACGTATTTAAATTTTGTTTTGATGAACATTCATGTGTATTAGTAGTATTACTAAATTCTATCACGGCCAAGTAAAAATAAGGTTGAGGAAATCTCCCCGTAACTAAATAAACCGTATCAAACTAACTGGAACACTAGTTGGAATTCTTCTCCACGGTATACTTCTGTTCCTTCAGTTAGCCTACTAATACAAATGCAATTGGAATTCAACTCATATGGACAACTTACCGGCATAATCGTTATTTGATTTCATAATTTAAACCAAAACCAATACCAATATTAACATTTCTACAATATTCATCACTTTACTATTTCTAAACACAAAACACTTACTACCTATACGTTAAGTTATTAACCAACGGCTATTAACACGCATCGTTTTATTATTATTATTATTATTATTATTATTATTATTATTATTATTATTATTATTATTGTAACCTCATTTTTGATAGCTCAAATAATCTTCACCCAAATTTTCATTTCAAGCATGTTAAGCATGAAGGCAGATATTTTAAAATTATTACATGTATTTCCCGACCAGATGCTGCTGCTTTCTTTTTGATTTATCTTTCAGCTTACCAATACCTGGAGGATTCTTATTATCCTTGGTAACCTCCAGCGCGCGACGATCCCATCCAATTTGGTATCGAACCAACATCACGTTGATTCTGGTGGGAGAGTAGTGTAGTGGCATTGGACCATAACCACACAATCTTCAAAGCTGAACACAAGACTACTCAGAAAATAGATATTCAATATTTAGCACGGAGAAATACCTAACAATGGAGAAGGCGCGGAGAAGGAATTGAATGGACTGGGTTTGATCGGATGGCATGGCTCGTCCATGCAGGCGTGGTCCATCTCAATGTTACTTTATATCTTCTATTCATATTAAATATATTGTTCTTTCTCTAGCCTAACCTTGTTCTACATCATGTATTGGTAATTGATACGATACAGTGAGTTGGTGTAGTCGATGGTGTGACTTCCACGTAAGATCTTATAGATTAGGCAGTTATATCATGACAAATCTACAAATTTAGGATTAGGTCTATTATTAGAGCAGTACTAATATCATAGTAGACCATAATTCTACATTGGTAAGCCCGACTAGAGAAACGCAACCTAATATTGTTAATCTTACTTCCATTCTAAATTCTTGATCTATTTTGTATTTATGTTACCCCAATATTCTAACAGTCCTGATTAATGCTCACATGTATTATCGTAATGTTATATTGATTAGTTCTCATGACATACTAGCTCAATCGACAATAAAAACTGGTCGTCTATATTAACTAATTAGCTTTGATGGTTCGTTAACAAGCTTTAATAGCATTTACATGCTTCAGCGACATAGACTTGTTTAAGCATCAAGCTCTAGCAAATATGACCTGTAAATAGCGTAAATATACATTGACTAACAATGTAGCAAGAACTAAATAGTTACCTGGATCTAATATTCAGTGTTCCTTATCTTATCACCTCATCCTGTTTTAAACTATGCACTATCCTGTAATATCTTTTCTTCCGACCACTGCCTGCCTAATTTCAAATTTTCGAGTTCCATTGCCAAACAACAAGGATGACACTTCTCTAAAAACATACGGTGAGTTTCAGCCATAAGTTTTCTGCAATCATAAGGTCATTTTAGATGGCTCGTTCAATGGTGACCGCACAATTATCTGGATTCATCCGGTTGTTCTGATCCGAGCGACGCAACTCTTATTGCTTCTACCAGCACCGTTGACGAGTGGGTACAGGTTGTAAGGAAGAAAATAAGTAGCGATATAAAAGGTAATCCTACCCCCGCGAAAGTAGTCGTAGAATGGAAAGCTGATCATAGCAACAGATCCGCTATTTTTCATAGAATCAAGGAGAGCGAGAGCTCTGAACCAAAAGCTCTTTTGAGCATGACATTGTGCTGATTAAACAGCTGCTTAATCAACTCATGCCTCAAAATATCACCGGGGTCACCTTGCTAAAGGTGTACAGACTAGGGAGTCTAGCGGACTTGAAACCAAGTCATTCCAGACTGCTTAAAGTAGTATCCAGCTCTTCGAACAAACGTGACCTAATTTTACGGAATGGACACAAATTAAAGGGTTCAGGAGTCTTTATCTGAAAGGACCTACCGTTGGCAGACCGTGTTAAAAGACGGGAAGTAGAAAAAGAACTACAACTTAGGTTAGACGCTGGCGAAAAGGACCTGAAAATTGTAAATTTTCGGGTTGTAAGGCTTCGACAGAGAGTGATGCCGAAGCCACTCTGGGTGAAGCACGAAGCCACTTAAACAGGCTTCGCATCTGTTACACCAATGCCTGAAGCTTGCTTAATAAGCGATCGGAACTAGGTGTACAGATTGACTCTACAAATTCAGACATAGTCGCAGTAACGGAAACCTGGCTGATACAGGCTATAGATAGTATGGAACTTGATTTCGAGGGTTTTACGTTAGTAAGAGCCGACAGAACACAAAAGCACAAAGGAGAGGGAGTAGCTCTATTCATTAGGAATGCTATCCCATTTGCCATTCTCGATAGTGTATCCCGTGAGAGTGGGACGTGTGAATTAGTTAGTTGCCGTTTGAAATTCAAGGGACAAGAGCTGCTGATTGGTTTGGTCTATTGCAGTCCAAGCTGTGAGGCAAATGAGATCCTGTTAAACAGTCTCAATACTTGGTCAAAAAGTCGTCGTTGTCTAATTCGAGGGGACGTAAATGCACCTATGGTAGACTGGGAAAATCTGCGAACTAAATCGCCAGAAAATTCCTTCGAGCAGGAACTAGTTGATGCGGTTATCACATGTGCCCTGGCGCAACATGTGAAATAAGCGACAAGGTACAATCCGGACACTGAATCATCCTTATTAGATCTTATACTGACTCACTATGAGGATGATGTTGCGAACCTCCATCATATGCTGTAGTGGCATTGGACCATAACCACACAATCTTCAAAGCTGAACACAAGACTGCTCAGAAAATAGATATTCAATATTTAGCACGGAGAAATACCTAACAATGGAGAAGGCGCGGAGAAGGAATTGAATGGACTGGGTTTGATCGGATGGCATGGCTCGTCCATGCAGGCGTGGTCCATCTCAATGTTACTTTATATCTTCTATTCATATTAAATATATTGTTCTTTCTCTAGCCTAACCTTGTTCTACATCATGTATTGGTAATTGATACGATACAGTGAGTTGGTGTAGTCGATGGTGTGACTTCCACGTAAGATCTTATAGATTAGGCAGTTATATCATGACAAATCTACAAATTTAGGATTAGGTCTATTATTAGAGCAGTACTAATATCATAGTAGACCATAATTCTACAATGCCACCCCTAGGTAAAAGTGATCACGCAGCTTTAATTTTCGACGTCCTTATAACTGCCAATCACGAGCACGCATCAGTTCAGTCCATACCTGACGTCTGGGAAGCAAACATACCAGACATCATGCACTCAGCATTGTTAGGAGATTGGACAATAGACCCAGAGCCCTCAATTTAAACGGCCTGGTAGGCGTTTCGAAATTCATACTTAATAGTTACCACACCTCACATCCCTTGGACTATACCAAAGAGGCCGAGAAACTCCCCACCATGGTTCAGTTTGGAGGTCCGTGTCCTTCTCCGTAAGAGAAGGAAAATGTGGGATAGATTTAGGTTACTGGGGACAGATGAGACAAAATCTCATTATCGAAAAGCTCAGAATACTTGTGCCTCGACCCTCCGTAAGTCTAGAAAATTGTACGAAGAAAAACTTGCTAAGGAATCCATAGAATGTCCTAAACGCTTGTATTCCTATATAAACCAAAGGACAAAGAGAAGAGGAAATATTCCTGCTCTATGGGGAGTCAGTACTGCCGAATCATTCGTGGAGGACGACTTTGGTAAGGCTCAAGTGTTCTTGAACTACGTTAGCAACGTATATACCATAGAAGCGCCCTTCCCGTCAGCGCATACAGATTCCCCAGATATACACCGGATAGCGTGACCATTAAAGAACTCGATGTCTTTGGTTTGCTAAATAAGCTTGACATAGGTAAATCCAGGGGGCCCGATGAACTACATCCTAGGCTACTGAAGGAATTATCTAACTTCGTTGCAAGCCCTTTAAGTACATGCTTCAACCTATCCGTTACGCAGAGTCGTTTACCAAAAGACTGGAAAAACGCCATAGTAAGTCCTGTCTTCAAAACAGGCACGAAACACAAACCTGAGAATTACCGGTCCGTTAGCCTAACTAGTGTGGTTGTTAAAATATTAGAAAAGATTATTCGGAAGGAGCTGTTTAAGTATCTCGATAAAAACTGGATCCTCTCGGAGAAGCAGCACGGTTTCAGAATAGGTTATTCTTGTCTCACTAACTTGTTAGTGGCTCGTGAAAGCTGGTGCGCTCTTAAGGACCGAAAGCTACCTGTAGACGTAGCCTTCATTGATTTCAGTAAAGCTTTTGACAAAGTTCCGCACAACCGGCTGTTATATAAGTTAAGAAATGTCGGGATTGGAGGCAATTTATTGATGTGGATAAAAGACTTCTTAGTTGGGCGCCAACAAAGAGTAAGGGTGAACTCAAAGTTATCTAGCTGGGAAACTGTGCTTAGTGGATTGCCCCAGGGTACAGTTTTGGGGCCAGTGCTATTCCTCTTGTATGTAAATGACCTTCCATGTCTCCTATCATCGTCAGTCTTGCTATATGCTGACGATGTCAAGATATGGAGAACGATACGATGTAAGAGTGATAGCTCAGAACTTCAAAATGACCTAAAGAAGTTATCTGAATGGTCTCAAACCTGGCAGTTGCCGATAAATACTTCCAAGTGTGTTGTGATGCATATCGGTCATCAAGGAACAGATACATACACGATGAATAACACTGAGCTACCTGTCGTCCAGACATATGATGACTTAGGAGTCATCGTTAGCCAAGACTTAAAGACTACTTCACACTGCCGTGCAATATCCGCCAAAGGTTTTAGAACCTTATGGTCAATACGTACGGCTTTTAGTCACGTCGACGCTAAGACGTTTTTGACTTTGTATACAATGTTTGTACGTCCTAAGCTTGAGTACTGCATACAAGCGGCTAGCCCCTGCTTAAAAAAAGACAGTGAACTTCTGGAAAAGGTTCAGAGAACGGCGACTAAGCTGATTCCCGGAATAGCGAAGCTTCCGTATGAAGTTCGACTGGCCAAGCTGAACCTTTTCCCGCTGTCATATCGCAGAACTAGAGGCGACTTGATTACAGTCTTCGAATTGCTTAGTGATAAATTTGCACCTAATATGCCCTCATTTTTCTTGTCTTCCAAAACAGAGGATTTGCGAGGACACTCCAAAAAAGTTCACAAGCCGAGAACAAATTACTTGTCAGCTGACTATCGACTTTCCCATCGAATCATCAACGAGTGGAATTAATTACCTCAGCACGCGTTTGAGGCTCCATCCGTCGATTCTTTCAAAAGAAAGTTGGATCAACTGAGAGACCACCATTGCCAGGACTAACATAGACCATCAAGCCTCCTGTCCTTCCCAAACTGAAACTGAAATAGGTTTACTTCATCAAAATACATACGAAAACCCCTTGAAACCGTCATTTTAGATGGTACACTGGAACTGTTGCCTTTCATAATGTTTCAGAAATAATTTACATCATATGAGTCATACATAAGCCATGACATCAACGTTCATAAATGATGCCTTAACGACTCAAATTAAAGGTACCTTGTGAACAAGAATTAGTATGTCATAAGAATAATAATATATCTTCTTCCCATTACCTTCACTTGCCGTCATATCAACTGTACAGTGTTTAAGTAATCCCCGAACCAACAATATAACGGTTATCTGTTGAAAGCGGGACTTCTAAGTTTCTTGTGTTGGTAGGTTTGCAGTGACATCGGTGGATTTCGAGCATTCCTTCTTGTGCACCTACACCTCAATTCGTGATTCCATATTAGTTCCTGGAGACTAAAGTTGTAATCCTTACGTGATATTGGATGTAACTGACTTCATATGGATAAATCCAAGTGAAGCATGACAATTGTCATGTTGTGTTAACACAACAGTTCTGTAGACTTTGAACAAAATTAAGTTTATTAAGATTATGAGTCAAAACATAAGCGATGCAAAGTTACCCAGGGGTAGATTTAGCCCTCCCATGCACCTTAAGTACTGAAGATCCTATAAAAAGCCCATATAAAAGGTTTGAGTATAAGTTAATTATCATGTAACTTAAACTATACAATAATTTATTGTACATATAAAGTTCAGAATTAGAAAGCGAGAGAAGTATAAAGCCGCATCTTGAGTTAAATTGCACACCATTTAATAACATCCAAATTACCTAGTGTAAATTGAAAATATCCTAATAATTTGGTGGTTTATCTTAAGAAAATCTGAAGTATTAGATTCTAGTAGTGAACTCCAACCAGTCGATCTTTTGCTGCTGTTTTTATCAATAGAATACAATGGAATTTTAGCCAACCCTCAGTAATCACAATGACAATTCCATTGTAACGGCTTCGTGGTTGACGGGACTCGTTAACCAGGGAAACTGAAGTTTTTCATATAGCTCATGTTGACTATTAAGAAGTTCATTTACCATTGTCTTCTTTTTATCTTAGTACTATACTTATTTTTCCATAGTTATATCATAACAATAGTCCATTATTCATAATGAGTACGTTTCAGTCCCACCAACTTATTCCTTTGTTGTTTACGCGTAAACTTGAAGTCGCGCACCCACAGGCTTCAAGGTACAAGATACTCAAGTAATTAGGCAATTTCTTACGTTATGGAGCCATCTGATTTTGTTATTGCTGTTTACGCCTCCTATTTGCGTACCCAAACCATCCACTTGAATGAGAAAACCAAGTTGCTAAGATGCTTCCACTGTTTAAATCCAAATCGAATATATGTTGACAACTTATTCATAAGTATCTGCCTCTTAGAAAAGTAAGCCACCTTTTTAACGGATAGCATATCAACTGTCTCATGAAGTTAAGCCAAGTCTTGACCAATAGCGTGAACTGTCAGCGTCCCTCACTTATCATTTGGTCTGTATTTGTTTGACTCAATGTATCAGAAATACTCTTGCTTCATATCGTATGTTCCAGTCATAGAATATCACTAATAACCTATCTGAATTTAGTGTTACTCTGTTGTTATCTCATGAGTGCTGCACAAATCATTGAGATAGATGTTCATTTTTTTACCATTTCAAACAAGTTAACACCTAGCGAAACACATATTGGCATAAAATGATACATCTACGTCGTGTCCTGATTTGTTTTTGTTTGTCTGTCCTCCACATTGATGTTTCACTGTAACCTAACTAAAACTGTAAAACTCACTTTATGCTGAAGTTTTCCTATTCGTTTCCCTCAGTTATATAAAATTATTTCAGACTACAAGTTATCAGCTTAGCTCTTGTTATTAGACAGACCCTGCCACTTGGAACCGCATCTGCATACTGTTCTTGCTAAAGTACCTTGTTCATATCCCTACCTCCAAGTTTAAATAGATTGATAAGGCACTTATGTTTTTATTTTCGAACTAGTGTTAACTCCACAGTTTTATTTGATGCGTAAACGAGTGCATATTGATGTAGTTCCAAAGACTCCGGAAGGAGGACATATAGACTTTCGACAAATTTCTGCAGAGGAAATTGAGTTTGACTCAGAAATAACAATAAAGTCGTCACTGCTGCGCGAATGTAAACCAGGCAATGTTTGGTTTGAGGAAGGTGATTCAGATGATGACGATAAAAAGTAAGAAGTATATTGTTCTTTTAAGTTTTATTAGGCCAAAATTCGTTGCTCGTAAATCTATGGATCTTCGTAAAATACGTTCAGAAAAAGATAGGTTCCAAGCTATCTGCTCTAGTCCTATGGTGGACTCTCGACCTCGAAGGCTAAGTTATTCAAAGTCCTTTAGTGAAGGTGTGTTAGATCCCAGTAACTCCAAAACTCCACTGCGTTTGCCTAAATACGATGATCTTGTCTCATCAGCATCTCGTCGCCTCTCCCGCATAATAATCAATCGTCGATTCTCTTTGTTGGAAACAAACCACAACGACCCATCTGTTGGGGGTTCACAGTTAAAAACCACAACACCTATTACAAAGTACGAGAAACAAAGAGTTAAGAAAAAATGTTCGTCTGCTTCAGAAGAGTAAGTCATTGAAATATTTTGTATAAGTCTATTTACTTTGATTTATTGACTTTCCTGCCCAGTTATATACTAGGTTATACATCGTCACTATATTAATGCGTGATTTATACTGCCTGAAGATACAGTATCTTGTCAGATTCAACTACATAAAAATTACAAAATGTGCATCAATTCAGGGTAATGCACTTCTGATCGACGTAATAAGCGAGCGTTGAAAAAGACGTTGATAAAATTCAGAGTCTTTTTAACATCATCAGTAACGTCCCCAGAATATTTGAGTGTATCTCCGTCCCTCTAGATATAAAATGGTCTTTAAGACTTGAAAATGGAGACATATTGGATAATAGTAGTCAGTGGTTGAAGACGTTGGATAACATGGCTCGGAATCAGTAGCAGTGATGCAGTTTTATTTGTTCTCTTCCTTTAAGTCTTGAGTTTAATGTTTCTCCATACTTCCCATTTTACGATTTTATTTGCTCTTTTAAACTGTACTTCATTTTTAGCTTCCCATCCGAGTCTATATTACCCTTCCAATGCTCCTCATATTGCTAACTTCCCTACTCACTGTATCGATGTAAGTTGCGGCAGTTAAGACCGATACACATTTGTACCGTTTCATATGTTTCCTACATTGACTGACTCAGGAAAATAACTCGAACAAGTTAGATAAACACGGAAATAAGCATGACGAGAAGTCTAAACATGAGACGAACAGGTTTATATATGCCAAGTTGTTCTGACCCTAGAGAAAAGTAAGAAAGCATATCAAATTCGATTTGTCTCCAAATAGTGGTTTCTGGCATTAAAAGGATACCCGATCGTAGCTCCTACCTTCACATAGCGGTGGGGCTTGCCTACCGTGAAGTCTCAACCGAGCCATATTGGTTGGAACACATATCCTTTTAGGTCCTACCACGCCAGGCAGGCCGGTTGGAGAATGATAAGACTAAGAACAGCAACTTATGGCTTGAGGGCGAAGTTGTATTGCTGACTGTAAAGGTGTGTGTCAGCAGTAAGGTGTTTCCCTCTGACAACCAGCATCTAAAGTGATACTGTCTTTTCACAATGGGAGGAAGGGGTTAGAAAAGGTATACCCTAAGAATGTCACACTACATATTACCCTACAGATTTCTATCTCAGGCGGTAAGGTCTTTTGGAGTGTTGTGGTTCACGCATCAAAAACTCATAAGAAGATTGGGCGCCCCTTGGGCTTTGTGATCACGTTCTCAGGTCGCCAAAACTACCACTAATTCAGCTTCCTTTTTAGGACCCTCAAGAAGAAATATCCTTCGATTGTGTGGGAAACTGGAGAGTAAAATTTGCCTTCATTCTTCTGTCAGCGCCTGAGATCATCTTTTTGTAAACCGAATCCCTCCCTTACCTCCCAATAATTTTTCCATGCCCACAAATAACCCTTTTCGTTTGTCTCTATCACCACGGGCGATCATTTAGTCAGTCAGCTACAATGTAGGACCATGCACATACATACACCGGTCCAAGTTGCCATACCTCATTAACACAACAAGATGAACACCGAATTGATAGAAGTAGTTAATTCAATGGTGGTAATATAAAAAGAAAGATTATGTACAAGGATATAGTACGGGAAGAAAGAATTAGTTCGTGGGAAGAACTATATGAAGCAATTTTAATCTCACAGTTTAAGGGGAGACAGAGAGCGTATAGCCCTACGCCATTGTGATCGATTCTGAGCCATGTCACTCAGAGACTCCAACCATTGGTTACGATGGTCACGCAAACCCCAACCAAGTAGTCTGCATCTACCAACGTGGCTGGGACCAGAAGTGAGTGACTTTCTGATGTGATTTCACGTCTTGGCGACTAACGCTAATAATTTGAGTCCACGAAATGTTATTTCCAGTGTTCGTCAAGGTTGTCCGCTTTCCATATTTTTTATTTAACTTTGTCAGAAATAACACTCATCGTCTTACTGTTCAGGGATTGATCTTCTACCAGGAGATTCACTTGTTGACCTAGAATATGCAGGTGATATAGTTTTGTTCGGTGAAGACGCTGACAGAATGCATTCTTACCACCTTAGGCAACAATACCCGGATGTTTGGGATAATTTGGGCTCAGTCTAAAGTAGGCTTATCCCCCCGTTAGTTGTTGTGTTGGTGACACAAACCCTGTCTAAAAATAAGGAAGACTTAACTCATTTGAGGACATTGTAACGCTCTCTCATTGCTAACTGTTTGCAAACAACTCAGTTCCAGAACCAGAAGGTCGCCATCGTTCTTAGAAAGGGCTGGAGGTATGTCATATGGACCTGGTGATCTGTAGCTCTTCAAGAATTCGTTTTTCTTGCGGACTCCCGCCTCGTTAGGTGGGTCAGTCGACACTGATCAGGGAGCGTAATGAACGAGAACAAAGGTGGGGACAATTGAATGTATTTGAACACAAAATTACAGAACGTCTTAGTAAAATCTGAGAACAGTCTGATCAATGTCTCCGAAGCTGCAGAACAGATGAAGTGTTCCTCACAAAACTCTTCCAAAACGTCTACAAATTATTAATTGGTTTCCCATCAGCTTCACAGATTGTTTCACTTACACCAAAATTTCTGCTGACAGTAGCTCGGCTGGGTGGAAAGTGCTGTCAGTCACTATACGAATTATGCTAATAACTTATGGATCTAAAGTTTTATTTAAATCAATCTAGACTCGAGATAAACTGTCTGTAAACTCTGACGAATAAACACAGGATATGCTTTCTTTTAAGTAACCAATCGTCTGAAGAGAGGAAATCTGGTTGTTAACTAAAAAATAAACGTAGGTGATGAAGGTTCATCATTCTATACATTTCTTTACCTACCATATCTATGCATTAACTAATTAAACTGGATAAAAGTTAATAACGTAAGGTCTGGTGTGTTTGTCCAGTTAATTTGTTTCCAGATTTAACAGATTTCGAACGGATAATAGTGATTGTCTGCTGCAACTGTGCTCAGAAAATCGTTTATTTTTAGCAGACACTAATTTTGAGCATAAGGAAAGGCATCGTCTGACATAGCGACTTCCTGCACCAAACTAACGATGGACTCAAAGAGACCATATTGCCTTCAGTCATCGTTGGAGAGGCCCGATAGGAGACTGTTGCTCGTTCTGGAATACATGCTTGGACTCTGACCATGCTCTGATATGGGCAGGCATTTACTTGCACCTCACTGAACGCAGAAAAATCACACTAATAAGATCCATTAGAATTGAATTGAGTGATGAGAAAGCTGAAAGTAGGTTTCAAGAACAACTGAGGTCACACTTAGGTAGTTCTGAAAACAAGGCTGACCCAGATGTTGCTCGGAAAGATATACATACAGCTGTGGAAACAGCAGTGACATCTATTAGTGATTTAAACCAAAGGGTTACAAAAAAACGATGGATTTCTTCTAGGTCTATTGCACTGATGGATTCTCGTAAACTCATCCCACCAAGCTCTGAACACAATGAAGAGCGAAAGCAAGTCAGATCTAGGTTAACTAAAAGTCTAAGGAACGACGGTGAGCAGTGGTGGGAAACGAAAGCAAGAGATGGAAAAGGCGGCCGTTGTAGGGAACACCAGAAAGCTTTTCAGACTAATAAAAGTGTGAGTGAGACGATCACAAAAAAAGGCGACACTCTTATCTTCTCTCAGCGTAGACGTTTTGAACGATGGGCGGAACACTTTAAGGAGCAGTTCAGCTGACCTTCAGCTACTCTACAACTACCCACTATTCCCAGACAACCTGAATGGGACATTGAAGTAGGCCCCCCAACTCTAGCTGAAGTTCAAAAGGCTATAGCTAATCTGAAACGAGAATGAGCAGCTTGTCCAGATGGATTGGCTCCAGAGGTCTTTAAGTATATTGGTCCAGTTTCAGCGATCAAGTTGACTAATATTTTAGCTAACATCTGGAAGTTGGACGTAATCCCATCTGACTGGTCGCAATCACTGATTGTCCCAATATATAAGAAGGGGCCAAAATCATCCTTTGATAACCATAGAGGGATTAGTTTAACTTAATATAGCATCTAAAATACTAGCCTGAGACTCGTGAACTAAAAACACGAAAAAATCAAGTTGGCTTCAGACCTGGTCATGGCTGTATCGATCACATATTCACCATTCATTCAGAACATAGTCATGCTTATCGGCGTCCGACAATGGTGGTCTTCCTTGACTTAAAAGCAGCATTTGACTCTGTTGACCGAGAGGTTCTGTGTTAGTGTTTGTCATTAAAAGGTGAACCTCAGAAGTTCAGAAACCTTGTGAAGGCTCTTAACATGAACACTACTAGTCGAGTGAGAACATATGGAGAACTGTCATCTGCTTTTACAGCCTCAATTGGTGTCCGTCAAGGCTGTCTACTTTTTCCATTCTTGTTCTACTTACTAATGGAAATAACGCTCTTGTCGACTGAATTTTCGGGCATTGATCGCCTTTCAAGAGGTTCAGTTATCGACTTAGAATACCCAAATGATATAGTCCTGTTTGATGAAGCTGCTGATAAAATGCAAAGTCTTTTAGTAGCTCTGAGCAACAATGTCAGGATGTTTGGGATGCGTTTCTCCTCCTCTAAATGCACATTGTTGCTTTAGGATTGGCGTGCATCAACACCTGAACTAAGGATAGGGAGTGAAGTAGTCGAACGCGTTGACAACTTTACTTATCTTGGAAGTCTAATTAGCCCAAATGCGTTGGTGTCTGACGAAATCTCAGCACGGATTCAGAAAGTACGTTTGGCTTTTTCCAACTTACGTCACCTGTGGCGAAGGCGAGATATCCGTCTATCAATTAAGGGACGAGTATATTGCACGGCAGTTCGTTCTGTTCTACTTCACGGCTGCGAAACGTAGCTATTAAGAGTAGAAGATACTCGTAAGCTACTAATATTTGACCACAAATGCCTTAGAAATATTACTCATATCTGCTGGGATCTCCGGGTAAGTAATAGTGAGGTTAGACGCATGGTATTATGGAATGATGGTAAGTCAGTCGATGAGGTTGTCAATCTTCATCGACTGAGATGGTTGGTCCACGTGTTGCGTATGCCTGAACACGGATTAACACGACGCGCAATGCTGACTAGCGTTGGGGATGGTCGGAAGAAAGTAAGGGGCTGCCAAACCAAAACGTGGCATCATTCCTTGAAGTCACTAACTTCTAGTCTGAGTCATGTTGGTAGATGCAGACTACTTGGTTGGGGTTCGCGTGACCATCGTAACCAATGGTTGGAGTCTCTGAGTGACATGGCTCAGAATCGATCACAATGGCATAGGGCTATACGCTCTCTGTCTCCCCTTAAACTGTGAGATTAAAATTGCTTCGTATCGTTTTTCCCACGAACTAATTCTTTCTTCCCGTACTATATCCTTGTACATAATCTTTCTTTTTATATTACCACCATTGAATTAACTACTTCTATCAATTCGGTGTTCATCTTGTTGTGTTAATGAGGTATGGCAACTTGGACCGGTGTATGTATGTGCATGGTCCTACATTGTAGCTGACTGACTGAGATTTAACTGCTGTTTAATTGAAGGAGGCCTAATTATATTGTTTTTTTTGCTGGTCGAGTGAATTCGTCGTATACGATTGTCATTAAAATGTCTTTATGTTCACTCTGTAACCGAACAAAAGAATCTATCCTCATGAAGTGTATTTGGTATTAAGTGAAGTTGTGCATGTGAGAACCAATAAATACCTTTAAATTTTCAGACCAGTAATATTGTTCACGGATTTGAGTAATCATGTAAAGACACGAATTCCTGTTCTCTCATGGGCTTACTAAAATCTCTTGCAGCACCAAATTATACTAGGTGTTTTTTGAAAATAACTGAAGTGACATTAATATTTTGTGTTTGAATATGTATAGTGATCTAATGCTTTAACACACGTTCTTTTACTTAGAAAAGAGAATATCAAACCATCAAATAACAATATCGTAACAGCTACTCCTGTATCAAAAGAAGTTTTTGATGATGTTTCAAACTCTTCCGCCCATGATCCATGCTCTGTCTCTGAATTTCGTGTGCTTGCGGACATGGAAACAGCGCGACTACTTGCGTTATGCGGAGATTGGAATTGTGTTCTATCCGAGGAATGTGATAATATCCCAGAAAAAGGCAGGTGTTCAATTTTTACGGACATATATTTTTGTCAATCCTGTTTTGTCTTTTTATTTTATAATTTATTAATAAATGCCTAAAATATTATATTAAGCACGGCACCTTACTAGTTATAACACTAGACTTTTAATCTGTAGATCGCTAGTTTTAACCCCTCTCCTACTCGCTTTTTGATGCTGAAGACGGAGGTTTATTAGGAATACAGTGGTCTTGAGTGCTGTTAGACGTATGAGGGCGGTTATCACTTCCCGGTTGCCCACACCGTGGAAGGGTTGTTCTGGAGGTACCTGAAAAGGAAATTGGACTAGAGGTGGCCTTAGTGACCTGAGAGCGTGACCGCAGTGCCCAAGGGACAACTGCTTGAGGTCGGTCACACACGACCTTTTTATGGGTAATTTTTGTGTTAGCTCCGTACGTTTTGGGACCTTACCTCCGGAGACGGATATCCGTGGGATAAGGCGAGGTGTGTATTTTTAGGGTCAACGTTTTCTAACCCCACCCCTCCTTGTGGGAAGGCAGCACCACTGTCATGCTGATTGTCTGAAGGAAACACCTTGCTGCTGTCACACCTCTGTACAGTCAGCAGTACGACTTCGCCTTCGGACCTTGGGTTTGTTGCTTTTAGTTTTACCGCTCTTCAACCGACCTGTCTGACATGGTAGGACCTTGAGGAACAGTTGTTCCAGCCAGTATAGCTCGGTTGCTTCATCACGATAGGCAAGCCCGACCACCACGTCAAGGTAGCAACAACGGTCGGGTTTGATGCTGAGCAGTATTATTAACTCACACAAACCATGTAACTCAAAGCTGAGTGCACAGATTTTAAACTGGTACGTGAGTTGTATCAAGAAAGACACATTGTACGCATGAACTATATAAAATTTCAATCTTGTTCAGATGAAGCTCGAAAGATTTTTTCAAAAATATACCCTCTCCTTAAAACTAGTACTGTTACAGTGACATCGAATTTCTGTTGTTTTATATGTAAATTTTATTTCTAAACAGCATACTCAAGTATATTTTAATCTGAATTACAAGCTTCTAAATTTACCCCTTGTGTATGTGGGGGTCCTGTTGTCTACAAATCATGTATGTAAAAAAACGTGATCTGACTACGCATCACCTCACTAGTACAGTTCTGTGAATTCAATGTAATCCATTAGCTTTATTCAATTCCCTTTACTCTCTTTTTGTGTAAAATGCCTACTATTACTCCACCATTTCATTGTTAACAGTAAATGAATTCAAAGTAGCTTAATAGCCACGTACAGAATATACGTAGATGACAATAAACTACGCATATTATGTAAGAAATTAACATTTGTGATCTGGTAATTGAAGGTTGATTGCCTAAATTAATAAGTGAGCTATTGAAATTTCTGCACAAGTAACTAACAGTTGAAATGAGATCTAATAGATTATTGTTCGTAATTTTACTGAAGTTGTCTACACATTTTCTGTTGTTCTTTTCTCTGATCCTATATTTACTTGTCATACCTTGTCATACATTTCACCGGATGACCTAGATGATGAGCTCCTGAAACTGTACTTGTCTTGTAGTTCTCAGGCCTTTTTTCTCATTAATTGTTGTGATAAAGTGGATTGGTGTGTTTTTTGTGAGAAAAGTGGTGGTTAAATTAGTATAGTTTTAACCTAAACAATTTTGTATCATTTAAGTGTGATGCCTTCTAACTTCACTGCTTTACCTTTCTTTTCGCATCCATAGCACTTGACTCAATCAGGGCAACTGTTGGAAAATGTCAATTATTGTTGCAGAAAAAGTTGCCATTTTTCAAAAGCCTTATTGAAATGGCAGAAACAAGCCTTGGAAAATCTGACACACTGCCGAATAGTGCAACAGCACCAGAAGCCACTATAAATGATCTCTTAGGTTATTGGACCTTAGTAGCTGATGAAATCAGTTTATCCGATAGTGCTTTCGAACGTCTACGTGTTTGGCGTGATGAGTTACATTGGTCAATTGATCAGTGTCCTGTTACCCCAGCCAGGTCACAAATTGTTAAACGACGTGGTCGTCTATCTAAACAAATAAAACGCTTACCAACTCCAAAGAGTAATAAATCCAGAAAGTCTCAATCTGTCAGTGATGAAGTTTTAAATACGGATAGTGTAAATCCCTCTCTTTCAAAAAAGCTAGGTTCAACTGTTAAAGCAACCAAGGTATTTATTCTGTCTTTTATTTACATTAAATGGTTCATCTACATCGTTGAGTTGAATCCCAGATGTTCCAATCAAAATTCTCCACACCATTTAGATATTGATACTGTATATTCATAAGTACTAGGTATTCGCATTGTTTTTTTTTAAAATACCGTACGGAATCATGTTACTGAAATGATGTTTAATGGTTGTGCGGATATGTATGCTTAACCACGTATTATTATGTCCTGCGAAGCTGTAAAAAATTAGCTAAAAGCATAACCTTTAGTTCTCACATCGACTGCGGTAAATATTAAATTAAATAACTACTCTTCATTCCACAGAGTGTCATCTTTTAATCTTCCAAGGTCTCTATTTCCTTCAGTTATTCTGAGCATCGGTAGGTAGTTGTCAATATGAAAACCTAGTTGACTCGTAAATGTTGGTCGTATGCATGGCGTAAAACAACATTTCACTTGATAAATAAAGATTCTATGTGATCAAGTTACGAAACTGAACCTACATTCTAATTATACTAACAAATCGTAATGGTACTTCGGTGATAACAAAACACAATGAGTGGTTAAACTTCATTAGGTATGTTGGGTGCATGAGAAATTCGCATTTTGCATGGAATTATTTATCCGTTCTCTTACAACTTTAATGGTGACCTTGATTTGTATGTATTAAGTTGACTTTCGCTGTCTGGATCTCATCCATAAAGACATAGGTATCATCTTCCAGTCAACATGTTTAAACCATAGCCCGATACTACTTTTAGATCTATGTTTACGATCTGTTATCGTCGATAAAATTAAAATAATATGGGTAGACCTGGTAACTTTTTCTCTTGCTGGATTTCTGAAATAATGGATAAAAAATATCTCAATTGCATCTCTTCATGTGTCGAATCATATGTCCTTTGAAGAAAGCAATCAACTCCTTAAGAAACCCCTTTAATACTATATTCTTTCTACACAGGGTACATCCTCCGTAGAATAATGCAGATGATCTAAAATGTACGCCATTGAAAAATCGCATATACCTAAAGGCAATGACAATAACATGTATGGGTCTTGACTGAATTTCTATGGAATTTAGACATTCACACTAATGAATCATTGAGTTGTAACCTGCGTCATGTTCAGATCTTAGCTGTGATTGAATTCCATCAATTGAATTGTAATATACCTTTTGGTCTAAGTAATACAATGTTGCGATTCGATGGTTATGTTGTCAATTTTCCGATTTTGATACTGATGCACAAGTTTCTATACGTAAGCCAAATCAACTACTTGAGTGAGAAAATAGCTTTTATTGGCTAATCGAGTTAGCATTTATGTATACTCGTCCATATGTGTGTGTATCCATTAGAAAATTAAGCCACTAATCGAGTATATCTCATATTTTGATAACTTACACTTATTATTTGGCGGTGTCCGAGCAACCCGATGTATCGTAGGTTTGATGCTTGATGAACATAGGTAATGAACGAATGCCTTGATCCTACATACCATATTTGTTGATATTCATTGGTAGGGCTTGTCGACAGTTTTGTTCACTTCATTATTGCAAAGCTTTAACATGGATATTGTTTATTTGCCGTTAACATTCTCGATTTAAGGCTTTTTCTATTTCTGTTCACAAGTTTTCAACTATAATTTAGGTATGATATTTTGTAAATGGTACAGAACCATAGTATACAATTGATGTTTCATGTGAGAAAACTACCACATACGTTATCCAGCCACCGGTAACATATATTAATAGATGCCATGCGAAATGGAGTCCGTGCAAATTCAGTTGTAATATGTTCAGTATACTGTAATTTCTATGTGAAATTAATGGAGATGTTAGATGACGCTAACAATGCATTTGAAAGAAAATATGTAGGTCCTTATTACTATATGCGAGAGAAATACACCCAGATCTCTGTAAAGCACTACAGTTTAGTGCATTATCAAGTGTAAATGTTTCCAATTCATAATATGATCCTGTTGACTCAAAAGTCAAGTTTTCCACTCACTGTTTTCTTTTGGGAATTAAAGGATGTACAGAAAAAACCGGCGAAGTCTAGATTTGCTGAATTTCTGCGAGCTAAAAAGGCACTAACAGTGGAAGGTAAGCACAGTGTATATTTCTTTTATTTGCATTCATTTGTAAAACTGTTTCTGTTCGAAAGTTGTTCTGTTCAGCTCTTGCTGCTCTTTCTTAGACCTAATAAACGTACTTTCTTCAACTGCTTATAATTTTTGGAATGGATTGTAGTATATTCACTTATCTTACCACTCTATCAGGTTTTTATTATTGGTGTAGAAGATTTCTTGAAATTGTTCAATCCATAGTTCACAGTGTAGATTGACTTCAGTTAAACGACCATTAAAAACCGAGAAGCACTGGATGGGGTATCTACGATGTAAACTAAATAAAACTGAACAATATACACAAACTTTACTAACAATAGTCACATACTCACTAGTGAATAATTGCGAAAGTGAACTGCCGGAATTCTAGTGAGAAATCGTGATCAATGGAGTACAACCACAGTAGTTGTGAGACAACCATTACTAATGACAGTCGATTGTGGTCGTACAATAGTGCGAATTGACTGAAGTTACAAGTTCGTGCCATTGAACGTCGACTCATTGATCTGAAGGTTCATTGCATGCCATAAGACCCCCAGGTCCCGATTTCGATCTCTGATATAGTCAAGGATAAGTGAAAAAGCTGTTCAGTGCCTCTTACTTTGAAATGGTTTTCTAACTAATCAGTCTGTGATTGTATACTACACCCTTTTTTCAGCTGATATTAACGTAGATATTCATTCTGACGATTGGCCTAGTATTCTCTTCACCTGTATACCTTATTCTAAGTTTTTAAGCCAAATTCGAAAGCATATTTGCATATAATTTGGAAAATAACATTGTTATGGTTTTCGGCTGTTAATTTAAAAAACAGGACAGACATTCTTTGTCTGGATTCCAATAGACAGTTTTCTGTACTCCATCCGATCAAATAATTCTATGACACCTCTGAAATAGGGATGCACGCCGTCGTCTGCCTGCACCTCCACTGATCACAGCCTTGTTTAAGTAAGAGATAAGTTCCATCAGAAACCCTCCGAACTTTTCCATAAGGCTGCACGCTCGGACGTAGTAATCAAAGTTGATGCTCTTATATCCGAATGGGTAGGAAGGGTGTCTGAAAAAAGACATCTAGGGTAGTTTTTCAACATAACCGAAAACATAGATAGTTATGACCCCGTCTGCTTTAGTTTTGCTCAAACAACCATTTAGTGCTAGTAAATACCAACTTTAAATATGAGAAGAGACATTATCTGATATGGTGATCCTTCAACATATACTCAACTAAACCCAGAGAAATCGCTACAGGAGGACTTCAGTTTGAAAATGAAAAGGTCTACTTAACAAGAAACTAGCTAAACACGTAATCAGTCATGAAGATAATGCTATTCTCCAATCAGCTAGCTGTAAATTCATCGGTTATATTTTGTAACTTAAGTCAAAAGGTTAAAAAGTACCAACGGATTTTGAGAACATTTATAACTAATGGGTTTTATGACAAATCGGTTGATGGGACTGTAAATCTTTATCTACTGAAGTGACTGGGACGTGTTACATATTCTCAGTCACTCTAACCCAAAGTTCAATATTGTCTGACGTAAGAGCCGTTTAAAGAAAAGCCAGGATTGAGCAAATTAAGACGAGATTTTAGTTCACAATTTCATTGTCCGTTGATCAGAGCGGCTTCGGGACGTGCAAACTTCCAGGTTGGGACTTAAAAAAAATAATTGTTACTTATGGTTTTGGTTATCAAGTGACAATGCCCAAAATCAAGCTGCTGTGACGCATATGCTTTCATTCTTCTTTTGTGTATCGTAGTTTCCAATGTTATTCCAGTCTTTAATCCTTCTCGAACCATGTTTAGTTTTCCTTAGCATCAAATTGATATTATTATTATTCCGACTAACTAGATAAATTCAGAACACTTGTATTTACCCTACTACTGTGGAATCAATCTGAAATAGTTTATTTTGGCTGATTAATGAAATCGTCATTTCCATATCAAAGAATCTCTTTATCCACTGATGAGTCGGTTTTCGTAATGTGTCATTCCATGATTTACTACTGTATCAAATGAATCCATAGTTTTGATAGGCCTTTCATCTGCGTGGATTTTAGTTTTACAACTTCAATGTTTCCCAATCAGAATTTACAAATGATTGACCATTGAGCCATGATGACTTGCCTGGTGGAACCCATTATCGATAAGAGTTTTTCTTAAGAGGTTGAATTCGTCATCTGTGGCATCGGTGAATGCGAATTCTTTGTATTCGTATAGCAAAAGATATGATTAAAGTTTTCCTTTCCTTCTCAACTTTGCGATTAACTTCATTAACTGAGATAAAATAGATCATGTATAGGTATGATTACATAAATAAGTTTTTATTCTATCCCGTTTTCGTTTATTCTCATTTCTCCACAGCGACATCTACTGATCATGGTCAACATCAATCTTATCACCAAAGTGAAAATATTGTTGATACACTCTCACCTCTTGGTTTACATCCAGTTGATAGGAATTTCACTATTCAAAAATAATAGAGAAGTAAAAAATTAACGTATATTTTTATTTTGACTGAATTGTACAAACAATTACTACTTATTTTACAGTTGTTAGTCATGATTGTTCACGGATTGACTGACATTTTCGTAAACCAAAAATCTGTCCCTCTATCTCTCGCTTTCTCTTCCCACCAGTTTATTGTTTTCTTACTAAACGTTTATTCTCTGCTTTTGCCTCGTTGTCATTTATGTTGTTTTTAGTAATTATTGTTACCATTATCGTCATTATTCTTATTATCATTACTGCTTATTGTTCATCAATACTGTGTTTTATGGTTTGAGAAAAATCAGATGCGTTAATATCATTAATATAAAAACGTACGATGAAATATACTTTACTATTATGTCATTATTTTGTGATTTACTGGGCTTAAAATTTGTGTAGTAGTAGTAGTAGTAGTAATAGTAGTATAGACACTGTATTCAAATGCCTATCACTATTTGTTTTAGTTAGAGAAACCTTAAATTTTTAGGAAAACATGTACAACGTACAGCTTATGAAAATATAAAAATTTCAATCATCATAAGAATATTGTTATTGGTAATGATTGTTTTTATATATCTTAAAGATGAACTAACAAGATATCTAGATTTAGTCCTATAGATTATTCTGTGAAATGTTCTGATGATCACTAAAAATGTACCTGGAAACTGGTCAGAATTCTAAAGATGATCCCCAAATGCCTTGGTATGGCCGAGAGTCGGGTGGGCCCGCCCTCCCTCTCGAAATGCTCTCACACGACCACGCGTATACAGCCTCTGCTAGAGAAATCCTACTCACTGCCTTCTCGTGGCGGGGGTGTTGTTTGCGAAAATGAGAGGACGAAAAGCGAATGTCCGGCGCTTTAACCGGATTCCAAACCAATGGTGCACATGGGCTCCAGTATCCTGCGGGAACAAATGGCGTATGAACCAATTGTTGGTCACCGGCTTCCATGGGACTGCATCTCTTCACGTTGCTCCATTGCGTTGTGGGTCAGACCTTTAGGTCCAAGGCTCGGGGTGTGGCCCCCTAAGAAAACCACCTGCTCCGGTCTGGGCACCCTGGCAGTATCCCGGCCCTTACACAAATCGAATGGTTTATGCGGCGCATATGTATTTGGTGCCTCCTTGTACCAATGTTTATGTGTTTAAATAAATATGTTGCGAAATGGATAGATCATAGAATACTTGTCTGATCTTTTCGAAAGTATCGTGAACTAGTTTGATGGTAACATTCTCACTGCTTTTCTTCCATGCCACTAGAGAATCGAGTATGATAATTCAAACAGTGTTTAAAAGCTAACAGAAGAGATTATTTTTTCACAACTAGTGGTAAAACTGGAACGATCAAGTTTGATAAAAGTTATAAACCGAATAAGCGATTCAATTAAAGAACTAGTTAGTGCTATGAAACAGGTATTAAGGCATTTGTAAATATGTTTACACCGCCTACGCCAAAAGTGATACTGCTTTAGGGTTAGCATCGAAGAGTAATGTAGTCGTACATTAACTGGTTAGCAAGTACATGGCCCATGTTTATGAAGTATGACCCCCTGCTCCTAAATATGAGATGTCAGCACATTTTTCAGGTTTATAGAGCACAATTCTTAAAATCAAGAACTTACTTACCCATAAGCTTGTTAAAGCACATAGTGAGCAAAAGGTTATTAATCTCGCTAAGAACTTACATCTTCCTACTTATGTTTGTGGGGTTTCATTTGATGACAGTCTAACAGTATTATTAATCACCTTATATAAATAGGAATTCCAAACTATTGTCACGGTTCCCTAACGTCGCATAATTTAAAAGGTTATACTAAAGTAGATTAACAGAATTCAGTCTGATATACAAACAGGATATGTGTGCTATCGCATCACAGAGTTTCCCTTACCAAAATGGAATGTTGGTAAAAACATGAATGGACTGTCTGTGCAGTTTTTCCTAAATATATGTAACTACTAACAAGTAGTTAGTGAATAGTTACAAAAGTTTGATCTCAGCTGAGATTCACCACATACAGTCTGGTTTCTGATTAATGAATTTTACCCCGAATATAAACTATCCAAAGTTTATATTTCCTATAAATCAAATCTAAATCGCACAATGTTGCGACCCATTTATATCAGATAGTAAGAAGACTACTTATATCAAGACAATATGTTAGGGCAAAGCATTTTGAATACTAACTAGTCAAGATATACGAACTCAAAGCTTGACAAATAGGAACATATGAAAAACAATATTGTTGATATCACAGAATTTTTCCCAATATTCAAATTGTGGACTTAATATTAGATACAAACGTCTTCTAATATATAAAGGAGGTTCAAATATTCGTTTGACTTAACTTTCAACACATCATCCTATTCTCACGTTCATACATTACTACATAGATTGTTCATAGGTCGGTTCTACAGTGCGTTTCTAATATATGTTTAACGATAGGAAAGAATGAAGGCTTATCACATACACTTAGTTTGATTTTGCAACCATTCAGGTAATTCTTTAACTGGCGTTAGTAGCATATCACGATTAGTCCTATCTATGTATGTGATTCGACACATGTATGTGAATCGACGAACACAGTAGAACATAATGCAATCCTTTATAGACTGTTAGGACCTCTAGTTGATTGTAGAGTTTGTCTATTCAATTATCCTTATCTTGATCATGTAAAATACTTAAAGTCAGCGTAGACTTTCAGGTACAGTAGACCTCAACATTTTGCGATCTCTCTGCTAGTTTATGAATTTTGCTATCGATTACGCAACATTACTTAAATGAGCAGCTTCACTTCATCTAGATGCCGTAAATCAAGATAAGATAACCCGGAATATGCTGATACATATTTGTGCCAAGTTTAACACGAAACTAGACCTGTAGAATGGTTTGTCTAGATTCTATAGATGGTATTCAATTTGTGGATGGATGTACAAGATAATTTGTTCTAATAGCCTTTTCTGTCCTTTGTAATAAGCACATGATAACCCTCTTGAATAAACGAATAATAAATTACCAGTTACGGTTCTACGCTGTTTCTAGTTGTCTTTTCCAAATCGTCTACTCTAAGATTTCAAGGCAGGTAAATTACTTCTGAAAGAAATGACTGAAATTACAGAAAAAATCCCTTGTTTAATGCTAAAACCAACATTCTTCGATAAAGATATAAATTGAAATTCACGGACTAAGGGAATCAACATCAAAGCACACAACTGTTATCATTTAATAATCTTGAAGGGAATAATCTTTAGTATACATTTTTCACTTATACCAACTCATCAGAGTTAGCAAATATTGATTTTCAAAATATCAAACAGCTTGTTATTTATTGAATAACATATATATCTATCATATTCATGCAATAGAATCTTTCCTACTTGAGTGAATTAACTGTAATGTCGATAGAAAAGTTCAACTATATCTCATAACAGTATCATTTCTAGTTCAAGGTTACGCGAAAAGTTCTTTATATTCAAGTCATTCGAACATCCATTTTAAGACAGTGAATTCTACTATGTAAAAGAACTACTATATATAACCTAGAAAAGAGTACTTTTATTTTTTCTATAATCATCGGTATGTAGTAATTAACGATGGATTGTAAGAGAAATGCTAATTTATTCATTGTACTTTCTATCTTAATATGGTATAATGACTTTTCATTCTCTGTTACATTCTTCTATCACCCTCCCTCTCATGCAAGAGAAAAACAAACAGATACACGTGATTACGAATTCGCATGGTTTCAGTCGCTTATTTTCGTAAAAATAAGAAATTCTATTCATAACGCGTGAACAGAAAATATGCATATAATTTAGATGCTAAACGAAGGGCCCAAAAGATAAATGTGTTCAATTACCTTATACACATGAAAACATCACACATCGTACTAAAAATTCCACTTAGGTATCACCATGGTGATTATTATTATTTTCCCTTATCTTCATACCTTTTTTTCAACAGAAATATTGATCATCTGAGACCCATGCGTTCATCTTTTTCGACCTGATTCCACATGTAACATTCGTTTCTGAATTTATTTATTAATCTTAACGATACTAACTGATGATTGGATGATATTATTGTAAATATAAATGATTCTTCAAAATTTACAGTTCACTAGGTCATTCAATATTGATCCTGACTTTGTTAGTTTGTGGTGTTTAAACGAACTGATGATACCTTTGTACTTGTTGAATGATCGATTTCGAATTCCAAATACAACACATTCGTTTGTGCTTGTGTCTTACTTCTTAATTCAATTGCGTTATTTCTGGGACTCTTAGTTCGTACTATAATTCAAATAATTCAAAATATTATATAGTTCTAATAGACTTAATTAATTGAATGGCCATGATCTACTGCCTATATTATTTCTTCTTGCACCATTCCTGATCTGTGACTCTTCACTCAGCCTTTGGACAGTTAGTCTAGAGTTATACAATCCTACTTCTGAACTCAACTAAATATGGTATTCCTCACTACTACTGTTACTGCTATAATCTTTACTAACTATCTGTTGGATTAACTCACGTTGCCTGAGTATTGTGTGTAGAAGATCTAGGTATCAGCATCACACGATTCTGATATATATATATATATATCACATGAATAAGGCTCCATAGAAATTCCTACTCTTCTCAACTGTCAATCGGAACAGAAATGCAAAATGAGTTGTTACAAGAAATTTCATTATTCTAGTTCACAATATATGTGTGTTTATACAAATAATCCATATGATCACTATGGACTTCAATTGATAAGTTACAATATATCATTAGAAAATCGTGCTGTTTTAAAGCACGAATGAATCATTTGTAGTTGATTCATTGTTATTTCTTTTAATCGATAAAATATATCAATTTTACTACACTAGTGATTATATCACTAAACTGATTTGGTGCAATCCAAATGAGAAAAATAAGACAATAAACAAAAAATTTATTTTCAAACCTTAAAGTAGATTAAAAGTTGCATCTCAATTCATTAAGTTTTATAACATTGATTCACATTGTTTCTTCAAAGCATGGGACTCCTTATTAGTGTGAACCTATGACCCCTTAGTGGATTAATCTCATGGACTCTTAACCTCCAGACCATTGGGCGGACATCCAACGATGTACATATCTAACATCAATCTTGAAAACCCTTCTATACTAGTAAAAATCATTTGCTCACTGGTGATTTACTTCTAGATGCGATTCCAGGACTTTCAGTGAGCAGCCGTGATCAGTGAAGCTGAACCATATCGGTACAAAATGAGAGAACCAATTCTACTTCAGTATGATATTCATTCCGTATAACACTGGTCGCTACATAGTGAACCAAGTACACATGGTTAATATACATGATAATTCGGACAGAAAATCTAAAACGGAAATTTACTGCAATATTTAAATGGTTAACCTGCGTTAGATAACCATTAAAAAGCAAGAAGCACTGAACACCTGTTTCATCAAAGTATGGGACTCCTCAGAGTTCCTCTCACGACTTCGTGAACTCAAAGTAACTTTCGATGTAAATTAGTCGATAACCCAGTGGTTTGAAAACTAAGTGTCTTTTGAGAACGCCGAAGGTTATATGCTCGAGACCAGTTAAGATGGTGGATGTGATCTGCTGAAGTGTCCAATACTAGGACAAAACAGCTGTTTAGTGTCACTCGGTTTCCGACGGTTATCTGAATAAAGTTAATCTGTGATATAAAACTACAAAATAAACAGCCTCCAAAATTCCATATGATAAAAGGATTGCGAGTATTACAATAATGTAACAGTTGCTCATAAGTATTAGAATTAGATTACTTTCAATATGACAGCCCACAACTAGATGTACAAAAAGAGAATAGAGACTGTAGTGTTTTACAGTCGGAGTCTGTATATACATTTGACTCTATATATTATATCAGTGAAGTTAGATGTTTCAGTAACGGGATTTGAATTGTGACTTCATTTCACAATATTATAAAACTCAGACAGAGTAATCAACAGAGTGTTTGTTTATAATTAAGAATGACTAAAGAAATTTTTTACAAGTAGCAATCAATTCTCTCATTTTTTTAGGTTAATAGGCTATAAATTCATTCAACTAATAGATAGATAAATCAACATCAGAGACAAGAAAGCAGATTGTCCATTTTGTTAATAAACCAACACAATCAATTCATATGATCTTATGTAAAATGAAAGATATGACAGTAAAGGAAAATAAATGAAACACGAGCCCTAAAATAAATCGCATTAAATCTAAGAAACATTTTGTTTTAAAAAAATTGAAAGTCCCGTTTATCTACACAAATATATGGCACCAGTGAGAGGACCCGATTCGCTATCATATGTATAAATGTATATAAACGATTTTGAATGTAAATTTGGTTGAGAGAATGGTAAAATACCAGCTCAAGAAAACACGGAGAATGCCAGAGTAGTACAATATTCATATCAATCTGTAATCACTGAAGAGATTGATAAAGATCCAATTTATTAATCCATGTAGAAAAAATCAATCAACCATTATGGTCATCGGCCAATAAGACATAGGAGTCAACCGGTGCATAAGAACACAAAGATAAAATTTGTGTAGACACGTAGTCAGCACTAAAGTCATCAGAATAAATTGACTAAATACTTACAGATCAATCAAATTGCTCACTTCTACTTAAGGTAAATGTAGGAAGTAACTACAACAAAATTGATCAGTTACATGGATTAGTCATGTTTACTTAACTAGTTTAATTTCATGACTGGTAGTTAGATGAAACCAGAGTAATAACCAGTCTGGGATTAAGAGAGTCTTTTATGGTGGGCTTTTAACTCAATTATTATTACAAACACAAAGTTCAGCGAATAGGTCTCTTTTCAACTAATTTATTATCAAGCTTTACAATCGTACATATACATGATTTTTTTCTCTGTCAAAGTATTATTTCCGTGAGAACATGTGAACAAGGAATAAACATCATAATGTAACAGAAAGATTATAATACTAGATTACGTAATATGAATAATGGTTCAGGCTTATTGATTAGGAGTCAACTATAGGCATTATTGTCCAAAATGACAACTGAAGTTTTTCAATTACACAATCCAGCTGAGAGAAACTAATGCTAAGTAGTGATTTCACAAAACTATTTGTAAAACTACACTAGTCCGTCAGTTAGTGATTTATATCAGACTCGAGTTCAGTAAAGCATAATATATACCATACGTAATACATACCATACTGAACATTATTACAATCATTATGATCAGTTTATCTTTAAACATTTAACTATATACGTATTTATTTATTTATCCCTACAACATCAAATACATCATGTGCCTCTATGCTTCAACTGATATTCAACATGTCAACTAAACAGTTAACTATTAAAATCACACAAATCAAGATAACAAGGTTACCTAAACACATGATTATTCATTGTTCAATAGGACTTGAAAAGTTTACATTAATTTATGACACTTAAATTCATATATGTCATCTAAACCTTATCAATAATACTTTTTTTCTTGGAAAAACTAACATGATAACGAACTATAAAAACATCCCATGTTATATCATCATTAGCCAATCTTCTACACATATGTATTTCTATTTAAAACAAGCAATTTAGGAAATTTTGTTAGTATTGTAGCAGTAAATAAATCCCGAAAATCAATAGCTCTGTAAGTTTTCGACATTGGATGCTGACCACATTAGTTTTAGTGCACTTACCTAGCTCAAGGCGCTCGGTCATGCATCCGCACCAGATCACAAGTGAGAACGCCGTGCTCAACATCCTCTGCAATCTCTAGCCAGATTAGATCAGTCGATCCTCGATATAGTGATAGCCTATCAAATATATCTTCGAACCTCCTCGTTTCTGTCTTTTGATTTCACTTGGTGGGTACGTTTCACATTAGAAGGTGTTACTGGTTAAAGCGTTGTTGAAAATTCAAATACCTGTGGCATCTTCAGTATATTTCTGATTTCAGTCAAATTTATCGAAATTCATTTCAAGTATAAAACCTAAAATACTACTTGTTTCATATATAAATAGAATCTTTAAAATATAAGGTTAACTTTCTATTTAAATTTTTTCGCATTAAAACTCATCGATCGATCAGTTTCATATTTATATAGTGAGGTTTCTACAGTTACATTGTCTGTGATGTGTCTCGTCTATTGTCTCTTTCTAGTTTGTTTATACTATTATTAATATTATCAGTGTTAGTGGAGGGGAGAAATTAAAACATCTTACTCCTTATAGGTAAGAAATTGTTTATAAATCTTGTCTACACTTACATTTTTATTCAATATTCTCAGATATAGTTATAAAAACTGTTTCTTTTTCTTTTTGCTAAAGCTTATCTTTATTGATGGATCATTTATGTGAACATAAATCTTAGTTAAAAGTACGGATTAGATTAATTACAGTAATAGAAACCGTATAAATTTCATAAACTTCAGTATTTATAATCTGCAAAGTCTCTAACTTACAACCAATTCAAAATGAACATAAGCTTGATGTAGGCATATGAATTGTCATACAGTTCGACAGGTTAGGTAAAATATACAGTTTTCCTAAATATGGCTCATTAAAGTGAAAACAATAAATATATGTAGTATATTTCATTCCACCAATAAAATGAAGAGCAGATACCTAAGATGATACATTTTGTTAACATAACAATATAACTGAATAATATCAGAAGGGCTTCTGTGAAGATTGTAGTAATTTCAATGGTTGAGATCATGAGTCAATTAAAGCCAAACCATCATGGAAAACCTAGATGCACTGGATGGTCGTTTCGTGGATTGGTTGAAGTTGGACATGAACACCGTTGGATGCCGGCCGGCGCAGTGGTCTAGAAGTTAAACGCTCGCGCGTGAGACTGGTAGGTCCTGGGTTCGAATCTCGCGAGGCGGGATCGTTGATGCGCACTGATGAGGAGTCCCACAAGAGGATGAAACAGCCATCCAGTGCTCCCAGGTTTTCCATAGTGGTCTGGTTTCAAATGATATATACATTCAGCTCTTAAATTTACCTTTGGAATTCAAATTAATTTTTATGCTTGTGAAAAAATGAAGATCCTATCCATTATGCACTGGATGTTATTAAGGAATTTGATAGATAAGTACAACTTTTAGTTTAAATTAGAACAGAAATACTTTTTTGTTATCGAGATTTTAGTTGTCCCTATTTATGGTGCAATGTCTGACATTTTCAAGCATTTTTTACGTTCATTTACTGAATCAAAGCTGTTTAGAATAATATAATTTTCACTAGGGATTTGATTTCAATGATCTAAAACTATCTACATATGTCTTCTATCAACATTCCGTTGTAGAGTATGCCAAGTTGCTGGATGAAAATAGAAAATAAGGTGAAAGTTAAGGCTTGAAACGAAATTCTCAGTGAAAATTATGTTTTTACATCAAGCACATACCCATTAAATAAACAAAGAAATGCCTGAAAATGCCTGATATCACATGCATATTGAAAATTAGAAAATGAGTGAGCTACAAATCCATAAACATTTATCCTATCTTATTGAATACAATTTTCTAATATTTGTGTTTATCTGTTTATTTAACACTGTTTGACAAATAGTGGATCAGTAGTATTAGAAAGTTTAAAGATCTATGAAGTTAATTCAACTTGATATGTCTTTGGAGTCAAATCAAACTAACAAATCCTTCCCCAATACACCCAAGTTTTCTTTGACCAAACATACTTCACCGATCCGCTGGTTATTTTCCTATAGAACAATGAGAAGACGGAGTTTATCTGAAAAATGTGATGTATTTGCACTATACATTTCGAACAATCTGGTCACATATATACTTGTCAGGGTATTTTATATGAAAATTAATAAAGGTCAATTAAATGAAAGTTCAAGTAAAAAAGTAACAAAGGGGAAAGAAACAAGTTTACATCATATAGAAACAATAAGAAATTGTCGCATTATCCTAGGCCATAGAATGACTTAAGGATTACCAAAGTAAATTCAAAGATACGACAAATTGTTTTTATACACATAAATTTACGAATAGCCAAGGCTTCAATAAACTTGAGAATTCATCCTTGACGATTTCTATACAACGTCCTAAAAGCTGCATTAACGTCAATTTTGTGCCCCGTTTCAATTATATGTTTCGCTACCGATGAACCTGATTTTCTACCTCCCACATTGATCGAATCATTTGACACACATTGATTTTGAAGCCATCTAGGCACATGTTTAATGACCCTTGATTGCAATGTTATTTTTCTCTCAATCTGAATATTTTATTAGAAAATAATATGGAAGCAAGTATACAGAAATTTTGAAAAACACATGCTTTTATACAAATAACATTACCAATTTCCATATTATCCTGGTTTTCCTAAATCTGGTAAGAGGACAAGACAACATCTTCACACATACGTATTTCTCCAGTTTCACATTAGAATCTTCCTGAGATGGTGAAGAAGATTTGTAGCTCAGGTGGATGATTTGGATGGAATTTTGATAGAATTCTGATAGATTCTTCTTCCAGGTTTTCCATGGTGGTCTAACTTTAATTGACTCATGAATTCAACTATTAAATTACTAAAATCCCCAGTGACTGGTTTCAAGAGGTATTTCCTGTAGTTCTAGTGGGAAGCCGTGACCAGTGGAGCTCAACCAGGTCTGTTGTGAGATAGTAACTCACTGAAGACAATGGTAGATGTGTCGCTCAATTTCGTGGATTGGTTGAAGTTAAACATTAACATCGTTGTATGCCGACTTAGTGGTCTCAATCTAGATTAAAACCTTGACAAGATGACTGACTGGTTTAACCTTGAGGCTAGAAACGTGTTAGTTTGAAGTGAGACTAAATGCACTGAGTAGAATGACGAAAACTATTCTATCACCTGATTGATTGACAAACACCAGAGAGAGAGAAGACGAGTCAACTGGAAAACTACTCGACTTATTCCCGACTTCGATTCGCACTCCAACTCGGCTCCAATACAGATCAGTGAAAAAAGGTACATGAATAAATAGATGACTAACATGACCCTTGGTGGACTCTCAGACCAATCCGCCAAAGCTCCAAAGTAAAGCTTCGTCTAACACTGTTGTGAGTCACTCACAGGACTCTGTTACAATAAAAGCTAATCGTAAGATACCAGTAGTTAATATACAGGATCTATCGTCACGGTCGAAAGCTGTTAACACAGTTTCAAAGAAAGCTAAACCCCTACCTAGTTTAATTATTTGGAATCTAGAGGAGTCGAAAGATAACGACCCTGCTAGAAGACATGCACATGACCTGCAGTTAGTGGAGTCTGTGGTAAGAAATGTACTACCTGAAGAGGTTCCAGGGGTACATATTACAAAAGTAATACGACTTGGTAAATGGGTTGGAGGCGAGACCCAACCAAGAAGAATCCTGAAGCTGGTTCTCGGAAGTTTCGAAGAAAGAGACATATTATTGAAAAACGCACCAAAACCTCGTGACTCAAATATCCGTATTCGACCAGATTGGCCGCTTGAGGATCGAATCAAGTGGAAGAATGCTCTTACGGAGTTGAGGACTCGCAAGTTAAATGGCGAAAATAACCTTACCATTAAGGGTTTTCGGGTAGTCAGGTCCTGGAAGCCAATGCTTCCGAGGCCTGTATGGGTAGAACGATTGATTGCCAAAACACCTTAAGTGTGTGCTACACGAACGCTCGTAGTCTTAGAAATAAAACGTCCGAGCTAAGTCTGATGGTGGAAGAATTATGTCCCGATATCATCGTTGTTACAGAAACTTGGTTCACAGTAGATATAGACTGTTCTCCGTTCACTGCAGGCTATATCTGTATTAGAAGTGATAGAGTTTCAAGTTGCAAAGGGGGAGGTATAATATTATACGTTAGGGATCACTTTCGTATACAATCAACCATATCGGAGGCTCATATCAGTGGCACATGTGAGGTTGCATGTTGTAAGATTAAATCTAGAAGTGGGTTAGTGACTATAGGGGGAATACACCGTAGTCCGTTTTGTCTTGCTGACGACTTTATCCTAAGACGCATCTGTTCTTGGAGTATGGCAGAATGTTGTCTCATCATTGGGGACTTCAACGCACCGCATATCAACTGGATAGAGCTTACAGCTCCAGGTAGTGGTTTCGATAGCGACCTTTTATCTACCGTTATTCAGTGTACGCTTGTACAATGTATCACAAAACCGACACATATTGATTTCAATCATGATCCGTCACTGCTGGACCTCGCCCTCACCCACCACTCTGAGGATGTTTTGATATTCAGCACCTTCCCCCCACTAGTTAACAGTGATCACGTTGTAATTCACTTTAAGTTTAGGACACATGGTATACAATTCGTACCTGCTCCACCCCGTCCCAATATTTGGCGAGCCAATATTCCGGCGATCAGAAACTGTGCTATCTCGACTGATTGGTCGGTCGACGCGGATGGATCGATCGAAGACGAATGGAATAAGTTTAAGGCTACATTCGAGTCCGTAACGTCGCCGTTTATCCCATGGTCAGCAAGTAAGCTATCACATTGCCCTCCATGGATTAATAAGGAAACCCGGAAGCTGTTAAAGCGTAGGAAACATTTCTGGGACTTATTCTTGTTGACAGGTCATGAACCATTTAAGCGTGAGTACCGAAACTTCCGTAATATCTGTAAGAAAACCATAGCCAAATCCCGTACCACTTACGAACGACAGTTAGTATATGACAGCCGTACTTGTCCGAAACGATTGTTTTCGTATGTTAAACGGCGGACGAAACGTAGTGATGGTATTCCCCCGTTACTGTTACACGAAAATTCAGAATTACTAGCTGAATCAGATCGAGCAAAAGCTGAGACTTTTTCAAAATATTTTAGCGAAGTCTTCTCTACGTTTATTGTACCAAATACTTGTCCCACTCACACCGAGATACCAACCATTGGATCTGTACAGGTGACTGAGGAAACTGTCCTTCAGTTGATAACTAACCTCAAACCTGGTAAGACACCGGGCTCTGACGGGTTACATCCACGATTGCTGTCATCTCTTGTGGACATTATTTCAAAACCGCTCGCGACACTCTTCAACATGTCCCTTTCACTCGCTCAACTCCCTAGAGATTGGAAGGACGCTATAGTCAGTCCTATATTCAAGGACAGTCAGAGACATATAGTATCTAACTACCGGCCTGTTAGTCTAACTAGCATAGTCGTTAAGTTACTTGAAAAGATAATTCGGGTTAGGTTGCTAAGCCACATAGATTTACACAATCTGTTAGCTCCTGAGCAACACGGATTTCGTAACAAGCGTTCATGCTTGACTAACTTGCTTATTGCGAGGGAGGATTGGACAGCAGCCCTAGATAACGGTCTGTCTGTCGATGTGATATTCATAGATTTTAGCAAAGCGTTTGACAAGGTTTCACACGTAGGTCTTATGCAGAAGCTCACGAGCTTCGGAATAATAGGTACTGTACATGCGTGGATAGGAAATTTCTTATGTGACCGCAGACAGAGAGTGAGGGTTAACGGAACGCTATCCGATTGGAAGCCGGTCAAAAGTGGTGTACCCCAAGGCACCATCTTAGGCCCCCTGCTCTTCCTTCTCTACGTTAATGAGTTACCGCTGTTACTTAGGTCGTCGACATTATTGTTTGCGGATGATGTAAAAATCTGGAGAACAATGAAATGTGCGGCTGATCGTCTGGATCTTCAAGCTGACTTAGACGATTTAGTTAGATGGGCTCGAGAGTGGGGCTTAGAAATCAATGCTAGGAAGAGTGTACTAATGCACATCGGTCACGGTAATAGTTACCGTTATACTATTGAGGGTAAACCTCTTCCATGCGTTCAAGAGCATAAAGACTTAGGAGTAGTATTAAGTCATGATTTAAAAACAACTACGCATTGCAATGCAGCCGCTGTCAAAGGTTTTCGTGCATTATGGTCACTTCGCCGAGCGTTCAAATCTTTTGACGAGGAAACGTTTCAAATTTTATATCCCACCTATGTAAGACCACACTTAGAGTACTGTATCCAAGCAGCTAGCTCATGTCTGGTAAAGGATACTAACTCCCTTGAGCGTGTCCAGCGTGTGGGAACGAAATTAGTGAAGGGTCTTTCCAGACTCCCTTACGATGAGCGTTTAAAACGCCTAAATCTTTTCCCCTTGTCGTATCGTAGGACACGAGGTGACCTTATACTGGCATTTCGTATCTTTAATTATGATTTGGGTGTTAATATGTCTTTTTGCTCCCTCCAGCACTAATAATCTCCGCGGTCATAGAAAGAAGGTTCATAAACCAAGATCTAATAAACTTAAAGTGGGGTTCCGTTTTTCTCATCGAGTAGTCAATCATTGGAACCCCTTACCCGAACAAGTGGTATCAGCCCCATCAGTGAATACTTTCAAGGAGAAGTTGGACCTTCACTGGAAAGCAGTGCGTCAGGATTAATACAGGTTCATCAACCTACTATCCTTATTACTGAAGACTGAAGACTGAAGACAATTAAGAAAGTACGATTATGTCCAAAACTGAGGATTAGGGTAGAAAAATAGGGTAGAAAACTTTACGTTTAAATTACAATAGCTTCGGAACGAAAAAAGGGTATGGTAGTCAATCATACATCAAACAAAATCTTATGGCTTGTAGAATAAACTAGGGACAAACATAAATGTTGGTATTTTACAAGTTTTGTATTCAGTGAAATAACATCCACAAAAATAGCTTCCATTGTTTGTCATCGCTTCTTTGTTTCTCTGTTCACATCAATAATAAAGATCATTATTAAAAATTGATAGGCTTGTTACTCAACGGATGAAAATTATTCAAAACTATGTATATCTATGACAACTGATTTCATAGATGTTGATGCCCGTTTGTACTACACATTTATTTCATACAAAAATAATTAAGTAACAGGGATTAGGAAATGACAGAAATTTTCTTCTCTACAAACTGCTAATTTCATCACAAACTATTCTTTCATTTTAAATTCAACACATACAAATATCTCTCTAAATATAGCATCAACCACTTTGCTCAAAACAGCTATATGAGACAACATAATTTTGTTTGTAATAACTGTTGATTTATACTCCAACAAAAAAATCATTGCTTTTATAAATCCGAAGTTGGTTTCCCGTTGGACGTTTGAAACTGGGTCTTCGTTAATTCAGGGAAAGGGATGGGCAGAGGGTAGGGAGAAATGAAGCAAACGGAGAAAATCTCTTACCTTTAAAATTTTATTCCCATACGCTTCAAACTATTCCCAAACTTGAATATTACATCACTATTAAAAAAAGTAAAAATGGAAGATCTTTAAATAGAAATGTTTACTAAATCTTTTTTCTTCAAAATTGAAGCACTTCATATTGTTTTTTGTTTTAGTTCCATTAACTAATAGGAGATACTGATGAGAGATAACACTCAATAAACAATAAATTAATTGAAATAAATAAATTAGAACTTTATTTATTCTTAACTAGTAAGTTGATCATTGAAATTTAGCATTTCAATCGAAATAAAACTATTATCTGTTATATAGGCTTTGATCTCATCAAATTCAGTCACTCATCCAGTTATGATCTTTTTTACTAGTATGGGGGTTGTGGAGATTATTAAGTTTTTTTATTGAGATCATGAACCGATTGATGTTCAACCACCGTTGGGAACCTAGAAGAACTGAACGGCCGTTTAGTCCTATCGTGGGGTTCCTCAGCAGTGCGAATCCACAACCTTGCTCGCGGTATTCGAACCCAGGGTCTTCGGCCTCGTGCGCGAACGCTTAACCTATAGACCACTGCGCCGACCAGCATCCAATGGTGATAGTGTCTAACACCAACCAATCCACGAAATTACTCGACCATCTTCCATTGTACTGAGGTAGATACCTGTCTCTGCTCGACACGGATTAGCTCCACTGGTCACGGCTTCTCACTAGAACTCCGAGAATCCCCTCACGAAGCTAGTCACTAGTGAGCATAGTTTTTTTTAAAAAGTCAGTCAATGTTTCAGTTTAATCAAAATGATTATCAAAAATAAACGAAAATCTAAATAAAAACACTTTATTACGAAATTGTAATGAAATAGATATTCTCTGATAGTATATTGATCTATATCAAAACAAAACAAAAATGACTGAGATTTGAAGTGGAAATCAATAGGGGATTATTATAGATTATTGTCCAATTGGTTTCACTGGTAGAAGTGTTACACTTTAGTTTATCATGAACTGATTTTATTGAACATTTACATTTTGTATAGAAATTTATTCAAATGAAGTAATCTCAAGTAAAATAGTGTAAAATAATAAGCTATTGACAGTTTTATTATTAAAACCAGTACTTAATAATTTCATATTAACCTTAAATCGACAATTTATTCAGAATTCTATAAGACAACGATATATTGTACACATTTAAACAATGTTAAAGTAAATATGTGATGTGTATTACACTCACTAAGGTAAAAATTGATCATTGATTCAATTATTTGAACTTTTAGCCCTAGTTTGGCTCCGACGGAATAGTGACGATGTTGATGAATGTAATATAGAACCTTATTATTATGTATATATATACAATGGAAGCTTCCGTTGGATTTTATTATTCATTACTACACTTTTTGTCACTTCTTAATTATAGCTAACTAACTACTGACTGTTTCATTCGCTGTTACTTCAATCTTGTTTTTGCATAGACTATGGTTTTTGTACTTACGATGTGATATATTGTGATATGTATAATCTCATTTGTGCCTGAAAAATAATAATAGAAGTTACCATCTTCTGACTGAACTCAGTCGGGGATAGAAGAAAACAATGCGTTTGTCTTACCAATGGGCGTTAGATTACTCGTCAAAGCTAAAGATTAATCACGTTAGCATGTAGTCTAGCGAAATAGTAGTCACGGCCTACAGGATTATAAATCCGAGTTCTGACCGGTCAATCGCCTCTATTTGTCTATTAAAAAAGAGCAAGAAAACCAGTAACATGATAAAGAAGATGCAAACCAATGCTCCAGAATACTATACTTTATAATTAATCAGACAAATAGGTGCAGTGTAGCTAGGCGTTGAGTGGAGGATGTATATTTCATCCTACTTGGGACTCGTCAACTAAATGTGGGTGACCATACGGAGGTGAATAATCGAAATTCAGTTGTGAATATGAACATCGGAATAATTCAAACGCTTTCTAGCAATAGTGTAATTCAGGTCGAAAATTAATGATAGAACATTTAAAAGGAAACTTAAAAATAATAATCAGAAAACAAATAATTCAATCAAAATCGTTATTCAAACAATAATCGTTTATCAAGTAGTTATATCCCGTTAGAATACAAAAGCTATCACAAAAGGATTCTTCAATTAGAAATTCTTAAAAAAAGTTGGTTTTAATCATCGATAAATGTAGATGAAATAAACCGCCCATGATTTTCAAGAAATAAAAGAATTGTATGTATCTGTATCAAATAGTCTATTATTGAGGCATATTATAGAGGGTAGTCATACGGCATATTTCTTAAAAGCTCACTTATCCAGCTCATGGAGCAAACAAATCGTTTTTAGTCCCATAGATTGTTGTTATTTTGATGAAATCAGATCACTGAGATATTTTTACAGTTTTATAATATGTTAACATGATCAACTTATCAGTTGTAGTGTGATGCAAGAGTTGCAAGTTTAAAATATTCTATCTCTTTGAAAATGTAATTTCTTACAGTCGTTAGTCTGAACTAATCCTTCTTGGTGTTCCTACTTTCAGATGTCCGGAGAACAGTGATTTTCATTAATCCATTCACATTTATAATTATAATTCATATAGATTATTATCGTGCATGGATGAATGTTAAACCACCATTGAAAACCTGGAAGCACTAAACGGCCGTGGGACTCGAACCCAGAATCTTAGGTCCGCGGACGGGGTCGTGGTTGTGCAGCGCTGAGGAGTCTCATACTAGGACGAAACGGCCGTTCAGTGCTTCCAGGTTTCCAACGGTGGTCTAACTTTCATCCATTCATGACATCAATCCAAACTAAACAGTCTCCACAATCCTATACTTATAACTCATTTATTTCAATTGGATCATTTTATACAGTCATCTGGAAGCTAATTTTAGTTTGCGTTGTATCTCAAAATGACTATTAAAGTGCTAATATAATTTTTTTGATCCAAAAAGCTCACTATTAGGGGTTTCAACTGTTTTGATAACTGACATGAGTTCGAATCACTAAGGCTACGCCAGTCTGTTTGAGCTGATATGCCACCGAACGGAAAGGGCTAATAAGTACACAGCTTAAGTTATGAAATTACTACGAAGAAGTTTCAGCCACCCAAAAGACGTCATACTGTCGAATCACTGAACTTAATGACCCAATTTTAATGATAGAATTTGAATAGTAATGAACGCTAGCTAATATGCCATTTGATAGCTAATTTAAAGATCAGGGAAGAAAATGAAAATGTTATCTGATTAGATTTATTCGGAGTACCGAATCGAGAATTTGTAATGTGAGATTGTAATATCTGATCAGAAAAATTTGAAGTCATAAACTGAATTTTTAATAGTTGAAATAATAAGTCGAATTAGGCTAGACCACCATTGAAAAACCATACGTTAAACTATTAAAAATTACTAAAAATCTCCACAAACCCCTAGTGCAACAAATTGAATTCACCTAAAAAATTCATATGATTTGAACATCGCTTCAGTTTGTTATAATATTGAATGGATTTTGTTCTCGCAACCAACCAGAACGAAAAAACAAACAGTGATTGGATTTTTGCAATCAAAACCAAAGTGATTTCCACACTTACTAACTTAAGCTTGTTACCTTTCACGGAGGAGCAAAGACCACCCACAAGTATTATCCATCCAACTCTATCCAGGGCAATCCCTTCAAGTTGTTTCCAGTTGTTATTCATCTTTTCAATATCTGCTCCAAACTCTCGGTGTAATGTGTTCTTTGGTATCCCTATTCTCCTTCTCCATTCACGACCACATGTTAGATCCTACCTCAAGATGCAGTTTGACAATTTTCGAAATGTGTATCTTATCCAATCTCAGAGTCTGTTTCTAATTTCCGCCTCACCTGAATGTTGATTTATTCTCTCCCACAGTAGACTATGGCTGATGGCATCCAGTCAATGGACATTGAGTATCTTGAGTAGACAATTATTTATAAAAACTTGTACATTTTTGATGATGGTTGTAGTAAGTCTCCACGTTTCAGTTTGAACAATAGAACTATCTTGACGTTCGTATTGAAGATTCTGACTTTGATACTGATTGACAGGTATTTTGAGTTCCATATGTTCTTCAACTGTAAGAATTCTGTTTTTGCTTTGCTGATCCTCGCTTTTGAGTCTGCATCAGATCTTCCTCATTCATCGATGACGCTATCCAGCTAGATACGTGAATGTTTCCACCACTTCCAGAGCTTTTTCATCAAATGTAATTGAGTTAGTGTTCTCCATGTTTTATTTGAGGATCTTGCTTTTTCTTTTGCGTATGGTGAGGCCTACTGATGCAAATGTTGCTAGCAAGAAATAATCCTAACTACTTTTTTCTATCGAACATTAAAAATAATAATAATAATAATAATAATAATAATAATGTGTATGCTCATGTTTCAGCACGATTGCTGTACTGATCTATCGATTATGTAGCCTATGGCGCAAGTGAAAAGCGACCTTATTTCACTTCCTCACTGTCTAACGTCATTTTTTACAACGTGTAATTATACGGAGTGAATTAAAGTAGGTCACTCTATTCTGAAGTTTACTGTCTTAGCGTATGTTCACACACATTAGCACATTGCAATATAAACACAAACGTACGTACACATGTGTAGAAACATTGTAAAGATCACTAGGAACTCAATTGATAGTTTCAGCTCTTGGTAATAATAATGATGGCAATAATCACCATCGGTACGTGTTTTAAAACGAAACTTGTTGTTTCCGAATACTTCAACTTAAATTAAGCATAATTATCCGTAGTGAGTCGATCATTTCTAATTGTGGAGTATTATAAAGGAGAACAAACTTGAGTAAATTTTGGAATTTCGTCCAATTAAGATACTGACAAACATAATTTGTTGGTGTAATCAACATATATTTTTGTCAACACCAGTCCAGATTGAAAGAGTGCAAATATGTGCACGGTTTTACAACAATGTCAGCCATCAACATAATGCTTCCTGCTAAAGAGCATAATAAGCTGCCTAATCACCAAAAAGAAATAGAATAGTTAAATTAAACAATAACTGAACACTTTAAAATCTCCAAATGCCATGATAATGCATTTATGAGCGCTGACTAATATGTTCTTGAACAGTTATTATAGGCAGCTAGAAAAGTGTTATGACTTATGCCCTGTTAATTATATTACGTGACTTACTTGCCAATCAGAACACGACTGATACAATCTTAACACTGCCAAACCAATGATATGTTGACCAGTACAAGCAACCTAGAATATTTACTGGTCCTTGCCTGTCGAGTCCAGAACACAGTTTCTAATGCACGAATCATATATTTCAGACATACTTGGTCTATATACAAGTAGACAAGACCACGTCATACCATAAAATAGAAAATAACAATTATACAAGGCAAAGCCAAAAAGTGGCTGTGATTGTGAGAGACTGTATTTAATAAACCGGGTATAACTTAGGAATAATAAATCGTACAATAATATCCTATCAGTCAAAATAAAGCGTATAATAAGAGAAATATAAATATACATAATCTAGTTACTTAACAGATATAAAATAAGAACAAATGATAGACTCTTCCTGAAATTCCCTGTATCATTTAGTAGATATCACTTAACAACTTAAACTTGCACCAAATAAATGTCAGTCCCACAAAGATATCTTTTTTCCTATGATTTTCTGAGATGTGAATGAATACCATATCACTGGGTCACTTCAATTTTCGGTAATGTATTCAGACTAAAAATTGGTTACCATTTATTTTCAAATTAATCAACGCGTAAAACGATCAACTCGTTAAGCATCTGTCCCTAGAATAGATGTTTATTGTCCCTATCGAATAATGATTTTTCTTTTTCCAGTTAGTCCAGTCATTCTAATTCTTTTAAGTTTTTCCGATTAACTTGTCCCTTTTCGTTAAGATACTAAATGAGAATTTTCAAAAGTTAGTTTAAATGAATCGCAGTTGATGGAGAAGCCCTGGAAGTGGTGGAAACATTCACGTATCTAGCTGGATAGCGTCATCGATGAATGAGGAAGATCTGATGCAGACTCAAAAGCGAGGATCAGCAAAGCAAAAACAGAATTCTTACAGTTGAAGAACATATGGAACTCAAAATACCTGTCAATCAGTATCAAAGTCAGAATCTTCAATACGAACGTCAAGATAGTTCTATTGTTCAAACTGAAACGTGGAGACTTACTACAACCATCATCAAAAATGTACAAGTTTTTATAAATAATTGTCTACTCAAGATACTCAATGTCCATTGACTGGATGCCATCAGCCATAGTCTACTGTGGGAGAGAATAAATCAACATTCAGGTGAGGCGGAAATTAGAAACAGACTCTGAGATTGGATAAGATACACATTTCGAAAATTGTCAAACTGCATCTTGAGGTAGGATCTAACATGTGGTCGTGAATGGAGAAGGAGAATAGGGATACCAAAGAACACATTACACCGAGAGTTTGGAGCAGATATTGAAAAGATGAATAACAACTGGAAACAACTTGAAGGGATTGCCTAGAACAAAGTGTGCCAAGTATTTCTGATCGATAGTTTTTGCTTCACTGTGGATAACTGGCATTATTTTGGGAAGTTCTAAAGTATTTCTCCGAAAAATTCCAGTGGCGCCGAGACAACGCTAAGAAACATTTTATCCAATCAGCATTAAATAGAAATACCTCAGACACTAGAAAGTGAAGTGTCATGTGTTACATTCCTGATTGGATGGTGATCTATCTTGATGCAATGTTTAGTATGGTTTCAGAACCTTCTGAAATTTTATAGATGCCCTCGACTTTCTGTACATAAACTAACCTTAGACTAAAGCATTATTTTCATGTTCCGCACCTTTTCTCTTATTTTCAAGTTGTCGCGTAGATTTAACCTTGGGTAGGCACAGATTACCTGAATGTGGTCTTTGAGTTTACCATCACAAATCACTGAATTTTCTTGGATAATATGACTCAGAATCGGTTGCAATGATCTATATACATTCGCTCTTTTTCCTTATAATAGATCTTGATTTTTAAAATTATATTTTAAATATTGTTCTACGAATCCATTGTTTCTTCCCGAATCGTATTATGACTAATCTTTTCTATTATTATTGATAATGTTACCACTTCTAATACTCTAGAATTTGCGGTAATAAATTCATTTCATTCTTTCTATTTGGTGTAGCAAATTGAACTGATACACATATATGCCACCTCTTATGTTGCTTATGACTGATTAACCTAATTATTAAGTCTGATGTTCTTATTTTCTAATGAACCATAGATACTAGTTAACTTGCTAATCAGATTACGTTTCACCATTGCTGAACAAAAATATGAATAATAAACTTGAGATATTGATTTAATGTAATTGAAAAGTGTTTGATAACGGTGTGATATTTAAAGTCTGTGTGTGTATAGCTTGGTAATGACTTAGTAACCTAGAGAATAAAATTTTTATTTCATTTAAAACAGAATTCTAATGAATATTTATGTATGTGTATATGTCTGTATGTAAAGAAATACCTAATAGAAATATACTACTTACACTGGTGACATAATTGAAAGTATTTAAATAGTTTACAATCATTTTATTATGTCTACCTAAAAACAAATGTCAAATATCAGACTTATATACAATCAAGTCATAAAATCTGTTATGTAACGTCTTTTTCATTATGTAATTATTAGTTGTAATAATAATAACAATAACAATGATAGTAACAATAATAATAATATATTATGTCAATTTACTTATCTCAGTGTAAGCAGTGCTGTTAATAATAAGAACGAGAAGAAGATGAAAGAAAGAAAGAAAGGAAGGAAGGAAGGAAGAAAGAAAGAAAGAAAGAAAGGAAGAAAGGAGGAAAGAGAGGAAGAGATACATTAAATAAACATCACCATTTAAAATGTCTACATAACTTTTTTGTCCTATTTTCAATCCATAGAGTCAAATGTATGGTAGACAATCGAAAAAAAGAGAGCTGAGATTAATAGCTTATTTAAAGTGTATAATGCAAAATTGTAATAAGTTTGAATGATGTATTAACATTTTTAACAAGAAAATATTCTATTAATAATGAGTAGTAATAGAAATATTAATACTTACTTGAATTTGTAGTACAAATATTATAGAACTAAGAAACTTATACGGAAAGTTGATGATCATCACAATAAGTAGAACGTTTTTCGAGTGTTTCAAATCTATTCCCAAAATAGGACGAAACACGCGTCCTGGATTCCACTACCAACCACTAGCCATCTTTACTAGTAGTTATATTCTATTATTTAGAAACTTACATCTCTTAGACTATCTTATACTTTGTATGTTAATCGACTTGACAACCGTTATTACTATAACTCTTAACAGTGTACAATCTGTAGAAGTTAAAATAAATTTATGCTAACAGTCTACTGGGTATACAGCTCAAATTAAACGAATGGACAACCCACTATGAGAGCGACGAATTAATTAATACCGTTTAACAAGTAAATATTGAAGGGCATCGAGTTAGTTATTAAGCCGTTTCAAGAAACTGATATTTAAGTGAGTAATGAAATTAAATGCTTAGGATGTCAATCATACATTTTCATCTATTCAATATATATATATATATATATATATATATATATATATATATATATATATACTATAAGCTTGACGTGTTTTTAGAAATATTTTACAATTCATATCAAGTACTTTAGCAAACTATTCATATTAGGAGCAGATATATCTTGGTGATTTAGGTTAAGCACCATGTTAAATTCACTGTTTGGTTAAATTTTAGATATTTCTTATCGATTTCAAACATCTTGAAAACTGAAGACTGTCAATTTTCACTTGGTTAATAACATAGAAGCTATCTTGAAGTGGGTTTTCAATTTTGCACAGAAATCATATGTTCAAGATACCCTTCATGGAGTTATATTGATAAGTCGTGACCAGTGGAATTCAACAGTGTCGGGTGTGAGGTGGGTATCGACCGCAAGCAATCGGAGATGACCGTGAATTATTGTGAGTTGGTTGATGCTAGACATTAACTCCACTGAATGTTGTCTGTAGATGTTAAGGGTCAAGATAAGAGATGTTAGTTTCGATTCTAGGTTGAGAGACCGTGGATAATTACTTTTGGTTAGTCCATATTAGGATGAAACAGTTATCCAGTTATTCCACATTTTTAATGGTTGTCTAATTTAGATCGGTTCGTGAATTCAATAAAATTCTACAATTGCCAACATCCCATACCGATAATATTGTTTTTGATTAACAGGGCGATAAAAATATTTAAAAGATGTAGATAACTGTGAAGGGATATCTAAATTGAGTATCATTTCAGATACTATTAATTTGAATGCATGAGCCATAACACGAAATCGGTGTTCGGAAATTTAACGTGATGTTCAGAAAAATGACATTGATTAACAGAATCTCACAGTGAAGTAGTTTTTAATGTATTTTGTTCAGTCATTGAACTGTTATACGATGGCTCCGATTTTTTGAATTTCTAACGATTTGCGATATGAAGAACATTTGAATTTTGGCTCTAAGCAAAATCTAAGATGGTTTTAATTAAGACCCATCATCTGGATTTAACAATATCTTATTGTTGGTTTTCACGTTGAAACTCAAAACCTATATTTACCTCTTCAAAAAACCAGCATAATATCTGCTAAGTGACTGGATTCAAACAGTCATCAACTTGTTCAATGGTTATGGCAAACTAAATGTAAATTAGAAGTATTTGGGATGATACTTCTAGAACACTGGAGGCAATTTCACTATCTAATCCATCGAAAATTTATTTAGAATACAGCAAAAGAAAGAGAAAATATCGTTTGCATTGTATTATAACTGTAGAAACTGATATCTGGCACAGGAAACACTAGTCCACAAGACTCAATAAAGAAGACAAAACTGATGAAAGATCAAGATTGTACAAAACATTCAAAAAACAGGATACCAAATTACTAATAAAATACTCTTATTTCTATACAGAATTTACTGATATTTAAACTTCATACATTAGTGAAAATATGAATTTTTTTTAGTCAGTTAATACAAGACAAATGTTTTACGGAACAATGATCATATTGAATTAAAAATAGATGTAATACTATCCTCGAACTAGTATCTAATTCTAACACAATGTAATTAAAAAAAGAAATGCATAAAATACAATCTACATTAGAACAAAAACAACGTTCAGCGTTAGCATTTGCGGATCCTGTAGTGTGCATCCGTTATCATTAGGTGTACCATTTTTCTTCCACTTTGCTCAGCTATTTTGCATCCTAATGGGCAGTTGATTGGAGGTCTATATCTTACATTTGTTGGTAGAACATGCTGGCGAAGACACTCATGGAGAAAATATAGTTGTTCTCGAATGGAAGCCTGCCTTTTGGCGAAATTCTCCCATTTTCGAACAACGAGAAGCGTATTACGCTCATCACAACGTTCAGTTTCTATCAGGTTATCAATGGTGGTCTAATTTAGATCAGTTCATGATTTCAATAAAAAATCTCCATAACTCCATGCTAGAAATACAATGAATATATTGTATGTCCAATTTTAATGACTTACCAAATAACTTGATCATTATATCATATTATCCATAGATGAATGTCTTGATTTTCAAATAGATTCACATTACATAATGAACCTTCTCATTCGAACTTTAGTGAATTCATTACAATGGATTTTATTCATTCCGATTGTTTGTTTCGGATAAGTTTTCATTGAATAATCAATATATACGTTTACAATGTAGTTATTAATGATGATTATATAATGTAGTAATTTTTTTAACAAAATCCTATGGAAGTGTTCAAAAACAAACGTTTTATCTGTTGTCAAGTTTATTATTCAACAAAATGAAATTATGCTAATAGAATAAAATTTCAAACAAACTGTGTTTTTTTTCAATTAAAATGTTACGTAATCTTTCAGATTGTTACGAACGTTTAACATTTTGACTATTTTGTTTAAATTCATTATTCTTTGTGGGGGGGATTTATTCCATACGAATCAGAAAGGGTTTTGTGGAGATTGTAGTAATTTAACTAGTTGAGATCATGAGTCAGTTGAAACTAGATCACCATGGAAAACCTGGTACCACTGGATGTTCGTTTCGTCCTATTGTGGAACTCCTCAACAATGCGCATCCACAATCCCGCCTCACGAGATTCGAACTCAGGGCCTATCAGTTTCGCGCGCGAGCGCTTAACCACTACACCACTGCGCCGGCTGGCATCCAACGGTGGTAATGTTTAACTTCAACCAATCCACGAAATTGAGCGACATATCCATCATTGTCTTCAATGAGTTACTATCTCACTACTATCGTGGAGAACTTAACCATTAGACCATAGTGCTCTAGCTTCAATTGACTCATGGTGTCAACTATTAAAATTACTACAATCTCCACAAAACTCCTTCTGATACAAATTTGTCAGTTATATTAACTAAGCAAAAAAAGATTTGATGTTAAACATACACTAAAAAATGAAGTAGATAATGAAGTTGTTTATTTGTGTTTTATTTGACTAGTTGATTTGATTGTACTGTTATATAATATTTTCAGTACTAACAGTAGTGTAAGTAGTCTTAGTAGTGATATTGTTTTTTCGTAATATTGGAATTTTTTTCCTAAACTTAATAATAGACAATTTTAATTGGCTAAAACTTCCTAAATTACTTGCACATACATAGTCTGATAGGAAAATAAAACGGAGGTATTATCAAGTATGTAATCAATAATTTTGAATCCATTTTCTTCACTCAGATAGATGTGCACAGACGTATATACAGACTTAAAAAATATATTCTATTTAGATACGAACTGATTTGGTATTAATGAACTTTCTAGATTAGGTTGTATGGGTGTAATACATTCGTTTTTCAGTGTTACAATCATAGAAAAGAACGAATTCAGAATTACATGAAAACAAACAGGTGGATAAATGGGATTGTGACGTATAGGAAAATACCAATTATGTATTTCTGTATTTTTGTTTAAAAACATATGTAACCGTGAAATGAAGGTAACAGAATACTGATGATTTTTGTGATTATTCTCATGTGACATTACGCTTCACACTGTATGTTTAATTCGTTTTCTACCTAGTGTCTAAAACATTTCACCTAAAACATGTTAGGAAGAGGATATATGGTTTAAATGTATGTTTATTAGCCACTAGTCTTCAATCAACGTCACCTTAGTGATTGATTACACAACCATATTCTGAATAGAAGCTGTAGCTAACGTTTTTTGTTGTCTTCTGTGAATGCCAACTAAATTCTTAGATTTACACCTACTTCCTAGTTTTAAAGTTCTTCATTTTTTTATAATTGGGTAAGTTATAGTGTAAGTGATTTGGCCAGATACTAAGTTTTTCCACAGGAAGTGCGTGAGCATATAACGGATCGTGGCTGTTTTTTCGGATAAGAAATCCTGACAATGTTTCATATTTATGTTAAATGTTGTCTAATCTCTTATTTCATGGGGAGCTTTTCACATTCATCCGTTTACTCTGATGAGTTTGTGATCTTCATAACATCTAAACAGAACGATTGTCTGTCAGGTTGTTTATTGACTCGGTTTTTACGTTCAATATGATCATGAATGTGCTTCTTCATATTACACTTTTTCGTAACAGTGGAAATCTGAATCAATCACACTCTTGTTTATGTAATTGCAATTATTAAGAATTATGAAAGGAAAATTCCCAATTTTATCATTAGTATCGAATCAATTTTTCTGAATAATGACAGGAAATACTCTACTTCAACCCAACATGTTAAAATTTTTCTTCATAGTTTCAGCATCGCTCTCCATGCATTTATGACACTACAACTGGACAACCAGTAGGTAATTAGTGCATCGAAATCCAGAAACCAATCTCAGCCTCTGAGATATGAATCATGCATTTCAAATATACTGAGTCTATATACAAACCAAACAGACCAAATCATACCATAAAATAGAAAATAACATTTGTACAAGATCTAGTCAAATGTGGCTGTGAATGTGAGAGACTGTAATTAATAGACTGGGCATAACTCGGGGACGGTAAATTGTATAATAATAATAGTCTATCGGTCAAAATAAAGCTTATAAGAAGAGAAATATGAATATTCATAGTTTAGTTACTTAACAATTATACAATAAAAATATATGAGTAGTATAAGTCCATAAATGGATCCCAACAGTTAGGGATATATCAGTAAATCATCATCCTTGATATTTATATTAACGAAGTTTTACTACTTAACATTGGTGAGTAGTTCTGATCTTTGAACAATTAGTTGAACACCGAAATTTCGAAACTATCAAAAATTAAATTTATAGGATTTAAAGTCTATTCCAAATTGTTGTTTTTTTAATAAACAGTAAATGAGATCAGATGACAACTAAGAGAATATTACTAATTATCAATATCAGAATATATATCAGATTATATAAAAACTTTGAAAATGAACTGTTACTGATTAATCAGGTGAATTAATTAAACAATTAAATCTACTATCTGCAAAGTTGTAATGTACTTTTGAAATAACTTTTAGACTAACAGTTTCATAATTTGTTATGAAATGACAAGAACAATGATTTATGATCCCACTAATGATTGTTATGAACATACATTAATAAAACCACCAAACTGCATCACAATGGAAGCCTTAATTTGGAATCCTGAAGGGAAGAGGAAAAGAGGAATGCTGAAGGACACGCTAAGACTGTCCAGGTCAGGATTGAATGGAGAGGGCTGATGGGCAACCTATGCTCCTCCATGATACGTAATAGGCATATGTAAGTAATCATTTGTATATAGAACAAAGAAATACAAAGCTTACTATTGATTACTATTGTAAAATTTTTCAACATGGAAATCATTATGACTAGACATACTAAGAATTTTTTCTGTTCTAGATGAAATTTGAAGAAAATTGTTTATTAAATGATTCTATCAGATAGAAAGTTATTGGGGATGTTGCCATTATTCTCAAGCAAAGTATACACGTTTCGTCATATTAATTCATAGTTTTATAATGAATGCAACAAAAAATATATGTATGAACTTGAATTCTACAGTGAACATCAGTTCTGTCAGAATTAAAGGTGAGCCTTGGCGATATGTGTCATCCAGTATAACACTGATTTACAGGAATTCCAGTTGACCACCTAATCTAATCCATTGTTATCACTGAATCATAAACTGTCTTGATTGGTTTAATAATTTCGTATATGCATGTAAATATTACCGTATATTAAAGTAAAGGCTGATGAAGACCTAACCGAAAACAATATTGTTCGCTTATATATCTTGTTCTAATTCACAATGCGGGAATTTTACAAATTCACAATCGATCAGTTATGCACAAAGTGGAACCTGGCAATTACGTACATTGATTCAAGTTGCCACATCATATTAACACAGAAAGATCCCAGAGTAGTATAAGTAGTAACAATATTAAAGGTAATAGAAAAGATTAAAGACAGGTGATATAACCCAAAAAACAAACATAGAATCCTTGAATAAAATTCTTTAGAAGAATTAGTAAACTTAGAACCTAGAAGAAGATAATGAGTAAATACACTTGTGATATTCTAGGCCAAACATTGGTTAAGATAATTGCACAGAATCCAACTAAATAGTCTGTACCTAATTATATTAGCTCAGTTCAATTGTCAATTCACAATAAAGTACCAACATTTTTATAGTATAACAGTTCAAGGTTTCTAATCGCACATTTAAAAAAACTATTCCAAGAACAGAGTAACTAGTGAATGGTCGAAAATTACTCCGAATTAAATTTTTAACAAACTTGATCTATTTTAAAATTCTAACATACTATTAAGAAAAGAATGACAGTATCTTCTGCTTTTGATTCCCCAGAACATAATTTAAACAACACATACCAAGCTATATTCAACTTTGAATGTAATGTTGACGGATTATCTTTATGTAGAGAAACATGTATAATTAATTCTTACAATGATATGTAATATCAATAGTTGAGATGATGAGTAAATTGAAGATAGATCACTATGGAAAACCTGAAAGCACTAGACGGGTGTTTCGTTCTGTTGTGGGACTCCTAGTATTTTCAGTGCTTCTAGATTTTCCATGGTAGTCTAGCTTCAATTAACACATGATCTCTACTATTAAAATTACTATGAGATCCACGAAAACCCCTTCTGATTTATAGCAGTTGAAGCTGACTAGAATATTTCTGCATTTACACATTTGTAAAGATAATATTCATAAATCAATTTTCTTAAATGAGATTTTCAAAAATGAAAATGAGCATGATGTTGATATTGGTAGGTAACTGAATTTTCACGACATTTGTCTTATTACAGGATTGAATACAATATCTCGTAACTGGATCATTTTGTTTTAAACATAGTCTATGAACACATATACATAGGATTAATAAACAAGCATGGATACCACCAATAGTTATATCACTATTATTATTATTATCACTACTATTACTACTGAAGTGAACTGACTATCATATCACGCGTAAGCACACAGTGAATTTGTAAAATATCGAAATTATACAATAAATACATCATTCATATATCTTCCTTCAGTTGTTCTTTGCATAATGCGTCATTTTTCAAATCCAGTTTTTATTTTGATCACTCTCTTTTCATTCCTCTTCTCTTTATTTAACTCTTCTGCTGGTAGGCATTCCACTTCCAATTCCCGCTACATACTGCTTATGTCTGATCGCATAAGTGGTGTACACCACACACTACTACTACTACTACTACTACTACTACTAGCTCTCCACAGCGGGTAACTGTACTAAATAGGCAAGCATACTACTTTGGTTGATTAGGTAGTGTATAGTAATAGTATCTTGTATCCCATCATATAATTCACTCGTCAACTATAAAAAATATTTAGATGTTAAGTGTTTGGCAGTAGTGGACACAAAACTGTGGATTTATGATTTGTGCTAGTTAGCGTTTTTTCGTAAATCTTATCTGCAATCTTAAGGGGACTGAGGATCAGTGTGAAATTTAAATTTTAGTCACTCGGTTTCACAGTCTGAGACGTTATCACCACTGAGTTATTTGGACGACGACTGACCTCCTGTAGGACTGGGATAATTATAATCGAAACCAAAAGACGTATGTTCATATCCTACAGGGAAAGTTAGTTCTCCCAAGATTATAGGTACACCATGATGAAGAGTGCCAACTAGCACAAAACTCAGGTCAAAATTTTCCTGCCGATTACCTCTAATCGCCCAATATCGAAACATTGTCTAAACGACATCGACACTTGGGCTAGTGACTGTTGCACTTCAACTTGATCGGTAGAAACTGATTAGCCATAAGAATTTAACTAACATAAAATTAGTCACTAATCAATGATCCCTCTAATACGTACAAATCAAATGCTCAACCAGTATTCTACTGATTCTCTCTTTTGAAGTCTATTTGGTTGGAATTTAAGAGACAGTTCAGTGACCATATTATCTCTTCTGTAGAATTTATCATTATCACTAGTTATATCATTCGATTGAATTGTCTCAACAAAGTAACTGTGGAAAATATCTCTAGAATTTATTGTATCAAACGTGAACACAGGTGGGGACAACCAAATGAACTTGAATACGGCACTACAGAATACCATGGCAGAATCTGAGAACCATACAGTAAATACTTTATTTACAAAATGCCAATCAATTGTCTCCGACTTGATTTTTCCTTCATTTCCACATCAATCAATCTATGTTCTCATTCTCTTCTCCTCAATCTTCTTAACCTTCTGCCACCAGTCATTTCATATTCAATTGATGATACATATTATTTATAACTGTCGACATCGATAGCACGCACCAAAATATAACATATCCTATTTTACAATGTGTGAAGTTCAAACACATTCAGTTATAATACTGTCTATTGTTTCTATATGATATACATAAATTTAAGTGGTGATATGTTTTACTTTCTAGAAATGGCTTGATAAAATTTTGTGAACATTTTACACATCTGATATACATATTTAAGTCATAGAGATTAGATTCGATATGCTGGAAAATTATTTGATCTATATATTTTGTTGTTTTTTCTTGGGGGGGGAGGGGCGTTCATAACTAAAATGTGTCTATTTTGAAGATTATTAGTTCGTAGCTTGAGAAGTTCCATAGGGTTTATTTGTAACTTATTGTAAATATGAATTGTTTGAAAATAAATTCACCTAGATACAAAGTAGTAGATATGTGAATATGTCTGACTGATGTTAAATGAAAAAGAATCAATAAATCATATATATATATATATATATATATATATATATATATATATATATAGCAAAATGCAGATAAATGGACAAATATGTATGTAGTTGATTAAACGCATAGCTTGGAACTTAATAAACGAAGGGTTTATAAGTCAATAAAATCATACACACAAAAAGTTAGATTTTTACTTTTACTTTTTTTTTTCGAAAATCGATTTATTTTCAAGTGATATAATAAATTGGGTTATTATTGAAAACCATAGTGATCCGGATTGTAGATACGTCACATTATTGAACTCCTCATTAGGGCATATTCACGACCACATCAGGACTCGAACTCAGGGATTTCATACGACATTGCAAACATTCAAAATTCATATCCCTCAGTCCATATTGATTGGTTTGCATTTGTAATTTCTTTACGTTCGCCATATTACATGGCAATCATCTATTGCGACTAATCATATTTGTCTCATGCCGAACGAGGTTGAACTTTATTGATCACAGCTTTTAACTAGAAATCCAGGAATGAATTCTCAAAGTTATTCACTCACAAGCAAATGATAATTGTTATCATAGGGTGTTGTAGAGCTTCAAATTCAACAATCTTTACATCACTGTAATAGTAATAGAATTATTACTATTTTTGTTACTCTTAGTAAGACAAATAATTTTGTATCAGAAGGGGTTGTGTGGATATTATTAGTAATTTTAATAGTAGAGATCATGTGTCAATTGAAGCTAGACTACCATGGAAAATCTAGAAGCACTGAAAATACTAGGAGTCCCACAACAGAACGAAACACCCATCTAGTGCTTTCAGGTTTTCCATAGTGATCTATCTTCAAATGACTCATCATCTCAACTATTAAAATAATTTAATATTTACCTTTATTTTAATTGTAACTCTCATTACAACTTTGATATCAGTTGAAGAGTGATCGTGTTGAGACATTTCAAGTCAGGAGAAAAAATTTAAACTCCCTAATACTGAATACTTTTTTTCTACTGTTTCTATAAACCAACATCGAACAATGTTATCATATTACTGTTAATAAACATATAAACATCTTTATGAAATGTACAATACACCTGAAAAAAAGACTCTTTTGATTAAATGTTCAATTATTTTCGTTGTTATACAAGTGAATAAACTAATTTGAACATACTGGTTGAAACCATGAGTCAATTGAAGCCAGACCACCATGGAAAACCTGGAAGCACCGGACGGCCGTTTCGTCCGTTTATGGGACTCCTCAGGAGACACTCCTGGAGTTCTAGTGAGAAGTCGTTATCAGTGGAGTTCAACCAGGTCTGTTGTTAGATAGGAACTCACTGAAGACAATGATGTACGGTGGCGCAACTTCGTGGATTGGTTGAAGTTAGACATTAACACCGTTGGATGCCGGCTCAGTGGTCTAGTTGATTAAGCGCCTGGCGCGAGACTGATAGATCCTGGGTTCGAATCTCGCGGGCGGCCGGATCGTGGATGCGCACTGCTGAGGAGTCCCATACTAGGACGAAACAGCCGTCCAGTGCCTCCATATTTTCCATGGTGGTCTAGCTTCAACTGACTCATGATTTCAACCAGTGAAATTTCTAAAAATCTCCACAAAACCCATTCTGATAATAATTTGAACATAATCTAGTTAATGCATAAACATGTACGTGTTTTTATAAGATTAAAATTAAATTACATATATATGGTATGATAAATATAAACAAGCACTAAATTATATTAAAGAAAGAAAACAATTTCATTTAAAGTTAATTCATCCACTTACGATATCCCCCCCTAAACAAAATAAATCACGGAAACATTGTGAAAACGTGAGAAAATGTAAAAATTACAGTATTCTGATTCAAAATTATATTTCAACTAATCAGTGTAATTGTAATTTGTTTGTATAATGGTCATTCATATATTTGTAACCGAAAAAAAACAAATTACAGAGAACACATAAATTGTATTCAATTTTATTTTAGACAGAATAGATAAATTACAATGATTGAGATCATGAGTCAATCGAAACTAGACTAGCATGGAAAACCTGAAAGCACTGGATGACTGTTTCGTCCTATTGTGGGACTCCTCAGCAGTGTGCATCCACGATAGCAGTGAAATAATAACCCACTGAAGACAATGGTGGATTGGTTGAAGTTAAACATTAACATCGTTGAATACCGGCTGGCGCAGTGGTCTAGAGGTTAAGCGTTCGCTCGCGAAACTGATAGGTCTTGGGTTCAAATCTCGTCAGGCGGGATCATGGATGTGCATTGTTAAGGAGTTCCACAATAGGACGAAACGACCATCCACTGGTACCAGGTTTTCCAAAGTGGTCTAGTTCCAATTAACTCATGATCTCAACCATTGAATTGACTGTAATATCTACGTGTACGTGTGTGTGTCTGTGTGCGGACAGAATGATGTATTCACATTCTCATCTACAGCAGATTAGGTAAAGACGTCCCTCTTCTTTGTGCTTATAATAATCATTCATTGTGTTAAAAAACCATATCATATTAGTTACCTTTTACATATTATTTGAATAGTAAATAAATATTTTGTAAACATTCAAATGAGAACTTTTTTTGTTGACACTGGTTAACACTGTTATTAGTTTGGAATGAGCAGTTCTGTAAGAATTAAGATAACTTTATTAAAACAAATGGTGACAATATCTATATATTCAGCAACATTATTGAATTCTAATTGAATGAGGTCAAAAGATATGCATGAATATTGATTAAAATTAAAGGTTACCATATATATTCAATAGTGAATAACTGATATAAATATATTTAAAAGTTACAGTGAATAACGTTTATCTAAAGTATGTTCAATTATCCAACTAGAATTAGTTGTGAATATGTAGTTTCTACAAAGTTAAGAGTTAACATATGTATATCCAATACTCTTCAGTGACTTATTATTGTTACTGATCAATGCTTAAATAAAAGTTTAATTACGATAAAGTCTATGTGAGTATTCTGTGGTAATGTAGAATCAGATATAATAATAATTAAAAATTCTCTTGTGGTTACTTTCACATCATTCTAGTAATACAAACGTTAAATATTAGAGAAACGAAAAAAATACACAATAGCTTTCTGAACTTAGTGGCTAAATGGATCAGGCAATGGGTGTTTAAAGTGAATGGTACTGCGTTAGGTCACTGGAATGAAATCCAACACGGATGCAGGTACATCCAGCTGATGAGTTCCAAATAGAAAGGAATGCTCCTTCGTTATTCTCTTGGTAGACACTAGCCAACATTTTTGAAATCGACTTTTGTCTACAGTTTTTTTCTTAATTTTCATTCCCTTCATCTCATTTACTGTATTAGTTCACTTTAATAAATAAATTTAAAAAAATTGATCATTTAAACATAAACTAAATTCTTTGAATGTTTCATACAACTATCATCATTAAGGGAAGAGAATATCTTTGTGTGATAACGACTGTCATCAAACATTTATCAGTGAATAAGAGATAACATGAAAGCAAAGGATGGAATGTACTGAAGTTGGAAGGAACCTATCTCTGTACACTTTAATTTCAAGAATGGTCGCATTGCCAAGAAAATCGGTTTCAAATTGTAAACTAAACAGTTAAGAATTGATTCACAGTTTTTAACGTATTCTGCAGAAAATGACTGACAGATTTACATATATTCATGAGTCCAGACGTCCAGTATATATTCAATAATGTACGCATTATGTTAATATCAACAGGCAGGGGAATTCGAACTTGCTTCACCTAACTAAACTCTCGCGATTTCGATCTAGATGATAATAGTAATGGTGAATATTAATTTTCTACACAGCAGTACAAAGCAATGTGATATTATACCTATCAAAAATACCTCTGTAGATAATCCTATAATTTATAAGAGTCATAAATTTTATCAGATGACTTATATAGACCAACATATTGCCTTCATTTCGTCTAGTAACCTATAACTATGATTGACAAAAATGCAAAGAAATGTCAGTTAATCATTGTTTTAAGTGACTTCACTATCGAGCCTCTAAATCCTTATCATTATTTGTAAGGTAAGAAACATATACTTTGGAATTTAGGTTTACTAAGGAGTTTAAAAGTTATTTATACAAACTTAATAATCAAGAATTTTATAGACTAACAACCCTTTTCAATGATTTATTTCCTCATTTACACAACATTACATCTGAACTAAGTATTTATTTTCACTTAGTGTTTTTATACATAAGTAAATAACCCGTGAATGTAATATATAACTTAGTAGCGGTTAGTATTACATGTTGTCATACCTTTAACAATTAAATTAATCTTTTGATTATGACAGTTAATAGATCTTCCTGGTATGTATCATTATAAACGCGTACCACCTTTATTTTCAGGGCCGATAATGCTACTACCAAATGAAATACATCCGCCTAAACTATGTTACACCTATGTAACAGTAACACCTCAACTGTCTTGCTCCCAATTTAGTGAATCAGAAAAAACAAAAAAAGGTTTACAGAAGAACTTGAGATGGTGGAGAATATTTGTAGCTCAGGTGGATGATTTTGATATAGTCTTGTTCAGGTAGAAGTCTACCTGAAGTTTGTGCTGGTGATGTCGTTCAGAAGAACGATGAAAGCCCCATGACCAAACCATCCAGCTCAGAGAACAAAACTCCATAAAAAAAAACTTGTGTTTTCTCTTTAAAAAGTGAAACCGCGATACAAGTAATCTGTATTTAAAGTTTATCTGTTTACTTGGAAAACATTTAATAAACTAACATATTTGACGGTTGAGCATTCAGTAAGTGAATGACACTGGTCATGGAAAGGGATGTAACAATTTCTATTTCATAGTAGACTTTTTGCGTATACATGTGAGAATTTAGGTTGAAAAAAGAGCAAAGGAATTTAAATTCTATGTCCCCTAATCAATTTAGGACGGTCTGCTTGAATATCTGGGCTACCTGTTCCTGACATCTAGATATTTCAACAAGTGATCAGTTTCCGTATTTGTTTTAACAGATCATTATGTCAATTAATTACATAACATATTCAGATGCGTTTGTAAAACGTTTACAACCTTTCGTTGTATAAATTACAAAACTGTATAATCGGAGAAATCGTGATGGTTGGCAATATGCATTGAAATGAATGAATATTATTTAGATGTCGATTAGTGAAATGCTAATATTTAACTGGCGATCACTCAATTGGTTATCGTCAATATCGATCAAGAAATAAGAAACGGAAACTCGTTCAAATACTTTGTGCTGAGAATTCTATATTGTACCAAAAATATTGAATAAAGCTAATATTAGATAAATAATATAAAATAACTTTATATAAATGTACATTATAATCCATCTGATTCTTTATGTTGTAATCAGCTAAATCCAAGATGGAGATAAATACAAACCAAATAAATTCAATATTAAACTTTAATAGAGACGTACACATTGAATCACTGTGCATCATTTATATCATGATGTTATTAATTTAGTTGACTTAAACATTAATGCACAAAGACATCTTATCTCTCTCCCTATATATATGCATACAATCAAATGAATGAATAACAAAATCCAAGAGAAAAATTACATAAAATGAAGATAGATAAACTAATCTAGATTCCAAAAGTTGAATACTGTCCAAATAACAGATCGATCAATAAACGCTTAATTTTATCTCTATCGATTTATCTAGTCAGCAATCGGACAGTATTGTGTTTAATATAAATCATTATATTCTTCATTTTAAACTCGTGTTAGTTGTCTTGTGGATATCATCGAATAATTTCAAAGTAGGACAGAATAACTTGATATTGATTTCTGATTTTTACTTTATTAATTCATCAGCTGATAACCGTTTTTGTTTTTTGGTTTTTGAGGAAAATGATATTAAATCTACAAAAAATCATTAGAATAAATTTCCTTTAGGTGATTAGATTGAACTAAGTGAATGGAATTTATGTATATAGAATAAAGATTCTCACATGTTTGTTCACTGATCGATTATCGTGTGAACCAGATCTGATTATTTGGATTTTAAAAAAATGAATGGAAGTAGGTTACAATCAATGATCTGCAAAAATTTCATTCAGTATTTCATAATTGTTAGTAAAAGTCAATTTTAGTATATAATTAATAGGGAAGAATATCATCATACTGTAATTGTAGTCGGCGTCCGACAATGGTGGTCTTTCTTGACTTAAAAGCAGCATTTGACTCGGTAGATCGCGAGATTCTGTGGCAGTGTCTGTCATTGAAAGGCGTACCACAGAAGTACATAAACCTTGTAAAGGCTCTTTACTCGAACACTACTAGTCGAGTCAGGGCTTATGGCGAATTGTCATCTACTTTTGCAACCTCAAGTGGTATCCGTCATGGCTGTTCACTTTCTCCATTTTTGTTTAACTTCATCATAGACCTATTGATAGAAATAACATTCTCGTCGACTGAATTCTCGGGTATTGATCTCCATCCAGGAGGTCCACTTATCGACTTAGAATACGCAGACGACATAGTCCTGTTTGGTGAAGACGCTGACAAAATGCAGAGTCTTCTGGTAGCACTGAGCAACAATGCCAGAATGTTTGGAATGCGCTTCTCTCCCCCTAAATGCAAGTTGTTGCTTCAAGACTGGTCTGCGTCAACACCTGAACTAAGGATAGGGAGTGAAGTAGTCGAACGCGTTGACAACTTCACTTATCTTGGAAGTCTGATCAGCCATAATGGGTTGGTGTCTGATGAAATCTCAACACGGATTCGAAAAGCTCGTTTGGCTTTTTCCAACTTACGTCACCTTTGGCGAAGGCGAGATATCCGTCTATCAATAAAAGGACGAGTATACTAGGCGACAGTCCGTTCTGTTTTACTTTATGGCTGCGAAACATGGCCATTGGGAGTAGAAGATACTCGTAAGCTACTAGTATTTGACCACAGACGCCTTAGAAATATTGCTGGCGTCTGCTGGGATCACCGGGTATGTAATAGTGAGGTTAGACTTAGGGTATTAAGGAATGATGGTAAATCAGTCGATGAGGTTGTCAATCTTCATCGACTGAGATGGTTGGTCCACGTGTTACGTATGCCTGAACACGGATTAACACGACGCGCAATGCTGACTAGCGTTGGGGATGGTTGGAAGAAAGTTAGGGGCGGCCAAACCAAAACGTGGCATCATTCCTTGAAGTCACTAACTTCTAGTCTGAGTCATGTTGGTAGATGCAGACTACTTGGTTGGGGTTTGCGTGACTATCGTAACCAATGGTTGGAGTCTCTGAGTGACATGGCTCAGAATCGATCACAATGGCGTAGGGCTATACGCTCTCTGTCTCCCCTTAAACTGTGAGATTAAAATTGCTTCATATCGTTCTTCCCACGAACTAATTCTTTCTTCCCGTACTATATCCTTGTACATAATCTTTCTTTTTATATTACCACCATTGAATTAACTACTTCTATCAATTCGGTGTTCATCTTGTTGTGTTAATGAGGTATGGCAACTTGGACCGATGCATATATGTGCCTGGTCCTACGTTGTAGCTGACTGACTGACTGACTGAATTGTTGTCATAGAAAAAAATAACTGTTAGAGATGAAATGATATTGGACACCGGAAAATTCCATCCTTGAAGTGAAAACTAATTTGTTACTGTTATGGTTTTTAGCACATTATTATGAAACATCTATATAATGAACTTTCGTTTTCCAAGTTTATTGAATGATGTCAATATGCGATTAAGAAACTAAGTATTAAAACCCCAGATATCTTAGTAAACTAAAAACTTAAGACATTTTATGACAAAATCACATGAAGAAACAGTAAGTATGGATTATAAATGAACAGAATATATATATATATATATATATATATATATATATATATATATATATATATATATTACTAGACTTAATTCTCCCTCTTGATACATTCTTAGATCCTTGGGACTAAAAGGTATGGGAGTTGGAGTATTGTACAAACCATTATAAAACCAAAAAGAATTAAAGGATAGTTATTTCGACGTAATACAGGACTCTTCAGTAGAACACATCTGTGAACTAAACTAGAATCCAACCCATAATATTTAGTTCAAGTGGTGAGTACTTTATTTTTTGACCTATGAATCAGAGTATGATGGTTCACGTATCCAAATTCAGTCACTTCTCAATACCGATTAATTGTAACAAACATTCCATTTTAAAATAATAATGTACTCACCACTAACTAACCCCAAAAAGAATTTATGATGTTCCATCAAAAATCACGTCGACAGCCAGGCACATGTCATTGAATGGTATCAGTAGACAGACTAAATAGTTTTTGTTGTTATAAAATGCTTAAGACTGTTGAGTTTCATTGAACTCATAAACCGATGAATGTTAGAACAACACTGAAAACCTGGAAGCACCGGACGGCTGTTTCATCCTAGTCTCGCGCACGAGACCGAAGGTCCTGAGCTCGACTCCCGCTTCCGGAGTCGTGGATGAGATGCACGGATGAAGGCACGCATGCTAGGACGAAACAGCCGTCCAGTGTTTCAAGGTTTCTAATGATTATCTAACATTTATCGGTTCATGATTTCAATGAAATTCAACAATCTCCACAACCCTATACTTTTGATATGCAGAAATTATTTCTCATCTTATTTTTGTTTATATGCTACAGAAAATCAAGAGCCAACATTTGTAGTGTTGTACGGGTGCTATAAATTCTAACAGGATGACAGTACTCTATCTGACTTTAGCCCTTTTCAATTCTAATAAAACTTGTTAACGAGAAAACAATTACAGGTTAAACATACCTTCACAAAACGAGCAAATCTGTATTCGATAGGATTTTATGGTTTGTTTTCTTTGTAAAAAATTTTCAAGCATGATAAGATAGTCAATTTTGTATTAACGCTCTACCATAGATAATTACTATGGTCGATGTATCTACTGATCTGTTTATTAATCCATTGGTCTATTTGTGTGTTTGCCACTATGTAATTGACAATAATTCTCTATGTCAGCGAAATGAATTGTTTACATAATTGAAATTTGGAGACAGAAATGATCTATGGAAAGATTTTGGTAAATGTAAACAAAGATTTAATAGGTAGTCTTTTTAGATGATCAATTCAATCGGCCTATACTTATTACTAGTTTAGGGTTTTGTGGAAATTATAGAGTTTTTACAATTCTTAAATTACAAACTGACCTTAGTTAGGACACTACTGAAAACCTGGAAACACTGGATAGCTGTTTCGTTCTAGTATGAAGCTCTTTAACCGTGTGCATCCACAACTACGCGACCCGGAACCAAACCCAGGACATTCGGTTCAGCACACTAACGTCAAACCTCTAGACCACTGATTCAGCATCTAGTAGTGTTTAGGTTAAACTTCAAACAGTTCATGATATTACGAAACCATTTTTCATAACCTATGGTAGATGGCTGTCTCACATCCGACGTGGTTGAACTTTACTGGTCACGACTTCTCACTAGAATAAAGTGGTTTTTGTAGAGATTTAACTAACTTGATAGTTATTCCCATGATTTTTCTATCTAGCATTTCATTAAGTCAGTTGAATAAACTGAAGCTTGTTGAACACTCACATATATTAAAGACATACTGCTTGATTAAAGAAACGTCTCAATACAAAATGAACTAGGCTGAAAGCCACTGAAAACTACATACCGTTCGATAGCTCATTGATTCTGAATTGGAATTTGTTAGCTATGTAAACCATCAACCGTAAATTAGGTTTAATTCAAGAACATAAGGTTTCAAGGAAAGCACATTAACATTTATCTACTAATCTGAGGTCCATTAATCTAAACTTTTAACCATAACCAAATCCCAACGGAGTTAAGACATCCATTAATATTTACTTTGGGTATCAGTATTCATTTCAGAAGTAACTAACTTCAGAAGCCACGAATTTTACACGTGAACAACGAAGCATCTGATATTTGTTGTTAAATTAAAATAAATCAGAAAATTGATCCAAGAAATGCTTGTTGATACTCGCTGAAATGACTTATCTGTAAACTAAGAGAAATCCATAGTGTTTAGTATCTCATTTGAACAAATGTACAGTCCCTGGATAGTCCAGGAATGATTCGTAGTATAGTTTACCATACATTATACAACATGTTTATACATGTTTACTTAAGTTATACTTCGATAATTAGAAATATTTATCGAAGGTATACATATCCACACAATAAATCACTAATCTTGTTATTTCACTGTGTTTCATAGCCAAAATCTACATTGATGTTTTTCCGTTCCTACAATATTGTTTTGATACGAAGTTAATCAGGTCAGACTTCACCCATAGCATTTTCAAACACTTAGTGATTACATATTTTTTTTAAAAAACGAACGTTTATATTGGCTTACATATATTTCTTAATCTGTAAATCATTCATTGTGAACGTGATTTACAGTCATTAAAAGTAGTAACTATATTCGATATTTATTAAAGGTCATACAGGAACAAACGTAATCGTGTTCGGGGTTGAACTAACCAAGTGAATCAATAATGTACTAACAAATGAATTTCACTGAATTCTACAAAATGAATAACTAATAACGAATCAATTTTTCTAAGACCTCATATTTTGGTGAGGCGCTAAAACATTAAGCAATAACAATTAATTCAAGTTCGCTGCTTCAGTTTACCATAAAAATAATATTGTCATCGTACAATAAGATTAACAATGTTAAACTTATGAAGTACTAACATTTTTATATACAGATTTTAGATAAGGCTTGAATCAATAAGTTGTAACAATTTACCTCGTTTTTAGCAAACACGCAAAGAAATCATCTTATGGGTAGTTGAATGATTGGTAGGCGAGCTAATGAAATACATAACGATTTTTACGCATGACTTCTTTATATCACCCATTATTTCATCAACATAACTCCTTAAGGAATTTATTTATATTGAATTATTTCTGAACATAATGAAAACTGTGAGAAAGATCCACAAAGAAACATTCAGCATGAATATTAATAAAGTTATATAGTGATGTTTCTGCGATATTAATACTAGAAAACTGATAATAAAGCCTTGAAAAACTAACAGACTTCATAAAACCAATGAACTATGACCAATTATGTTACTTCTGTTGATAAATACTTTTTATTTATACAAACTCATAGGTCATCGGAGGGAAAATGGTTTTAAAATTATGCTGTTATTGTAAGAATTGTTCAAAGTTGTCCATGTATTATACGCTTACTCGCTCTTTCTCCCCATTGAAGACTGTGTTGTCAAAGCTACTCATCATAAGAAAATGTAAGCGCCAGTAAGTTATGAAAACAGGAGTTCTAGTGAGAAGCCGTGACCAGTGGAGCTAATCCGTGTCGGGTAGAAACAGGTATCTACCTCAGTACAATCGAAGATGGTCGCACGATTTTGTGGATTAGTTGATGTTAGAAACTAACACAATTGAATGCCGGATCAGTGGTCCAGTGGGTTAAGCGTTCGCTCGCGAGACCGAAGGCCCTGGGTTCGAATCCCGCGGGCGGGTCGTGGTGCGCACTGCTGAGGAGCCCCAAAATAGGACGAAACGGCCGTCCAGTGCTTCCAGGTTTTCAATGGTGGTCTAACATCAATCGGTTCATGATCTCAATCAAAAACTTAATAATCTCCACAATCCTATACTGATAAAACAGGAATAAGTGAATCATGAAGAGTTATCCTTCAGTCACTTATTTTTTTTATGTTCTTTATAAGCGTACAGAAAATACTTTTTATTTGATAGTCTTGTGATATCCTAATGTTAAGGTTTTATTCATCCTTGTAACTCTTGATATCGTATTCATTGTTCATAGATTACAGATGATTAAATCAGAATTGACTACTCGGCTTAATGTGATCTACTTATTGTGGTTCAATCATAGTCTTTTATTTCATTTATTTATCACGTTAATTAAATATCTAAATCATCTAATCATTTAATCATCAGCTAATCATATGGCCTTTTAGTGTTCTGATTAATGGATTAAAAACGTGAGAATTTTGTGTGAGGTTATCCATACTGATGAACTAAGTGAAAGATATAATAAAATGTTTTACAAGATATAGAAACAGAGTGAAACAACCATCAATAATATTGTGACACGTCAATGAATCAATTAATAAAGGTATGATCTAGTCAAGTATTCTTACTTAACTAGAACAAACACTGGAAGAAAATTGTCGGTATATGAGAACATATATGTCCATGAATTTCCGATAGTCATTCATGATTGAAAATTTCATAAGATATGTTTTCTATGATTAAAATTTCTAATTATTATTCAGTATTGAATTGACGCAATAAATATCGTTGTTTAAACATCCTCATCATATTAAAAGACTAACATTTGAACAAAGAATATTCTTTCCGAAAAATTCTCTTCAGGTTCTAAAATCACATATCCAAATGAATAATCTGAAAAATGGACAGGTTAAGGGTAAAGTATATCGTTTAAAGTCAAAGCATAGGAACTGAAAATCCTAAAATCGATTCCTGGCGAGGTCTTGGTCGGGCATTACTGTGGAGTTTCATTCTGTAACAAACAGCTATCCAGCTTTTCTTATTTTTCTGTTGGATCTGTGATAAATAGCATCTACAGAATAATTGAACCCCGGTTTAGTCGTCTAGAGGTTAGGCATTTGTGCTCAAGGCCAAAATCCTGGGTTCGACTCATGGATATGGGTTCGTGGGTGAGCACTGTTGAGGAGTCCTATACTAGGAAGTAAAAACTGTCTAGTGCTTCCAGGTTTTTAGTGGTTATTTAACTTTGATTAATTCTCGATTTAGGCAAAATAACCTTCACAAAACTACTTTATGTACACATAAAATAAATAGATGGATGAATACAACTTATTCCTAGCCCCAAAATGACTTGGTATGGCCAAGAGTGGGAAGATTCCGCTCCCCCTCTCGAAATGCTCTCACATGGCCACGCGTACATAGCCTCTGCCAGGGAAGTTGTACTCACTGCCTTCTCGTGTCATTACTGTTGAAAGGATGAAAAGTGAGTGTCCGGCGCTTTAACCCGGTTGGTGGACACAGAGAGTCCACCTAGGGGAGTTGGAAAACCTTGATTCCAAACCAATGGTGCACATGGGCTCCAGTATCCTGAAGGAATAAATGGCGTATGAACCAATTGTTGGTCACCGACTACCATGGGACTGCGTCTCCTCACGATGCTCCAATGCCTTGTGGATCAGACCTTTAGGTCGAGGGCTTCTTAAGAAAACCATCTACTTCGGTTTGGGCACCCGGGCAGTATCACAGCCCTCACACATATCAAATGAGATTTGTGTGGCGCATATGTATTGATGCCTCCTTGTACCAATATCTATATGTTCAAATAAAATAAAATATTTTTAATTAAGCTTTAATTTAAATTAGAATTCATTGAGTAAGGCTTAATAACACATTAACACCATTAGAATTGATAAATGGTAGGTAAAAGTGAATGATTATTGACTAACCTTCATTTTCATCTTTCATTAATCGTTTTTTTATCCGATAAACAATTCTTCGTTAAATAGTCTTAACTGGAGATTTTATGTATAACTGGTAAATCACATTCCTCCTTGTAAGTAGAACATCTAGAAATTACCAACATCTAGAAACAGCCAACATGGAGAAATCACATTACATAAAAAATATAAATTAAAATAGTCGGTCAATAATTCCATCTTCTGAATTCGATATGTCGGTGACATAAGTTTTAGTTCTTAAAACATAAGTTTCACTATTTCATCATACTGACAATCCACTCATACAAACAAAACAATTAAACTACATGTTTAAACATGTTAAATTAACATTTTGAGTTTGTAATATCAAGTAAACAATATTGATCAAATATTATTGATTGATTTGTTTCTCTCTCTTACTCTTTTGGTCTATTGAGTTCTGTATAGTCTACTTTAAGAGTATTCAATATAGTTGGGAGTATGGAAAAAAAGCTATGGATAGTTTTCCTTAAGTGTATAATGAGTGATAATCAAGTCAATAACTGATTAAAAATAAAGTTGTTTCCTATCCGTTTGATACTACCCTTTGTTGTTTTAAGAAGGCTTTCATAGTGTACTCTATATTAATTCTTCTATTAAAACATCAAAAGTAGTTCTTCAGTATAGCTTTCTACATAAATTCTGTATTATAAAACTGTTGAAGTTGGTCGCTTTTTTTGATCCTATTGAAGTCTTAATAGTTGAATTCATGAGTTGATATGAGCTAGACCAGACATTAACACTGTTGGATACTGGCTCAGTGGCCAAGAGGTTAAGCGTTACACGTGAGACCGAAGGTCCTTTGTTTGAGTCCTGCATGTGACTCAGTGGGTGTGCACTGATGAGGAGTCCCATACTAGAACGAAACAGCCGTTCAGTGCCCCCAGGTTTTTAATAGTGGTCTAGCTAACATCGACTCATGAATTCAACTAATAAAATTCACTACAACTTCCACACCCACCTATAATAATAATGTAGTTTATTTTCATTTGCATTTCACACTGAAAACGTGAGAGGTGATATTACTCATATCTTAATTTAAAGTATCTAAGACAATCACAATCGATAGTTATGTTTTAAACGTGTCAACTGATCAGGTTTATTTCATACTTATGCCAAAAATTCATTCAAAGAACTGATTAGATGAAGGTTATACATAAGAATATTCCATAAAACCGTAAACCAGCAAACTCAGGTGTATAGTTTTAAATTTTCACTCTGTTGGAACTGACTTTTTTTAAGCAAAGATAGATGGTGGCTAGCAGCGGAATCCAGGACGTGTGTTTCGTCCTATTCGGAACTCACCAGCTAGATGTGCTTGCATCTCAGAGTTTATGTTAGAGTCCCGGAGTAAACAACTCTGGGATGCAGGAACATATAGCTGACAAGTCCCAAATAGGATGGAACACACATCCTTGATTCCACGGCTAGCCACTATCCATCTTTTCTTATAAAGCTAGTGACTTAAGGCCATATCGAGACAGTCCGCACAGTATGCACATATGCCAAAAAGAGACTGATAAATTGCAATCCTAAACAACAATGGGAAGATACAGGCAAACAATATCAAGTGAATTCGACTCCTTTTTAGCTTGAATCATGATGAAAACAAGATAATAGACTCGTTTCCTATAGAATTTATAACGTGACGATATGTACAAACAAAATATAGGGTTTTTACGACCACCTGTCTTGTCTGTAATAACTAATAATGATGTCTGATAGTGTAGATGCACGATAGAGGACTAAAAAATATTCTGACTCAGCAGGTTGAGGCTGTTGATAATCAGTAGCTGTTTATGTTGCTCTGTTGGTGAATTTATGCGTTAAGTCTTGTGAATTATTTCCCGTCGTTTTAGTTAGTAAATGAGTCAATCAATGTTGGCACCAGATAATGATGAATTGTGAAGTTAGAATTATGCTTGGAAATGTGATTAGTACATAGATAGTATATAAATTTTCATGTTTTATCACAACAATTGATGTGATCTGTAATGAAAACTTTCTGAGTAGATCATACCACTTGTCAAAAGACGATCAACCTGAAATAGACTATTGAGAGGTGTTTAAAATAAAAACATAGAACTACTATGAGTTTTCATCATTTCCTAAAGATAACTGACAACATGACACACTGTTGGCCATACAATTTTCGATACTTATTAGCAGCTCATTTCTTTAAATAGGACTTGACGTGTGGTTAATCTACGATACTGAATGAACTAATGAATTGCCAAGTGGCTACTAATAAGTGTAAAATCAGCGATAGTGTTGTGAACGTGAACACAGCTGAGGACAGCCGATTGCATTTCTAATACCAACTTAGAGTATATCTTGGTAAAATACAAGAAATATACATTGAATACTTCATTTGCAAAACTTCATCATTTGTCTTTCACATTCTGAATGATTCTTTTAAGTCTCAATTCCTTTCTATTTCCGTTTCTGTTTTCGTCAAGTCGACCTTCATAACCTTCTGATGCCATACAATCCTCTTCTGATTAATGTTACATACTAATTATGTCTGTCGACATTAATAACATACACCACGTTAGTGCTTGGCTGTAAATAAACAAGGTTTTCACTTATTTTTACTTAAACAAACTTTCCATGAGATGGTTTTGAACAACTTGGTCACCGACAGAATGTTAAAGATTACTAAAGGTTTTCATGATAATTTCTTTGTATAAGTGAATAAGCATACTTACTTACTTACTTACGCCTGTTACTCCCAATGGAGCATAGGTCGCCGACCAGCATTCTCCATCCCATCCTGTCCTGAGCCCTCCTTTCTAATTCTATCCAACTGTCGTTCATTCTCCTCATGTCTGTTTCCATTTCTCGGAGTAATGTAATCTTTGGTCGTCCTCTTTTCCTTTGACCTTCAGGATTCAATGTGGGGGCTTGTCTTGTGACGCAGTTGGGTGCTTTCCTCAATGTGTGTCCTATCCACTTCCAGTGCTTCTTCCTGATTTCCTCCTCCATTGGGATCTGGTTTGTTCTATCCCACAGTTGGTTGTTGCTAATAGTGTGCGGCCAACGGATCCGAAGTATTTTGCGAAGACAACTGTTAATAAACACCTGTATTTTCTGGATGATGGCTTTCGCAGTTCTCCAGGTTTCTGCCCCATACAGTAGAACTGTCTTGACATTTGTATTGAAAATCCTGACCTTGGTGTTGGTTGAAAGTTGCTTTGAGTTCCAGATGTTCCTCAGTTGTAAATATGCTGCTCTTGCTTTGCCGATCCGCGCCTTCACATCTGCATCAGATCTACTGTGTTCATCAATGATGCTGTCCAAATATGTAAAGGTTTTTACATCTTCCAAATCTTCTCCGTCAATTGTGATTGGATTGGTGCATGCTGTGTTGAATCGGAGAATCTTGCTTTTCCCTTTGTGTATATTTAGACCTACTGCTGCTGAGGCTGCTGTTACACTGTTCGTCTTCTCCTGCATTTGTTGTTGGGATTGTGATAGAAGAGCCAGATCATCTGCGAAGTCTAGATCGTCCAACTGCATCCTAGCTGTCCACTATATTCAACGCTTCCCCCAGATGTTGACGTTTTCATGATCCAGTCGATCACCAGGATAAAGAGAAAGGGTGAGAGTAAGCAACCTTGCCTGACACCGGTCTTCACTTCGAACGACTTTGTCAACTGTCCTCCATGCACGATTTTGCAGTGTAATCCATCATATGAATTCTGTATGATAGTGACTATCTTCTGAGGCACGCCGTAGTGTCTAAGAAGTTTCCATAGTGTTGTTCTGTCTACGCTATCAAATGCCTTTTCGTAGTTAATGAAGTTGATGTAGAGTGATGAATTCCATTCAATTGATTGTTCCACAATGATCCGTAGAGTTGCGATTTGGTCTGTACACGATCTGTCCTTACGGAATCCTGCCTGTTCATCTCAAAGTTGGGCGTCTACGGAGTTCTTCATTCTGTTTAACAATACCCTGTTGAAGACTTTTCCCGGTATTGAAAGAAGAGTGATGCCCCTGTAGTTATCACACTTGCTGAGATCGCCTTTCTTTGGTATTTTGATCAGAAGTCTTTCTTTCCAGTCTGTTGGTACTTGTTCCTCATCCCAAATCTTATTGAAGAGAATGTGGAGTATCCTTGCAGTTGCCGCTACGTCTGCTTTTAGTGCCTCTGCTGGAATGTTGTCTGGTCCTGCTGCTTTGCCACTCTCGATTTGTCTGATGGCCATGCTGATTTCTTCAATTGTTGGTGGGCCAACATTGATTAGGAGGTCCGTGGGTGCTGCTTCTATATTGGGTGGGTTCAGTGGAACTGGTCGATTCAAGAGTTCTTTGAAGTGTTCTACCTACCTGTTTTGTTGCTCTTCAATGTTGGTGATTACCTCACCTTCCTTGCTTTTCACTGGTCGTTCTGGTTTGCGGCGATTTCCAGAGAGTTTCTTTGTCGTGTCATACAGTTGTCTCATGTTTCCTTCTCTTGCAGCCTTTTCCGCCGTCGTTGCTAAATCTTCCACATATTTACGTTTGTCGGTTCTGATGCTCCTCTTCACTTGTTTGTTTACTTCTGTGTATTCAGCTTGTGCCTTGGCTTTTTCTGCTCTTGTTCGATCGATATTGATTGCTGCTTTCTTGTTCCTCCTTTCTTGAATCTTATCCAGTGTATCAACAGTGATCCACTCCTTGTGATGGTGCTTCTTGTGACCCAGGACCTCATGACATGTTGAAGTGATTGCCTCTTTAATCCCCTTCCAGTTGCTCTCCACAGTAGTTCCTTCTCCATTGAGTAGGTCATGAAAGGCCTGGAACTTATTGTTGAGGACTATCTTGAATTTGTTGCGTTTGTTAGTATCCTGATGAAAGGCCGTATTGAACTTTTGTGATGTTGTCCGCCCCATTGTCCAGTGCTTCTTGAGTTTCAATTTCATCTTAGCGACCAGCAATTGATGATCTGATGATATATCAGCTCCTCTCTTGGTTCTCACGTCCTCTATAGTCCTCCTGAACGTTTTGTTGATGCAGATATGGTCGGTTTGGTTTTGCGTGGTGTGATCCAGTGAAGTCCATGTGGTTTTGTGTATGCGTTTATGTGGGAATATGGTGCCGCCTATGACCAGCTTATTGAAGGCACATAGATTTGCAAATCTCTCACCATTTTCGTTCCTCTCTCCCAGTCCGTGTCGTTCCATGGTGTCTTCATATCCAGTGTTGTCCGTTCCAACCTTGGCATTGAAATCTCCCATCAGAATGGCCAGGTCCTTTGTTGGGCACTTCTCAACGATTGATTGCAGCCTATTGTAGAATTGATCTTTAGCGTCTTCATTGTAGTCGTTGGTAGGCGCATAGCATTGGATGATGTTCATTGAAATGCCCTCTTTCTTTGTTTTGAAGGAGGCTTTGATGATCCTTGGCCCATGAGAATCCCATCCTATAAGTGCATTTTGTGCTTGTTTGGACAGCATCAATGCAACTCCTTGTGTATGTGGAGCATTTTCTTCTTCATGGCCGGAGTATAACAGGAGTTCTCCTGAAGTTAGTCGTTGTTGTCCAACTTGCGTCCAATGTGTTTCACTGATCCCAAGTACCTCTAGGTTGTATCTTCTCATTTCTGCAGCAATTCGGAAGGCTCTCCCGGTGTCCCACATTGTACGAACATTCCATGTACCTAAATAAATGGTTGCTCTGGTTGTCAGAAGGGGCATCGGCCTCCTAACTTCTAAAGGAATTCAACTTTCATCATGAGGCGTCATAGTTCTTCTAAATGAAGACCTTCTGACTCCCAGGGCAGAGTTTAAAAGTTTTGGATAATTTTTTCTGGTTAGCGTTTTTTAGCGAGTTAGTTTTCTACGGGATGGGGACGCTAACCCCATGCCCAACCCTCCTCCTTTATCCGGCTTGGGACCGGCAGTAACCCCCGAAGGGACTCCAGGCGGAGTTAAGTGAATAAGCATAGCTTGATAAAATGTCAATTTCTACCGTAAATACTATGGTTTCACATTTTAATTACTTTCTTCTGAGCCACCCACCAGCATTCTCCATTCTGTGTTCATAATATTAGATTGTATCAACTATTATGTAACTCCTACAATTGACCAGTGGAACGTTTATAATTAACAGACTATATCTCATTAAATTTTCATACTGTCGAACCAACTGAGCAAACTGACCTGATCTGATTTTTACTTAATGTAACTTTGTTCGATCCGATACACCTTGATTCCTTTATAATATTCCTTTACTTAAAGGGAAAACTAATCTTAATAATTTTTGATCATGAACCGATTGATGTTAGACCACCATTGAAAACCTGGAACCATTGGACGGCCGTTTAGTCCTATTGTAGGACTCCTCAGCAGTGCGCATCCACGATCCCGCTCGCGGGATTCGAACCCAGGGCCTTCAGTCTCGCGAGCGAACGCCTAACCTACTGAACCACTGAGCCGGAATCTAATGGTGATAGTGTCTAACATCAACCAATCCACGAAATTGCGCGACCATCTTCCTTTATCCTGAGGTAGATACCTGTTTCTATCCGACACGGATTAGCTCCACTGGTCACGGCTTCTCACCAGAACTCCGGGAATTTTCTCACGAAGCTAGTCACTAGTGAGCAGATGGTAATTATCAGCTTAATGGTTGTGGAGATTGTTAAGTTTTTGATTGAGATCATGAACCGCGCGAGACTGAAGACCTTGGGTTCGAATCCGGTTAACGAGGTCGTGGATGCGCACTGCTGAGGAGTCCCAAAATAGGACTAGACGGCCGTTCAGTGCTTCCAGGTTTTCAATGGTGGTTTAACATCAATCGGTTCATGATCTCAATCAAAAACTTAACAATTTCCACAAACCCTAAACTGATAATCTTAATTAAGTCTTCTCTTTTATAAAGTATCTAATTTAGTCACAGAATCTTGGTGATATTTGTTTCCAATTCACAATGGAAAACATCTTTAAAGTTAATCAATAAATTAAACAACAAACTGTTTGGTCGACCTTGATAAGTAAATTAACCATTTTAGTAATATTTATGAATAAACAAACACTAATCAATACCAATAAAACTATAAATAAATTAGATGTATTCTGGCAAAAGATCATGTTTATTTATGTGCATGTATGTGTATGTGGGTGTGTGTGTGAAAAAGAGAGAAATTACCATAGATAAAGTGAATTCATTTTAAACAAGTATTTGGCAATGTAGTTTGATCAATTCTATTATTTTTCTCTAACATGTAACCTACTATAAAGGCTCCAATTCCCATGATTGAACTGATTGGCAACATTTTATTCGAATATATATTGTGAAACATACCAGGTTATATGATTTACATATTATTTGATTGACTTTACTTGTGTAAAATTAATTAGTAAGTCTGGAATCGATAAACGAAGTGGTTTACATGTGTAACTTTAAGTGAGAAACATATTTCTCTCATATTTAGTTTTTCAAATTGTTACCTTATAGAATGAAAGGGATATGTTGTGTGATTTATACATTTATACAACAGAAAGAACATGTAATCAGCAGTTTTAGATTAAAACTTTGATATAATGAGAAGCGCCGCCACATAAATCACCATGGAAGAGGATATAAATTAATGAGATGGTGGAGATTTGTAGCTCAGGTGGATGATTTTGGTGGATGGTTTGGTCGTGTATGACTCTAGTGCTGCGAAGAATTCCAGCTTTGAGGCGTCGCTTGTATTGTAGTTTAATCCTTTTTGGAGTAGGTGTTCTTCCGTATTTGTTAGTGGTTGTTTTGATAGATTGATCACGCAGTTGTTTGTGTTTTCTTCCATGGGTGGTTTTGAGATCTTGATTAGTTTTTTCTTTGGGGTGTCTGTGTCGTTTGCATGATATCTCGATGGCTGTTGTCAAGATTTCCACATGTTCTGACGTGAGTGTCCTTTGTAGCTTCATCTTTTGGTCCTCTACGACGTATTGGTATTTGCGGATCCTGTAGTGTGCATCCGTTATCATTAGGTGTACCATTTTTCTTCCACTTTGACCAAACTATCTTGCTCAGAGAACAAAACTCCACCAAAATATAAATTAATGAATTATACCAATCAAATCTTTCATTACACAAAAACTAACCAGTTGAAGAATAGTTAGCATCGACCGATAGTTAATATACACTCATTAAGTATGTTTTCTAATTTATTTTATGCCCTGTTTGGTTATTATGATGATATGATCGGAAATAACTAGATTTCCACATTTGAGTAAGTAATATATGTTTTTTTTTACCGCACTATTGGTTGGAAGTAATCGACAGGAAAGTCAATTGATTACCTTCAATTAACTGAGATTTCAGTATGGTGCAAGTGATGTCTAATCATTGAAACTGATAACCACATTCCAATTCGTTGATCAAGAGAATTTTATCGATACAAAAAAGGACTAGATCAACATTAAATTGATCACTACTCGGCGACCAATCAATTGTAAAACAAAAAAATGCATAGAGAATGAAACTCTTAGAGTTTTCATTATGTTAAACTGATGAACATCATCAAATATGATACACATAGTTTTAGCTTTATATGCTAATTACCTCAGAAAAATACAACACCAAATTTGTGAACAGTAGAGCTTCTAAAAAGCAGGACAATATGATTGCTTATGTAGTCATCTTAAGCATATGAAACAGAGGAACATATAATATATGTATTTAATTGAAATCACGAAACGATTTAAGCACTGGACAGGTGTTTAGTTCTAGTATGGGACCCCTCACCAATGAGCATCCACAACTCCACAGCTGAGAACTGAATCCAGCTCAGTGGTTGAAAGATTAAGCGTTTGGACTCAAGATATAAGGTTCTGAGTTCGAGTTCCAGTCTCGGGGCCATGGATGCGCACTGATGAGGAGTCCAATACTAGGAGTGAAAGCAATCCAGTCATTCCAGGTTTTCGGTGATTGACTAATTTTGATCAGTTAGCGGTTTCAATAAATCCAATAATCTTCACAAATTCATACTGATAACATATATAGTTGTTAGTTTTAACATAACTATTTTATTTATTTAATAATTTTGATCATTTCTGATATCTTAAACATACCAAATAGCTGGATATTTCAAAGATCTTTTAGGCATAACAAATGATTATTAGTGGTCGTCAATCGTTTATATACTATGGAGAATCAATCAAGTTAAACTCGAAATAACTCATGTATTTTTATGGATAAAGTTTGTGTCCAACCAATCTCATAATAACGAATTTTTTTTATTCTTATTGGTATTCGCATAAAAGATAGATCAAGGCTGGAACTCATTCAGAAGCGATTTAAACCACGTATTCTTGGGACTAATTGCACTTTAAACTATAAATCTAGATGCCATAAGCTTGAATTCTACCGTTTATGGACATAACCTAGTCTTTTACTTCAAAATACCTATTAAACCATCTTATACATCTAATGATACGATTCATTATGCAGAAAGGTCTTGTTATGGCATTCATAACCTTCTATCATTAGTGAAGAGGTCTCATGATAAATCTTCTCGTTATATGAATTGCTTTATCCGAAAATTTTCTAGACTCTGGAATAATTTACTGCAATCTGTCCATGAAATAAAGTCACTCTCATCCTTTTTCGCCGTATCTATGCTTAGTTATTCTCTGAAAGTGCCTTAAATGTCCTCGCATCTTTAATTATATCTTATTACACTAGTGAAATTATAAGAACATTGAATCTTTAATTATTGTTATTACTGAGCCCGATCATTAGATCTCCCTACCTGCAGGTACTTTACACTTACACTATCCCTGGAAAACTTAACTAGTTTAAATATTATTTATTCCGAATCATAGATCATAAAACAATCTGGGACATGTATGGTGCCAAACTTATCATAAAAATTATCACTGTTATTATTCTATGCTCTCTGTTTCCGTTTCATTTTCTCTATTTGTAGATGATTATAATCACTACATCACGTCACCGGAAATGACTTTAAACATACCGTTCATATATCAACAGGATATTCACCTAAAAACAATTAACAGTTCTTGACTGACGCCTTTGATTGCTGTAATACACGTAAAAAATGTACAACCTAAAATGTTTTTTTTAAAGTAAAACATTTCAAACAAGCTAATATCACATATCGGTCGTTTACATATAACACTAATATCTTTATCAAGTTGATCATGTCAGTAGATTGGTATGGGTTCTGTAATTATTTTCATAATATATTATTATTTACAATAATCATTAATAATAACTGTCTAACATATTAGACAAACTCGTTCGAAGTAAAGACCGGTGTCAGGCAAGGTTGCTTACTCTCACCCTTTCTCTTTATCCTGGTGATCGACTGGATCATGAAAACGTCAACATCTGGGGGAAGCGTTGAATATAGTGGACAGCTAGGATGCAGTTGGACGATCTAGACTTCGCAGATGATCTGGCCCTTCTATCACAATCCCAACAACAAATGCAGGAGAAGACGAACAGTGTAACAGCAGCCTCAGCAGCAGTAGGTCTAAATATACACAAAGGGAAAAGCAAGATTCTCCGATTCAACACAGCATGCACCAATCCAATCACAATTGACGGAGAAGATTTGGAAGATGTAAAAACCTTTACATATTTGGGCAGCATCATTGATGAACACAGTAGATCTGATGCAGATGTGAAGGCGCGGATCGGCAAAGCAAGAGCAGCATATTTACAACTGAGGAACATCTGGAACTCAAAGCAACTTTCAACCAACACCAAGGTCAGGATTTTCAATACAAATGTCAAGACAGTTCTACTGTATGGGGCAGAAACCTGGAGAACTGCGAAAGCCATCATCCAGAAAATACAGGTGTTTATTAACAGTTGTCTTCGCAAAATACTTCGGATCCGTTGGCCGCACACTATTAGCAACAACCAACTGTGGGATAGAACAAACCAGATCCCAATGGAGGAGGAAATCAGGAAGAAGCACTGGAAGTGGATAGGACACACATTGAGGAAAGCACCCAACTGCGTCACAAGACAAGCCCCCACATTGAATCCTGAAGGTCAAAGGAAAAGAGGACGACCAAAGATTACATTACTCCGAGAAATGGAAACAGACATGAGGAGAATGAACGACAGTTGGATAGAATTAGAAAGGAGGGCTCAGGACAGGATGGGATGGAGAATGCTGGTCGGCGACCTATGCTCCATTAGGAGTAACAGGCGTAAGTAAGTAATATTGGAACAATTTAGATTTGATTTAAATCAGTTTATTTTAGTTGGTAGTTTATTTATAGTTGTAAAGTGAATTACTTAGTTAATTCCTTTTGTAACAGTATCTAGTGTTAATAGGATATTCAGTTTATATGGTTACAAAAAAATTGCCCCAGTCACCTAATAAAAAAAGGAAATATGACCATAAGTGTTGAGTAAGATACACTTGTTATGTATTGAAAACCTTATGGGTAATGTTAGTCATGAATGTTATAATCACAAGTGAAAAATTCAATCATCTATGTAGTAAAACAAAAATCGGTTTGTTGATTAAGATGATGAATTACTACACATTTCCTTTAATGTTAACAGTTTAAGTTAATAATCACTAGTGCATACGGGAATTGGTTATTTGTGAAAGGAATTACTTTTCTTATATCATAATGCTTGCGTGTTGATAATAAAGCAAAAAAATAAAATTATATTATACTTTTCTAAGATAGTTCAGCTCTGTAACACTCTATCATCTTGAATGGGGAATGTTTATAGAACAATTTAGATTGTACATTATCAACCCTGGGATCCAGATACATCTAGATGATGATCCACAAATAAAATGAAATACGCGTCCTGGATTCCACTGCTAACTATTGTTTGTCTCTGCCTGAAATTTATGTTATGTTTTAAATTAACATCACTGGATTTTAAGTCATTCGTTCTAAAGTCAATAATAATTCAGTTTTTCTCGTTGAAACATCTTGATAATAATCGATTTATAGGTTAGGGGATTAAGGAAATATGACAAGTTTGAGAATCAATTTCATCATCAATCAACGGGTCACTAAAACAATAGAGTCTTAGTTATTTGGTTCTGTGTGTGTTACAATTCTTGCTTGATTCCATAGAGAGATTGCTTATCTTCGTTTGTTCATTTTAAACATTTTTATCAAACAAACCATAGTTTAATAGGTATTACAGACGACTATCTTATGTGATTGAAGGCAGTCAACAAAATACGTTTTCTGATCTAGGTTTCGTATTAGTCGGCACTCATCACCAACAAGTATCTGGAATCTTGAGGGAACCGATATCCTCGATGGGATTTTGATACATTATTACTAATTCTAATGACAGAGCGGTAACTTGATCAATAGGACTCGATAAGCAGTTAAAAATAGATAAACATGATATTGGCTATTAGTCAGTGCTCAGTCGGTGTAATATAAGTAGAGATTTACTATACCTGATACTTATTTATTCAAATTAGTTGATGCATAAGTACATCTTCGAGCGAATTACCCTTCTACATCGAATTATTAACATTAGTGATTTTGATGTTTCTTTATCTATGAAGATTGCTTTAGGGATACTTGTGGTTAGTCATTCTCAATTCTTCAGTTGCTTGGTCACCATAGTTAAAGAGTAATCCGAGTGATGATAAGAAGAATTATGAGACAGGACTTTTATTCATTAATTTAGCGCTTTATCCGTCAAGCCCTAAAAAATCCAATTTATTAATAATTCAGTCATCAACTGTATAAATAAAAATCAGTTCTGTAATAATCGGTTGATGAAAAGTGGTTAAGTGAAGATAATTGTCCACCTGATAACCATTAGGAATAGATTATTACTATTTTAGCAAATAAAATTAACAATAAGTATGATTGCACAGCATAAATAAGTGAAATCATTGAAAAGAAAATTCTCTTCGTTGAAATGATGGATCTCTTTCCTTAACTAAAAATCAGTTCACAAAGTTCAATAAACAATCTTCACAACCCTATACTGATGAATGGTAATTTATTGCTGAAATAAGAACCGGTGTTTAATGAACAGTAGACAGTGTAATACAAATTTTTCTTGTGTTGGGCGAGACTATAATTTATGGACGAGCCAATCAGATTTAGGACAACAGGTCTTGGATTTTAGCGTGAGATTCATTCACCCATTTGTCCAAATAGCGTTTTTGCATTTTAGCTGATGTCAATTCGTAATGAAACTCTAAATCTAGTTCCTAACCCTGACTTATTTATTAATTTACTTACTTACTTACTTACGATTGTTACCCCTCATGGAAGAGCATAGGCCACTCACAAATATTCCCCATCCAACTCGGTCCTGGACAATTCTTTCCAGTTGTTTCCAGTTACTAATCATCCTTTTCATTTCTGCTTCCAATTCCTAACGCAGTGTATTCTTTGGTTTCCCTCGGTCAAACTCTACATTATTCCTATTAATTTATGCTTATCGTGATCGTATACATCACTTTTTATTAACAGCTACGTTTATGTAAACGTTTTTCGTTTTCATTTTCTATTCTATTGAAAAATCGTGTCAGTAAAATTAATACTGTAACACGTCAAACATCATTTTAAGTTAATAAATTAACAGATCAATCGTACATTCGACTTTTCTGTCAAGTAGTGTGTGTTAATTTCTCTTTTCAAGAACTAAATTCGATGGATAATCTTGATTTATCATTTCTAGGGTGTGACAAATTTTAGTAAATTCTGATGTGCTTTTATGATAAGGCTCTCAGTTGTAGTATATGTATCTAAACTAAAGGTGGAGATAATTTCGTTTCTTGCATTTTTCGTCTCGCTTCATTACCGATTAAGTGCCATTATTGTTAGATGAATAGAGATATTGTTTTCTACGGGATGGGAATGCTGACCTCACGTTCAATCCTCCTCCTTTACCCGGTCTTGGAACCAGCAGTAGCCCTAGTAAAGCTACAGTATTTATAAACAGTTTTCTAAGCAAGATACTCAATATCTGTTGATCGGGTACCATCGGCAACAGCCTACTGTGGGAGATAACAAATCAGCTTCCATCTGAAGAGGAAATTAGGAAAAGACGTTGGAGATGGATAGGACATACATTTCGGAAATAATCAAACTGCATCACCATACAAGCCCTAACTTGGGATCCTGAAGGGAAACGGAAAAGAGGAAGGTCGAAGAACACACTGCGTTAGGAATTGGAAGCAGAAATGAAAAGGATGAATAGTAACTGGAAACAACTGGAAAGAATTGACCAGGACAGAGTTGGATGGGGAATATTTGTGAGTGGCCTATGCTCTTCCATGAGGAGTAACAGTCGTAAGTAAGTAAGTAAAAGATAAAATAGATTGAGATTTTAATGGTTGAACTCATTTATTATTTCAGTTTTTCAACTGATCAAACTACTGAAGCTCTAAAACTTAACAATTAATCATAGTATTCTTTATTAGGTTGATTACCACTAACGTATATTCTGAACAATAAAGACAATTATGCCAACTTATCAAACCAAGGTGTATCAAATGAATTTGAATTGCAAAAACATATTGAACATCGAAACAATTAGATAATCAAAACATTACAGGCATATTGATATTGTACAAATGATTTGCTACTACATTTAAAATCTAATAATTTACAATATAATAATCATATTTCAAATAACTGATGAAATAGTTCCATGATAATACATTCAGTTTAGATAGAAAAACATAATGACTTTTCGATATATTAAAATAACCGTAGTAGAAAAGAAGTTATAATGTGTGTACTAGACCTTGACCTGATAAATGTCAATTCCATTAATCAAACTTCTATATTTTCAGTTACTGGATTGTATGACATTCATTATTTAACTAACCTTTTTTGAATGATGAACTAATTATGAGTTGTACCAAAAGTCGTTTTGAAATGTTTAATGGTTGGTAGATTTGTGTTTAGACCTTAGATATCTTTTAAAGAAGGTTATAAAAAGTAGATAAATCATAACAGAATTGCCGTGACCAGTGGAGCTAATCCGTGTCGGGTAGAGACAGGTATCTACCTCAGTACAATGGAAGATGGTCGAGTAATTTCGTGGATTGGTTTATGTTAGACACTAACACAATTGGATGCCGGCTCAGTGGTTCAGTAGGTTAAGCGTTCGCTCGCGAGACTGAAGGCCCTGGGTTTGAATACCGCGAGCAAGGTTGTGGATTCGCACTGCTGAGGAACCCCACAATAGGACTAAACGGCCGTTCAGTTCTTCCAGGTTCCCAACGGTGGTTTAACATCAATCGGTTCATGATCTCAATCGAAAAATCATTACAGAATTTATTTTTATATCTCTATAGAATATTCAAGAACACTGAACTGAAAATAAGAAATAAGTTACGTGATAGTGAATTTATAGCGTATCCTGTTTTCCAATATTTTAAATTTACGCGGTATTTCTAGACATTTTTCTATTCATTTAGTGGGGTGAGTGCTGGCATGTAAAAATATAATTCTCTCTAAAGATTTCATTTCAAGCATTACCTTTCAATCTATTTGCTTTTTACACTCGGCAGGTTTAGTATGCGCTACAATGGGATATTCATAATAGACATATGTAGATTACATTAGAGGTCGAAGTGTGGTATGGAGACGAGCTTGAAACAATCACGATGGATTTCCGGTTGACTTCTCATTAACCAGGAAACAGCTTTTATAAATAGATAGCTTATGGAAAAGAAAACTACGGTATTGTAAAGTGTCAACAAATCTTATACAATTAATAAATTTACTAATGTGTACTACGGGTTGATCAACTCATTAAATTAAAAAATATATAAACTCGTCTTAATGGATATGGACCACCTATATTCCTGAACTCTTAAAAGGACTCAAACAGATATCCAAGATTTCCCACTTTGTCTCTGGTTAGGGTTAAGGATTTGGGATTATAGTTTTCATCACAAACTGTCGTCAGCTATAGTATAAAAATATTAAGTAAACATATGGATCAATTAATTTCTCTCAAAAATACGAGGGTTACTATGTGATTAGCTAGTTTATGCAATGTAGTGTCACCGTATACAAGGGTATTTCTATTGATTGTTAAAAATGATATTTGAATCTCGTGTAAAATCTTAAAAGTCGTGTTCTTTATTGTGATTTGTTTGTCCCAAAAGTATACTTTTACTGTTTTAGACGATCGAAATGTGATCCTCAGCGAAAATCATGCTCTTATATTCAGCAATTACCCACGACATAAAAGGAGAAGTGCTTAGAAAAAAACGCTAGATATTGTACTTTTGTTGAACATCCAAAACGTTTGATCAACTTTACACGAAAGCTACAGAAATTTGTATAACAAGAGATAGAATAAAGTTCTATCAGTAGACTATATTGATGAAATATTTGAAACAAATCATGATTGTTCTTCAGTCGACTTCCGTTCATTCAAGTTTTAATGAGTTATTAACATCAGCCATTCAACTATAAAGGAAGTTAAGGAGATATTAACTTACATGGAATAAGACTTAATAACATATGTTCATGGTTAAACAACAGAAATTCCTGGAAATAATTTTCTCAAGGTTCTTAAAATAACTGGAATATGAGTTACAGTGTTGAATTTTGGCCTGCGAAATCAAAGATAACTGCTAGAATTGAATTATATATATACTGTGGTGAATACTTCATAAATAATCATCAAACCCCTGGAATTGGACAGTAGTTAAATTAGTTATTCATTATAACTGAAACCTTGCAGTATTGATTAAAACTAATGTTATTGTGTTTTCCAGAGGCCATTACTGTTGTAGTGGCCTAACTTCGTTAACCAATCATCTTGATAATCGTTATTATATAGATCCCAACGGTGTTTCTATTCAGAAGGCAATAAGAAGTGGCGACTGCAGTTTATTAGCGGATAACAGATAACAAAGTTATAAACACATCGAGCGAATTGGATCAGTGAGGCTAATGTGTGGAGCGAGTGAATACAGAGGTGAATTTATAATCAAATTAAATAAGGGCACATCAAGGCAAAGCTATTAATGGGATTCGAACACATACATACATTGGGGAAGAGAATGATTCATCGAGCGATATTTTGGCGATTAACATTTAAGCTAGAGAGAGATATGTGCGTAGGCTGTCACATGTGATTAACCATACACGTTTATACAGAAATGATAATGATCATAATAGTACAAAGAAATAGACGAATTGTTACTGTTCGAATAACATTGTCTATTAAATAACTTAATAGAAGAGCTGGACAAAAATTAACCATAATCAAAATTAATCGTAGGAGTGTTGCTATGCTATAAAACGTTTTAGACCTGACCTGTGTATATAGAAATATATCGTGGTACAACAATGTAACTTCAACTAAATAATCCATCTTTATTTGAGTTTCTGAAACAACACATTAACATTCAGTCACCAAGTTAATTTTGTATGAATCATATGACTTCATTACGTAATCACTTGTTTGTTAATTGATATTTAAGACATAACTACATCTTATTTGAATGATTTCACTTTCAACACAAATATGCATCAATCTTATCCGTTATACTCTCAAAAACATAGTTTGTATCTTCTTCCTGTTCCCACAAGTTTTTATCCCGTTTTGAATATTTATGCCAACTTTATTGACTAAAGTGCGTGGAGCTATGTGTATCATAACAATAATAATAGTAATAATAACAATAATGATAATAATAATTTGAAACTTAAGTCTGTTTCCAGCTGATGAGAAGGCTTGAAATAAGAATGAATTGATTTTATTCTATAAATTTGCTTTTCCTAATTCATCAAGAGAGCAAGTTGTTGTCGATTCTTTAATGGTGAATAAGCAAAGGGTCGATGAAGACCCCGAGAGCCCAACAGTAACATCTGTAACTGCAGTGCTGAAAAACTCTTGTCCCAGATTTTTCAAAATACAATTATTTTCTTTATCGGAGGGTTGTCTGTATATCTGATTAATGGGATTTGATCACCACTGTTTGGTGTGACAATTGACCATCTAAACTCTTTTAGTATTGATAACAAAAGTTAGCACTATTAGAGGTTATATAATTAACTGTAAATTATTTTGTCTCTATTTTCATATTCTTCTTTTATTCAGTTTTCAACTTCATAGTTCACATCATCGAATGATTTCAGTTAAGCAATTACTGAAAACCAGGAAGCGGTGAGCAGCTTTTTCGTTATAGTGTGAGACAACCCGACAGTGAGTATCAGCGACCCCCTCATCAGGTATCTAACCCAAGACCTTCAGTCACTCGTGTGAACAATTGGCATCTTGACCACTGAGTCGGTATCTAATGGTTTATATGTTTGATTTGAATCGATTCGTGATATCGCACAACCATCTTCCAAACTACTTGGTGAAAAATTAACCTCCTCATACTCTATACGGTTGGTTTTGATTTGTTTACCATTAGAACTAGAACCTTTCGAAGTTAGTCACTTGAGAGTATATAACTATTCGCTTTATGGTATTATAAAAAATAACAGAATGAAATAGCTATCTAATGCTTCCTAGTTTTCAATTCTTGTTTAACTAGGATGATTCCATGAAATGGGAAAAATCCCCATAAACTCCTATAGCAAATATCTACATTTTATTGTTTTTTTTGCTAAGAAAAAAGAAGATTAAAATCTAGAAAATACCATCGTGTTAATTGATATTAATACTGTTTGTTACCTTAGTGTATTTAAAATCTATTCATACTTAGTATAGTTGGACATACACACATTTACATATACATACCTACTTACGTGCATGTGTGTTTGACAAAGTGAGCATTCGTAAATGAAAATAAATAAATAAACTCACTTTAAGTCAATTTATTAGACGAAAGGGGGGAGAGAGTGAGAGAGGTAGAGAAGGTGTTCTTAGGTGTTTAGACACCAATTTCTAGTATTTTTATTCATAAGACGTTTAACTTGATTCACCTATTTTAATGTGGAATTTAATTTTTTTGGAAAATAGTTTCTCACTCAAGTTCATTGACAGTAACCTAAAACCAAAACATCTAGTTGATATAACTCGCATAGTTCCTAATGACGTTTTATTCTTGAACATTGAATTCAAGGGAGATATGGCATCTGATATAGTAAAAAACAGATCCTTGAAAAAGACATTTTATTTAACAGAGCACCGAAATGTACTTTCCAGGAAGAAACTAATTCAGAGAAGTGTCAAATGTAAACTGCACCTTTGGGTCAGTTCAGTGTGCATCTATCAGTTTACTTGCTGTTGTGGAACAGGTTACATTGACCGTACAAAGCGTGCACTTGGTAAGCGAATATCTGAGCCCTATCATGCATGGTAAAGGAGTAATACAAAACAATCAATAGCTCGATTCTCGAACACATGGTTGATTTGGGTCACAAATCATAACACGAGTCTGTGTTCAAAATCCTCTTCAAAGTAAGAAAAACTAACTCAAAAAAGGTTGGGATGAGAAATTTATGCACAGATGAGGCTATAGCAATTCACCACTTCAAACCCAAAGTCTGCATACAGAAGAGTCACATTTAATCACTTATTCTCTCATGGTCTTAAGAACTCTACGAATTTTATGAATTATAATTGATCATTATTATCCTCTTCTTCTCCTGCTTTATAAAGTAGACAGTTATCATTAAGTTTTATTCTAAAGATTATTACCTCTTACTTTTTCTAAAACTATTACGTAACGTAATCTCTTGATGATTTTCGATTACTGTGTTAAATGACAACCCCATTTTATTCAGTACTTGAAAACTTTGTTTACATTGAAATAACACCCTTCTATTTACAAATGATTACTTGGAATACTTGAAGATCTTTGATAATCTAGACTATATTATGAGATATCACTTCATTTTCACTGACTTCCACTTGAATAAGTTAGTCTATCTTTGATAAACCGCTCTAGTTTATTATAGACTACTATATGTAAAATAAATACGATGGTACAACTTCAGAATATGATATCGTCAGAAAAAAATTTCTTCACTGAAACGTCTTCATTCTTTCTAATGAATCAATGGACTTCTTTCGTTTTTTTTCATGCTTATTTTGTTATATATATAGTACATTCAATAAGCCAAGTGAACTAATTTCTTTTTAAGGCTATTAAATTGTCTATGAAATTTAACCGACATCAATCGCATAGTCTTCAAAATGTTGTACATTAACTGCAGTGCACTTGTTTATTCTCTGTTTAGATTACATGGAAGAACATTGCAGAAGTCAAGCTATTCATTTATCTCGCCAGTTCTTTTTTTTTATCGTATCATCCTAATACTGCTCCCTAATGAGTATGTTAACATTTTCAGAACACAAGGAAATCACAGCAAGCTAGATTTGGTGAGTATATATGACATGATCTAACAGGTTGACCAGTTTACGATTTAGAAACTTATGAAAAATCACTCATGGATATGCAGTTACATTGTCAACCATTCATCACTATCACATAACTTTGATCGTATGGAATCCAACAAGTATTTAACAATCTACGAATACAACATAGTACATGCACTGTTTATCGATATATCGAACATTTGCTTTTGTTTAAAACGTATAATATAATAACTAATCAATGTTATCAAAGTGAGTATACATTTTGAAATTAACATAGATGACCTTTCAAATGATATACAGGTATACTGTTTGTACATATGTATACATTTAACTATTCATATATTGTAATGGGGACACACATTGAGGAAAGCACTCAACTGCGTCACAAGACAAGCCCTCGCGTGGAATCCTGAAGGCCAAAGGAAAAGAGGAAGACCAAAGAACACATTACGCCGAGAAATGGAGATAGACATGAGAAAAATGAACCAGAATTGGATGGAACTAGAAAAGAAGGCCCAGGACAGAGTGGGTTGGAGAATGCTGGTCGGCTGCCTATGCTCCATTAGGAGTAGCAGGTGTAAGTAAGTAATGGAAGAGAACACAAGTGGGGTCAATCGAATATATTTGAATACAAAATTACAGAACATCTTAATAAAATCTGAGAATCATACAATAAGTACTTAATTTACAGAATGCCAATCAATTGTAAATATCAGTCAATCGTCTTAAACTTCATTGTTCTTTCGTTTTCATACTAATCATTCTTTGTTCTCGTTTTCTTGCTTCGATCTTTTTAACCTTTTGTCTCCATGTATTACACTTTTGATTGACGATACATATTACTTATATCTATCGACATCAGTAGCACACATCACAATATTATTAATTATAATTACAAATTACATTTTTTTATGATTGTCATTAGCATTGATAAAGATTTGTAACGAATTTTGGTTACTTATAATCCATTGATACAATTCTCAATAGAAATACAATTTTGTTTATTTACCTAACACTATTTAATGTTATTTTCAAAATCCATGTTTTGTCTACAATAATTGTATTTGGATCAAGAAAACAAAACCTTTACTAATAAAGGTCAAATATTTAACCAAACACAAATCATTATATAATAAAATAAAGAATAATAATGATGTAGTACATTGTTTTTTCGATATATTTTTATTCTAGTTGAGTTGTTTTTTGTTTCATTTATTGAAAATAAAATAGTCATGTATCATATTATCAGAATGAGGTTTTATAAAGATTTGAGTAATTTTATTAGTTGAATTCATGAGTCAATTAAAGTTAGACTATCATAGAAAACCTGGAAGCATTGGACGGCTATTTCATTCTAGTATGGAACTCCTAAGCGATGCGTATCCACGATCCCGTCTAGCGAGATTCGAACCTAGGATGTATCAGTCTCACATACGAACGTTTAACCTCAAATTAGTGTAATTAAAATAATTAAGGTAATTTTCGTATTCATATGAGTTAAACTGAGACATTGAATTGTACCAGTCTGTAATAATTTTAAATAAACATATAGAGAAAATAAAACTATAGATTTGCTCTATAATTAATTTAACGTGTTATATCCCATTCTTGAGGAAATATAAGAAATAATTCTATAAAGCGTCTCAAACGACCAACGTTATGTAAACGTTTCTCAGTGTTAAATAAGTGAAGAATATTCAGCATTTCAGGGCATTTCTCCGTCGATTTAGTGAGTAATTTCTGTGTATAAAAGTGTAATTTTCACTGAAGATCTTATTCCATGGATCCAAAGTTATTCATATTTGTGGTGTCTATAGATATAATCATTTCGGGAATGAAACACTAACCTATCAATTGCGTTGAATTTACATGGAGGTGCACCACAAAATCAAAAAATCAATTTCTTTACACCAGGTGCAGACTGCATTATACTTGGTTTAGAGCCAAACTCTAAGTAGGAATGTAAGTGATATTAGATGGTTGTCTCAACTGAAGCAGGTGAGTCAGGGTTCGAACCTAGGACTTGGTGACTGAAAGTCAAACGCCTTAACCACTGATTCGGCTCTCTACCAAAAAAACGGAATAACTTTAGAATATAAATTCAGTAGCTTAAAAGTATAGCACACTCTGTGAAATCCGACTGTTCTAGGTTACATAGAATAAGGAGTTGACTATACACATAGTTCCATTTCTTGGCTTAAAGAGATTGCAACAGAGGATATAGAATGACTTGAGATATTGATCTCTCTCCAAAGGAGAAAAAGTGGTGCAAAAGATTGTTTATTGTTTTTTTTTATTTTATAAATCAAACTGAAAGTGAAGTTGATGAGAATCATATGATGGATTCAAATTAAAAGGGTTTCTTTTTTCGAAGCATTAATTACATTTGTTGGATGACTGTGATATTTGTAATATAATGATGATTACTTTATTACAATCTGAACCTTAATTTCAATACAGTATATGAGAGCGAGTTCGTTGTGTTTTCTGTCATCATTTGTACTCAAGTCGTAACTATTAGAGTACGAGCTGGTTAACTCTCAGGATTGTTAGTTCACATACTACGTCATATACTGTCAATACTTCGAAACATAAACATGACATTGTTTTATTCTACAAAATACACGATATATGTTATTTACACACATGTAATTAAGCTTAATTAGGAAATTATTTATTTATTTAATATTAAGTAGGTAAACCATACAATATAGTGGATATTAATACAAAACACAATCTGATCTAACTCATGATAAAAACCATAACTTTTCCATTTTAAAACCTTCAACATGTACTTATTATTGGTTGACAGTATCAGAAAATAGAAATACAAATCAATGTGATGCAAACTTTGCAACACGTTACAGTGATATTTTTTAAAGCAGAAATGAAATACACTGTATACATAATTTCCCGTCTCTATTCTATTCATCTAGTTTATTATCCTCCAAATTTTTAAACTTTGCTCATGTTCATTTGTTTTGAAATGTTGACTATAGATTCGACAACCTGAAACAATACCCAAGTTGGTTAGGTTATAGAGAGATGAAGTTAATTAATTAATTAATTAGTAACATTAATGAATTAATTTTATAGCTGATCGATCACTGAGAAGTGAACAATGTCACATTCGCCTAATCCATTAATACTGATATGAATTCTATCGACCAAGTTGCAATGTGGCTACTAGTAAACATCCCAGCATAATGCTGAGATGTTAAATTGTCGGAAATATATGTATATAGTAATAATAATTGGCAAGATTCTCCGATACAACACAGCATGAACCAATCCAGTCACAATTGACGGAGAAGATTTGGAAGATGTAAAAACCTTTACATATTTGGGCAGCATCATTGATGAACAGGGTGGATCTGATGCAGATGTGAAGGCGCGGATCGGCAAAGCAAGAGCAGCATATTTACAACTGAGGAACATCTGGAACTCAAAGCAACTTTCAACCAACACCAAGGTCAGGATTTTCAATACAAATGTCAAGACAGTTCTACTGTATGGGGCAGAAACCTGGAGAACTGCGAAAGCCATCATCCAGAAAATACAGGTGTTTATTAACAGTTGTCTACGCAAAATACTTCGGATCCGTTGGCCGGACACTATTAGCAACAACCAACTGTGGGAGAGAACAAACCAGATCCCAATGGAGGAGGAAATCAGGAAGAAGCGCTGGAAGTGGATAGGACACACATTGAGAAACGCACTCAACTGTGTCACAAGACAAGCCCTCGCATGGAATCCTGAAGGCCAAAGGAAAAGAGGAAGACCAAAGAACACATTACGCCGAGAAATGGAGATAAACATGAGAAAAATGAACCAGAATTGGATGGAACTAGAAAAGAAGGCCCAGGACAGAGTGGGTTGGAGAATGCTGGTCGGCTGCCTATGCTCCATTAGGAGTAACAGGTATAAGTAAGTAATAATAACTTATTCCCAACAAACACAAGTTACATGAGGCGTATCATTTTACAGGTGAGATTAAATTGACATTACACTATAGTGATAGTTAGGTAGCTTATAATACTGAGATGATTTCATATGAAGACGAAGATTCACGTTACTGAATAATACAGAAAATTAAAGCGAAATAACAACTCAATATACTTTGCGCTTTCGATACTTTATCTGCTGTCGATCAGTGATGGATGCATGATGAAAACTACTGTTTTATTTAGCTCATAGCAACTTTCACAACAACCATTTTAACTAGATGAGATAATTTATGAATAAAGAATTCTGGGAAAAAAAAACTTTCCTTCTTACTCTCAAAGACGTTAAGTGATAAATAAAGGATAAAATTAACAAATATAGTAAATCATTAATTTGAATTGAAATAGAAAGTTTGTTCAAATTGAAGGTAGGAGAGGGGAAACAGTAAAAAAAGAATAAATTCATTAATCAGTATTAGATAAGATGAAATTTTTTTTCTGAAAATCATTGTAAAAACAAAATTTAACTTTTTATAATGATTAGAAAGATTTGAATTATCCTATTGTTAAATGAAATGGTGATTAATAGGATAACTAAAACCTTTCTAATTATAAATATAATTATCATATCCACTGAACAAGTAAGTTGCTACTTAGACTTATATTTGATACTAAATATAAATGCCAACATTAGGATATAGATATATTCAATTGATAAGTTCCATATAAAACTAAATGCACGCGTTGTCGAGTTTACAACTAGTCGGAATCTCTTTTTAAATATAAGAATTCAACTTCCGTTAATCTGTAAAAAGGTGTACTGTTTTATGTACTGTGCTATTAATTAAATAATATATATCCTTAATGTATAAATGACCAAAGAACACATTACGCCGGGAAATGGAGATAGACATGAGAAGAATGAACGAAAATTGGATGGAATTAGAAAAGAAGGCCCAGGACAGAGTGGGTTGGAGAATGCTGGTCGGCGGCCTATGCTCCATTAGGAGTAACAGGCGTAAGTAAGTAAGTAAGTTAATGTATAAGTATTGTGACTAGATTATGTATATTTGCATTCCTCTTATTATAAGCTTTATTTTGAACTATAGACTTTTTTTATACGATTTACTATTCTTAATGTATACCCAGTTTATTATTTAAATCTCTTATAATCACAGTCACTTTTTGGCTTGATCGTGTATAGTTGTCATTTTCTATTTTATGGTTTGATGTGGTCTAATTGGCTGGTATATAAACCAAGTATGTTTGAAATGAATGATTCATATAGTGGAAACTGGTATTGGTGTTTTGGGCTCAACAGACAGGGCTAGACGGGAAAAACGAGCAATAATGACGCTAAGCTACTCATACCGACCAATACGTCATTGGTTTGGCACAGTTTCAAGTCGTGTTCTGATTGGTGACTTAGTCACGTGATAGTTAGTATGCCATAAAACAACAGAAATGCACTTATTCAATCTGTTTTCGATGTTCAAAACATCACTGCAAGTCATTAGAAGTCAGGTTTATTATCTGCTTTGTTGATTTGCTAAAACCTTCAGTGCATTCGTAATCAATTAAACAGTATATCTGTGATAGTGAAGGATAAGAGATTGCACATGTTTTATGTTCTCATTGATACAGGAAGTTGACCATAGTCATTTCATGTTTCTTTACAAAATAAATAAACGAATTCAATGTGAATAGTTTTATAGAAGCTGGCTTTCTTTGTAAAAATAAAGCAATGTAAGGATATCGTTTTAATTGGTTAGAATTAGTCCATTATATCATTAAAAATTTGTCTGAGATGTGTTTATAGGTGAACTAAATGGTTAGGGTCTAAACGTTTATTGTGAGTAATAGATAAAAATGTTGAGTAATATAGTCTAGAGACGGTCGCAAAGGTCTTCCATTAAATCTAGAGTTTCAAAATTATGTCCCACTGTTTTGTTTCGCGAATCCATTCTTTCTTCTAGAATCATATTCTCTATGTATAATCTTGCCTAATACTTCTGATATTGTTATCAATTTTATCACTCCATCATTTGTCTTCATAACTTCAATTCTCTATGTTGATATAGTGTGACAACCTGATATATATATATGCCAAATTTTACTTTGCTTATGACTAAATGAGTTTAATTGATTAGACCTATAAATAGTAAATAATTATACATTAATGAATTATGCATTAAATATGACAGACAAATTCGAAGTGGATATGTTTGGAGATTAGTTCACGTCATCAAATATATCTTTTAACAATATGGAAAAAATCACAAAAGAGTTTAAACAAATATTTCAAGTCAGTTTGCAGATTAGAAACGACAAACTATAATCAGTGTTAGACAATGTACATATATAATTCTACCTCTGTAAGTAACTGTCTAACTGTAAGACAATATCGTATTCAAAAGGTTGAATCCACTTAATATTAAAAGCGATAAAATTGGTTGTACTAGTACATCAGTATGACAATAAACAAACAACCAGTGTAATGTAGTTTAGAGATACTAATATAAATTATATAAACTACTTCACTTGATCGGGTCGTTTATAGTTCAAGAGACATAAATCTGTAGTTAGTCAACAGAATATGAACGGTATAACAGTTTCTGTTTACATGAGTTCATTCCATATATCTAATTAGTACATGAATATTGGGATAAAAACTTAGATTCTATTTATAAAATTATGTTATTGTGATGGTATATGAAAAACAAAAAAACAACTCAACAATATTGAAATCCATATTTCAATCAATTTTTTTTTCATCACAAAGTTGAACTTCATTCAGTTACTGGGATAATTCATTACAAACTGATCACCAAGAAAAACTGTATTAATTACAGATAATATTGAAAACAATTAGAATGTTTCTAATACTAAAATGATTGATTCAATTGGTGAATTGTTCCATTACAACATGATTTGAAAAACAAGTATTGAATCCCTGTAAATTATCATCTTGTCGTTCAGTTACCTCTAACTTACAATGACCTTACATTACTGACTTCCATATAACATTTAACAACTGAAACGTTCTTTTAGAAAATGATCTCTAGTATCTTTATTCATAAATCTTTAAGGATCACTACATAACTTGGGCAATGTGAAATTATAAAACATCATGCAAATCATATGATGATGATGATAAGGTTATACGAAATTTACTATTTCACAAAATAAGCATGCCACTAAAAATGACAAATTGAAGTGATACAAAAACTGTGTGAATCTAAATTTTTTTAAAAAAGAAAACTGGGTAGATAATTAATGAACGGTTATGTCTTGAATACTAAATGATAATTCTGTTTTAACATAGAAATAATCATTACATTTTCTGAAAATAATGATATGCATGAGATTTATGATTGCTAAAAAAGGAGGAGTAAAAAAAGAAATTGGTAAAGTTATAAATGTTACTAATCTTAATTTATGTGAAAGATTTACTCTCTACGAGACCTTAATGTTCTGTGCTAAATTCTGTTTAGAGTTGTAGATGTGCATTAATGAAGAGTCCCAAACAGGGATATAAGTACTCTCCAGTAGTTTTGAAAGGTTCTCCTGGTGATTTCAGTCTTTGGTGCTAGTATCGAAAATGATAAATATCGTTAAGTTATGTAAAAACGATACTTGATATTAAGTTATAAGATTCGGTTGGAGTAAATCAACAAAATCCAATTCATACCACAGTATAAATCACAACATTGCACCGCATTTATTGATACTATCCTACTTACTTAATCTCGTTGGATATAAAAAGGGATTCAAAAACACATGACTCATTATGGTGCCTAGACCTCTCTCTGAACTACAATCATCATAGCCAATAACTTTCTACAGTTGACATCTAGTTAACTTTGATTATCATCACTTTTGTAAACACTGAGCCTAGTATGGGGCTCCTCAGCAGCGCTCATCCATGATCCCACACTCAGGACTTTCAATTTCGTGCGAATGCTTAAACTCTAGACTACTGAGCCGGGATCCAAAGGTGTTGATGTCTAAATTCAACCAATAAATGATATTAAGTGACCATCTCCCATCGTCTTCGGTGGGTAAAAGCGTCACAATCAACACGGTTGAACTCCATTGGACACGGCTTCTCATTAGAACTCGGAGAATTACCCCTAGAAGCTAATCACTAGTGAGCACATGATAATTATCAATACAGGGTTATGGAGATTGTTGAGTTTCAACTGAGACCACACTAGAATGAAACGGCTGTCCAGTGCTTTCAAGTTATCAATAGTGGTACATGACCTCAATTTAATCTTAAAAATTAACTGTTACATAATATCATTTGGTTTTAGTTAAACCATATAAAAATGATATTGGTTATTTAACACTCGATGCACGTATATACATATATATATCAAAGCAGTGATCAACGACTTACAAAATAAATTAGGTAGTACATATTACGTAAACGGACATTTGAAAATTATGCAAAAACCCTCCCACCATATTTCGAACAAGTTCATGTTTCGCCTAATAAAACTTTTCTAACCATAAAAATTAATGTAAATAGATATTTAAGTAGTGACATAAGTTTATGGAAAGACGGAGGGTGTTTCAAACTCTCACCTTGTATGTGGTCTCCTTTTAAATTATTTTACAATTTATACTGGTATATATTAGCACTGGCAAGCATTAATGGATACAGCAAAAATATCTTCACATATTGTCTAATCATTGTGATCATATATATATATATATGGGTTTTTAAGTCAAAGTCAGGGGCCATTGATTAGAGTGAAAGTGGCATACTGACAGCAGACTTCGCAATGCCAGACCAGATTATAGAGAGTAGCAAGTTAATTCACTTATTAACAACCTACAAAACTTGAACCCTGTATTACTCTAGGAATGTTTGGTGTACATGTCTATTCGCAAAAAAGGGAAATACCACATCTGAGGTACTAAGATCAAATTTAATGGATAGTAAATTTTATATGAAAACTTTATTAATAAAAACACTATGGTATTTTCGTAATTATCAGTAAGTTACAATAATAGTTACACTGTGTTGGCAATCAGCTTTGATGTCCTTACATTTTCTAAGCAGTATAAAACGCTGGAACTATAATTTGGACTAAGTGAAAGAAGATACACTTACTTTAATTGTGGTTGGAAAACATATTTGATATGGCATTTTCAATATAGCAACCTAGCCGTTCCTTAACTTCGATTTTACAGACTCCCCAGACAGTTTTAGGCATCACAGCCAACCGGTATGAACGTCCCAATGTTTCGAGTCTTAATTCAGTTCCAACTGGCAAACATAGTAACAGCATGGCTTCATTTGAGTTGCAGTTGATCGATAAAGGAGTGAATTCAGTGTCCTTTTGCTAATTAGTGCCCTTACAACAAGTGGACAATCGTAGGGGTTGTGAAGCTAATCTGGATATCACAAATAACGGAGGTCAATTCTAGTCGAAAACGAATGAGTGTGAAGATCAACTCGAAACTAAATTCATTAACCATTGATTGCCTTTTATCCACGTAATTTTGGGAAAATACTGATGTAACACAACCAAACAATTAGTCAATCAACTTAAGTTTATTTGTATTGTTTTTAAATAGAGAGAAATTCATGAATAGATATATGGTAATATTACCCTTAGACGGATAGTTATAAGCAAACAACCAATACAATTGGAGAGAAAAATCAGTTTAGTACAATTCAAAACTAAGTAATATTGGACATTTGATTATATGAGTTGTTAATTTTGTTTATATAGTTCAAGAAGCATTAGATTTCATCATTTGATTACTTTCAACCATTGAAGAGTAATAGGAAGAAACATATTAGGGAATCAATGACGTTATAAATTGTAGAGGGATACAAACGTATTTGGTGTCTACTTTTGCACTACATTAAAAAAGGAATTTCCGTACGATATTCAATGTGCATAATGTGTGAAGTAAAATCAAACGCATCATGCTGTCCACGCAAGTATTTGCTGCAGTTACATTTACTGAACTTCATCTTGTTGTGTTAATGAAACGCGGAAACTTGGACCAATGCATATATGTCCTACATTGTAGCTGACTGACTGCACCCAAGATTGTGTATGATAGGATTTAAGCAAAATGATTGAACACACTGAATATATTTAACGACTATGACACCATAATCCCTATACGATTATACAATAATAATGATGATGATTAAAAAAGTCAATCTAGCCATAGGTTGAGGATTTGTAAATATTAAATTAAGTGTTCCATTCATAGAAGCTACATGGAGAAATTCTTGATACAAGATTACCAAGTCTACATTTTAACTTTAAAATAACTGGACAACTGCGCCGTTAGCGTTTGGGATTTTAAAGCGAGATGTTTTGTTGTTTTTAAAGTCCGACAAGATATTGACCAAGAGAATCAACACCTTGAAAGCCCGTGATCAATGAACTTTGATTTCACTCAACTTAAAGTTGAGTGGAATGCCCTGGTACGGCCGAGGGTGCGAAGAGTCAGCTTTCTCTGTCGAAATAATCTCACATGGCGACGCATACACATCCACTGACAGGGAAACCTACTCACAACCTTCTCGCGACATTACTGTTGTCTACGAAATTCAGAAGACGAAAAGTGAATGTCCGGCGCTTTAACCGGGTTAGTGGAGACGGTGTCCATCTAGGGGAGTTGGAAAACTCTGATTCCGAACCAATGGTGCACATGGGCTCCAGTATCCTAAGGGAACAAATGGAATATGAACTATTGGTCACCGGCTGCCATGGAACCGCATCTCCTTACGTTGCTCCACTGCTTTGTGGATCAGACATTCAGGTCGTGGTCCCCTAAGAGAACCACCTGCTTCGGTATGGGCACCCGGGCATAGCCCGCACACAAAACAATTCACTTGTGTGGCGCATATATATTCGGCGCCTCTTTGTACACATATTTACGTGTTCAAATAAAATAAAATAACTCAACTCCCAACACACTGATTATACTATGGTGTTTGTATTATGCTTATGGTTTGGAGAAATTGCAAATAATAGCTAAACAATACTATGTATTCCACTAGATGAATCAAGAAACTACTGTTGGGATCCTACAACAATTCTTCAATAAGATGCCCCAACATCGGAAAAAATCTGAAAGCATTTCTTCCAATCACCATGTTCCATGAAGACTTTTTGAAAATTGATGAACTATGTGTTAAATTCTGACTGGATGACCACTGGTTCTGTTACTTAATTTAGGATGCTTTCAGAGTTTAACAGTTATCGATGAAAACATAAATAAACGGACCTTGAAGTGAAGCTCCTACTCTTACTTCGAGACTTTTCTCTAGTTAGAAGCTCGAGTCTAGGAGCATTTTAGAAAATTAGCAAGTAGCTAGGATATTGGTGTCAATTACTAGAGGGTTTTAGGACAACAATCATATATAACTTGACTTTCAACCATATTTAACAAAAACTATACTGATAACTAGGGACATTTGTAAATCAACTTATTGCCATTTGAACACAAACGATATAAATTTGCTCTTTTTTATTAATTAGACTAAATCTTCTTGTAAGTTAACTCAGAAAAAATTCAGTAAAAAAAGGTAAATCTGTTCACATTGACAAAGATAAGTCAGATATAACAATCAGAAAATTACTATTCGCATTTATTTTTTGTGAATAAGTCTTAATTAGTTAGTTGTATAGTTGATAAAACAATGACAAATAACGAGAAGAAACGGATCTAAGAGAAAGCATGAAAATGGTTATCATCGCTTTTATCATTATTATTATTATTATTATATAGGAACGAGCTTTCATACTTGTTATTCTCTTAATTATTGGTAGAGTCGACAGTATTTTATATATATATCAATATATTGTTAACATGCAGAGTTAATTATTATAAACGATAATGAAAGGCTACCATCAATCTTTTTTCCAAGTCCCCAAAAAGCAGTGAAGAGGAATAAAGAGAAAAAAACCATTTGGAAACATGTAGACTATTAGTGACTTAATTGATTATTACGATGAGTAGTACTAATTCATAATTTGATCAATAGTTGTTACTTTTAGACGAACAAGCGAACAAATACACACAAAAAGATTAAAACCAAACTAACCGAAATCATAATTTCTTTAAAGCAGTTCATTATTAGAAAAGGGTGAAATATAACAACAGAAAAAAGCGAAAATGCACATGTATTGTTATTTATTGGGAAATTAACAAGTTGGCTGCTTATTATCATTACTTTTTTTTCGTAATCAATGTAAATGTATCATCGTATGTATGTATAATGTAGTAAGCTTGAAGTGATGGGATAAAAATGAATCAGAAACAAACAAACAGAGAAACGAACAAATACATGAATAAACTAACTTAGTGATTATTTGAATAACTTTACAAAAAATAAAATAGAATAACTATAGCGATAATAACAATAATAACATCCTAAAACTGAGGATTATTATTAAAATATCTCAAGAATAATTTATGCTTCCGATTTTTTTTAAAAAAGCAACAGTATCAGCAACAACGTGGTGATTAATTAAAGAAGTTATATGTGTATGTATGTGTTGGCCTTCGAACCGGAGGTAAAATAAACGCGCTTACATATTTATAAAAAAAACTTCCGAAACCAAGAGACTTAAAAAACGAGGCGGATGTTTAAAAATCATACGAAAATGCGCGCGCGCGTTTATTTAAAGCGAAAAGAAAACACGGACAAGTTAATTGCTTGTGCACTTTGTGAGCCTATATTAAGAAGCTACGATAGTGAGTGAGTGACAAGGGATAGTCACAAGTTATTTTTACTACCTCAACAAAAGTATCACAAGCACATTCAATAAAAGATCAACTACTTTTTACGACCTAAAGTGAAAAACTTTTTCTTCCCGGGAGCAGAAGAGCTACTAGCTACTTGAGACTCAGGAGCAACTCCAGAAGGTAACGTGGCAGCTCGTCCTCCAGCAGATGAAGAAGACTCCATTGGTTGCCCACTTGCACTTGATGCCACTACATTAATAGCTTGAACCCAGCTATGCATATGTTTTTCAGAATGTGCTTGAAATAGAGATTCACCTCCGTTCGAAAGTTTGAGACGGAATACAAAAGAGCGTTTGGCGTAGTTGTACGCAGGTGCAGCGGAAGCGCCCACTAAATTAACAGGGAGTTCATGCCGATATAAATCCCCAGGTCTTTCTTTGGCATGTTTTTGCTCTTTATAGGCAGAAAGTGTGAAAGACGTCGCAGAGAGGACAAAATACAACTCATGCCAAGAGCGAGAAGAAGCTTTCTTTGTGCCTGTTTCCCATTCATGTTTACGTGTTAAAACACCTTCAAAGTCACGAGGAACAGGTTTACCAACATCAGAACTTCCACGTTCATGTCTTGGGGTGGTTACCGTTGGAAGACGACTACTACCTTGTTCAGCATCTCTGATATCCACAGCCCGCCTATCAGCCTCTGAAACCGGCGTTTGTACAGGTACGGACACAGGAGGTGGAGGTGGCTGAAATTCTCTAACAGCTTCAGATATTTTCCTTTCTTTTTCCAATTGCCTGGCAGCCTCGGTTTCTGGAGTTCTTTCACGTGCTTTCAATTCAAGCTGAAAACAAAAAAAATTGAAAAAATCACATTGATATTAACTGGAAAAATTTTGATAAGAGAAAGGTGATAATCCCTTAGTAACTTAACCGAAACAGTATTTACTAAATTTATAACCCTTCCAGTGACAAATATCAAAATTGACGGGAGCATAACGATTAAAATGTCGTAAACACACATTTATTGAAGGGAATGATAACTAGAACTTACAGTTGTAAGTTTCTCTAACTCTCGGAAACGTTCTTCTTGTGTAGCGGCTGCACGTTCAAATGCAAAATGTTTTTTCAACAATGCTAAGGTTTCATCTAACGTTTCACCCAAATCAGTGTTATTAAGATAAGCTTCTTGTGACGTAAGCCAAGTATCTGCTATCTCAGCGTCCCGAGCAAACTCATATACCTCCATAAGAAGACTTAACGTTTCCCATCGCTCTGCCCATTGGTCATTCAGCAAAATTTTTTCAGTTACCAGCTAAAACAAACACAAACAAAAGTCATATAAAATATAAATACAAATATACAGCATCGAGAAAAAGTATATAAGTTCGTTAAATATTGATAGTAAATCACCTGAATGCATTTTTTTCTGACTTCTTCTTCTTGAGGATGTCGACGATTTAGAAGAGTTCGACCTAAACTTAGGCAAATGCTGAAGTTTTCCTCTCGAGCATCTATTTCAGCCATTAGGCTACGATGACTATTCATCAGCAATTCAACTCCGGATACATCCCTAGAATATGTAACACACATATATACAACAATATAGCACACCATTAAAAAACTGATAAAACAATCAAACAATTGTACAAATACTTTATCTAGGAAATAACCGGCTATTGGATTAAGGAAGAGTACATTCCACTTTTAGTTCACAGTTAAAAATATACTGTCATACCGGAATAATTCTATGAACCAGCTGAAACAAGCATCAATTGGATCATTTCAACAGTTGTTTTTTCCTCGAATCAACTAAACGACTCATTTACAACAAATACACAAACGATATTAGTTATACATTTTGACTAGCCAAACTACTGAGAAGGTTATTCATTGACTTTTAACGTGTTAAAACTACTAATAAACTATGAACGCTTCTACTATGCTCTAGCCTGTTTGTGACTAGAAAAGAATTTATTTGTGTGTCGATACAATAAGAAGTAAACAGATAAGCTTTCCTTATCCTACACTAACGAGGCAGATAGTGATTAGTATAAAACGAAAACCTGACTGATACGTAAGAATTGTCGATTAATTATTGAAGAACCTAATCAGCAGTGTTAATTACGAAATTACTGAAAGTTAAAGCTGTATGATATACAAAAGTATGATCAGTGACGAATAAAATACGTTAGACGATAGGAAATTTACAACTAACCTTGGCTTTTCTTTAGTGGTCATCTCCATACGAATAGTATCCATCCACAAACGAAGTTCACGTACCATAGAGAAGAAACGATGGACATCAGAGGCATCATGTAAGCGTGCTTTACGTTGTTCCGCAGCACATTGTAGTTGTCGCCATGCATGAATAACTTCGTCCCGGCGGTCACATATAAGACGCTCTTTATCTGCGGCGTAAGACGGTAGTAAGCTATTAGCCGCTTCTACGATCCCTTCCACCTATAGGAGAATATAAAGGATGATATTATTAAATATTGAATGGAGACATTTCTGTATTACACACAAGTTGTGTTTCAGCTACGACAGTGATATTCATATTAGAATGCGAAACCGTCAACATAAATACAGTAATTGTAAAAGCTATTTAAAACTTGATCATTATGATGTCTGAGAAAATTTTAAAGTTGAACCTCATGATATTGGGTCATACTCAATTAATTGTTATAAATAGTGAAAATAGAACTTAGTTCAAATGTTAGAAGGTAGATCAGACAGGAAATCATTTCCTCTTGTTAGTGATAATTGGGTCACTTTTAGACAAGATTGTTTTACAGTTTAGAAATATTTTGATATTAACTTTGTAAATAGTACAAGCTGTAGGACCACAATAATTAGATTTGTGATTTTATGATAGGGCCTCATTCATATATGACCAGCAGTGTTAGAGAATAATTGTGAAGTTCCAAAGAAAATAATTTGTTATTTTTACTCAACTATTTAATGTTCATGTACCGGTGTTCATGATTGTCCAATCAAATTACTAATAACAACAAAAATCGCATCACAACAACTACGATTTAAAGGTTAATTTCAAGAATATTGTATTTCTCGACACATCTACTCATAGTATTACGAAAATAGTAAAGAACATAATTGATACTTGTTAGTCATTGTACTGATGTGATATTTACTGTGAAAGATAACCAAACAATTATATATGAGAAAAAGGAATAGTGTTAGACCTACAGAAAAATTAGTCGACTAACTCGTAGGAAATGCTCATTTGAAGATCTCGTAATCATAACCACATCTCTATCGGTGTATTTACGTAATGAAATGCATCACTCTTGTGAAGAATGGAGAAATAACAAACACAAAAACAGGTCCACTTACTCGTGATCCAAGACGTGCCAGTTCACATTCAAATGTATTGTGTTTGCGTTGAAGTGCAGCGACAGCTTTAGCATCACGTCCAACTTCTTCTGGAATACTGCTGACTTTGTCGACAATACGATCGAGAACATCCTATAAAAAATAATGACAAATTTATTATCCCCTTTTTTGAAAAACTGATGCTTAACATATCAATCATAATATGGAAAGTATTCACGAAAGATAGCAAGAAATAAATCCAAGGAATATGTAAAGACAGGAAACGGTTAGCAGCTTCGTTAAATACAGTTTTCAAATGAAAATAAATACAAGGAAAAAATAAGGTGTATAACACAGGGTGAAATTGATTATTGATTATTATTGACTGAGCTTCAATACTGGATTAAGTAAAATTTATGTGGAGCTATAGAACTCTAGTTATCCAGAGAAACACATCTCGCACTCTCAAATTAGGCATTACATTACACGTTTGTACTGTTTATTTTTTATGCGTATATTTTTTAGATCCTGAGGATAAATGCTAGTTCGTAACTGAAACCAAAATATCATAATTTATGGAAATTCAATAAGCATCTTTGAAGTTTACTTGGCTTTTAACACAGAAATATTGGATCAAAGGGGAATCCAAATAGATATTCACCACACAAGACGGTTGTGGAAAGATAAAGGAAGATGAGAATAATGAAACGAAGAAAAAGATGAATTAAAATAAGTGAGTAGAAGTAGCGAAAAGTGGGAAAAGCAGTTCAGTTAGGAAAAATACAACCAGAAAGAATCCTTCCAGTTTAGGAAGTTTCTCTCACTTTTGTCGAGTAAAAGAGAATTACAGCCGAAATTTCACTAACACCTATTATGAACCATAGAAACATATACATCAATGGAATGCTGAAAATCTGTAATCGGTAGACCAACTCTTGAATTATAACCTCTAATTAATGTACATATATCTGTGAGAGAAGTAAATTCTAGATTAACTAATAAACACGTTATAAAGTTGAGATCATAAGCTTAGTGTCTTTATTGAAGACTGATATTTGAATAGGTAAAATTTGGACGGTGGGACTATAATTTACGGACGACCTTTGAGACTCCAAACTGACCTTGAAAATATCCAACTACTTACTAGGGCTAAGTGAGGGTGGTTATAAACCTGTGTGAAGAGTAAGGATTATGATTTATAGTTGATGGTTAAGGTTAAGAATTAGATTAGGGTTCTTCATCACGAACTGACATCAGCCAAAATGAAAAACACTATTTAGACAAATGGGTGAGTGAATTTCGCGCCAAAATCCAAGACCTCTTATCCTAAGTCCATAAATTATAGTCTCGCCAATATGGACTATATGATCCACATGAATAATTCATCAGCAGTAAGTAAATCATCGTAGTAGTAACTTCATACTAAATGAATGAAAAACATATCAGATTCCAGAATAAACGCTACAATGTGACTTGTTAAAAAATGAAATGGTTGACAACTTAAACAAGATTATACCATATTTAACAGCAATACATTCTTTTTTTGCAAATGTGAAGAAAGAATAAAGTATAGTTACGTGATTAGTTTATGAGAGAAATCAAATCTTTCAAAATATAATTTACTAATGTCAGAAAAAAAACAGGGTATTTAGTAAATTCCACTTTTCTAGAAGTATACAATGCTTGTAGGATCAGAAAAGTGATTTAGGCGATAACTGTCTACGAGTTGTAAATGAGAGTAAACTATTTTTAGAAAAACACAATCTTACTTGGCAATCTGCCAAAAATTTATGTAGATCCCATGCAGTTTTCAAAAGTTGAATACGTGTATCAATGAGCTCCAGTAGATCAGCCCATGCTTCATTAATTCGATCCTTCCAACTGGCGATTTCAGCAGCTTCGCTGTGACCCTGACCAATAAGAGCGTTACATAATTCATTCGCTGCACTAATACGATATTTTCCAAGTTCATTTGTTTCACGAGAAAATTCGGCGAAACGTTCTCGAAGTAAACAACAATGTTCGTAATCTGCACCAACTTCATGACTACTTGCTACCAAGATACGTTCTGCAATCCAAGCCTAGAATAATGTTAATAATAATCAGTCATCTAAGTACCGACATATAAAACTTTATGGAGGCAAATATATCAGACAACTATTGAAAACAGTTCGATTACGGAACGTACTAATTGAGAAAAATAAATAAAATTAGTAGAACACGACACCATGTGACTAAGTAAACATAATGGTGTTAAAACAGAGAAATCGTATACTTGAAAGGAGTTCAAGTTCATCCGCCTGATAAGATATAATCTGTTACGTGACCTACATAAGATTTTCGTAGATTATTAACTGATCGATTTTCCAGACAAGCATCATTCATGGCAAAAGCTGAAAAGTAGTCCAATTACAACCATGGAATAAAGAATAGTTGTTTCAGCTCAGTTTTGTTGATGATGAAATTGAAGTATAAAGACGATAAATATTGAAATTTCTTCAGGATAAATAATGGTGCAAATTTTGTAAGGGATATTTAGAATTTACATATACTGAACAGTTTTTGTTATACTAGAACTGATCGTATTTCTTGAACAGCATAAATTGATTTAGTGTTACATTTATGTAGTTAAGAAACGAAAAGTTACTACATGAACATGACATAGGAATCGCATAATGTGTATGAATGTATGTAACGAAGAAGAAATACGAAAGGATAAAGAAATATAGAGAATGTGAATAATTGGTAAGATTGTTTATCAAGTGTTATTTGACCGACGGAAGGACAAGAGTGCTACACATTTCTATTGAACACAGAGACTAAGGTTGTTAGATTGAATCCCCATAGCTTCCAGTGACACGTATGAAACGAGATAAAGTCCTATTAAAAAAACTTGGTGGTATATCACTCTGAATACCTTGGTTTTATCTACTACACGATCATTATCGACTAACTGTGATAGAAGGGACCTGCGTAATGATTTTGTTAGACCTGATTATCAAAAGATAAAGTATATTGACAGAATTGTCAAGAACGATAGGAAGGAAAAAAGAACTCACCTCAAGATCTAAAATATCTCGTAAGAGATGATACAACTTCAGAATCTCATCAAGCCTTGCCCGGCGTTCACTACATAGGTCACGTAAACCCGCATACATCTTGTCAATGCGTGCCTGTTTAGCGACAACAGCTTCAGACTCAGGATGATTGGCTTCCAATAAAGCCTGGCATCGTTCACCTAATCCACGGATTTCTGTGGCATAGTTCTCTACAGTTTTTTGTAGTTGTTCATGCTTTTTAATTGCGTTATTAGCGCCTTGTTCATCCTGTAAAAATATCAAAAGATAAGAGGTAATTGAAAGATTATAACCTGATTAAATAAATAAAAAACAGTACTTCAAAAAACATAACAGTAATGGGGATTTGGTGCTCATAAAACTACAAGTAAATGAGGAATAAAAAACTGACCTTTGCACGTTCATCACCCATTAAGTAAAGTTCTTGCTCTCCCATCCAAGCTTCAGCTTCGCTTGCATCGAATAGATACTGCTGTGCAACTTCATTTCGTGTTAATTGTTCTTGTCTTTCTCCTACTACATGTTGTAATTGTTCCCACAACACCCATAATTCATCTATGGCTTCACGGAATCGATCGCTTCGTGGATGACCTTCAAGTATCATTTTTTCGCCTTCCTGATGGTAAAAAATAAAATAGAATTTACATGAAGGGTTAGTATGAAACAAGTTTTCAACGAGTACCAATTGATATTGAAAATAAATTAAGAATTATGAAATGATAAAAAGTTCATTTTATCAAGGAATAGATCTTAGAAATTAATACATGACTTTATTATGACATAAGCTGTAATATTAGAGATGGACACAAAACGTATCAAAATTAAATTGTATAGCAATTCACTACTTGAGACCCTCTTTAAGAAGGTCGTACACGACAAATGATACTTCCCTTAATCTATTTTTAGAAGTTAGCACAGATATTCTTTATAATGCAGTTTTTTTTGTATTTCCAATTTTTAAAACCTAATCGCCAGTTTAGAATCCTCAAATAACAATTATAACCATTGGCAACTTCTGGTTGACATAAGCTTAGTATAAATATGCAGAAAATTTGAATGCTATTGACCAACTAATGAGATTTATGGACCTGGTAATATAACTGAATATAAGCTAACAACGAAAAGTGTAATGGTTGTTGTTTCCTTGGTTTTTATTTTAATATGAAATCTTTGATAGCTTATTGTTCGACATACATTTGATTATCCCTTCAATCTTCTAGTTAAGTAGCTTTTCGAACTTCTTTTACTGTATCTTCTTAGTGTGTAACAAATAAAAATTGTATACTATTACGGTTACTTCTATGTTGTTCCAGTTAATCGGGTTTCCACAGCATAATAGAATACAATGCAAGTATAGTAATCAACTCGATAATCAATGAACTGAAGTACCAGAGATAAAAACAATTAACAACTAATAAAGAAAATTAATATCTTACGTGACAAACGGCATCAATACGTGGACGGTGATTATCTACTTCGTTAGACAGCATGCGATGACGTCTTATAAGTTGTTGTGTGGCAAGTAATGAACTTCCAAGCTTGCATGAGTCTTCAATAAGTGCCAACTTTTCTTTAATCCAGTCCTTCTCGTCTTCAATATCTCGTAAGAATTGACGAACTCTCTTTTGTTTAACAAGGCGATCACGGCGATCAGCTAGAGGAGCTTCTAATTCAGTAAGACGAATACGCACTTCCTGGTGAACTTGTTCAAACTCTTCACGACGTTCAGGATATTGTTCTTTGAGTTTTTCTGCATGAGTCTAAAAATGAAATACAAAAGTATATAAATCATTGTAAGCCACATGTTAAAATATGAGATATATATTTTAGTTGAAATTGTTATTTAGATAATTCCCATGTGAATATTAATACTTGATGGTTCAAACGCTTGACTCCCAATAACGGGGTCAAATATACAGATAAATAATTCAGGTTTGGAATAGATTGGGTTTCTGATTCGGACTTCACCCATTGTCGATTGTGTATCCAAAGATTGTTCATAGTACAAGAAAAATACGTGTATATGGGTACTAAGTTTATTTATGCTGTTACGGCAACATTCAATAACATATCATTCACCTACAGTAGTTTTTATTACTAGTATTCATTGGGAATACAGATTTATTTTAGTCATTTAAAAAAATGAAGGTTTCGTTACAAAGATCAACATATCTACTTCTTCGTGAATGTTTCTTTGCGTTTTTCAAAGTATGGGAATTGGGAAGGAAGGTGTTTCTGCTCCGAGTTTTAGGTTACTTTGTAGTTCCCGTGATTAACATAAACTGTTTCAGACAAACTGTTTCGTATTACATGACAATTAACTTTGGAATAGTTGGTCAAAAAACTTAAACTCGTCAAAAATATGTTTTCATGTACAAAAAAATGCTTACAGTAGAATATTTGCGAGAGGAGTATGTACGTGACAATTATTTAGCAGTTATCGGAATGTGGTATAAAGACAGAAAGATTTATCCTATCAGACTAACCATTTTTGATAGTTACTGTACCAATATAGTAAAATTTAATAATGATAGTGTTTAAATTAATGAAAACCACCCTGACTTTATACTAGTGATGAACAATGAATGGACAATAATTATAAATGAGAATGTAGTCACTATACTATTAGTACGAAGCCAATTCTCATTACAAAATTCTAATCAATCAGATATGAATAAATGAATATAAGGATTAGAAAGATAAAATTCGTTGTGGAATACAGAAAATGTAACTTACCGCCATATCTTGAAGCATTCGGCGTTTGGCAGCCAATTCTTGATCCTTGCGTTCTTGATCTTTGAGATGTTCATTGATTTCAACGAGACCGATTTCTTCAGTAACTTCTTCTGTAGTAGTAACTATTTGTGAGCTAACTTCAGTAATCCATGTAAGCATAGACTTAGCAGTTTCATCGAATAATGTTTCTATAGAAATAAAAATGTTTTAACCATTAAAAAAATATTTACGGTAGAATAATGATAATAAAAGCAATAATAATGCTAACTACTCTCGAGGTGATCACTTACCTCTGTTAGCATCTGCCATTTTCGCGCTCTTATCAGCTGTAGTGGTGTTAAGGTCTTCCCACTGCTTACGTAAGGCAGATATTTTCGGTTCGACTTGGACTTGAAGCATAGGATGGGCTACAATAAGCTCTTCTCCCTCCTAGAACAGAATAACCCAATATTTATAACGTTAGGAAAATGTTTAGTGATAATTTTGATTTAATAGCTGATAAGGTCAACAATTTCACTGTAAATAAACCTTGTAGTTTTATTTCTATATACAAATATAGAGCGTGTGTGCAGTTAGAACACGTTCAGATAACTCGGTAATATGATTGTGACCCAATCGAACAACCACAACTCATTAGATATTTAAGTTTCGATTAATAATAGTTTTTCCGAAAACTAGAAACATGAGCTATTGTGTGCTATTTGATTTACGAAAAATATCTATGAGTAATTAAGATATAAAAGACATACTTCAATAACTTTGGCAATTTTCTCCTTGTTGGCATCAAGTTCGCCTTCAAACGCCTTAAATCGTCCATATAATGCAGCAATGCTTCGAGCAATAGGTGCCGGTTGCTCTGTAATAGCCATAGCTTTCTCAGCAAGCCATTCTTCAGCCTAAAAATGTTGAATACACTTGTTAAAATATATTATGACTTACATCGTCAACGTCCTGACAAAATTCTTGTAGATGTAACTGTTCTTTGAGTTTTTGACCATGTTCATCTGCTCGCCTCTTTAGAGAGTCTCGTCTAAATAGAGATAATCGAACAGGATAAAAATAGTATGTCACACGAAAATCCGATAAGAATACTTTATAGATATGGGTCTAGAGGTATAAACTTACCGTTGTTTAAGTTGTTCACATTTATTTTGAATCTTTTCAGTAGGGAAAATTCCACGACCAACCAATTTCGCACCATCATTCAACACATTGTCAATCTTTTCATCGGTTGGCACCAATGACGTTCGGAAGGTTTCAAAATTACGAAGATTTTCTTGTGCCATCTCCAAATTGATCTAGTCAAGTGAAAACAAACGGTTATTTAGATAGAACTCTGAATCACTCTTATTTGAGATGAAGTTATAAATAAATAGTATAACAACAGCCAGGTGCCAGAGTAATTACCGTATTATATGGTGGGGAGAAAGGAACGAAAATGGTGAGAGATTTGCAAACCTATGTGCCTTCAATAAACTGGTCATAGGCGGCACCATATTCCCACATAAACGCATACACAAAACCACATGGACTTCACCGGATCACACCACGCAAAACCAAATCGACCATATCTGCATCAACAAAACGTTCAGGAGGACTATAGAGGACGTGAGAACCAAGAGAGGAGCTGATATATCATCAGATCATCAATTGCTGGTCGCTAAGATGAAATTGAAACTCAAGAAGCACTGGACAATGGGGCGGACAACATCACAAAAGTTCAATACGGCCTTTCTTCAGGATACTAACAAACGCAACAAATTCAAGATAGTCCTCAACAATAAGTTCCAGGCCTTTCATGACCTACTCAATGGAGAAGGAACTACTGTGGAGAGCAACTGGAAGGGGATTAAAGAGGCAATCACTTCAACATGTCATGAGGTCCTGGGTCACAAGAAGCACCATCACAAGGAGTGGATCACTGTTGATACACTGGATAAGATTCAAGAAAGGAGGAACAAGAAAGCAGCAATCAATATCGATCGAACAAGAGCAGAAAAAGCCAAGGCACAAGCTGAATACACAGAAGTAAACAAACAAGTGAAGAGGAGCATCAGAACCGACAAACGTAAATATGTGGAAGATTTAGCAACGACGGCGGAAAAGGCTGCAAGAGAAGGAAACATGAGACAACTGTATGACACGACAAAGAAACTCTCTGGAAATTGCCGCAAAGTAGAACGACCAGTGAAAAGCAAGGAAGGTGAGGTAATCACCAACATTGAAGAACAACGAAACAGGTGGGTAGAACACTTCAAAGAACTCTTGAATCGACCAGTTCCACTGAACCCACCCAATATAGAAGCAGCACCCACGGACCTCCTAATCAATGTTGGCCCACCAACAATTGAAGAAATCAGCATGGCCATCAGACAAATCGAGAGTGGCAAAGCAGCAGGACCAGACAACATTCCAGCAGAGGCACTAAAAGCAGACGTAGCGGCAACTGCAAGGATACTCCACATTCTCTTCAATAAGATTTGGGATGAGGAACAAGTACCAACAGACTGGAAAGAAAGACTTCTGATCAAAATACCAAAGAAAGGCGATCTCAGCAAGTGTGATAACTACAGGGGCATCACTCTTCTTTCAATACCGGGAAAAGTCTTCAACAGGGTATTGTTAAACAGGATGAAGGACTGCGTAGACGTCCAACTTCGTGACCAACAGGCAGGATTCCGTAAGGATAGATCGTGTACAGACCAAATCGCAACTCTACGGATCATTGTGGAACAATCAATTGAATGGAATTCATCACTCTACATCAACTTCATTAACTACGAAAAGGCATTTGATAGCGTAGACAGAACAACACTATGGAAACTTCTTAGACACTACGGCGTGCCTCAGAAGATAGTCACTATCATACAGAATTCATATGATGGATTACACTGCAAAATCGTGCATGGAGGACAGTTGACAAAGTCGTTCGAAGTGAAGACCAGTGTCAGGCAAGGTTGCTTACTCTCACCCTTCCTCTTTATCCTGGTGATCGACTGGATCATGAAGACGTCAACGTCTGAAGGGAAGCACGGGATACAATGGATATGTAGGATGCAGTTGGACGATCTAGACTTCGCAGATGATCTGGCCCTTCTATCCCAAACGCCACAGCAAATGCAGGAGAAGACGAACAGTGTGGCAGCAGCCTCAGCAGCAGTAGGTCTAAATATACACAAAGGGAAAAGCAAGATTCTCCGATACAACACAGCATGCACCAATCTAATCACAATTGACGGAGAAGATCTGGAAGATGTAAAAACCTTTACATATTTGGGCAGCATCATTGATGAACAGGGTGGATCTGATGCAGATGTGAAGGCGCGGATCGGCAAAGCAAGAGCAGCATATTTACAACTGAGGAACATCTGGAACTCAAAGCGACTTTCAACCAACACCAAGGTCAGGATTTTCAATACAAATGTCAAGACAGTTCTACTGTATGGGGCAGAAACCTGGAGAACTACGAAAGCCATCATCCAGAAAATACAGGTGTTTATTAACAGTTGTCTACGCAAAATACTTCGGATCCGTTGGCCGCACACTATTAGCAACAACCAACTGTGGGAGAGAACAAACCAGATCCCAGCGGAGGAAGAAATCAGGAAGAAGCGCTGGAAGTGGATAGGACACACATTGAGGAAAGCACCCAACTGTGTCACAAGACAAGCCCTCACATGGAATCCTGAAGGCCAAAGGAAAAGAGGAAGACCAAAGAACACATTACGCCGAGAAATGGAGATAGACATGAGAAAAATGAACCAGAATTGGATGGAACTAGAAAAGAAGGCCCAGGACAGAGTGGGTTGGAGAATGCTGGTCGGCGACCTATGCTCTATTAGGAGTAACAGGCGTAAGTAAGTAATGGTGGATAAGACTAAATCATTGAAAAGGAAAAGCTTAGAATATTCTGCGTAAACATTATTGTAATGATGATGTGAGTGCACAATCCGAAATAAACAACTAAACTTTGTGAGACGTTTTTTCTAGTTCTATTTTATTACTTTATTTATTACAATGGGCTAGAATATGTAGCAACTGAGCTATTATTATTAACTGGATTGAGATAATACTTTGCATGTGCATTTGTGGTTATTCTTTTGGGAATTTCGAAATGCAGTTACAAATGCACAGCTCTGAGAATGGATCGGAAAATATATTGTAAAGAATTGAGAAAAGTAGACAGGCATGGGAAATATAGATTAACTTACAGGAGCTTCTTCCTTGGAAACAACCTTCTCCATTTTTGCTAGAAGGACCTCCGCTTGTAAAGCATCTCTAAAGAATGTCTAATATAATTAGAACATAACATGACTTGAGCTTACTTGGGCTTCGACACCTTCTTGTAATGCTGCGGTGCGGTTTTCATACATTCTTCGTAAAGCTTCCCAATTTTCTTCGATACCGTCTAACCTCTGGGCCAAAAACATGTATTGGGCATCTGTCTGAACTTCAGTCACACGTCTGCCGAAATCCATAAGCCGATGAAAGTCATTTTCATATCCATCGATTTCAGCTTTTAATTGTTCATGTTGGTCTAAAAGGGTCTCCGCCTCCTAAAAATGTAAAGTTAGAAATAAGACACCTTAACTAACCTCTAAATTATTTGGAACCTCTTCAGAAGCTACAGTGATTTGTGTGCGACGAAGCCAGATTTGGAAATGATCTAAATCTTGTAAGAAACGTTGCAATTCGCTTGAATCATTAAGTCGATCATCTCTTTCTTTTACGATCTCTTTCAGTTCATTCCATAAGTCATGAATCTTCTCTTTTTCAGCTATAACAACCTAAAGAAATCAGCATATTACGTAATCTATAACTTACAGCTTGAGTTTCTGGTTTTGCTTCAGTAAGTTCTTGGGCTTGTTCATCCAAGTGCTTAACCTTAGCCTCAATAGCATTTAAATCGCGTTGTAATCCACCAAGTCTACGCTGAAGCTGCATAATACCCTCCAAGTTATTATCTAGCTCATCGGTTGATTCGATTAACTTTGCTTTATCTTTTATCCAATTCGCTGTTTCTGAACTTTCGATTAAAAATTGATTATACTGGTAAGATAAATCTAATTGTCTTTTTTGTTTGTCAACAAGGTCGGCTAACTCATTCCATGATGCGTTAAGTTCATCTTGATGTCTTAATATCTTTTCAGCGTCTGGATGAGCTTTATCTAACATTTCTTCTGAAAGTAGATTTACACTACCAACCTTTTTGGCGTTTCCAGCCATTTCTTTTTCGAAACATTCGAACCGATGTCGAATAACCTCCAATTCTTCAATTTCGTCACTTGGAACTAATGTCGTCAAAAGTTTTTCTTTTTCAGTTATCCATGTACGTACGGTATCTGAGTCATCAAATAGTTTATACATCGAAAGAGCATCATTTAAACGTTTATGCCGTAATCTACATAATTCTTTTACTAAAGCATAATGTTGATCGACCGCATCTAAACGATGTGCTATAGCTGTGGCATCACTGTCTGGATAATCAGAAACTCGTGATGCATCTTGATTTAGTTGAGATATTGTTTCTTGGTAGTTTTGAAGATTATCCATAACTTCCTGGTTGTTTTTCAGTAAAGACACTGTTGTGGCTTGTTTAAGACCTACATCTTCGTTGCTAACAATGCGTTGTTGGTCAGTCAACCATACATCTGCATCATCACAGTCTGCCATTAGTTGGAAGAAATCCTGTGACTCAATTAGGCGTTGTTTACGCTCTGTTATCAAGTCAACTAATTGACCCCATAATTGATTCATTTCAACGATACGCTGGGATATTTGCTCACCACCTTGATTTCCATCAGTAATAAGTTGTTCACCATGCTTCAATGCATCTTCTAAAACAGCTCGATGCATTTGACACTCTTCTTCAAGAGCTTTATGTTTACGTAAAAGTCGACTTACTGAACTTAGATCATGACCCAAGTCTGGACTGGACATAAGCTGGCTTTTTTCTTTGATCCATTCCTTTTCATCCTCCATATCCCAGAAAAATTGCCACATTTCCCGTGAATCCCGAAGACCACGAAGACGAGCCTCCGCCAAGTCATGTAAATCATCATACGCCGCACGTAATTTTTCAGTACGCTCCTGAACTATTTCGGGTTCAATTGGTTTGTATGTACCCATATCCGGCGTAAATGACCCAACAATAAATGGGGTGGCCTGGTCAACAACCTGATTCATTCTACCGCCGAGGACACGAATGTCAGCTTCCAATAAATTATGCTTTTGCAAGAGGTCCTCAACACCCATCAAATGTTTACCATAATCCTGCGACTTAAGACGGCTCTTTATTTCTTCGATCCAATCCATCAAATAGGTCATTTCTTGGAAGATATGTTGTAACTGTAAACTTAGTTCTAGATGCTGGCGTCTAATGCTAAGTGAGTCCAATAGATTACGCCACATAGCAAGTACTTTATCCCTCCGCAACTGGATATTTTCATGAGCATGATAATTTTCTCTCTTCAGCTCCTCTGCAACATTGACCATAGCATTTACACGCTCTTCATATGCATATATATCTGTTTCTATGGCCTCATGCTTCTTTGTTGCAGCTTCAACAGCAGCAAGGTTATCACCAAAGAACTCTTGTAAAACGAGTCGTTGATTATCTGTAAGCCAAGTTTCTCGCATTCCAGCTTTACGGTCGAAACGAGAGGCAAGTTGTTCCAACTTCTCCTGACGTATAAGTTCATCTCGTACAGCTAATTCCCGTGCATGTTCAGCTCTTTCAAGCATTTCCCAGGCACGATTTATATCTGCTATCATTTTTCCTTCGGGTGGATTATATTGTCTTTGATTGTTGGCACGCATTTTACTGCGAATAGTGAAAAGTAAAACTTCAAGACCCCCTTTTTCTCTGAACTTGGGAGGTTTTTCGACGGTTCGGTAAGTGTTGAAGCCGGCTAACTGGTGTTGAACACCCGAAAGTGAATTGGCGAATGTACGGTCGTCTAAAAGCTTTATGGTTTTCTTTATCCAGTCAAGAAGATCAGAAGTTAATTGTTCATATTGATTGATCATGTCATCAGTTTCAATGGCCTGGTTGACGACCTTACCAATCCTTTTCGAATGTACAGTATCAGCTTTCATTTTGTTAAAGTAGTGGTAATATGTAACAACATAGGTAATAATAGACTTTTCATCTGGTTGTTCAACAGCCACGTCAGATGGTTCTAAAAGAGGATGAAGATTTAATTTTTCTTCGGCAACACTGAAGGCGGTAGTCAGGTTTTTAATTGGCTCTGATTTAGACAGTTTGGAGTATTCAATTAGATCAGGTCGGTGTTTATGAATTAAAGCATTAAAAGCTAAACCATCACGCCAACTTGTCGTAAAGTTCCGAACATTTACATTGGGATAACCTGCAGTTTTCATTTGGCACCACAATAACAAAGCGTCTTTAGCGCATCGGGTTTCACTTGTCTGATATTCTTCAACAATTATATCTTGGATTTGGAAACGCAAAATAATTGTCCAAATAAGTCCAAGTGTTAATCGTGAATTTCCGTCTACGATATCGTGAGCACCCACATTTTCTAGGTGAACATGCTGATCACACAGGAAATTTAAGGACTTGTCAACATTCTCTAAACAATGGATTCGCATTTTTCCCCTTGTGGGTCGAGGAAGACGTTCACCAGATAATATCTCTAAGAGTTTTAGGAGCATTTTCCCGTCCCTTAGATCTAGGTATAGATCTTCGATGTTGCAAGACACAACCGAAAGGTGGGAGTTCACCCATTTTGTGAATGTCTTTTTCTGAACAACCTCACGTTCGTCTATAATGATACTTGGAATTAAACTATCACAAAAACTAACCTGCAAGTGCTTTAATACGCGATCGTTCGTACAGTTTTGCTGTACTGTTTCCACTTTCGAATTCATCCTCATCCGAAGTATAATTGGCATTCTGTATGTTATTAGGTTCCCAGTGTAAATTTTGGTGGATTGCCTGGATCTCCATCTTTGTGAGAACAAACAATAACACGAAAAAAGATTTTCAACGTAAGGCAACATGAACTATTTTTACAGGATTTTAGTGGAGGTGAATTCACAAACCTATCATCACCAAATTGGGTTTATAGTAATATTTATAAGCTAGAACATTAGTACAACCTTCGAGACAGGACCAGATCCACATACTAATGTTCACGAAATGTTATTGCAAAGTGAAAATCACCGGAACTTTGCCTCTGACCTATTGTCATCTCTTACCACTTTCTAAGGAAAGTACAACCACTGGCTTCGCTAAACACGAGTCATCTCATCTGCTGACAACCAAAATTGAAGGTAGCAAGATGATATATGATCAACACTCAGGGACATCATTTTATAGAGATTCTTGGGTTTGTTTCCTGTACACCTAAAACTGACTGATAAATCAACAATAATTGATGGATAAGTACAACTTGTGAGCTGTGTAACAGTCCAACTCAAAATCTGTAATAAAGGATTAAAGTGAAGCAGAGAATTCCTTTGAAATGGTCATTAGTCGAGTCTGGAATAATGTCTGACAATCAGAGCAATATAGGATTAAGATTCATTTGAGTTAAGGACTTAGATTTAGGGTTGTTTTCAGCGTGCTGCTATACGTCGAACCATTCAGCTCATAAAAATGGAACGTCAAAAATGTCTTACGTAGTTCCTGTTTATATTAACACAGAGGGAAAGTTTCACCTCAAGATTGTGTAATCTGTTCTTAAGACGATAAACAGGACTGATTCCAGTTGAACAAATCATAAGAAAAACAAGATAATCCAATGTAAATAAAGAGTAAAACGTTTCGTTGCTACAAAGATGTTATGAATTGGTTTTGTCTGGCATACTGCAAAAAGGCCCGTCGGTCGTAAACAGCATAGGACAAAATAAATGTGCATCACTCCAAGCTGACAGAATAACAAGGTGAAAGACTAAGGAGTTTCAGTAAAGTTATCAAATAGTAGAAACTAAGATTGGAGAGTAAAAAGGAACTTATGAAAAGTATGGAATAATACTAAGCTCAATAGTTAGCATATATAAATTCGTCATAGCCTAATCAACTTTGAGCCACATCATCCAAACTCGTTAGCATCAGATTACGACTATCTAGAATACCCAAATAAAGCAAGATGTGTCTCGACAGAACCCAGACCAACATTCGACGGCTTCACAAATTGACCTCCTGGCATAGCTACCCACAGCCTCATTTGAACCATAGGTTACTATATTCGTAGCTTTACGCTAGTGACTTGATGGCTTCACCATACATGAGAAATGATTCGAAGGTAACTGTAATATAATACTAGGGATATATCGAAGTTATATATCTCCTTAAACCATGTTTTATAGCTATAAATACTTGGTGCACTGCCACGCAGCATACTCTTTAGTTGATAAGTAGACGGATAATTTGTTTGGGTGACGATAGACATGGGTTGGCGAAATCCGAATGAGTGTTTTTAACCGTGTCAAGATTTTGTTGAACTATCCAACCGTGACTCTGGATAATTAAAGTGGTTGATGAGCTTAGCTAAATAGTAATTCAACGTAAGTCATTCAACAAGTTGATGTTCACCCAAGAGAAGGTGAGTTCCTGTGAAGGTTAGTGATACTAACCGTCTGATTAACTTGAATTCAGTGGGGCGAGGTTTGTACCTAAGGCCAGATGATTTAAGTCTAGTAGGACTACTCTATGCAGTCATATTGAATATTGATGTACACCAATACTGGAACAAAAATTTCAATTTTGGTAGGAAAATTTATTCTAAATACTTTTGTACGGTATCTGTGTTCCATCAATTGGTGTAGGGTTGACAATTAGTCAAAACAAGCAAGTCTTAGACCCATATTTCCTGAACGTCTGCTCTTCATGGGTCTATTGTGGGAAAGTTATCTCATTTTACATACAATGTGATGAATCAGTCAATTTTTATAATTTCAACAGAAATTTATAGTTCACTGTTTTGATAACACCGATATCAGATGCCCAAAGTCAAAAGTTTCCTACAGGGATAAAGTTGGAAACAACGTAGCACAGTGTATATACTGAAACAAACTTCAGCGAGTTGATTTTTCTGAAGTTGTAATACATTTTACTAACCCACAACTTCAACAAGTCTGCGTAACTGGTAACTAAGTGAATGAGGATACGTAGTAATACAAATAATTAGGAAAGTGAAATCTAACCAGGGATTAATTAGTCATGTATTAATAATAAGTTACTTTCCCGTTTACTATGTTAAGTAGCTATACACCACAAACACTGCTTATCACGAATAACAACCAGAGCTACTGATATGTCTTGTGCAGAACAAGGAAAAATTGTTCACAGAGGATCAGGTCCAAGAAATTATGGGTAAAGAACATCAGTTGCTTGTAAGTCTATGTAATAACCTTGAAATGAAACTGTCGAATATTACCGTTAAGAAACAAGATGTACAATCCCAACATACTGAGTACAAGCACTCAGTGGTTTAAAAGCACTTTAAAAATAAATGCCGAGTCGAATACAAGAGTATTATCTTGAGTAAATCAACCCATCTGACTTCTGGCTAGATACAATGTTGTAGTAACTAAGAATAATCCATATTCATGATAAATCCTGAGTAGCTTTTGTCGGTATGTTTCTCAACACACAAATTACAGTGATTCAACTGGAAACAAAATCCTTCTGAACCTGAATAATGAAACTATTAGTCGCTTGATAGTAATAAGATTGAAGGCTGGTTGGATGTATGAAAATTACTTGACGATTTACCTATTCAAATCGACTTGCTAAAATCTGATTGGTCAAAATGTGTTGGAATTCACACTTTCTGAACTTGGCATAGAGAAAAAACTACAAGATACATATAGCCAGAAATCTTTCTAACTTGGAAGCTTTGATAGAGAACATGAGATGTTTTCTTTATTAGGTTGAAAAAAAGCTAAGATCATCTAGTCTCAAAGAACTGCTAGATTACATTGCTTCAAGACTCGATGGAAACTGAAAAGTGATCGAAGCAAATGTGAAACCAACAATCCTTCTATACTAAAATGGACTTCAATGGTACTAATCAGATCTAATCTGCTATTAATGCGCGGGTGATGCTCCAGAGATGCTGGACAAAATTACATTGTTGATACTATTCTGATGTCAATAATGGCACAGCTAAGACGATGCCATACTGTATATTACCAAGATCATTCCGTAACTCTTGATAAATAAAATAGGTACAGACTTACCAGACAAAGTTCCCAACCTTTATCTCAACCTTGAATGAAATGCGCGCGTCAACTTGCCGCCATGTGAGAAAGCCCTCCATAGTGTATACTGTTAAAATTTTAAGAATATCTTCAGGAACTAAGTAATTAAGCTTTATTTCAGCTTTTATAGCACACAAATCCGCATTTTGACACCTAGATCTTGCCATTTTTAAGAGCTAAAATGTTTTATACACATAATCCTCATATGTTTCTGCAAAGTATTGCGGCGGTAAGTAGTTCCCCAAAGCTGACAGCTTCAAAAGCATTTATCATCGACGCCAACCATTCTATTTTTGACGGATACAGTATTGGCTGAAGGCTCTCGGTCAGGTATCCACGCAAGAGCACGTTTCAACCCGTCGTTGAACACATAACTTCCGACGTCTAGCTTGCTTAGAAACTGTACGCAGAGATGAAACTGACTATATCTCACTATTTACTACCACTACCACTTCACTAGATTACGACAGTCGTTAGATGTCAAAACATTATGGTAGTTGTGGTTAGTTCACTCGCAATCAAACTTAGCCTTGAAATACTTATCTGTATACGTTTATACACGTTTGTGATACTAAAACAGACGAACAATAACGCAGTACACTAACTTGTTGTTAACAATCGTGATCCACACCTATTTGAGCGAAATAACGTTTGTCCATAATGAAGCAGTCACTAAAAAGTCTACAGAATTACTTATTTACTTACTTACGCCTGTTACTCCCAATGGAGCATAGGTCGCCGACCAGCATTCTCCAACCCACTCTGTCCTGGGCCTTCTTTTCTAGTTCCATCCAATTCTGGTTCATTTTTCTCATGTCTATCTCCATTTCTCGGCGTAATGTGTTCTTTGGTCTTCCTCTTTTCCTTTGGCCTTCAGGATTCCATGTGAGGGCTTGTCTTGTGACACAGTTGGGTGCTTTCCTCAATGTGTGTCCTATCCACTTCCAGCGCTTCTTCCTGATTTCTTCCTCCGCTGGGATCTGGTTTGTTCTCTCCCACAGTTGGTTGTTGCTAATAGTGTGCGGCCAACGGATCCGAAGTATTTTGCGTAGACAACTGTTAATAAACACCTGTATTTTCTGGATGATGGCTTTCGTAGTTCTCCAGGTTTCTGCCCCATACAGTAGAACTGTCTTGACATTTGTATTGAAAATCCTGACCTTGGTGTTGGTTGAAAGTCGCTTTGAGTTCCAGATGTTCCTCAGTTGTAAATATGCTGCTCTTGCTTTGCCGATCCGCGCCTTCACATCTGCATCAGATCCACCCTGTTCATCAATGATGCTGCCCAAATATGTAAAGGTTTTTACATCTTCCAGATCTTCTCCGTCAATTGTGATTAGATTGGTGCATGCTGTGTTGTATCGGAGAATCTTGCTTTTCCCTTTGTGTATATTTAGACCTACTGCTGCTGAGGCTGCTGCCACACTGTTCGTCTTCTCCTGCATTTGCTGTGGCGTTTGGGATAGAAGGGCCAGATCATCTGCGAAGTCTAGATCGTCCAACTGCATCCTACATATCCATTGTATCCCGTGCTTCCCTTCAGACGTTGACGTCTTCATGATCCAGTCGATCACCAGGATAAAGAGGAAGGGTGAGAGTAAGCAACCTTGCCTGACACTGGTCTTCACTTCGAACGACTTTGTCAACTGTCCTCCATGCACGATTTTGCAGTGTAATCCATCATATGAATTCTGTATGATAGTGACTATCTTCTGAGGCACGCCGTAGTGTCTAAGAAGTTTCCATAGTGTTGTTCTGTCTACGCTATCAAATGCCTTTTCGTAGTTAATGAAGTTGATGTAGAGTGATGAATTCCATTCAATTGATTGTTCCACAATGATCCGTAGAGTTGCGATTTGGTCTGTACACGATCTATCCTTACGGAATCCTGCCTGTTGGTCACGAAGTTGGACGTCTACGCAGTCCTTCATCCTGTTTAACAATACCCTGTTGAAGACTTTTCGCGGTATTGAGAGAAGAATTATGACAATATTAATCATCGGTAACACCATAACGGATAATCAGCACGCTTCTACTTCTGTAGTTTCAACTACGACGGGGACATTTACCGATTGGCGAGTCAGATTACTGAGAAGTCAACCGAAGTAGACGAATAAGCAACAAGAAATAAGGCTCCAGTGTTAACAAACAGATATCAATGACTACATCACTCCGAATTCTTTAACGCAGGTATAATCATAATAATAATATATTTCTGCATGAGCAGGTGCACGCCATTTTTACATGATCTGTAAGTTACAACAGTTGTTGGCGCACAGCATGCTTCCCAACTTATTAAGTTTATAGTTGTTATAATGTAGACTCGTAGAGCGGTCGCAGTAAACCATGACCTTGAGGAGACGCTTACGTCAAGTTTGTTTCAGACGTCAGAAGTTCCATATTTGTGCCCTCAGAGCAAGATTGTTAAGAAAAAAAGAGAAACGGAAGAGCAGCAAGGTACTTGGGTATGAACACCAAACTTTGCCCAACATTGTGTAGTAGAACGGACAGAGGTATACTAAATTAGATTAATTTCATATTATCTCTCTCGCGACGTCCTCGGATTTTCAGAATGACTACTGAGTGCAGGAAGCTGGAACTGCCCTACATATTAGTCAGGGTTGTGGACTTGTAGATGTGCGCTGTACTTCGGTATTAGTACTACCATAATAATAGACCTAATCCCAAACTGTGGATTTGTCGTGATATGAATATATAATCTATAAGACCTTATGTTGAAGCTACATCATTCTCTGCATTGACTCGTCCTATGGCAACCATCAGCCATATGACGTCTAACATTACTGAGGGACACAGTTGAGCTGGGAAGAGAGTAATATACTTGATACACGAAGAAAGAGGTTATAGTCACTGTGCCTGAATGACCGGGTCATGCTATTTCGGTTTATTACTGCCACGTTCACCATTGTTGACCCTCTCTCTGCGTTTAGTGTTCAATATGAATTTCCTCAGTTATCTCGTGTTTAGCTTTAAGAATCGTGTGGTTAAAACCAATTCCAATACACTACAGTCTGACGGTGAGATTTTCTTCAATTTTGAAACCTCACTATGTCACGGTGGATAAACTTATATCCAGTGTTTTGTTTAGTTTAACCTATAGTTCATTGATTTTGGAACTCTCATCATTATGAAGGGTCAGTTCACTATTTCTGAAGTTAGGTGTCAAGTTTTGGGATGTAATTATAATCTCAGTCAAGGGGATAGTTCACATTGTCCTAAAAGTAACAGTTGAGTAAGCATGTTTTCAGGAGATTGAGTGTTATTCTGAACTTCCATGAATTTTCGAATGATACATGAGCAATTAAATTAGGAAATACATTGTTTGAAGGATAACCAAAATCGTTTTAATGCATATATGTGCACATTATACACGTTTATTAATGCTTATACACGCTTGGGCTGCCATAATCTTTGTTTTCCTCCGATGAGAAAAACCGAAGAAGCAATGTATTTGGTTTGTACATTTGTATTTATTAGCTTGGTAGTACCTTTTGCGCAACATTAAGATGAAATATAAAAGTTGTCAGGCTGCAAACTTTTCATATGCTTAGGAAAAGAGGGTCGAGGCATCGTTTAGGCTGTGTCACAGTAGATTACACCACCCTAAACTGATGATGATAGCCATTTTAGCGCTTAGTTACTAGGCGTTCTTAATAAATTGGTTAAGAGCATCTCATAATTTTTTTGCCTTAAGTGCCTACCACTAAGGAGAGTGGGAAGTAGGAGTTTGGGTACGTTAACATAGATGCTTAGACTATTTTGTCCCTTGATTATTTACTAGCCTCGTGAGTTAACTCAAAATCTTTCGTTTTTCCCTCGCGGAATGTGTTCCAGTTTTTATGCACAGTTAGGTATGGCCCGGTGATAACGGTTAATTAAATCTAGAAGGCTTCCAAGTCCTGTTAAAAAATCGGCATGGGATACTGCTTAATTGTATCAAACTTGTTTTTTTATACCACCCCTTCGGAGGGATGACGCTAAGTGCCTTTTTGTATCCAAAAAAATGTTCAGGCTGTAACTTCGGTCTCCTATAAGAAACGATCAACTGTTCAAACACCCCTCCCCATACTTTGTGTCCAGTGTAGTGGTTATCCGCTCCCCATATTTCTGAGAGTCTGTTCAGACTAGGGGTATGGTTGGCTGCGCCTGGTTGATTTTAGCACCAAACTTCCAGTGGTACTTGTCGAATTGTCCAGAACTTTTGAACTGACGTGACCTGCTGTGTGACTCGAATCTTAGTCCTTGTGGTGACCTGATCTGACTTGTGCGACACATTTGGGTTTTGGTGACAATCTTTCACATGTCCAACACTCTCACTGAGTTCTAGTATAGCTGGGTCTTTAGACATTTCGTTTTGTTTGCGGCATATCGTACGTGGTACGGCTGGCAGACCCATCTCCATCATTATATTTGTAGTACGTGCTAGGTTAATGAAAGGGATGTTAGAGTTTTGTGCACTTCCTAGTCAGGTGTACTACAATAGTCCTGAAGTGATATTAGAGTCGTGAACCGACCAATTTTTAGTACCATTCATAATAAATGACATTAATTTGTCCTCTAGCACTCCAGTTCATGGTGTTCACTTCTGAAGCGACGACCGTTTATATACACAACTCCCAAAAAGGATGGTCCATATCATACAAGTCTTGTTAGTGGTCGCTCCTAGGAATTAACCGCTCAAAAATCTACCGAACGAAGTTTTTTCAACAGCTAGAGCCACCATTGTTTGATTCCATCTGCTAATGACATTTCAGATTCACTAAAATGTTGATGTCATTTTGTATTACAATGTACTAGTAATTATTTATCACAATGTTATTATAAACTTCTTATTCAGTGTGAGGACTCTGGATATTTAATCACCATTTATGCAAACATTACACTTGTTTTTGCTTGATTTATAAAAGGAACCAACTTCACTAAATCGGCAAGAGTTTGCTAAAGAGAATAATAGACGGTTGGTGATGTGGTACAATGAACATATACATGAAACTGGACAAATATATGCTAATGTACACAATTCTTGTTTCTGTGAATCATCTATACTTTGTGACTCCTCGTATTATAGAGAAGCCGGTGTTCACAAGTATAATATCTAATTGCGAAATCTCAGAGATTTCAATGATTAAGCAGCTGCCATGGTTTAATTTGGATTACTACAAACAAGTGTGCCCCGAATTTTAATAATTGGTCTCATTTCGTACCGCATTTCATTTCTCTCAAGCATCAAGGTTAATGCATCTAGTGATTTTAATTAGAAAATCATGCATTTCAATAGATTTTCTGGGTCGCTTTAAAATAGTGCTCGGTTCTGCTGCTGGCTATCTTCGCAAGAATATTGGCAACCTAAAACCTGAAACACTGTACAAGAAGTAGTAACGCTAATATATTTGCTTAGTCCCTGTCAGAAGCCTTACATAACTATACCGTTCACAAATGAGTACGATCTATTTCCTGGAATGTTATGATTTGGTGGCTTATGTATCTAACCAAAGAAGGTAATATTGATAGATCAATGGGAGGTATTATCGCCCGAAGCAGATACATAACAATTACGACCCTAAAGAAAGCTAATATCTCCGTCATTGTTCTATTTCTAGCATAGAAGTAGAACACAATAGTGAAAACCAGCCGAAATCGCGATAAAAAAGACAAAACAATGATATCAATACCTGTTGCGATTTTCTAGTGGCTCTGACAAAAATACAGTTTTTGTAACTATATATGCTGTAAAACCAAGTCATTAGTCTACCTTAAGCGCGTAAGTGTCTGGAAAGCAATGCTTGCTTTCGATACAGTTAAAAACACAGTTCCTAAAGAACGTGATTAATGAATTTTAAGGGACGTTGAGATTTCATGCACTGCAAAATGAAAGGATCCTTTTTCATTTGGTTTTGAAATCAAGAAATAGCTTCTCTAATTTATTCAGACTTCTTACTGTGCACAGTAGAAATAAGAATGTAGGGAAAAACACTATGATACCATAATGCTGTTGCCCACGTTTATCAAGTTCACAGCTCATAACAGACAACCCTGGAACGTGCATTATACCTAACATAAACTTCTTAACCAATTGTATTAAATAAATACTTGGCAGGACCAAAGTTCCAACATGATAATGCTGATTTCGGACTTGGTGTCCAAAGTGAATGCCATGGTATTTTTGAAAAAGATAAAAGACTTCATTCATAACGCAAAACTGAAACAATCCTAATCATTAACCCTCTCGGATATCTACACGAATATACTGTCTTTTATTTTTATTGATGTCATTTATTTATGAACCCTACTTGTGAAGCATCATACATTCAAACCAATGTTGTAAATCATAGATCGTGCGTGTAAAAACGGTGTGTACGTGACGTGGTAGAAATATGTCAAATCATTATATCATGCTAGAAAAACAGAATAGCATTGACTCACTACGTGTTTAAAAATGACTGACAGTTGAAGGATGCGTGTGATAAATGTGAAGATGCAACAGGTAATCAGGGATTGACAACGCCTTTGTGTGTAACACCTTTATAATCGAAAGACACCAGGCAAGTCAAATCGGAAGTCAGGGATAAATTAGTTTGAAGATGTATTTAGAAAATCGTCGATATATTGGGTAACATTCGATCTAAGCTGGCTAGTAGTTGCAAGGAATGCAAAGCGGGACGTACTCGTGATTTGGTGCAAATGCGTGATCGGACGCCTTTGTAGTGGCATTGGACAATAGCCACACAATCCACAAAGCTGTGAACACGAGACTACTCAGAAAATAGATATTCAATATTTAACTCGGGGAAATGCCTAACAATGGAGAAGGCGCGGAGAATGAATTGAATAGACTGGAGTTGATCGAGTGGCATGGCTCGGCCATGCAGGCGTGGTCTCTGCTAAATGTTACCTTATATCTTCTATTCATATTAAATATATTGTTCTTTCTCTAGCCTAACCTTGTTCTACATCATGTATTTGTAATTGATACGATACAGTGAGTTGGTGTAGTCGATAGTGTGACTTCCACGTAAGATCTTATAGATTAGGCAGTTATATCATGACGAATCTACAAAGTTAGGATTAGGTCTATTATTAGAGCAGTACTAATATCATAGTAGACCATAATTCTACACCTTCAGCTATGGTGTGTCTAGTAAAACCAATAAGGTCAGTATCAAAGTCGAAGACTTACAGGACTACTTGCTTTGCGGGTTTGTTTACCTCCCCCACCAGGGGGAGTGGTGGCCCTTATTAGTGATCAGTGAGAAATTTAAACTTTACAAGCTTGCAGTTAGTAAGCACTTTTCTGATAGCTTGTTGTGTCTTCCCTTAGTATAAGGATCTATACGGGAAGATATAATTAATTATTTTTTGTTACTAATTTGACGATATATACCTAGTCGTTTGTTCTTGTTTTATGCTCATAAACACTCCAATTAAACTGTTTGCGTATTTCACGTCTCCCTTATTTCTATTCCCTTATTTTCTCCATTTCCTTCTTTAAACTCAATTCAATATTCTTCTCAATTACATAGACCCGATTTATTATTATTAATATTCTACTATTATTACTCTAAATTTTTTTAAATATGGCAAGTATAATGCTAACATTATTGAACATTGTGTATTATTGCATTTTTGGAAGAGACCCGAAACGGTTTCTTCACAACACTTATGTACCCATAAGATGTTTGTGAATAATAATAATAATAATAAATACTGCAGGATGTCAGGTTTGAATGCTTTTATTAATCATCGTTTTTCATCCTCTTCAGTCGTCTCGGAAAATTAAAAAACGACGAAATTTTAGGTGTATAATAAAACATACCATTACGCTCGTATATATACCATGAGACAGCTTGAAACAATTTGACACAAAGGTATCTTTTGGATATTTTTATATTCGAGGAAATATCTAAATACTTAAAGATACTAGAAAAAAGACCTTTTTTGTTTTTGGCAAGGTAATATGTGAAACGGAAACTGAGGACACGACCAAATAGTTTAGGTCGCGAAGGGAGAGACAACACAAAAAAGTATACACTTTTCGTGCCTTAAGGTAACCCTCGTGCTATTGATAGAAGAAACCAGAGAAGTAGTGAATATGTCTTTATTTCGATCTTCGCGCAGTCACAGTGGAGCGTGGGATTATCTGTTCAGACAAACAAAGGCTCTCAACATTCAAGATAATAGGGAATATAACGCTTATAAAAAATAAGGAAGTGAATGAATACTTGAACAATACTGTTTCGGCATAAGCTTGGTTGTTTGGGGTCAACTCTTAACCAACCAACCTGAGCTGTTACATTAGCTTCCCCCTAGAATCGACTTCCGTAGGAACGTCGGTTCGATTAACCTATCTATCGAAAACACCTTAGTTCTATTTCTCATCCCAAGGGAAAATTATCAACTCGCTCACTATTTGACTTACAATCAGTGACGACTAACGCTGTCAACGATAGTCCATGGATGTCTCCTCATTTACTAGCTTGTCATCTTATTTTGTAGCATGTGATCTATTCTACAACTATCGCTGACGGTTTACTGCGTGCTTTCAAGAGAAAGAGTGTGAGAATGTGGAATAAGAATATCTGAGGAAGTGCCGCGAGCGGGCTACCCAACACCATGTTGGTGAGGTACGATTTTTCCATGCTCAGACCGGCTATCAGGTGTTTACTCACCTGCCTCTTTAGTCGCCCTCAAGTAAAAAGTAAAGAAGAATCTACTTCAAAGGTAATGGTGAAAACCAATCACACCTGAAGAACTGCTCCACTGCCTGCATAAAAATAATAAGATACAAAGTGGAAATACAAAAATATAATTTATAATTGTTCGGTTCCACGTAAGTGATTGGTCTCCAGAAAGGATTGGTATTCTGGAAGAAAATAGACATAGTGTAGCCATCTTATGTACGAAAAGGTATGAACACAAAAAAAATTTTTTATAATGCATATATGTAAAAGTGTAAACTTGCTAGAAGTTGGACTCATTGTCAAACCCGATCAAATGTATGACCTTGGGCCTATGACGACCGCCTTTTATAACCAGGTACGTAACCAAGGGTGCATAGTTGTACTCCACAAAACGGAAAAGAATATACGGTTAAGGAGGAGAAAAAATTGTGTAGATTATGAGGATTAAGTACAATTGTGTCAAATACTCTTTTCTGGTTTGATCTAAGTACGTATGATATATTGAAGCAATATTTCGTCAATTCATCCAAGTAACGAATTTGTCTGCACCTTAGAAATGTGCAAGTCCTATTACTCGTTAGTATTATATATGATTAATCGGTAAAAGGAAAGATTGCAGTCATTCGCCCGTGGTTTGATGTGGTCTAATGGCTAGGCACACGGTCTAGCATCCAGGAGGGCAGAGGTTCGAGTGCGTGTGGGGCTAGTGTTTTCGTTCACCAAAACCCCCTTCAATACGATGTTTGTTGGCCATATGTTGCTCAGATATGAGAGAAAGATAACAGGAGGACGGATTGATATGTCAAAGTGCCATATTGGAATAGTACAAGTTCTTTGTTTTTATTAATAATAATGCTATAGAAAAAAAACTACAAGTGTGGTAGATTTCCATTTTACGTTATAATTAAACCAACGAGAAAAAAAAGGTATATATATATATATAAGTTATTGACATAACATGTTTTTTTATAACGCTAGTGTTAAGTTCCAGGATTTTGTATGGACCACTAATAATAATTGGTTTAACGTTAGCATAGCTGTGATATTCATATTAGTTCAATGTTGTGATTACTTAACAGTTCCCTTATAAGTTGTGTTTAAAATTAGGTATGTGGAATCAATGCGGCTAACATAGTAACCTTACAATAACGCACTGTACTATATCTTCACGGTTATTGATTCTTAAATGTCAGAAATTTAAAAAAATTTGAATATTGCCAATAATGATGGGTTATATGATCACACTAAAAAGCATACTGTAGGAAAACTGGTTAAGTCATTATGTAAGTTTCCTAAACATGAAAAAAAATGATGAGAACTTTAATAAGTATTTGACCATGGTTTAATCCAAAATGTTTTGTCTAGAAAACCACTTAATAATAGTAGTATTAAGCGTATCAAGCTACTGAACACATCTTCGACCGAAAACTTTTAGAATTAGTTCATATGGTATATATGTATAGCCAGTCTACGTGAAAAATGTATATAGATATATAAGAAGTACAGCCAACATAGTTAATTAACCAGAAAAAGAAATTATAAAACTCGCCTGGGTTGCTTTTTGAATTCGTTGTATTTGCCAGTGTTAGTTGTATGAATTTGATTAAAATCCGCAGCCATCGTTTCGGAATACCTAGCTTGTGTCCAGTATTTAAAAAAAATTTAACATAACACTTATATATCAAAGGCAAAAGGTCTGGGGAGTTGTAGGTGAGGCGGAATGAGGAGAAAAGTTATTTTTAAGTAGATGCAGGGTCTGATTAGCTACGTGGTTAGATTTTATCCTGCAGCTGAAACTGTCAACATCCTTGATTGGCTAATCGGATGTGCCCAGCGAACCGTTTTAGTCATTTGTAAAGATTTATCGTTTTTGCATTTCGATTCCGTAATGGATTTGTCAGTTAAACGATCTAACGACACGTATGGTGGTTCATGATCTAGATAAGCCGGCTTTAGCCTATCAATACTTACTGTGTCGATGTTTCCATGTTTTTCTATCACGAAATATTTAGATTTTCTTGAGACGACTTTGAAAGGACCTTCAAATGGAGGACTGAGTGGTGCTTTTATTTTGTCACATCTTATCCAGACGTGCGTGCAATTGCTTAGGTCTTTAGGTATATATACGGCGCGCGATTGTTCACGAGTATTAATCGGCTTAATTTTAGACATGTTGTCCCGTAGTTGATCTACATAATTTTCTAAATTAAGTTTTTGACTGTTAGTATTAGGGTTAATAAATTCACCTGGTAGTCTCAGAGTTGTTCCGAAAACCAGTTCCGCAGCTGAACACTGTGCGTCAGTTTTGACAGATGTTCGTATTCCCAACATAACTAACGGTAGGAATTCTGTCCACTGATTGGGGTTTGAGTGAGATATAAGGGCGGTTTTTAGCTGACGGTGAAAACGTTCTACCATCCCATTAGCCTGAGGATGATATGCAGTGCAGCGTATCCTATTGGAGCCTAGAAGTTTAGCCAAGTTATTAAATAGTTCGGATTCGAATTGCGCTCCTCTATCCGTCGTTATTGTTATGGGTGTACCAAAAATGGTTACCCAGTTCTGCATGAAAACTTTGGCTACTGTTTCCGCTGTGATGTCCGCTATCGGGATGGCTATAGGGAATCTGGTAAATCGATCTATGCATGTAAAAAGATAATTGAAACCGTTTGAACGTGGTAAAGGACCTACCAAGTCGATATGCACATGGGCAAAACGTGCATCTGGTTGCGAGAAAACACCTATGGGTGAATTTGTGTGACGATTAATCTTTGATTGTTGACATGCTGAACACTCTCTAACCCATTTGTGTACATCCTTCTGTAAATTCGGCCATATATATCTGGCATTGATTAGTTTTGTTGAAGCTTTCGCGCCAGGATGAGACAAAGAATGAAAGTTATTATATATCAACTTTCGCATATTTTTGGGAACGAAAGGTCGTGGCATTGCCTTGGTCGTGTCACAATAAATTAGAATACCATCGATAGGTGATGGGAATTGTTTTAAATTAAGACTTGAATTGTTTGTTTTAAGTAGGTTTTGCAATTCTAGGTCCTGCTCTTGTTCGTGTCTTAACGTCTCGAAGTTTACTGTAGACTGCTGTAGCACGTTCATTTCTAGTCTGGATAAAGCATCTGCCGCCTGATTGTCCTGACCTTTGACATGTCGGATATCGCTTGTGAACTGTGATATATAGTCAAGGTGTCGGACTTCTCGAGGTGAGTATTTATCGGCCCTCGCTTTTAAAGCATTCGTCAGAGGTTTGTGATCCGTAAAGACTATAAATTCCCTACCTTCTAACATGTGTCGGAAGTGTTTAATGGTCAGGTAGATTGCAAGAAGTTCTCGCCCGAAGGTAGAATACCTTGTTTCGGCTGGAGCGAGTCTTTTCGAGAAGAAAGCAATTGGTTTCCAGGCGTTTTTAACCAGTTGGTTAAGGGTACCGCCTACTGCTTTATCTGAAGCATCCACCATCAAAGCAAGTGGGGAAAGAGAATTCGGATATATCAACGTAGTTGCTTGAGCCAGTTTATCTTTAAGCTGTTTAATAGCTTCGATGGCGTCAGAAGACAGTTTGAATTCTTTTGGTTTTCCTTTAAGTGAATCTGTCAAAGGTTGCATTAATTGTGCACAACCTGGTATGAATCTGCGATAAAAGTTAATTAGGCCTAGAAAACTTCTCAGTTGTGTTAGAGAACTAGGTACGGGGTATTGTTTGATAGTATCCACTTCTTTTTTTATAGGTTTAATCCCTTCTGGGCTTATTGTGTGACCGAGAAATTCTAAAGTTTGAACACCGAAAACACACTTACTTTGATGTATGTTTATTCCATGTTCATCCAGTCTTTTCAACACTGCTTGTACATGCTGTTCGTGTGATTGCAAATCGGGGCTGGCAATTAACAAGTCGTCTATATACCCCTGCGCAAATGGCATATCTCGAAGTAGGTTATCTATGCATCTTTGAAATGTCTGTGCCGCATTTCTCAGGCCGAATGGCATGCGTACAAACTCGAATAAGCCAAAGGGTGTAGTAATAGCTGTCTTGGGAATATCTTCATCAGCCACCGGGATATTGTGATATGCCCTGACTAAATCAATTTTAGTGAATATGTTCATACCCTGTAAACCGTTGGTGAAATCTTGGATATGAGGTATTGGGTACCTATCAGGTACGGTTTGACGGTTTAGGGCTCTGTAATCCCCGCACGGTCGCCAGTCACCTTCATTCTTCTTTGGGACCATATGCAAAGGGGATGCCCATTGACTATCAGAGGGACGGATAATACCCAGTTGTAGCATATAATCAAACTCGGCCCTAGCGATTTTGAGCTTATCTGGTGCTAGTCTCCTGGGTTTTGCAAAAACCGGTGCACCTTCGGTTTTGATAGTGTGACTTACTTTTAGTTTGTCTTTAGAAGGCTGTGGGTTTGGTTTAGTTAAGTTTGGAAATTCCGCGAGTATATCTTGGAATTTCGCTGTTGTTACTGGGGGAGTTTGAATCAAGTTAAGAGAGCTGATGTGACTTTCTTTGCCTTTTGTGTAATACGAAGTTTCTTTTAGTGTTAATCGCCGTTTCTTGGTGTCAACTAGAAATTCGTATCTCTCTAGAAAGTCCATCCCCAGTATTGCCAGATCTAAGTCGGCTACCGTGAAAACCCAAGGGAATTGCCTCCTGAACCCCAAATCTAGGGTTAAAGTTTTCTGCCCAAATGTCGCGATTTTAGTTTTATTTGCAGCTTGAAGTGTAATTGATGATGTTTCTCGACTAATCTCAGTTTTATTTTGAGGGATGATGCTAAGAGCAGCGCCAGTATCCACCAAGAAATTCAAGCCCGAGTTTCTGTCTCTAACATAAAACAAGCGACTGTTTAGGCGCCCCTCCTCAGTCGTCGCGACCTGGGGAGGGGTTACTCGTTTCCCGCTGTCTTAGAATTATGCTTAGGCCAGGCGCATGGTTGCATGCACTTGGTTGAGTTGACACCAAACTTCCAGTGGTACCAACAAAACTGCCCAGATTGTCTGGACATTTGTGACCTGTTTTGTGACTTGGATCGTGGTCGTTGTGGTGACCTGCTCCTGTTTCTATGACCCATTTGCATTCTGGTGACAGCCTCAGTGAGACTCTTAACACTCGCAATGAGTCCTTCTATTACGGGGTCTTTTGCTGATTCTACTTTTTGTGTGTGATTTATTGTGCCTGATCCAGTTGGAGGACCTCTTTCCATTATTCTGTCGGCTATACGCGCTAAGTGAGATAATGAGGTTTCAGGATCTTGTGCATCCAAACAGTGTTGGACGTAGCATGGGAGAGCTTGTATCCATCCTTGTTTTAGGACTGCTTCACCCACTGTGTTATCACCCACTAAGACTTGGAGGTGACGTAAAAACTGTGACGGCGACCGATCACCTAGTGTTTCACCTTGAAAAAGTCTTTGGATTCTTTGACTATCTGATAATGATAAACGGTTCATTATCTCTCGTCTTAAGATGGTGTATGGTTGTGGTGATGGTGGACTTAAAATCAAGTCACGGACTTCTTTGGCGACTGAAGGAGGAAGGATAGAACACAAGTCTCTATAGCGAATCCCTTCAGATTTGATATTGTGTCTCGTAAAATAATGCTCTAGTTGAGCAAACCACAACTCAGGATCACTACGATCAAATTCTGGAAGTCGGGATTTCGTAGTCATAACAGTGTCTATCTCCACTGGTGACAAATCCTCCAGATTATGGGTTTCTATTGAGTCTGACATGAGGTATGTGACAAATATAGCAATAAAGTTAGCACAAAAAGTGGTTACTATGACACGAATAACTTAAGATAATACGGAATAAACTAGTTATATACTCAAATTAGTTTACGGATAATCAGGTCTACTTTTACGATTGAGTAAAAAAAAATGTTAATAACAGAAATGAGGTTAAATTTGTGTTCAAAAGGGCTCACCAATTTCGTGTCTATAGGTAACCCTCGTGCTATTGATAGAAGAAACCAGAGAAGTAGTGAATATGTCTTTATTTCGATCTTCGCGCAGTCACAGTGGAGCGTGGGATTATCTGTTCAGACAAACAAAGGCTCTCAACATTCAAGATAATAGGGAATATAACGCTTATAAAAAATAAGGAAGTGAATGAATACTTGAACAATACTGTTTCGGCATAAGCTTGGTTGTTTGGGGTCAACTCTTAACCAACCAACCTGAGCTGTTACACACTCACACGTGTAGTAGTCGTTCTAGTGATCTAGAAAGTTTACCGTTCATACAAAGAGCGTTTTTCGAGTCAGCTTTTAGATTCTAGCGAATTTTTGCCGTGGTTGCTTGCTATAGGTTTCGGCATCATGGTATTGAAGCTTATATTATGAGATTCTTCAGGAGGAATGTCGACCTCAAAGTTAGTGATCTACGAAGATCAGTGGTGACGTTATCGTTAATGTCGTTTTTAAAACTGATCATAGAAACTGTACCCAAAACACCGTGTTATCATATAAACATAGTTGTTAACTCACTGATGCATCTTCCTGAATACACTGCCTTTTTCCACTAGTTTTATCCATTTAAAACCCCTACTTGAAAAACTTAAATCGATATTGAGAATTAGTGATCATTTTTGTGAAACTGGTGTTGCTGCTATACCAGAAATGTACTATTATTTTGTTCTTATCGATGGCGTAGTGCCTAGCTTTGCGACACAGTACTTTGGAACGTCCTTCATATCCAGTTTTGGGGGCTGCCGTGATGAATCGTGGCGCGCATAAAGCTGTGTACTAAGTCCTAAGATGGGTCTAACTGAAACATCAGTTGGATGCGGATAGGAGTTTAAATCTATATTTATTGAAATCTCCTGGAAGTCGGGGTGTCGACCCGTAACCGAAAGGTTCTACAGAGTATCCAAAGTCAGATATCGCTGCATTGCAAATGACGAGTAGTACGAGTGTAAAGGCGTCAGTTAACTTAAAAACGTTTGCAGTTGAGAGTGAAGCTTTCAACGGTCGGCGGAATCGTTCTACTAACCTGCTACTTTGCGAGCGGTAGGCGGTCGTATGATTCCTAATAGTCTAGTAAGACAACGGGAAAGTCTGGATTCGGGATGGCATCTGAGGCTTGTAGGAAAAGTCGAAGTTTGCTACTGACCGTTTGACGAAGGCGTGAGCCACTGTTTCTGCAGTAGTTTCGTTGGTGGGCATTGATATTGGCCATCCTGTGAAGTGGTTTACACAAGTTAAGAGGCAAGAGTGTCTACTTGAATCTGGTATGCGTCCTACGAAATCAAGATCAATATGGTCGAAGGGAGTGTCAGAAATTTTGAAAGAGACTAATAGGCATTTATTATGACTAATCCCCTTAAACTTCTGAAAGTTTACATAAGTGTGTGCTTCTTTCTCAAAGATCGAAATTCCAAGATTCGATTTAAACGCAGAACTAACGAACCGAAGTTTATTCAGTTACGCCAGACTACGGCCTTATGTATAGCGTACCAAGCGTTTTTGAGTGACTTATATTAAAGTATGTCAAAACACAAACCCTGTGTTATGACTTAAGAAAGAGAACAAATTATGCCAAAAGTACAAAATACTTCAGACGATACTTCATGTGCTGTATAGTCAAGGGTTTCTCTAACACAAACTAATGTGCTAAACAACAAAAGAGGTTGATAAACAAGAGTTCGATACCTGAAGATCAATAAAATAATTCCCAACAAGATGAGGTCAGATATCTATCTTCAAGGGTTCCAGGAACTTTTCCAAGCAGACAGTCGAACGTTAACAGCCAGGCGTTGAACCACACCGCAACTTTGAGTTTAGTCGAACGCGTCATTTTATGCTATGCGCCTACCAAAGACTACAATGAAGACGTTAAAGATCAATTCTACTATAGTCTGCAGTTGATCGTCGAAAAGTTCAAAATAAAGGACTTGACCATTCTAATTAGAGACCTCAGTGCCAAGGTTAGAATGAACAACACCGGATATGAAGACATCGTGGACTAGGAGAAAGAGACGAAAATGGTGAGAGATATGCAAACCTATGTGCCTTCAATAAACTGGTCATAGGCGGCACTATATTCCCACATAAACACGTACACAAAGCGACATGGACTTCACCGGATCACACTAAGCAAAACAAAATTGACCATATCTGCATCAGCAAAAAGTTCGAGAGGATAATGGAGGATGTGAGAACAAAGAGAGGAGCGGATATAGTGTCAGATCATTACTTGCTGGTCGCCAAGATGAAATTAAAACTTAAGAAGCACTGGACAACGAGGTGGACAAAATCACAAAAGTTGAATATGGCTTTTTTCCGGGATACTGACAAAATCAACAAATTCAAGATAGCCCTCAGCAATAATAACATATATTTCTGCACGGGCAGGTACACGCCATGTTTACAGGCATGGTCTACAAATTACAACATTTATTGTATTTTAAATAAATGTGGTCTATAGAAGTTCCAGGCCTTTGATGATCTACTCAATGGAGAGGAACTACTATGGAGAGCAACTGGAAAGGGATGAAAGTGGCGACCACTTCAACATGTCATGAGGTTCTGTGACAAAAGAAGCGCCGTCACAAGTAGTGGATCACTGTTGATACACTGGATAAGATTCAAGAAAGGAGGAACAAGAAGGCAGCAGTCAATACCAGCCAGATAAGAACAGAGAAAGCAAAGGCACAAGCTGAATACACAGAAGTAAACAAACAAGTGAAGAGGAGCATCAGAACCGACAAACGTAAATATGTGGAAGATTTAGCAACGACGGCGGAAAAGGCTGCAAGAGAAGGAAACATGAGACAACTGTATGACACGACAAAGAAACTCTCTGGAAATCGCCGCAAACCAGAACGACCAGTGAAAAGCAAGGAAGGTGAGGTAATCACCAACATTGAAGAGCAACAAAACAGGTAGGTAGAACACTTCAAAGAACTCTTGAATCGACCAGTTCCACTGAACCCACCCAATATAGAAGCAGCACCCACGGACCTCCTAATCAATGTTGGCCCACCAACAATTGAAGAAATCAGCATGGCCATCAGACAAATCGAGAGTGGCAAAGCAGCAGGACCAGACAACATTCCAGCAGAGGCACTAAAAGCAGACGTAGCGGCAACTGCAAGGATACTCCACATTCTCTTCAATAAGATTTGGGATGGAGAACAAGTACCAACAGACTGGAAAGAAAGACTTCTGATCAAAATACCAAAGAAAGGCGATCTCAGCAAGTGTGATAACTACAGGGGCATCACTCTTCTTTCAATACCGGGAAAAGTCTTCAACAGGGTATTGTTAAACAGGATGAAGGACTGCGTAGACGTCCAACTTCGTGACCAACAGGCAGGATTCCGTAAGGATAGATCGTGTACAGACCAAATCGCAACTCTACGGATCATTGTGGAACAATCAATTGAATGGAATTCATCACTCTACATCAACTTCATTAACTACGAAAAGGCATTTGATAGCGTAGACAGAACAACACTATGGAAACTTCTTAGACACTACGGCGTGCCTCAGAAGATAGTCACTATCATACAGAATTCATATGATGGATTACACTGCAAAATCGTGCATGGAGGACAGTTGACAAAGTCGTTCGAAGTGAAGACCAGTGTCAGACAGAAACCTGGAGAACTACGAAAGCCATCATACAGAAAATACAGGTGTTTATTAACAGTTGTCTTCGCAAAATACTTCGGATTCGTTGGCCGCACACTATTAGCAACAACCAACTGTGGGAGAGAACAAACCAGATCCCAGCGGAGGAAGAAATCGGGAAGAAGCTCTGGAAGTGGATAGGACACACATTGAGGAAAGCACCTAACTGCTTCACAAGGCAAACCCTCACTTGAAATCCTCAAGGCCAAAGTGCACATTACGCCGAGAAATGGAGATAGACATGAGAAAAATGAACCAGAATTGGATGGAACTAGAAAGGAAGGCCCAGGACAGAGTGGGTTGGAGAATGCTGGTCGGCGACCTATGCTCCATTGAGAGTAACAGGTGTAGGAGGCTTTTTTGACAGAATAAACGCCTGGGCTGAATGTTCTGATGTTCTCCAGAGTTGGATTAGCAGATGGAGCCAGTTTTTCCACGGTATTATGTTATAATGTAACGCAAAATGCTTGTACCTGTTGGGGAGACTTAGATAGAAAGTGATGTCTAAAGACATTCGTCGAAAGTCCGTTGACTGGTGACCTCCCGTGTACCTAGCAACACTTCTGTTGCCGAGCAGTGTCGCAATTCTAGTTTATGGGATAGTTGGTTAAACCCTTGTCAATCTTTTGCGCCTCTTTGTTTAAGGATAGCCTTCCCTAAGATGTCGTGAGATTCTGAAAAATTACGTAAGCATAAGGTGTGACGTACCTTTTAAAATCGCTCAGCAGTGCCTTTGATACAGCAAGGAATCGCACAAGTGAGTGTCACACCGTTCTCGTGGAAATTAACTCCTGATATTATTAGGCCATAATGACATGAATCGAAAGATTGAGACTTAAGAGTCCTAATCCCAAATAGCTTGGGTGCGTGTTCTGACACGAGGAAAGTAAAATATAAATGGGCGAAAAAATCCGAGAACACAGAAATACCATCATGACATGTAAACAATGTTACAATAAGGGACATACTCACAATTTATCATTTGGTGTATCAGATCACGTAGTATTCACCACTAAAATTGTTTCAAGTATTCAGGGATTGGCAACGCCTTTGTGTGTAACACCTTTATAATCGAACGACACCAGGCAAGTCAAATCGGAAGTCAGGGATAAATTAGTTTGAAGATGTATTTAGAAAATCGTCGATATATTGGGTAACATTCGATCTAAGCTGGCTAGTAGTTGCAAGGAATGCAAAGCGGGACGTACTCGTGATTTGGTGCAAATGCGTGATCGGACGCCTTCAGCTATGGTGTGTCTAGTAAAACTAATGAGGTCAGTATCAAAGTCGAAGACTTATAAGGCTATTTATTTTGAAGATTTATTTGTCGCTACAAATGTTTCCAGAAAAATCCCAGAAAATATCACATGAACTATTTGAACCATTTGAACCATTTTGAACTATATCTCTCTATTATCAAGGACACTACCTACTGTCCAGACGCATACATCAAATAACAAACAGTTTGTTATTTCTGCTTAACGATGTTTGAGATATGAAAGACAGGACGGCAAATGTTATATGCGCTTGAAATAAATAAGACGTTTCAAATGAATTTTGAGTCAGAGTGAGTTGAAGCTTAGTTTTAGTTCTTTAAATCTTTTTCAACAACCCACTGTCTCTTTTTAGTCAGGGGCTAGCCGCTTTATAAAGTACTCGAGTTTAGGACGAACGGATACTGCGTATAAAGTTTTATTTATTCATTTGAACACATAAATAGTGGTACGTACCACTATCTATGTACAAAGGGGCACCGAATACATATACGCCACACAGTTCACTTTATTTTAGGATCAAGGTAGAGACTTTGTGTTGACTGACTGACTATACAAGATGTTGATCATATGATCCTGTTTGCTCAGTATATAACCAACTCCGTTTTAGTACAGAGGTTGTGACATTTTTTTCATTCGAGCAAGTTTTATTGGTATATTTTATTGTGGACTGCATAAGTGTTTGTTGGTTTATGTTAGTAGTACACTAGGTAATACAGCAAGGAATTATTTGTTAGGGTCATTGTTATTATCCCTAAAATATTCCCTTACAATTCAGTTCATTTTTAATGTGAATAGCTTTTAGGTTGAAGATCATTGTTTTCTGTTAAATCAGTCTTTCAAACCCCGCTCTATGAAGAATCTGATTTTTCTGACCATAACATACCAACTTGTGGTTGCTATTTGGCCAATAACAACGTTCACATATAATAATATCGACAACAGCATCAATAATAACTGCGGGAAAAACTTTCAATTCAAGCCAAACAGAATCATCTTAACCCAAAAGTCCATTTCAGCGGGTGCTAAATTTCTCAAAAAGTTAAAAGTATCATCGTTTAAAGAATGTTACTTTATGTGTTGCAATACAAATGAATGTAGCACGGCAATATTTGAATCTAAGGTAAATTTGATCTCTGCATTACATAAAAAATTCATCATAATAGGCTACACAGTCCTGTTTTATGTTTGATTGTCGACAGCCTGGACAATGCTTTTATTCTAGTTATTCCAATTATGATACAATCGTCTTGGAAGAATCAAACGGTAATCAGAGTTTGAAAAACAAAGGTAATTAATGAGATGACAACGTATTCGATTAATTAGTTGGTCTAAATCAACATTGTGATTCAAATAACTTGTGTGATGAAGTTAAAACTATATGCTCTGATGGGATTTGTATTTGTCAGTCTGGTTGGATTGCTAAGAAAGGTTCATGCGGTATGTATAGTCTCACATTTTATTAGTATTTCTGTTGAAATGTAATATTTTAGTTCAGTCAGTTTGTAAATCACCAGAACTTCAATTCCAGTGTGATGATTCTTCTACTTGTGTAGCTATCTATGATAAATGTAACGGAATAGTTGAATGCCCGGATGGATCAGATGAGTTGTTTTGCCCTTCAAGTATGTTGCATTTTTATATGTAACAAATTAGTTTTGGTTGTTTTAATCTGTCACGAGTCAGTCACTAAACTATTTCATACAATCATGGTTAATATATCTATCATATAGTAACGGCAATTAAAATAGAAGTTAAATCTCTCTAAGCTTAAAATGAGTTGTTCTCTGAACTAGCGTTTTAATAGGTAAAAGTTCCAGCGTCAAGTTTCAGCAATATTTATAGCCCATATTCTAATTACCGTTTTCTTACGATTTAGTCATTTGATATCATAATTAATAAATATGCAAATGTCGCATAATGTCACTCCGAAAGTGGTCTGTATCAGTCTGGTGTCCACCACTTTATTGACACTGGCATCATCATTTATCTTGCTTGGTCAATATTGTTTAACTTTTACTGTCTGTGGCGTAGGTTCACATATCTAAATGCTTACCAAAGAGAAAGTACTAGGCGATACCCTCTGTATGGTTCTTGAGGATTGTGAATTGTGTATATTGAGAGTAGATTCCCATAAGTTGAATGTATTCACTCGTAGGTATCTTCAAATCGTTACTTGGATACAGTAATATCACTAAGGAATGTAAGTGTTTTTGTTAGAGTATTCAGCAAAAGAAAAGTTGAAGAAGCTATGAGCATTCCTAGATTGAGACGTTATGTATGTTTGGTTACCATCTACGTCAAAGATAAAAATGAAACAAGTGTATATTATAAAATGAACAATACTGGAAACTAAAATTAGGATCTATGGTTTGTAAGGAAGACATGATATCGAGGAATAAAAGATGGGATGCTATATTATTACTTCTGAATATGATCAAATATTATTATTCGATAAATATGGGTTTCACATAATCTGTTTTCTCTCTATGTACTTGGAATTTTCGGGCCTTGATCTCCTACTAGGAAGTCAACTTATCGACTTAGAATACGCAGATAACATAGTCCTGTTTGGTAAAGACGCTGATAAAATGCAGAATCTTTTGATAGCACTGAGAAACAATGCCAGGATGTTTGGGATACGCTTCTCTCTATCTAAATACAAGTTGTTGCCTAAAGACTGGCCTGTGTCAACACCTGAACTAACGATAGGGAGTGAAGTAGCCGAACGCATTGACAGCTTCACTTATCTTGGAAGTCTGATCAGCTCTAATGGGTTGGTGTCTGATGAAATCTCAACACGGATTCGAAAAGCCCGTTTGGCTTTTACCAACTTACGTCACCTATGACGAAGGCGAGATATCCGTCTATCAATTAAAGGACGAGTATTCTGCGTAGCAGTTCGTTCTGTTTTACTTCACGACTGCGAGATGTGGTCATTAAGAGTAGGGGATGCTCGTAAGTTACTAGTATTCGATCACAGATGTCTTAGAAATATTGCTGGTGTCTGCTGGGATCGCCGGGTATGTAATGGTGAGGTTAGAGGCAAGGTATTATGGAATGATGGTAAGTCAGTCGATGAGGTTGTGAATCTTCATCGACTGAGATGGTTGGGCCACGTGTTACGTATGCCTGAACACCGATTACGACGACGTGCAATGCTAACCGGTGCTGGAGATTGTTGGAAGAAAGTTAGGGGCGGCCAAACCAAAACGTGGCATCAGTGCTTGAAGTCACTAACTTCTAGTCTGAGCCATGTTGGTAGATGCAGACTACTTGGTTGGGGTTCGCGTGACTATCGTAACCAATGATCGGAGACTCTGGATAGCATGGCTCAGAATCGATCACAATGGCATAGAGGTGTGTACACTTTTTGTCTTCCCTTAAACTGTGAGATTAAATTTATTTCATATCTTTCTTTCTACGAACGAATTCTTTCTTTGTGTACTTTATCCCTACATAAAATCTTCCCTTTATATATTACACCATTGAGTTAACTGCTTCTATGAATCCGGTGTTCGTCTTGCTGTGCTAATGAGGTGTGGCAACTTGGACCGATGCATATATGTGCCTGGTCCTACGTTGTAACTGACTGAATTGTCAGAAGTTAAAGCACATATCATGTTAAAGGGAGCCAACCACCTTATTTGAACCATTTTGTCATTAACAACTGAGCGCAAATACGTGATACAAATTCGTTAGGAATCGATTTTCATAACTTAGGTATACCTCTACGTCAAATTATTTACAGGTTAGTGACATTAATTGTAACTGATATACCATCACTTGATGGTATTTTGATTAGGTTCTAGAAATAACTGTTAGTCGTGCAGAATTCGAAAATTTAAAAGCCGAATACTCACTCGGTGTAAATGCTACTTTCGCTGATTATCGTTTTTTATGTTGAAGTATTCAAATTTTTTCGAACATGTGAATAGTCGAGATTACTGCATACAATTACAAATCTCGCTAAACTAAGTTCAACAACTATGGCTATTTCACACATATAGTTCCCTTTATCTTAAAGAGAACAAGAACGAAGATTGATTCAAAATAATATGAATTCATATTATTTCGTTAGGTTCTCATTAGCTTCTTACGACCTAAAATATTTTAAAATCAACGTTATTACAGATATTGACATACTTATACATATGAGAGTGATTAAAGATGAATATGTATATCATGATGTAGCGAAGATTTCAATAGAGTTAATAAGGTTATAAAAAATTTGTTTCGGATAAATCAATTTTGTGAGGGAAAGTTCCAGAACATTAAAATAGTAATTAGAACTCATGAAGTTAACAAACATTAGATGATTATGTGAAGAAACAAAATCCTTATGGCATTAACTCTATTGAAATCTTCTCTACATCATACATATTCATCTTTAATCACTTTCATACGCATAACTATGTCAATATCTGTAATAACGTTGACTTTAAAATATTTTAGGTTGTGAGCAGCCAATGAGAACCTAACGAAATAAAATGGATTCATATTATTCTGCATCAATCTTCTTTCTTGCTCTCTTTAACTATGGCTATATATTTAATACGATGCCAAAACAATTTTTCAGTGCTGAAATAAAGAAGCTGTATTGAGTAATTTTTGTCTGGTTATGTTCACTACCACAAATAGTTTGTAAAATGTACTTAGACATATTTCTGAATAGTATGGCCTAAATCTCGGTTCTCTACGTAGCATTTTTTAAGAGGTGGATCATAAAATTTCCATTTGTAATTTTTCTGTACACAGGAGTAATTCGCAAGCAAAATGAGACTAATCCGTCATTACCGCGTAATCAAAAACAAGGTGAATTTGACGAGGGAATTTTGTCTAAACCTTCAAATTTAAGTTATCAGCCCTTGGGAAGATATCAATCCAGTCAACCATCTTTATTAACTACATCTCGAAGTACTTCTCCAGCGTTGATGGATTTACACGATCTATCTGATCCATTATTTTATTCTAGTCAACCAAATTATCATAATGGTAGGGAACAACTGACAAAATCACATCCAATTAAATCTGCTAACCAAAAACCATTATTCAATGTTGATGATAAAAAATCGTTCATGCTTGATATAAATAATAAAATTAATGAAAATAATGATAACAATCCTGAGATGTTTTTTACTTCAAGTGATGATGATGGATGGCATTATCCTAAGGGACTACTTCATGATGTTTCATCACAGGGTGGTGGTGATGTCCTTTCACAATCATTGCCTAGAAAGCATCTATATCGACCAGATCATCATCATTCGGTACTATCACGAATGAAAGCATATGAAACGGCAGGACTATACAGGCCCAGATCATTCAATACTTTTAAAGTTGATTATCCTCAGTCATCACAGAGAAATGATTTATCGTTCATTCCTTATCATCATTCCAATAATTTTATGCGTGGATCACATCAAGATGAACCACCATTTTTTCAATATAATCTGGATAATAAACACCAATCTGAGATGATAATTGATCCAACCGTACTGGAAAATATGGACTTTATCAATAAGTTTAGTGAAACAGGCGATACTTTAAAAAAGTATCCGTTGGTTCATGGTATGTTGTGTGTGTATGTATATTTTAATTTTAACTTGTATGCTATTCTTTACAAGGTTTCTTATTACAACTCAATTAATTGAAGTAGGCGACTGGTATACTTAGCTTAACAATATCAATATTTATCAATCATGAATGTTATTTTTATGCTATCGGTTGCAGCAAGTTTCCATTTTTTTAAATATTGTAGGATTTATGTTCCTTATAGGTATCTTATTTCGTAATAATGTCAAGTCAATGTAAATGTAGCTACAGTCGAACAAATTAAACGGTGGCCTGCTTAAATATCTGGGCTACCTGTTTCTGCCATCTGATTATTTCAACAAGTTATCTGGGTTTTTTCGTTTGTTTTAATTTATAATTATGTCCATTAATCGCACAACCTATTCAGGCGCTTTTATGAAAAGCCTACGACCTTTCGCTGCACAGGTTACAAAAAAGTACTATAAAAGACATCGTGGTGGTTGGCAATATGCGTTAAAGAGAATGAATATTGATCGTATGTCGATTCCAGAGCTGCTAAATTCTAACTGTCGATCACTAATCAACAAAGTGGACTGTCTGCAGTTCCTACTAAGTTAAAATATGTATCGTAATTGTGGTGTCATCACAATTCAAGAATCTTGGTTAAATGATTTACAGGACGACTGCCTAGTATCACTACGTGATTTCATAATTTATCGTCAGGATCGATCAAACAATAAAAAGAGGTGTGGTGGCGGTGTAGCTACGTTTGTAAACATAAACTGGTGTCGATCTTCGTTTGTGTTTTAAGTTTTCAAATGACTTTATCGACTGTCTAACTCTAAGATGTCGTCCAAAACATCTGAATAAATACAAATATGTTTATGTTACCAATATCTACGTGACTCCAGATTGCACATCATCTGCACTATCTATTTTCGCTGATGAATTCACTGAGTTCGCTGTTACTGCCTTCAGTGATTCACTTTCAGTTGTATGTGGTGATTTCGATTCATGTGACTGTAGCTTCCTTACGTCACTAGGTCACCAAAACGTAGTAGATTTTCCTACTCGTTTGAATGCTCATTTAGACTTCATTTTCATTAATGATGTGGGTATATATGCGACTCGTAAACGTGCCCCATTATCTAGCTCGGATCACTGTATAATTCGTGTTCTACCTACAGTATATGGAAAGCATGGGAAGAGTACACTCTTACATCAAACCAAGAAAGTCAAATATAGGAATTACTCAGAAGAAAATATCGGAAATCTGAAAAACATGTTTCATACGACTAACTGGGAATTATTTACAGATGACTCACTGGAAAACACTACTGATGTTATCACTTGTTACCTTAAATTCTGTTTTGATATTTGTTGTCCCACTGAAACCATTTTTGTAAGTTTTGATCGACTTACATCTACACAACTAAAACGACTACGGAGGATGAAAGAAAGAATGTACAAGGAGAAGAACTCTAATGAAGTTCGTAAGCTGAATGGTCTGATAATTCTGGAGATTAGACGTCTCAACTGTATGTTTACTCAAAAACTCTTGTCTTGCAAAAACTCTCCAAGTATGTGGAAACTCTTTAAAGAACTTACAGGTGACAGACAGATTAGAAGCGATAACCAGCTGAATGTTTGTGACTTAAATAAGTCTTTTGTACGTCAGTCATCTGATGTGATGCTCCCTTTATCCACAGGTTTAAATGATATCTGTGTTCCTACTTTCACTGAAACTGATGTACGAAGATGTCTCCAGTCGCTTAATTCATCTCGATGTTTGGGACCTGATGGTATCCCAAACATCCTTTTTAAAAAGCGTGCTGAAGTCCTATGTTATCCATTCACGACTATCTTTAACAGATCCTTCTCATCTAATCTCATACCGAAAATGTGGAGAAAGATGAAGATAATTCCTGTACCCAAGAAAGCATCTGGTGATAAGAATGTAAACTTTAGACCTATTGCAATAACTTCACCCTTCGTCAAAACAATGGAAAAATTATTAATACTTCCACTTCAGCCTGCGATAAAAGAGCATATTGATCCGTATCAGATTGCTTACAGATGCAAAAGAAGCACCTTAGATGCTGTTGCTGTTCTGCATCACAACATAGTGTTCAACTTAGAAAAGGGTCAGAAGTATGTTCGATGTGCTTTTCTGGACTATACTTCAGCTTTTGATTCTATACCAAGACAACGTTTAATTAACAAGTTAATCAGCGTCAACACTGACAACTGGATAACCAACTGGCTATGTTCCTACCTCTCTGGAAGGGAACAGTACACTGTATTTGGAGGAAAGTGTTTAGAGTCTCTGCTGTCTCATGAAGGTTGTACCACAAGGAGCTGTTCTTTCACCTCATCTTTTCTCTTTTTTTCTGCATGATCTGCCATCTTCTACAGAAAACACTTTTTTGAAATATGCGGATGATCTTACTGTATGTATGCCTATCTCTTCCTCTTTACATCCCATAGAAATGAATGAGTTTTTGTCTCGTATTGATTGTTGGTTTGTTGGTAATGGTCTCATACTTAATCCGTCTAAATGTCAAGCTGTTAACTTTAGTATGAGACATGAACGGAATCTAAACACCATTTTGAGATCCCATAATGCTGGTACCATCGGAGACTCTTTGATAAACACAGTGTCGAAGGTCAATTATCTTGGTGTCACCTTTTCCTCTGATCTGTCTTGGTCTTCCCACGTTTTATTGTTATCAAAGAAGGTTTTCCGTCTGACCTACTACATAAAGAGATTGCATGCTCTTGGGATTACTCGTCATTTACTCTTACAATTTGTCAATTCTTGCATATTACCTATTATTCTTTACTGTTCTCCATTATTCTTTCCCGGGCTTTTGAGGAAAGACTTTGCTGTATTGCGGAGAGTGCTGAAGGCAGTTAGCAAGATGTGTGGTGAATCTTTCGAGATCACAATTAATATGGTTGTGGATAGACATTTAAAATCATGCAAACTTCTGGCAGGTGTTATTTTATTAGATACTAGCCATCCCCTTCACTCTTATCTTTCTCCTTGTATATCTTCTGGTGGAACGAGACGTAATTACATTGAAATCCATGCACGCAAGCAAAAGTATAAAAGTTCTATAATACCTTACCTAGCAAATATACTCTGTAACGAACAGGTTGTTAGAGTTAATCTAGTCAATAACTTGCATTCTTAACATGTCCTTAATTCTAAAAGTTGTACAGTTTTTCGGGTTTTTTTTTCTTTTTTTAAAAAAGACATTTCTCCTTTTTTGTATTCGTTACTGTTTTTTTGTTGTTGTTGCGTAAGTAACTTGTTGAAATAACCTGTGCTGAGAATTCTGTATTGTACCAAAACTATAATATTGAATAAAGCCATTAATAATAATAATAATAATAATAATAAAAATTAGTCTTAAATACTTTATGTGTTTCTAAAATGTAAATCAATATAATCTGTTCAAGAATCTGAAGTAAATATAGTTGGACAGAAATGAATGAAAGTGAAGCATATAATTAGATCAAACAGTAATGAAAATGCGATAATCGTAATCGTAAAGATGATATTGTCTTAGTATTCAATGGTATTCGAGCTTTACAAACCTCACTAGTCCATATCATTGTTAAAATCAAGTTCGAAGCTATCAAACTCTGTAGAAAATGTGTGTTGCCTTACCGAAAAATTTGTTGAATAGAGTTTAGAACTTCATAGTCCGTTAATAGTATTTTTTTATTGTTTAGCCATGAATGTTGATTCTACTTACCATTATAAAAAATCACATTCTACGCTTTAAATTTAAATGTCTTATACAACCAGATCCCTTGATAAATCTAAAAAAAGGAAGAACAACAAGGTTTGTAGAATAAAATGAATTGATCATTCTATTTCATGGTTTCGCATCATCTACATACAACCTAAAATTACAATTATTAATATAAATATAATTATTAACAAATGTTTAGCATACTTTAGTTTGTGAAGTTTAAATAAATGTTCGAAATGTAATCAAAATCATACTAGTCAGAAGAATAGGGTTACAAAATATATGATGAATAAACATAGTTAAGATCGATCTGTATCTATATAAGTGTGATAAGTATCAGCTTAATTTGCTAGATAACTAAGAAACATTGTGATAAATCGGATTGTATTGGATGCTAAAAATCAACTTGGGCTCATGAAAATTTTGGTAGGCAATTTAATTTTGTGATAAATAATAAACTTAGTATGATTACTAGTTGTTATTTTCATGGATTTCAATATTTGTATAGGATTTTGTGATATTATAACAGATGAGATCAGTCTCTTTATCGAAAACTAGGGTATTATGAGTCAACATTAGCTACCTATGGAGTCGTTGTGATAATAGTTTTACTGTATAGAGTCAGATGTACAACACTACTATGTGGTCAGCTCCGTTCTACGAGAACCTTGAGCGGAAGCTGTTCAACGAATGTGTTTTATCATCTGTTTCTTATCCAAGGTATTAGTCATATTTCATGTCAACGTTGTGTTTAGGATAATGTAAAATATTCTTTAATTATTGAGGATCATCCAAAAATATCATCCTCGTTATCTTGAACATTTTTTATTCATTATATTTCAGCAACTCTCATACTGTCCACTAATTTGCTAATAATGATTATTTAAATTTTTCTACTTGGACATTTATAGAGCCTAAACACATTCATCATAGGAATGAATTTGATGACATTAATCAAAAGGCATCTAGTATAGATAAAAGTGAGTTCATTTATACATTACTAATTTCTATATTTATTATGTTCAGTCCATTAATTTCATACGTAGTCTCAAAGTATAAATAATTTAATCTTGTTAACGTTTAAATATAGCTGGGCGAGTGTAGATAATATTATATGCATTTATTCTTATGTCATCCCATAGTCAAACAGTAGCCGAACAATTATAAACGAGGGATTGAAGGAAGTTGATTATGCATCTACTCAAGACAGCCTACATGATCTTGTCTAGGTTAGAAGGACAATTGTATGTATGCACCTATAGTTTATGGTTCATTTCGATAATTAAACTTTCCTACTTATTTTATTCTCATTTGTATAATACGTTTGGAAGTGTATGTCGTAACTAAGTACTACCACAGAACACAAAATTCGATATGCTATGAATACATATCAATTCCATTAACTATTCATCTATTATAATCATCTTTTGCTGGCTAACTACTCATCAGTACACTATGTGTATAGAGTGGGTTGGTGAATTTGTGGTTATAGCAATCGTCTCTCAAACATTGAGTTACATGTTTGAATTTCTCTCCACTTCAAACAACCGGATACCATCACCAACTTACAAGCACCCACAGTTTGGCTCAAACTAAGATGAATAAACGTGCATTTGACAATAGTGAGTTAGCTGAACTGTGTGTTGAAGCAGATATGGATGGTGGCTAGCAGTGGAATTTGCACATGGTTCATATATAATAAGAAACTGGTCAATTGCAGTCCAAATAATCATCATATATGTATCAAAAGGGGTTTTTGTGGACATTATAGTCATTTCAATAGTTGAGGTCACCAGTCAATTGAAGCGGGATCGTGGATGTGCACTGCTGAGGAATCCCACAATAATACGATAGGTCGTCCAGTGCTTCCAGGTTTTCCATGGTGTTCTAACTTCAATTGAATTATGATCTCAACCATTGAAAATCAATATATATGTATTAAAGTATTCAACCTTGTTTTCTAAATCAGAAAACAGTACGTACTTTCATGTTTTTTTTAATGATATACATAAACTGATCGTCATGAGATGATCGGTTTAACGGCTGGAGGCCACAATACAAACGCATTAGGGATATCATCAATGAGATCTGATAAGATAATCTTATGCTTATTTCCTTATTTTGTTGATGGTAAGTATTGAACTCCCGAAAGTTCTTTTTACTAACCAGTTTTACTTACATAATCGTATTGATTATCGATGTAAACAATTATGGTAGCATTTTACAAACAATTTCCTTTCCTTGACGATTCACCGTTGTATTTATTAATAGGCATCTATGTTCATTTCAAATAACACATGATTTAGATATTTAACTACCAACCTATCCTCCCTCCTTCTTGGTTAAGTTTTATTGCTCATTATAACTAACTTGTGCAACTATCTCGATCACTTCATTCTTTTATTGAACTAGGTACGAGTTTAGACTCCTTGTTTCGCATTATTTGAGAAGTGTCAGTATATGCATATGCTTAAATTTTTTTTTCTTTTTCATCTAATTTTCAACCGATCATATCCTGTGATTATTTTCCATCTTATAAGACGTTTTATCGAGACCATGAACTAATCTAAATTAAATACATATTGAAAACTTGGAAGCACTAGATGGATATTTCATCGTACTATGAGACTCCTCAGTAGCGCGCACTCACGACTCGAAATCAAATACAGGATTTTCGGCCTTTTGCACAGACGCTTAATCTCTAGACCTGCGATTGAGCCGAAATCCAGTGGTGTACATGTTTAACTTGAGTCTTTTCGCGATATTGCGCAACTATCTATTGTCTTCGGTGGTTGACTTTCTTACATCCAACACGGTCGAACACCACCAACCGCCCCCTCTCACTAAAACTCTGGAGTTTTCATCTCGAAGCTGGTCACTGGTGAACACATGATAATAGTAAATATGGGGTTATAGGGATTCTCGGTTGCAAGGTCGTGGATGAGCAGCACTGTTTGGGAGTCTCATAATTCACAGCCCCATACTAACAATTACAAAACGTTGGTTGATTCTTTAATCATTTGAAAAACAAGTGGGGATTTTTGTAGTTGAAATATTTTTTGTATTGAGGATTTTTGATAAAAAAGACTAGGAAATATCCTGTCCCATACTGTCAAGATTAATAAAAACGGTGATGTTAGTTTCAGTGTAATCAGTGTTTCTAAAGAAAATTGTCTAAAAGTGTGCTTCGGCTCAAGTAATACCACTTCTACGACACTAGTTGTACTTTAGGTTTATAGAAACTATGTGAATGAAATCTATATGCTATTGATTACTTCAGTTCGACCGGTCAGGTAGTGCCATTAGCTTCCACACAAAGTGTAGTTCAAAGTCGCTTACATGAACACATAATAGATGAATCTGGATGTTTTCCTGTTCAATTACATATCTATTTTTTTTTGGTCTTCAGATGAAATTCGACCGGCGACTCTCACTAGTACTAGTAGTCCCATTACAACAACTGATTCATCACAAAGTATAATAGCTGCTGTTAAGCAAAGTCAATCTGAAGGTCATACTTCTGCTTTGTTATTAGCATTCAGTCTTGGTTTAATTTGTTGTTTCATTGGTCTACTTATTGCTGAATGGAGACGTCGGCAAAAATTGCATTTATGGTCATCGCATCGTTCAAGACCAGAGCAAGCAATTGTTTTTGGTGATCGAACAAAAATATCCATGCCAAGATTAAAATCATCTCGTCGATTAAAGAAAAATACGAATTATGACCAAGTGAATAAAACTATAACAGGTACAATAGATGAAGAAAAAGCTTTATTCAATGATTTAGTCCTTTAACTCATCATTGATCTTAAGAAATACATTATGATACATTGCATCTATATTTAATTTCAGTTTTGAGTTTAAGTTTTCATCATTGTCTAATATTTTATTGAACTCTGTACTCATTTAAATAAGCATTTAAGAAGTAATACGACCAATCGGTTTTATTTGTGAATTTTCTCATACATATATATAAACTGTTTATTTCACTAAAGTCTATGTCTTGCATTTATTTTGATTTGATATTACTTTTTAATTCATGTTCCGTGTAATATGCATTCCTACCAGACAATTTCGATGTTGTGATAATCACCAATGTTCTTTTGATATATTTTTACGTTTATTTGCATTGATTAATCTCTTTATTATCTAAATTTTATTACTATTAATATCAATAGTAATTAACTTGTCAATTCGTTCAGTATTTAGGTATTATGAAATTCAACGTGAATTTCTTTTAATCGGTTTTGATTACGGTAAAATATATCCTAAGGATTCTTTGTCTCGGTATTATTTGTATTATTCATCTTGTTGTTGTAATTCAGTAAGACACATTGGAGGAGTACAAATTTGCACCAAGCCCTATATTGATTGTGACTGACCCTGTAATCTCGGTGTGACACACATGTAATGCAATCATGTGCAGTACCATACATGTTTTTTTCAAAACACGATATCCCGTTGCCTGACGAAGTACATTTAGCATTTAAAATTCATACGACAGATTTATCATTGTCAGATGGCGTGAATGGCTAAATAGCTAATTTGGTTAGTGTGCTCTTAGATTGGAAAACTAAAAGTATATTGGGATGGGTTACAAGTGGGCTATTTGCACAAGTCCGAACGCGTTTATGCTCCTGGGCAACATGTTAATTGATACTTTATTTTTTATTGATAGGTTAGTGTTTACATTAGCGATAACACTTGAAGGTACCGAGCACGCACTCATTTTATCGAGTCGTTGCCATTTGCTTACAATTATTTAACTTAATGGATAGTAGCCTACCTCCGTTAATCGACAAAAAGAGACTTCTCGGTAAACAATGTTGGTTAGTCGCTCTTAGAACATGAATCAAGCTTCTGACATGATCTAGTGGTCAAATGCGAGAGAAAAAGTAGGCACATGTACTTTTTTGCTAATATTTTTATCCATTGTACACCCATTTGTGGTGTACGAAACACTGACCGATTTCTGTAATATCTAGGATATGCTAACAACTAACTCTCACCAGAATCTCAAATTACATCATTCTATACAGTTCCATCTGATCTTCATGTTTATCAGTTGATAAGATATATCAAATACAACAATTAATAATACTACAAGATGTCTTTTGGCGATTAAATCAAATTTCCACACCTTAGATTAGGACAATTAATATCTTTCTACATAGGTGATGATCAATCGATGTAATCTAAGCTCTCTATCATCTGATTAACCATACCAAATCTACTACTTAACCTGGTCTTTTCTTACCAATCATGCGTCAAATATCTTATAATCAATTAAATTGGATGAACTACACCATGCACTGTTCTAGTGTCAACAAATAAAATTCAGTAAATTCCCTTTGATATCAGAACTAAATTTGTTTGACGCTATACATTACTGTAACAGACAATTTTATTTAAAGTACATAAATGCAGTGTACTGATGTTTGGAAAAAGTTACAAGATAATCTTTATATAAAACAAATTCTCCGGTGAAAAGATTAAACAATACAAGTATAATATAATAAAGTTGGATATCTCTATTTAATTCGGTACAAAATACGCCTTTGCATTCTATACTGTACTTCACCTCGACGAATCATGTAGTGTAAAACCTTGGTCACAGCGCGTTCTGAAAAACCCTGCAAATCACACGAATAATAAGAAAACTTAGTAAGTTTGACATGTAAATTGTACAATAGAAAACCTGGTGCGAACTCAAAGTTTAAATAACATAAACAGGAATAATTTAATAACAAGTGGAAATGAGAACGAATTTCGTCAGTCAGTCTATCAGACTTCATTTGACATTTTGTAAGTTGAACTTGGTTGTACAAATTCCAAAACCATCTGGATATTAAATGTGTTGATAATATCGCTAAGTATTCCTCACAATCCTTAGAATCCACGGCTAGAGCTCTATATACTGTAAGTAAAGGTAGGTGACAGTAATGTCAACTGATCGATGTTTTTTTCTCTTCTTTTTTTCGGGGATAATGGTTAAAAAAAGTCGTCGATCTTTGGGAAACTACTAAACTGGCTAGAGGAAATTTGAAGGAAAATCTGTAGATCCTAAATATTAAGAATGACAATGGATATCAAGATTGTAATCGAAAACTAACATAATCCATTTAACTTTTATAGGATTGAGAAACATTTACATTAAAACAAATTATTTTGATGATATGAACTAAAGTACTGAAACACTGGAATATTACATACTTGACGTGTAAAGTCTTGTATGATAGCATATTCTGATACTTGACTGCCAATAACAAATCGCTTTTTCAACTGCTTTTCTAAACGCAGAATAAGTTCATGTTCCTCTTGTGTGGTAAAACCTTCCGCACCTTCTAAGCTTCCAGACATAGCGGCTTCCAATGTTGAAACATGAAATAGACGTAATGCTTCCTCAACATCTGTTTCAGTTGCAAAAGCGGCTAAACGCATTTTTGCTAATGACTCAGAAATTCGTATAATTGCTTCAAGTTGGCTGTAAAAAGGTAAATTATTGACCATATGCAGGGTAAATGCATTAAGGTTAATTAAAAGAAATGGATGTAACATTTGAACCAAATTGGTTATAACTTCAGTCAGTAACGACGTGGAACTTCGTACGTACGTACATCAGTTCGAGTTGCCATACCACATTAGCGCAGAGATGCAGTTGTTGATTCAAATCCAGTAGTGGTAGAGGTAGTAAGATTATAAGCAGTAATCATCAATCGATTTTCCATCATTGCCTAGTACCCGTTTCCTAACAACTGTGTTACTTACTCGGTGCTCTCAGGATATACCAGTGATGCCTCTAAGACACCTATGGTCGGATATTAGTAGCCTACGAATATCATCTACTCTTACCGGCCATGTTTCACTGCCATAAAGTACGACGGAACGAACTGCTGCGCAGTAAACACGTCCTTTGATTGATAGACGGATATCTCGCCTACGCCATAAATGACGCAAGTTGGCAAGAGCTAGTCGAGCCTTCTGTATCCGTGCTGAGATTTCGTCACACACCAGACCACAAGGGCTAATGAGACTTCCAATATGAGTGAAGCGGTCGATACACCCAACTACTTCACTCCCTATCATTAGTTCGGGTGTCGTTGCAACCCAATCCTGAAGCAACATTTTGCATTTCGAGGGGGAGAATAGCATCCGGAACATGCTTCCATTGTTGCTTAGAGTGGTCAGAAGACTCTGCATTTTGTCAGCATCTTCACCAAATAGAACTATGTCATCGGCAGAATTCTAGGTCAAAAAGTAAATCTCCTGGTAAAAGTTCAACCCCTGGAAATGTAGATGAGGAAAGTGTTATCCCTAAAAGCACGTCTACGATAAAGTTAAACAAGAATGGAGAGAGTGAACAGCCCTTACGAACACCACTCGAGGTAATCAATTCTGATGACAGTTCGCCATAATCTCTCACTCGACCAGTTGTGTTCGAGTAGAGAGCCTTTACAAGGTTAATGTACTTCTTTGGTACTCCTTTCAGTGACAAACACTGCCATAGAACCTTACGATCGACAGATTCAAATGCCGCCTTAAGGTCGAGAAATACTACGAATGTGTATCTATATTCTATGACCTGATGAAGTGTGAGTATCTGGTCTATACAACCACGTCCAGGTCGAAAACCAGCCTGGTTCTCTCAAGTCTGCTCTTCACGAGCTTTAGTTAGGCGTTGAAGTATTATTTAAGCTAATATTTTAGACACTATATTTGTCAAACTGATTCTCCTGTGGTTGTCACAAGAGGAATTTTGTCCTTTCTTATAAACTGGCACAATCAGTGATTGAGACCAGTCAGATGGGATTACGTCCAGTTCCCAGATTCTACCTAAGACCTCAGTCAATCTCACTGCTAATACTGGACCATCATCCTTAAAAATCTCAGGGGCAAACTTGTCAGGGCCTGCTGCTCTCTCACGCTTCAGACTTCCTATAGCTTCTACAACTTAATTCACTACATTATCGTTGTTCATTAAAACAATTGTGCGGTAAAATATTCGGAATACCGTTTAACGTAATTAGGACTAACATAATTATATGGTCTGAATCAGACACCTGAATACTCACCGTACTGTTATAGGGATGGCACATCGTTTACCCGTTTCCTGTTCGTACCGTGTAGAACCAGATCTCATGAGGACATACTGATTCGATAATTTTTCAGCAGCCTGTTCAGATAAACGAGGACCACAGCGCTCACGTGCGAAGGCAATAAAACGTCGGAGAGTACTAAGTGGAATTTCATCCGATGACCCGGTATCCATTGCATTTATTCCAGCAGGATCACTGTAATAGATGAAGTTGAATAACAGATCATCAATCACACTTGAGTTATAACAATTTCAAATCTACTGCCTATCAGAATATTCCAAAAATTATATATTTGTAAATGCAGGGAGATGAACGAACATGTTTTAAAGGGTGTAGACAAAGAGCAGATTGGTATTTACCTCAGTAGTTTCAACACACATGAACTATGCTGGAGTAGAGATATGGTCAGAAACCTATAATTTACTCTAAGAACAATTATAATCTGATAGAGAGACGTACGGACTACATGTAATGCTATTTTTATTTGTGTCAAGACTGTTAACGACCAACTCATCATATTACGCGACAGAAAAACTAACAATTTAAAATGAGTGATAAACGCTAACTTTTAATGTTATTAGATGCAGGAGTAATTATATTTGATGTTCTATGTACAATTACCAACTGATCCTATTTACTGTGTTTAAGTTTTTATACGTTCAGTTGGAAGTTTTATCACATTTCACCTAATCATTCGTATTTAATAAATAGCCTAATATTTATAAGTTATTCAGTTAATAACACAATTTTCTATTTCCAAATGCATTTAAGAACCGCAATATGATTGATTTTTCTAACCTATTCACTATTGTGATCTAGATGATTTTTGACAAACTGATTCTGAAGAGTTTTGTTCTGATAGTTTATGTATGGCGTAACTTGCTTATTTTTATTGATTTAAGTGGTCATACGAGTCTGATACTAAAATCCACACTTCCTATGCTTGAGATCGGTCTATTACTTGATTAATAAAACCTAAAAGTACGAAGCTTTTTTGGCGAACCGGAGTCAAATATATGCACAAACTCAATCATTAATGTAGATATGTATATCATGTAAAATTGAACAAGATTTTCCAACCAGTAGGGTATACTATTTCCTTGGTAAAAGAAAGCTAAATCTCGAATAGTAGAATGCATCTGTCAGTATTTCACGTCATTCGGCTTTGAAATGATATGTGTGATTGGCCCAGCCTATTGATGTTACTAATTTTACTGGTCTCTACCCTGAACAACTGTCATACACTTGACCGACCTTCTCATATGAGGAGCAACAACAAGCTGTTATTTTATTTTAACTTGGATTTTCGACTAATAAAAACCACGCTGTTGGTGGTGTACGAAACGTACTAAAGTGTTCAGTTTTTAAATTTTATTTGAAATAAATGATTCATTGGATTCTAGTTCTGAGGTTTCCATATGTCAATTTCATTTAGCCTTAATATTCATGAGAATATTATAACAAACACCACAATATTTTATATATGAAAACATAAATATGTAAGCAAAAGTGGATAGTGACTAGTAGTGGAATCCAGGACGCCCGTTTCGTCTTATTTGGGACTCTCCAGCTGGTTGTACAATACAAAAATGAATAAATACGTAAGTTATGCTGACTTACTTCCCGTGTAGATGTACTTGCATAACATGCTTTGCAAGAGTTGTATCACGTTGAGAATCATGCTCATCACGTATTACAAAAATCATATCGAAACGTGACAAGATTGTTGGCATAAAATCAATATTATCTTCACCTTTCGTATCATCCCAACGACCATAAACACTGTTGGCTGCTGCAAGTACGGAACAACGACTGTTCAATGTTGTCGTAATGCCAGCCTATAAAAGTTGGAGAATAAACAAGTGGCTGGAAATAAAACGGTTAATTTTTTTCAGAACACATAAATCTGGTAAAACTAAGATTCGGACACGACATGGAAGCGAAATGACAATATTGTAAGGTAATAAAAAGAGGGCTTTAGAAAATGTATGTCAAAAGATATAATTCAAGTGCTAATAAAATTAATCTCTCCCAAAAGTACATGTGCCCGAGTTTGACCAATATACTAAGTTTAGAACGCTTTATATGTAAGAGTGCTTCGACTTGATGAAATAAATATGAATGAGTGGTCAAATGTTCAGTCTTTTTTATTATTAAGAGAATATCCGTCCAGAAGTGAGAACAGAGAATCAAGTGCCTGATTATAACTGAGATATTTGTAAACAAAGGCAGATAGTCTAGAGTTGCATAAAATTTTATTGACCAAGGAGAAGTTTGAAAATTTCAAAAATCTGTCATTCTAAATAACCAATCAGAATGAACTCTTTACTGTTTTCTAAACACAAAGTGAATGAAGATTTCCCCCCATCAACTTAATATTATCAAATTCATATATCTAGGCACTTAGTTTCATTAAATACGAAATTTTTTTAATAAGATTCATCTGAAATATTTATGGATTGCTTCGAATAACCACTCATTATACAGCTAATCAAATTAAAGAAGACCTGACGTTTTTTGACCATTCGTAACCTGATATGTGCTATCAACAGAGAAGGATCATAATAAACGTCAAAAAAGACTATGTGAAAAAAATAACAACATTATTTATACTTAAAAAGTACACTGTTTGAGTCAGCTTAAAAACTTTCCTAAAACCAATTTAATTTGAAATAGGAAACAATCACTTATAAATAAGAACTTGGCAACAACGTTTTGCGATGTCAAGCGACTCGAAAAAATTTGATTCAAACTCGATTTCAGTTGAATAAGCTAATGTTAATAACATAACTTACTTTAGCTATTGAAATAGTTTGTTGTTCCATGGCTTCATGAATTGCAACACGATCATCTTCACGCATTTTGTCAAACTCATCAATACAAACAACACCCCCATCAGCAAGTACCATAGCACCACCTTCCATTATGAAATTACGCTGAAAATAGAATGGATATCAAGAATAGGAGTTAGAGATATAAATCATTGGATGTAGATTCAGCGGTCCAAAGAGATTAAATACTTGCCCCTAAAACTGCAGGTCCTGGCTTCGAAATTCGATGGGATCACAGAAACCAATTGTTGAAGAGCCACCTGACAGGACGAAACAACTGTCTAATGCCTCTTAGTTCCCAATGGTTGTTTAGCTAAGATTAATATTTGACGTAAATTATAGAATAGACAATCGCTGACCATTTTAATTCAGACATCTGAATGTAGATCAGCAGTGAATAAATATAGACCTTATGTACATGTATTTAATTATAATTTTTTTAATCGATAAAAACCGACTATTAAAGAACAACTTGAAGTGATACGCTCTATGATATATGAGTAGGTAGTAGTCAAGGTAAATATGCCAAGTGAAATAAATATCTGTACTTATAGGTAACAGTCTACAGTCATGAATATATAAAGATTTGAATCAAATGTGTGTCGGATTTACAAAAATTTACACAAGTTTGCAGAAATTTATTGGCTCTGTTTTCGATAGTTTCCTTAAAATAAGCAGCTTTCCTTCGAAAGTAATTTGGCTTTATCAACTTGAGTAAAATAAACTGAACAACTTGAAGACAGCACGTAATAACCTGTTTGTATTTTACTGTTGATTTTTACATTTCACAGTTAATGAAATAAAATTATTTCGCTCGCGAAAAAAAGTTGACTGATAAATTCTTAGTTGAAAGCTAGCTAACTAGAAGTTGTGGTGTTTTGATAATATTATCATAAGAAATATGTACAATTTTATCGTGTACAAAATTAGTTTATAAGGAAAGCCATGAGGTTACTCAACAAAATCTAGCTTACAGTGTTTGGATCTCGAGTAACAGAAGCCGTCAAACCAGCAGCTGAACTACCTTTACCTGAGGTATATATGCCAACAGGTGAACATCTTTCTACAAATTTTAAAAGTTGAGACTTAGCTGTCCCAGGATCACCTAACATTAGCATATTTATATCACCACGACGCATAAGTCCATCAGGAAGCCTGGATAAAATAGAAAATTATGAAAGTTGGAAACAACAACTCTGTGCAAAAATTACTTTTAAAAAAGGCATTATTGAGGAGATTCATAAACTCTAAATACTACATAGACTTGATGTCGGTATATTGATTTAATACTGCCAAACAATTTTTGTTCTCTTACTTATTAAGACAGTAATAAACACAAGTAATTAGGAAAAAGAATTACTGATTCACAATAGCTGAACACAGTTATCTGTGGTTCATATTGATACTTCTATTAAATGGTTTCCTAATATAAACATTGATGATCAAGTTTTGTTTTTTCTAGGATTAAGTATACTTTTGGGTTATTTAAAATGGATTTATCAGGTGGTATACAGAGGATTATCTATCGAAGAACTTCTAGTTCCACTACATTAAGGATAGAGTTCATGTATCTAGATGAACAGTTGGGTTAACTACATCAGTACTGTTTTTCCTGTAACAAATAGAATTTAGATTATTCATATCTGAAGGTTTGTGTAATTATGAACTACCTTCCAACAAAGAACAGCTTATTTTCGATTTTTATTTGAATGGGATCACAGTATTAATCAAAGCGATTGGCAAATATCTCACGGGATCCAGAAATTAGATGCGTTTATCCGTTCAGCAAATAAATGAACACATAGATCTACTTTTTTTGCAAAAATCGATGTGATCGATCACTATCAACCTGATGCATATCGATACTAAAATGAAACACTTTTATCTACTTTCATTAACTCCAGCCAATACAAAATCCATAATACGGAGTATATTTGTTGATAACTTCAAAAATCATTGAATTAGACTAATCGTGATGTAAAAATACATTTTTATTAGGCTTTAAAAGAAGAGGGAGATTACAGCATATTAAATGAGGAACAAGCATCTTCCGGGATTTCCAGGCTCCGATCGGTCTAACATTGATCGGCTCATGATTTCAATAAAATAAATAAGTGGTGTGTAATTTTTGAACGGTAATATCTAATGAATATATTATACGCATATAAGGTTATGAAAATACTCTAGTTACCGTTTACGTGATCCACCAAACAGAAGACATGCAATTGCTTTTTTAATATCAGTGCTACCATAGATAGACGGAGCGATACTTCGAGCTAATCTCTCGTAGATATCCGGTGAGTTAGCCAAAGCTACTAATTCTTCTTCTTCGTTCTCTGTTAAAGTTGCAGCTGCACCTGTTCCTTCACCGGCACCAGATACGAACGCACTACGCCCAGGGCCTTCTGTATCAACGGTTAAACCTAAGACGCGGATATATGGCTGGCGAACACCTGCATTTGAACGTTCGTTTGCGCCTGCGCGCTGTTTAGAATAGGAAAGAATAAAAGCGCATGTTACAGCATGACACAACTAAAAGAATAAAATTGCTGATAACTGGCTGTAAGAATTATCGACAATTTTTAGCTCAAAATAATATTTTCGAGGTTGAACTTGTTGAGTTATCTGATCGTGGTTGACTTTTGTACGCAATGATCGAAATCCATAATTGATAAGGATTACTAAATTAGTGTTTATAATCAACGTTACAAATGGATGCAATAGTTAATCTTATAAAGAATGAGAAAGTTAATGACCAAGAAAGCCAAACTAGAGAACGATCTTTATCTATTCAGTAAATTAATCCACATATTGACTTTAAAGCTATTTATAGGATCCATTCACATCTACCAAGATTTATTAGCATTCAAATCCTTAAAACAGTAGAAAATCCTATTATTTATGAAATGAAGACTGAAATTTGGGTACAAAAATGTCTTATCTCAGTCTTTACCATGGCTTCAATGTACTATCACTATTTTGTTTTAACTGAGAATTTTCACTTTTCTTTGATTACTTCACAAACCTCCATAATTTTACTCATTCCATTCCTTTAATACATTTGATTATGGTAACAAAAGTGTTATAATTATCTTACTCCATTCGCACAGCAATCCAATGTTGGCTTATTTATTTTATATGCCTTCTTATTCGCAGGCATCCTGTAGAAGTCATGCGGCCTTTTATTGTTATTACTAACATTATATGATCCAGTATTATGATCTTTGTATGACATCATATTAATTCACTGTTTATGTTTCCTTATGGAATATGTATATGCATTTCTATTCCATGATATTAACATGAAGTATGAGAATATAATGGTTTCGACGGTAATCAGAAAACTCAGCAGTCCTGGGGATTTCTATCAAATAGCAGGAAATCCAAAGACGATAAGCTTAGAAGAAATCCTTAGGGACTTTTATGAAATAAATTCATACTCTTGTCAGATACTCTGATAACAGCAATACATAGAACTAACTTAAGAACATTAGGACTCGCCTTATATTTCGCATGGTGAAAAAATACACCATGACTTAAACCAGAAAAACTATTTAAGAAACCTACCTTATTGGAGACGGTCATACGAATACAGTACACACCAACAACAGTTATACGATTACCAGGGACGACTCGCTCACAGAGATATCTGTTGAGAGTAGTATGCGTAAATGTGGGTTGAAAGTATAAAAATTATGGAATTGTATATCAAAACAACGTCATACAACAATACATATTACGAGTTAGTAATTTATGGAACAGATGGATGATCTTGACATAGTCTAACCCTGCAAGTTGGACGATATAGTCGTGGAGCCTTCATTGTTTTTCTGGACAACATAAGTTTTCGACTGTTAAGCCTGCAGGCATCAATCACCTTGATGTATCGTGACGACTAGCCTATATAAACGTAAATAATAACGCTAAGTGGATTGACTACTAAATATATTTATACCATCGCCACAAGAAGTATTTGAATTCATAGACTTAATGAGGGCCACAATTTAATGGAAATACACCGAGCAGCTTATAAGAGAAAACAACTCGATAAGAACAATCACACGAAACTAGACGTCAGTAAGTACCTATTAGTACAACAACTGCCTATATATACACGAAAGAAAATGCGTGAAAATTACCTATCACAATAGAGCAAAACGTGACGAGGCATTTCTCCATGTGGGACAGTTTCCGGTGTTTCTTGAAGTTTAATTGTCTGAAAGTCGACACACTCACATTTGTCAGGGACTATGAAGAAAGGGTCAATCGGACATCTGGTAGCCTGTCCTCCACCAACTTGAGCACTTGGACACTTGCGAGGTAGTGTAAAGCCTTCTAACCCTGGCTTCACAGGGAGATTTGGAAGGAATTGGCGACAACCTCGACATTGTAGACTTAGACGAACAGCCTGCCAGTTAAAAATGAGTTGAACGGTTCGTTACCTTTGCACGTATACTTGAAGAACTAATGGCGATACCTGATATCTTAACTAACCTGGAAACTTCTTCTGAATGTACGTCTCTGAGGCTGACAGCATTACTGTCCCACTCGAATAACACCTGTGCAGACTCCGTATGACTTTCTTCGTCACTTGAACGAACAAGCTCGGATGCCACTTCCGTCACAGCTTCTTCAAACTGGAAAAAAATGTTAGTCGCCATGTATACATACCGGTGGTAAGTAATCACTTGGGCGGTGAATAAGTTCCTGGGTCAGCGAAGAATCATAATTGTTAAGATCCCTTAGTTTGACAACGATAAAGTATTTTTTCAATCTATAGTTTTTTTTAATTTGGTCCCTGAAAGCATAAATAATCATGATAACACATACCTATATTTAAAATCGAAACCACCATCGTTGAACTGACGAATAAACTCCTTGAACTTTCGCTTTGCAAACTGGACGTTTGCCGAGTTGTCCTGATCTCTTGTTTGTTGAAAAAGGGAGTCTGAGAAATAGACAGAACCCTGGTCAAATCCTGACATTTGACGATTTTTGGCAACTGGCGGGTTTGTCTTTCAATCTACATATCCAGTCATTTAAACAAAATCGTGGTCAATTGTATTTTGCCGCTTTAACCTGGCCAAATTTCAAGTAGGGCCATCGATAACGTCATCCGATTGCAAACAGTTAGAAACCTCTAGTGAATTAGCTTTTTTCTAGCACATTAGTAACCCCACAAGATACGACTTAAGAAACTCTTCTCTTTTAGATTTAGTCTTCACACACGGTGATGACGTTGGTCAAATGACCATCTTCCCACCACTAGGGAGAAGTGAACATGCAGTCGTATCATTCAAATTCGTGGCTGAGATTGCCTGTCAAACAGTTGCGCCAGCCCGTCCTAATATGTGGAAGGCAGATATGGAGGCAATCAACTCCCCAGAATCGGCTAAAAACTGAGAAATTGACTCAAGGGCATCAGTACAAAAGACATGGTTTCTTTTCGGGCGGTTATACAATTGTGCAACTCAACCGTACATATCCTGAGCAGTTCCGAAGTAGAAGCACGGCCATCCCTAGATAGGCCGGAATATTTGACGTTGATGATGTCACAGGTATTCAGTGTTTGACAACGCTTCTACCAGTAACACCTTCTAATATATTTCGTTCCCACCAAGAGAAATCAAAAGACAGAGTCGAGGAGACCGGAAGAGTATATTTGGCGATGACCAATATATCGGAATTCTCTGATCTAATCTGGCTAGCGATTGCGGTTGATGTTGAGCACGGCGTTACCACACGTGATCTGGTGCGGATGCCTGACCGAGCGCCTTCAGCTAGGTGAGTCCACTAAAACATATGGTCAGCATCTAATGTCGAAAACTTAGTGCTATTTATTTTGGGGATTTATTTACCGCTACAACGTTTACTAAGACAAAAGAAGATATGTTGGGATGTTGACATCCGCCTTGGCAGAGCAGGTACGATATAACTCCACAGATCGGTAAGAAACAAGTGCATAACTAAAACTTGGGAAGCTCAAAGAAAGTATGAAATGCAGTTGATACAATCTGCACTCAAGCAGCCCAAGAGAATATTCTCGTGCATAAACTACAGAACAAGGATGCATCATTAGATTCCCAACTTATAAAAAAGAAGGGTGTGAATCTGAAATGATAGAGGAAGATCAGGAAAAAGCAGAGGCTATGGCTGACTATTTTGGGGCAGTTTTTACTCAGGAACCTCCTCTAGACAAAGAACAAGATCGAAATAAAGAGTCGAAAAATCACATGCTCATCGTGGACTTCGATCAAGACGATGTACTTAAGGCTCTTAGCACCTTAAACATGGAAAAGTCGACAGGAGCAAATGAACTACACCCCGAAATCTTGAGACGTATTGAACAATATATCGCGACCCCACTGACTGTGATATTCAATATCTCACACAACAAATGAACGCTATTCTATCCTGACTGGATAGAACACGCACAAAAGGAGGAGCAAATCAATATGGCTGCCGCCAAGAACAGGTATCAAGTAAAACAACATAGATGCAGTTCGGGAAGAAACACAAAAAATTAGTGAAGGCGTAGGAAAAATAAAAACTATAATAAAAAATGCAAATATTAACAATTCAAATGCAATCAAAAAACTAACAATGTACAACTAAGGGGATCAATAGGAACAAAGTGCAAGTGTATACATGGAGGGATTTTCACACACACCAAACACCAAACAGATCTTACATAGGGAGCATTCAAATGTCTCAACGACATCATGAAATAGTAGGCACACAGGCTCTCACAAATCTCATTAAGGTTTCCATCTGACCTACACTAATAGACTGAAAGTGCCACAAGTATTCGGAGTTTGACAACGCTTTAACCAGTAACAACTGATATGAATCGTACTCACCAAGTGAAATCAAAAGACAGAAGCGAGGAGGTTTGAAGATATATTTGATAGACTATCAATATATCGTGAATCGACTGATATAATCTGGCTAGCGATTGCAGGGGATGTTGAGCACGGCGTTCCCAATCGTGATCTGGTGCGGATGCATGACCGAGCGCCTTCAACTAAGTTAGTCCATTAAAAGTAATTTGGTCAGCATCGAATGTCGAAAACTTACAGAGCTATCTATTTCGGGGATTTATTTACCGCTACTGATCACTCCCCTCCTAGTGGGGTAGTGATGACCCTAAAACGTGGCCAGCCAGAAGTTTAAACCCAACGAGTTTGTCCTTGGTAAACACTCTTCTGATAGCTTGCGGGGTTTATCGGCGTTTGGTCGTCTTTCCTTACTATAAGGAGTCAAGAATTGCAATGTAGTAAAAAAATAATGTACAATGAAAACTTTGGTTCCTCGTAAACCTCATCGTTCTTCTTACCGTCTTTCACAGCCGTCATGGAAAAGAAAAATAAGTATATTTAAGTGCATGTCGAAATAAACTCGCACGCGCTTTAAGACACAAAGTGGGCGAAAAAGGGATATAACATAAAAGCGATTTTTACAAAATGTTTCTTTTTGTTTGTTTTTTTAAAAAAAAAAAGATTTTTAATATACATATTAGCCAAATAATAAATATACATAAATATAAGCATATAAAATTTTTTAATATTATATATAATGCCATAGAAAATCGAGATGAAGCAAAATGTTAACTGGTGTCTTACGTGCAATAGTCGTTTAAATGTCCTGGAAATCTTATCCTTCTTCCAGAATGCGTTCTTCTAAGTTTATTTTCAGATACTGTCGAAGTATCATCGTGCGTCTTGGTTATCGGATGAGGTATTATTAGTGTCGGAGTCGTGTCGTTCGATTGAATGAAAACGTCAGTTGACTGTGGTCGAGTGGAAGCAGGTTTAACTGAACGCATTGCGTTTGTAAGCCTGTTGTTGTATGATGTTAGATCCATGTTCATTGACGAGGATGAAGGACCCACGAATTCTCCCGGAAGTCGAGGTGTCGTTCCATAAACGTGTTGAGCTGCAGTGTATGCAATGTCAGCTTTCACTGCATTGCGAATACCTATTAAGAGAGCGTCGGCCCACTGAGAAGCGTTTGCAGCTGATAGCGAAGCTTTTAGTTTTCCGTGAAAACGTTCTACCAACCCGTTTTCTTGTGGATGGTAGGCAGTCGTTCGGAAGCGAGTGAATCCTGAAAGTGTGATCAGACAACGGAAAAGTTCAGATTCGAACTGACGTTCATGGTCTGTAGTGTTAGTTGAAGGGCAGCCGAAGTTTGCTACCCATCGCTCGTCGAGGGCGCGGGCCACTGCTTCAGCAGTGACATCGTTGATAGGTACTACTTCTGGCCATCGGGTTAAACGGTCTACGCAAGTTAAGAGATAAAAGTATCCATTTGAATCTGGTTAATGTCCTACCAAATCCAGATGAACATGGTCGAAACGAGCTTCCGGAGCTTTGAAAGAGCTTGAGGGACATTTGTTGTGTCTGATGACCTTAGCTTTCTGGCAGCTTACACAGTAGCGTGCCCACTCCCTTACGTCTTTTTTCATGCCAGGCCAGCAAAACCGTTCTGCTATAAGCTTGATGGTTGCACGAACACCTAGATGAGAAAGTTTGTTCAACGTATTGAAGACATTGCGTCGATAATGTTTCGGCACGATTGAGCGATCTATACCTGTAGATGTGTCACAAAGTAAGGTTTCCTTACCTGTTCTCATCTGTTTGATGCGTAGTTTGGCGGTTTAGACGACAACTCGTGCTGACGATCAGTGTCTTCTTTTTGAAGCTGGGCGAGTTTAAGAAGGCTGATTCTTTGGAAACTGGTCAAGGAAGTTTTTGCTCGTTTCCGTTATTGAAGTACGGTACGTCGGTCTATTTGCAATTTACGGACCCAAATTAAAAATAGAACCAATCGCTAATTTAGGTACCAAAGTCCATTCGCAATTTACAAATAGTCGACCCAAATGTCGTTCTTTAATTTTGTACTTGTCTGAAGAGCTTAAAGAGAAGGTAAACGGTTTATGGTCAGTGAAAAGGGTAAATTCACGGCCTTCGATATAGTGTTGGAAATGCCGTACAGCACAATACATAGCTAGGAGTTCTTAACCGAATGTGCTGTACCTCGATTCAGTGTCTAGCAACCGTCTAGAGAAAAATGTCAAGGGCTGCTAGAATTAGTTAGCCTATTATTGTAAGACTCCTCCGATTGCTAAGTCGGATGCGTCTACTGCGATACTAATGGTTGCTTCAGTGTCCTGATGATCAAGCATTACTGCTTGAGCGATAAGTTCCTCAGCTGTGGAGAATGCTTTTCGCGCGGTGTCGTCCAGCTTGATGGATTTCGCATTTCCACAAAGTTGGTCGGTAAGAGGTTTCGTTGGTGACGCGCAATTCGGTATGAAACGTGTATGTCGAAAACTTACAGAGCTATTTATTTTGAAGATTTGTTTACCGCTACAAGACCATTTCGAAGTCATGTTACATGTAAAAATGTCACGAGTATTCAGAGTTTGAGAACACCGTAACTATGTATACTTTTGTAACCGAGACGTACCAAATGTCAGAAGCAAAGAGGCTCAAAGATATATTTGATAGGCTGGCGATATATCGAGGAGTGATCAATATAAGCTGGCTAGGGTTCGTGGGATAAGTGAAGCACAGTTTACCAATTCGTGATCTGGTGTGCATGCGTGACCGAGCGATACTACATTAAAACTAATGCGTTCAGCATCATATGTCGAAGACTTACATAGTTATACATTCTGGGAATGTATTTATTACTACACCTGCTATGGACAGGATGGTTTCCATGATATACCCCCATGTCTCGATCACTCAGTTATATATTGCTGGCTTTTAGTAGATTAGGTCATTGCTGAGATGAAGATTTTCACTATCTTTGGTAGTAATTGAAAACACCGCTTGTCTAAAAATAAATTACAGGTGACAGGTTTCATTACAGCATTAAACGTTGACTATGTGTATGTTATTGTAACACAATAGCTTTTCAGGTCTCAACTACCCCAGTTTATCAGACACTGACGCAAGTGATACCTGGACCTATTTGTTTTCGAAATGTTGGCTGAAGGCCTCAGAGCACTTATTGATCTTACCAGTGTTGGTCTCCAATGTATTTGCGAGTATTAATGTGACTGTCATGTCACTAGACGTCCCGTCCTGCCCTACCGTAGATGCCAGGAATACTGGGCAATAAGTACATCTAGACGACAAACATAAGCTTGTAGAATTATGGTCAACTTCGTCATTAGTACTATTATTACAACAGACCTAATCATAATAGATGTGAAAACTTAATCTGTAAGACCTTAAGTGGAAGTCACATGATTGTCTACTCTGAATCGTATCGTAAAGATTCGAGATATAAAGTTTGGTGTTTGTAAATAACACATTTAGGTTAAAGATTGAATAATATATTTAGTAAGAGTAAAGACAAGTTATACACAGTGACCACGCCTGCTATGCTGAGACATGCCACTTTATTGAGTTCAACGTTCTTGCGTACTCCATTGTTGAACTTTTCTTCGTGTCAGTTATTGAATACGAATCTTTTCAGTGATTATATGCTCTGCTTCGAAGCAACTACAAGCTCACTGATAGAATATGTTTGGTAAAAATAAGAATAGGCCATAGAGTGACTACGCCTAGATTTCCGAGCAATCCAGTTCCTATTATGTTCCTTTACTAATTTTCCTCCACCATTCAATGTTCAGTATAAACGCTCTCATTAGTGCGCAGTTAGCTCGGGGAATCATGCGTTTCGGAGTTCGTGTAACTTCACTGTCACGACGACTTCGTAGATTGTGTCGTTTTTCTGTAATGGATATTTATTGTTATCAGCATGGAGTATGCATCAATCAAGCTCCTAGCATTTGGCTACCAAGATGTTGACAGGAAAAATAGTCTCAAGATAACGCTACTCCACCTCTCTCTTGTTTTATCGGTCTCGTTCGAACAATACGGAATCCAGAAAACACTATTGGTTTGTGCCAATGTCATAAGGTCAACTTTTTACTTATTCTATGATATTGGTTCATGTACAGATTCCTACCCATCTCAAGTTTCCCTTCAAGGTGGAGAGCTATACTCGGATTCACATTCGTGTGTCAGTTGGTTTGCTATAGATAACGTAAATCACCTTGTAAAGCTTGATAATGCTAGGTACATACAAGTACTGTCATTGAATGAGCTCCAGATACGCGACAAACACTAATTGAAAATAGGAACCAACAGAATATTCGACCCCAATCACACAACTAGGACAGACCGTCCCACTAAGTAGACACGGAATGGTCCAGACACGTGTTTTGAGGATAGCAACCTGATTACTCTGTGGCGATCTTGATATTTTTTCGCTTTTCATCCAATCATTTAAAAATAGCAAAACGCTACCATAAGCGAGCTTATTTATCACACTGTAATTGTTCTTGTAAAACTGACTAACCACTAGTATATATGACGACTTTTCCGGATTTATTTGTCCATATAATTTATGTCATTTATTTGATATGAAAACTGAGTTACCTAATTATGTTTCGTTCCATTGGGAATAGTGAAAATACACACTACGTTTGTATATTAATTCTCACTATTTATTAGCGCATTTGAATGTGTGGAATATGAACATCCGACTAAATCCCATATTTAGTTTTCAAATAACACAACTATATATACAGAGTTAGCCGGAATTAATATAAGGGTAAATATTTGCTTATCGCCATCAATAGATGTCAGAATAATGACTGCAACTTCATTAACCATGTCATACCTTCATAAGAAGTCATAGTGAATACGGAAATTTACATTGAAAGTGGGACATTATTCCCTAGACACCTAACCCCCTTTTAAAAAAAAAAATAAAATACATCAAGTAAAAATAAATTTCTACACATACATATATGTATCAAAAAAATCAGTTATATATATATATGCACAAAGTTGCCACAGTAAAGGTGAAAAAATAAAACACATAAAGTACAAATGCACTTGACTGGATTATCATCAATCATTACATTATAATTAGAAACACAAAATAACATAATATTCATATTAGTTAGAATAAATAAATTAATAGTTATAATATTAATAATAATCAATTACTATATATGCAATTAAGGGGTAATTTGTTAATTAAAAGAATTAAACAAATAAACAAAAAGAAAACAGAAAATAAGCTCAGTGCACAGAAACTGGTGATGAGTTTGAAAATCTTTCTTCTTATGGATTAAAACGTATCCATATATATATATATATATATATATATATATATATATATATATATATATATATATATATATATATATATATATAAATGGATACTTGTATAGTATCTCATACACAAAATTGTGAAGATAATAAACACAGATATGTGAATTAAAAAATATATACAATAAAATGTTCACTTTAAAAAATATACCGTCTACACATGATGATTGAATGTTGTTGTTTTTTTCAAACAAAACAAATTATATTCAACTATAATAAATTTCAAGGTGAAAAATGGCTTTTGACAAAAGAACGAAAACAAGGAAGCAAATTAAACAGTAAATAATCAATAATTATTATATATAATTTTTGTTTAAAAAAATATTGAATTTTTTTCCCGTGAAGACGATTCAACATGCATAGAATTAGTGTTAAAAGATGTTTGTTTATCTGATTGTTTGATTTCTTCTTTAGGAACGAGGAGAAAAAAAGGAAAGGGCAATTTTCAACTTTCATTTGACAGATTAAAAGGGAAAGAAGAGAAAAATAAAAAGAGAAATATGATAGATTCAAAAGGAAATTGAGTATTGAAGTATATGTATACCATACTAAGATTAAGGTAATGAAAACAACTGCTTTTTAGCATTTTACAAATAATTATATAAATAAATGAAATATAAAAAAGACATTGGAAAACCATGTGACAGATTGTAGTGTATGCAGTTCACCGGATAGAGGGACAATAATAACAGTAACAGTAATACAAAATGCATAATTATATATATATATATATATATATATATATATATATATATATATATAATTCCAAATAATAATAACCCTGATATTAATGTTTTAAAAATATTACACCGAAAATACAAACATATACATTTTATGCATTGTTGTTGAATAGTTAGTTTTTGATGTTCTACAAAAAAGGGAGAGAATAATTTTTCAAGTCACAGGAACAATCGAATTTTCGTGTTCATTTGAATTAGATAATGTGGCAGGATGAATTGATTTACCAGGGGAATTTGCAACAGCCACTGCACTTGCTAACCTAGTAGGATTAATTGGTTTACGTCTATTATGTGGTAAGTGCTGTTTATCCGCATATCGATCTGATGATGACGATGTTAAGTGATCTGTAGTGGTTGCCGTATTAGTTGATGTTGTCGCCATTGACGGTTTATGTTGTTTTTCAAGAGTAATATCATTGTCGTACAACGTATCATTTGATTCTTCAATGGAATAATCACTTTCAGCATCTGAGACAATTCCAAGTTTAGACTGATTATTTTGTTGAATATATGTTCGATAATTATGTATCCAACTTAAAATCTGGTATGCGATTGTGCGTGTGAGGGAATTCAAAACAAAAAAAATACAATTATCAAAAGCGAAAACCAAGCAAATCGAGATCAAAGTATGATGGATCAATAGTTAAATAGTTGTGAGGACGATATTAGAGTTAGACGTGTCAGTCGGTCAGTTACTAATGTAAGATCTAGCATGGATTTTTCTCGGCCCAAGTTGGTACAATTACCATCAACGTAGCATGAGAATAAGAGTATAAACGGATAAGATCGAAGTGTGAAAATTTGCGAATGACATTTATCTCAACAATTAGGAGCTTATGTGGCCGATTTTACATTATGAGACTCAACGTCGCTAGCCATCGATTGATAAGTATTGTGGTTGTCCAAACCGAGAAGTTTCCACCTAACGACGTAGCCCAGAACAAGGTCAACCAATTGAAGGGACCTCTTAGTTTGCTTGTGCCTAGTTCTATTCCAACATTTTCCCATGTCAGACAACGTTGGATATCGACGAAGGTGGGGTGAAATTTATAATAATAATTTGACAAAATTCGCTCAATAAATCAGATTATTTTGTTAATTAAGTAATAGCAATGAAGATGTAGTTGAATGGTGCCTTATGAAATAAGTAAGCTAACATTTAAAAATTAAGTAAAATTTTGGACAGTGTGTCTACACGAACTAGGCAGATTGTCCATATTTTCACGATTATTAATCGAATATATTAGACAACTATGATTATTAAAACCTAATTCAGCAATAAATCAACAGAAGTTCCATAAATATCAACTACTGTTGTTTAACAACTCAGTAGTTAGATAGTATTGTGTTCATTTCGAGATTCAAAGGTTCTACGTTCAAACTCCAGAGGGTCGTGCTTGTACATAGTGTTGAGAAATTAGAAGACAATATAAAACAGCCTATTACCTCTTCGTGGAGTTCAATGGTTCATTGAGTACAAACTACCTTACGCAAAAAGTCATCGTCTAGGAACACCGGCTTTGGTGGTTCAGGCATGGCGTTATGAATATTATCTCAGAGGCTTTCATAAAGTGTATTATTTACCGACACTGAGAAGTGGATAAGAAAGCTGTTAATCAGATAATGACATGGCACCATATTATAAAAGGAAGCTGTATAGAAGTGACTTTTCTAGGTCAATCATCATTTATTGAGTGAAGTTCTAGAGATGGTGCAGCTCAATGGAATGATAAGTTGTCAGTCACGACTCAATAAAAATCAATGGCGATCTAGTCGTTGTTTTCTTTTACTTCCTTTATAAGAGTTAGAGAGATTCTTTTCACTGGAAGTGGTCTTTCTCGGTTATATTTTTGAATGAACTGTATCTTCTATTATACAATGTTCTTTTTCATGTATTATCATGTTTTTCTCTTCGACAAACAATCGCATATTGCTAGACATTAATTAGAACAGATTTTTTACTCCAGAAAACAAGTGAAAATTCAGACAACAAACTAACTTATATTTTAATTATATATTTGATAGCGTGTCGGATGAGACTCAAGGTTCGAATTAGATTTTTGTTGGACGGGCTTACATCTTTCTATGTTTAATTGTTAATTTCTAAGATTTAATTGATTGTACATAACCATAATATTTAAACATTTTTACATAAGTACTTATTCAGTGGTTGGTAGCAGTCAACAAGAAGCCCTCCTCCGGATAAGTTTCATTTTTTTGACATAGGTCAGCAAGGCATACCTAGGATCTTGAGAGAACTGATACTCTCTGTTGGATCTATACCTGCGTTACGCTGCTTTACAGTGTGAGAAATTACCACCATTGAGATTTTCAGACTGAGATTGATCTGTTATATATATATAAAGAAAAGAACAAAACTAACCGTTTTATATGGAAGACATAAATCTTGAGCAAGCGATTTCATAGTTTCTGTTGATAAAGGTAATTGATGCTCACTACAAGCTGATATTAATGCATCCTGTTGTGATTGACTAATATTACAAAGACGACGACGAAGACTACGACTACTACCACTACTGATAACTTGATGTCGTTTACACTTTGACAGATTATTATTAGATTTTTTCTTTGAATTTGTTAATAATTTTGATTTAATTTGATTTTGTCTGCAAGAATTAGAGTTTGATGCCAACAGCATAACAGTTGTTGCTGCTTTAGCTATATCAAATAAACTTTGACGTTCATATTCATTTAAATGATCAATTGGTGCAATTTGTGATGAATTATTAATTGTGGCACTTTTTATTTTATTATTATTATTAGGTGACAATATGATTTGTGACTTATCAATTTTTAACAATTTACTATTTTTATTAGAAATCGGTGAATTAATTAAACTTTCTTGATTGCATAATGATGACGACGGTGATGATGATAATGAAGGTGTACGTTTACGAGATGCTGTTGTGGTTGTTGTTGTCGTTATTGCTATTGACGATGATGAATGTTGCTTACTTCTTAAATCGGAAGAAGTTACTATATCTGATGATTCCGGTTTAATCGATGGTAAATATTCACAGGATAAATCAGATATTTGTTGTTGCTGCTGTTGTATAGTTGACGTTTCATGACCTTGAATTATTTTTACATTACTATTAGGACGTGAAAACGCTAGATAAATAACAACAACAACAAATATTTTAAAAAGATATAAAGCTGAAAAGTTTGAATAATAAAAGATTATATTTCTGAATCTTCCCGTTATCGATGTAACGGACTGAATGTTGAGCAATATCTTTTGACAAATATGCATCCTGAGTGGAATGCCTCGACATTTCCACTAAAACCATAAACATTTCGTTATAGGGAAACTGGATAGTAGCTAGTAATGGAAATTAAGACCCACGTCACGTTCCATCCGGGGCTCTTCAGCTCAATGTAGTTGCAGTTCAGTGTTGGTGTTCATTCCCGAACTCGAACCTAAAACCTTACGCCACTAACCATTTTCAATTAAAAGAGCTTATTTTATTCATCGATTCAAATACTGCCCCACCTGGCCAACTTCTAAACAATATATGTTACCAGGTCTCAATGTGCACAATGATAATGTGATTATTGCTGTTAGTTTTCAACGTATCGTAAATAAACGAAAACAATGTTGTTAAGACCTAATAACGTGGGTATATAGGGTAAATCACTTGACTTGATTTATGTTCATATCAGAAAGTCCTATCAATATAAATTATTGATTAATTGATAATCCATAAAACAGTATATATAGGTGACCAGATCATGTTTATTGGAAAAACAGATTAGCGATAATAACGGAAGAAAGCAAGTTTATTATATACTGTGAATAAGAAATCAGTATATATATATATATATATATATATATATATATATATATATATATATATATATATATATATATCGAGTTGGTGTTGGTATTTAACATACGAATAAATTGGAAAAAATCTGAGCTGATTAGGTCAATCAGGTATGAGCAACGTACGAACAAGCACCTACGAACGAACACTAGTAACTCACAAATGTCTACTTTTAAAGGTTTTTTTCATAGCCATAATGTAAAACTGAATGAACTTTTGCACAGAATACTCGTCCTTTGTCTAGTAAATAGATATCTTACTTGCACTAGAGATAACTAACCAGAAGCAAACATTACGTAATTTAAGTGAAACTTGAACAAGTTAGCAATTATCTAAACGATGAGCTACAACTATCTTATATCAAGGCTACTAACACTCGATATATCTGGCTTTTTTAAATCATGATAGGTGATGCAAAATAAAATAATTGAAATTCTAAAAGCATACACATAGTGACCCACGAATACAAGAAATGAATGAACGTTCTGAGCAGTCTTGTCTACTTTTCAACACAACAGTTTAGTTTCATCTCTATTTAAAATAATTATTACAACACTACATATAAACAAAAGTGTAAGGAAATTTACTTTTGATATTTGCTTGAGCAGCTTTCAACATTTCCAAATGATCTGGTTCTTGTAACCATAAATGTAAACGTACATATGGTATTCTTGCCTTATTTGATAAATGTGACCAAGGACGTGTTTTTGATAAAATATCACTAACAGATGCTTGACACATTCCCAATACAACATCACCGAATAATCGTTGTGGTATTGAATGGCGTTGTAAAAGCTGATATATAGTGAATTAGAGATAGAAGGAAAGAACAAATGATAAATGAATCCCCCTCTCTAGATTAAAAAATGAACCATAGTAATAACAATAACGGAATACATATTCATAAGAAAAATATTTTATTTTCTTGCAATAGACTCTAGACGAAATGTATTGTGTAAAAAATGAAATAAAAGACACCACTAAAATGTCGAAATTAACCAATTACCACTTTGACGTATTAAGCGTTTAGTGACTGAATAAGAAGTTTGTGGGTGTCCTTAACAGTTTCTCGGAAAATCCTCTAAACGCTAGAAGAATATTTTGGGAGATCGTCTTTGGAAGCTTTCAAGAGAAACTTAAAAAACGGCTGACTATTATTCCTTTGGCCCGATTGGACGACTAGCGAATTCGTTATATCGTATTCCACAGAAGTTTCTAGAAACTCAAGGTTACGCATGGTTCTATAAATACGCCCGTGTTCACATGTAGTTTAGTCTTTTAAGTAAGACATCTATACTTACCGCTCTCTGAGAGATTTATGAGGACTAGGAAATGGTTAGCTCAGAGTTTAAGTACAAGACTTATCGGAGCTGACTGGAAACGCCACTCTAAGACATGAAATTATTAAAAACAAGTCAATCATATGAAGCAAATGTATGAACAACAAAAGATTGGGTCATAATCACCATTCATAGTTGTAGGTGAAAGATCAATTAAGAATAAAAAAGCTTATACATAAAAAGATAACATTAAAGTCCGAGAAACTCAAAGACATGAGACTTTAGCAGTATGATTCGATTTATCATATCATGTAACTGTAAATTGTAGCATATCGAAACACGGGCAGATTGAATTCATGAGTAAAGAAAATTCTAATCGGCATGAATTAAAGTTAATCACAAACATGCGGATCATTTCATTCTTTATCCGCTAAGTTCTAAACATCCTGTAACCAAATACCTAACTGTTTATTAAACAATGATCTCGTTAGTGGCATATATCTGCTTCCACTTTGTTACCTATAGAGGTGTTGTGTATTTGTGAGTTAGTCAAGTTGCTCCACAATCCACCAGCAACTTATTCTGTCAATATGGAATATAATTGGTTATTGTCCATATTGTGTTGTCATTGTTTGCACGTTGATAGTTATTATCTCTTCCCTTGACCTGAACTCTGACCTTGTAGTTGTTTGCTATTTTTCTTATTGGCCGAACTATCAGGTCTATTTCAATGCGTCAATTGATCGATGAGTGACCTTGGTGCTGTCTTCTAAGGTTTTGTTTGTGCTTTCTCTGTCTATAATTGTCCATAATTATTGATATAAGTGAGGATATATCATGCTATTTAACAGCTAGCTAGTGTTCATTTAGACAGACAGAGAGGGTGGGCAGTTTGTATGATATAGTGTTGTTTGCAGTTATTATAACTTATCTTGTGGATGATAATTAGCTTGTCATTTGTCACTGTGTTCTCAGCTTCGTATGATTATTTATTTATTTATTTTAACACACAGATATTGGTACAAGGAGGCACCAAATACATATGCGCCACACAAATCCCATTTGATATGTTTGGGGGCTGTGATACTGCCCCGGTGCCCAAACCGAAGCATTTAGAGGACTATACTTATTCGTAGCAGCCTTAATAAACTATTTCCTTCCATCGTTTAGAACAAGATTATTTGCTTTTTGGTATTTCCTGTTGATTGTGTAATTGATGGCTCATTGGCTAAGCAATTTTTGATATTTTCGGTAGCCACTTTTCTGAAATACATTCATAGGGCGTAATCTTTTCAGTTTCTCTGTGTAATGACAGGATTACAGTGTGCCTACACTCCATCAATCACCGTTTATACACAATGGGTTGTTGGTTTTATATTGATGATATAATCATCATTGGATTGGGGGTTCTGATTTATTCGAAACTCAAGTTTTTCTATAAGGATTCTGGTGATCGATATATGAACGGATGGTAGTTTATTGTTCGATTCTGTAGTTATTATGAATTTTATGCTGTCAAATATGATGGTGATCAAATTATAAGTACTTTCCAGTCAGTCCATTTTTCGTAAGGGTGGTGTGGTGTCGTGGTTGGATGGTAATATTATTGTATTATATTGTAAAAATCATGAATAAGGATGGCACAACAGCTCGTTCGATTTCATGTTGCTTCTTTTTTGAACACAAGATAAGTAAGACATATATCTTATAGTTCTAATCTAATTATGTTACTGATTTTCTTCCAGCTTTAATCATAATCAGATAAGACGATGCGATTTTCTTTAGACGAGGTTATCAGGATAACTTAACAGTTAATTTATTAGCTTAGATTTATACGAAATGCGTACTTCAGACATCAAATTCAGTAATCTTCTGTTCCTCTTTTAAAATGAGAACCTAATCTATGGAAAAAAGACACAGGGAGTTATAACAATGCACAGACATGAGCAACATCACACAACTTGACAACCAAACACTAAACGTCGCAGAACCACTATATATATTTGCAAGTTCATGATGACTTTCATAGATGAGCTAAAGTTTAAATTCATGACAACCTGACCAAAAGTCAATATGTTTGAACCAGTTCAATGAATTGAACCACTACAGAAGATTTGAAATAAAATTTAACCTATGAAAATGCTTATGATGAAGATTTGACGAATAAACTAAAATATTTCAATTTGGAAATGATCGATTATAAAATGAACCAATCAATATGATCAATAAAAGCATTTCTAATTACATCAATATTTATAATCAGATAAAAATTATTAATCAGGGGTAGTTGTTCAAACTATTTATTGGTCAGCTAATATATGTAAATTGATATAGATAGTATAGTAATACTGAATGAATTAATCAATCATAAGTAAATAAGCACATATGTGAAATTGGTTCAAGCTACCGAAACACCATATCAGTCAAGTTGAATGAAATGATAGAGTATTAGAAGTAGTAACAGTATCAATTACAGTAGAAAATCATATTGCATATGGATACTAGGATTCGAGAAGAAAGAATAAATTTACGACGTAAAAAAGATGAGATAACTTTAAAACACAAGATCTAAGGGAAAGCAAAGTGTGAATGCAATTGTGCAATACCAACCGATTTTGAGCCATACCAATCAGTCTCCAACTATTATTTACGATAATCACATGGACCCCAACCGGGTAGACTGTACTTACCTGTATTCAACCGTCAATGATTTCATGGATTGATATTTTTTTAATTGACTGCCCTTGAGCTTTGTCTCAATTTACTCCTAAACTAGCAAACACTGTGCGTCAAAGTAAGCAGTTGTTGAGAATCGAATGAATCAAACCATTTTTAAGTAAATGATAACTTAAGCATTCGATTAAACTATCTTACCATTTGTACAAAACAAGTGGGTTTGTGACAAGTTTTGGAACCCATAACGCGCGTTTCGTCTTATTCGGGACTCGTCAGCTGGGTATGCTTACACCGAAGCGTTAATATTCGCGCCCGTATTCTAATCTAATATATCTTTTGTCACATCCAACTAAGGAGTACGAAGTGGAATGAAAAATGTGTGTTAGGTTTCAATTCTAGTCACAAAGCCATCTATCTTTAACAACTCTTGACAATTTACATATGTCCCAACAAAGATTGATACACATTCCGTCAAAATTATTAATAACAGGATAATTCTAGTTCTTCCTAACAATGATATAAATATCTCACCTCTTTTATTTTGCCACACATAGATGTCGTATCCAGATCGGTTAAAGATGTTGCCAATTCCATGACTTTCTTCGATGAAGGTCTTTGATAAACGCTAGAATTTTGGTTAATATTATTATTATTATTTAGCGGCAACACAATTTCATTTTCATTAGAACATTCATTTTGTATAGAATTTGGTGTAGGTGAACCTGATGGACTTGTAATCGGTTCAAATAGTGAACAATCAATAGTTTGTCCAGAATACATCGCTTGTGAATCATATAATGAAGGATTCAATATCGATAGTGCATTTCCAAATGTTGTTGTTGATGATGGTGGTGGTACTGTCTGATCAATACACTGCTGTTGCATAGATATATTTGAACTAATGTTTATATCAGATTGGTGGTTTGAGTGGATAATTCCACTTTGACAAGAACCTGTAAATATAAGTAAATAAGGGGAGAAATGAAACGCGGTTGAACAAGGATACATATAAACATTTGTGCACGACGTCTTAAATGCAATTTTCATTTGACAAGAAAGATGAAATGAACAATCATATGAAGAAGAAAAACAAATAACCTGAACTAAACAAATCAATATATACATTCGTAGATTTGATGATAATGACAACCACTATCGATCGTCGATTGACTGACTCATTTGTTATATCTGGTAGCTGAACGTTTAATAATGACTTCCTAACTGCTTCCTAGTTGCCTAGAATACTATAACACTTGAGCATCGAATGAGAGAAAGAATAAACTTTATTTCAAGATTGGTTCAAGTATAGAAAACACGGATACTTATAGGTTTAGGTATGGCTTTGACAAGCTCGAAGCTTCTGAAAACACATTAAATTTCGTAACAAAATAGGTAATTAGTCAGTGTCATACATGATCCGTCGTTTTTCCAGGAGTTTCTATCGGGTACAGATTGGATATGAAATTTCTGAGGGGTCCCAACATCATTTCCTTTCACAATATATTACTAATGGGTAGAACACTGAGAGAAAATAAAATTGACATTTTGATAGTGTGTGAAGTATTACTATTTCTGGGACGCAGAAAAGCTAAAAGAATTTGGACTGTTCTGTCATTTATCAAGGAAGGGGTTAATGGCTCCCGAAATCACGGTACGGATATGATAAGATCATTTGATTTCTGCAAAATTTTGGCCTATGTGATTCAAGAAAGACTTTAGTTCGCCTAACAAATGATGAATGTATTCAGTAAAAAGCTAGATCCGGCCAAACCAAAATGTGGCGCAAATCCATGAAGTCACTGACAAGTGAACTGAGTCATGTTGGTAGGTGTAGACTACATGGTTGGGATCCACGAGATGATAGCAACCTTGAGTGACATGACTCAAAATCATTTGAAATGGCGCAAGTGCATCCACTCTTTGTGTTCTCCCAAATTCTAATCTTCTGAAATCTTTGTGCCCCTTTTTTTCTCTTTCTAGATTTATTTCACTGGATTATATTCCTTGAATAACATCTTCAAAACCTAATCTTTCCCATCACTGCTTGTACTTTTACCCCCTCTACCACTACGGGATTTGAATCGACAAATGCATCTAAGTGCTCCCAAAGAATTGTTAGCACATAGCGAAGACATCATTTGAGTAGCGGCCAGGTTTCAACTAGAAATGGGAAGTTGATTGCTGATCTTTAAACCAAAATAAATTGAGTTTACAAATTAGAAATTCCAAGCACAACTTGAGGTAGTCGATTTCTCAGGAGAATTATTGAGTTCATTGTTAAATACGATTTATGTTGAAATTGAGATTAAATGTAATGAGGATGATCGTGGAAACAAAATGAACCAGTTGGGGGTTGAAAATTTAAGGGGAAGATGGGGGGGGTGAAGCAGATGGCTGTAAAGGAAGAAAGAGAAGAGAATGAAGAAAGAGAAAAACAAAAAAAATTATAAGACATCAGGACCATGTTAGAAAAAGGGGTTGTACCAGTCGTTTGTGCACACACAATTCTGGTTTTTAGTGTGTTATAATTAACTGTGATGCGACAATAAATCCTAGAACTTTTTATCTTAAATTCAGTTTTGAAGGGGGAAAGCATTAAAAGCTAGAATGACATAAATCTGCATTATAGTTCATTATGTTTTGAGTAAGTAATATCCTAAATTCAGTGTATCTAATAAAAAATCATTTCCATTTTTATCTAAACTTAAAACAAAACTTAAGTTTTTTTCAAAACTCGAAACAAACCCAATAAGGATGAATTAAGCATTTTTGACTTATTAATTTAAAATTGTTATCACATGAACAGAGAAGTTCAGATTGAGCAATAAACCTTTTTTGGTTAGGAGAAACATTGGAATTCGATTGAATATATGTATTACTATTGCTACCATTACTACTACCAACAACAAGTGTGGATTCACATACAATTATTGATCCATTGGAAAGTAATTTTTGAGTAGAAGAGTGTAAAGAAACAGAAGCTGGAATGAGCTTATTTTGGGTATTTTTTTTACAAGTGACAAGTTAAAAAATAACAGATGAACAAGAAATTAGCGGTGACAGTTTTGGTTAATTGAAATTAAAACTATCAATAATGAAAAAACATCATACCGTTACAATTACAATAATTCAGCACTAATTTAAGCTTGGTTATGATGTTTGAAGAGCGAAGAGAGTATTCGGATGTCAAATAAATTATATAGGTTCCTTCTGAGTTTTTTTCATCAACGTTGATAAATAGTGAAAAACATAGAAGGCAGGTTTGTTACTTCATGTTGATTACACTCTTTATTGTCGAATCAAATAAATGGGATTTTTTTATTTATTGAATAGAGTTTGAACATTATCTGGATAATTCAGGTGGTAAATGATTGATGTAAAAAGCAAGAATTAATTTTTATAGATGTATAGGAAAATTACACTTCTATTCTACACTCGATTTTACTTTCAATGATATTTAGGTATATTTACTCTTTTTTGTAACATGATCGCATAACTTAATATAGAAAAAGAATATTGGTTGCTAGTCACGTTTGTTGTTGTTTGGCATTAGATTATATCAACTAATATCGAGTTTCCATGAGCAATTATTACTGTCATATTTTACATTAATCCATACAATTAACTTCATGTCCACAGAGGAGTGGTTTAATTCTGTTTTTTTTTCTAATTACACTGTGGTGTGAGCAACTGATGTCGACAGATATAAGCAGTGTGTATCACCAATCGAAAGCGGAATGTTTGGTGGCAGAATGTTAAGAAAACCGATGAAAAGAGAACGAGAACAGAGAGTGTTTGGTATGCAAACAAAGGAACAACAAATTTTGCAAATGAAGTATTCACCATGTAGTTCTCAGATTTTATTAAGAAATTCTGTGATTTTGTATCTAAATGCATTTCGTTGTCTCCGCCTGTGTTTTCATTCACTATAATACTTTAATAAAAGCGCTAACATTGATAAAAGTAGCGCATACAGTCAGTAACAACATAGAACTTCATACGTACGTACATCAGTTCGAGTTGCCACACCACATTAGCACAGAGATGCAGTGGTCGATTCAAATCCCGTAGCTCTAGATGTAGTAAGAGTATAAGCTGTAATCAGAAAAATTAGGGTTTGAAGATTTTATTCAAGGAGTATAATCCAGTGAAATAAATTTGGAAAGAGAAAATAAGAAAGGGACATGAAGAATTCAGAAGATTAGAATTTGGGAGAACACAAAGAGTGGATGCACCTGCGCCATTTCAAACGATTTTGAGCCATGTCATTCAGGGTCTCTAACCATCGGTTGCTATCATCTCTCGGTCCCCAATCATGTAGTCTACACCTACCAACATGACTCAGTTCACTTATCAGTGACTCATGGACTTGTGACATGTTTTGGTCTGGCCGACCCCAGCTTTCTTCCAATCTACTCCTATACCATCGAACATCGCACATCGAGGCAGTCGGTGGTTGGGCATACGTAACACGTGTCCCAGCCATCTCAACTTCATCAGTTGATTTGCCATCCTTGCCTAGTACCCGTTTCTTAACAACTGCGTTACTTACTCGACGCTCCCAGGATATACGAGCAATGCTTCAAAGACATCTACGATCGAATACTAGTAACCTAAGAATATCCTCTACTCTTACCGGCCATGTTTCATTGCCATGAAGTACGACGGAACGAATTGCTGCGCAGTAAACACGTCCTTTGGTTGATAGACGGATATCTCGCCTACGCCATAAATGACGCAAGTTGGCAAGAGCTAGTCGAGCCTTCTGTATCCGTGCTAAGATTTCGTCACACACCAGACCACAAGGGCTAATGAGACTTCCAAGATAAGTGAAGCGGTCGATACACCCAACTACTTCACTCCCTATCATTAGTTCGGGTGTCGTTGCAACCCAATCCTGAAGCAACATTTTGCATTTCGAGGGGGAGAATCGTATCCCGAACATGCTTCCATTGTTGCTTAGAGTAGTCAGAAGACTCTGCATTTTGTCAGCATCTTCACCAAATAGAACTATGTCATCGGCATATTCTAAGTCAAAAAGTGAATCTCGCGGTAGAAGTTCAACCCCTGGAAATGTAGATGAGGAAAGTGTTATCCCTAAAAGCACGTCTACGATAAAGTTAAATAAGAATGGAGAGAGTGAACAGCCCTTACGAACACCACTCGAGGTAATCAATTCTGATGACAGTTCGCCATAAGCTCTCACTCGACCAGTTGTGTTCGAGTAGAGAGCCTTTACAAGGTTAATGTACTTCTTTGGTACTCCTTTCAGTGACAAACACTCTGCCATAGGACCTCACGATCAACAGAGTCAAATGCCGCCTTAAGGTCGAGAAATACTACGATTGTGGGGCGTCTGAGTAGCGCTTACACAACTGTACTTGATTGAAATAAATTAATTCAGAATCTTATTTAGTTCTACTGTTTTCTTTTTGAGTTAATAATGTAGAATGAAAATCTAATGTGTATTTCTAGCATTTAGGGTTTGTGGATACTTTTTGAAGAAAGATTTTAACAATCTATTAGACATAAATACGATGATATTGTAAGTACTGAGTTATTATCCGGTTGACAAATTCGTGTACTTAGCCTCGAGACACATTTTAAAAGATAAGGTCTAGTGATATTACCCTATTCCCTCATACCAAGTTAGAGAAATGGGATTTAGACAAGCGACCTAGAGGCTGAAAGTCGAGTGCCCTAATCACTGAATCACCATTCCAAACACCATGCTACGTATCACGTTTAACATGTGAAGATGCAAACAATAACAGTGCTTCCACTATGAAATAGACAATCTGATAAATATAGTTTTGTGATTAAACTATAAACAAAATCATAATGGAAAAAACATATCAAAATCATTTCTAATACATTAATTAACGACTAAAATACGACTGATATCACACACACATGAACCAATAAACAGAATCAATTAACATTGTACAGTATAATTATCTCTTTTTTTTTAAAACTCTGATCACATTTACCAATTGTCAGAAAAATGAACTAAAATCAATATCAAAGAGTCACATTAATACTAGTACTTATAATACTACTAACAATAATCAATACGCAGAATCTACTAATATCACCATTATTATTATTATTATTATTATTATTATTATTATTATTATTATTATTATTATTATTATTATTATTATTATTATTATTATTAGTAGTAGTAGTAGTAGTAGTAGTAGTAGTAGTAGTAGTAGTAGTAGTAGTAGTAGTAGTAGTAGTAGTAGTAGTAGCAGCAGCAGCAGCAGCAGCAGCAGCAGCAGCAGCAGCAGCAGCAGCAGCAGCAGCAGCAGCAGCAGCAGCAGCAGCAGCAGCAGCAGCAGCAGCAGCAGCAGCAGCAGCAGCAGCAGCAGCAGCAGCAGCAGCAGCAGCAGCAGCAGCAGCAGCAGCAGCAGCAGCAGCAGCAGCAGCAGCAGCAGCAGCAGCAGCAGCAGCAGCAGCAGCAGCAGCAGCAGCAGCAGCAGCAGCAGCAGCAGCAGCAGCAGCAGCAGCAGCAGCAGCAGCAGCAGCAGCAGCAGCAGCAGCAGCAGCAGCAGCAGCAGCAGCAGCAGCAGCAGCAGCAGCAGCAGCAGCAGCAGCAGCAGCAGCAGCAGCAGCAGCAGCAGCAGCAGCAGCAGCAGCAGCAGCAGCAGCAGCAGCAGCAGCAGCAGCAGCAGCAGCAGCAGCAGCAGCAGCAGCAGCAGCAGCAGCAGCAGCAGCAGCAGCAGCAGCAGCAGCAGCAGCAGCAGCAGCAGCAGCAGCAGCAGCAGCAGCAGCAGCAGCAGCAGCAGCAGCAGCAGCAGCAGCAGCAGCAGCAGCAGCAGCAGCAGCAGCAGCAGCAGCAGCAGCAGCAGCAGCAGCAGCAGCAGCAGCAGCAGCAGCAGCAGCAGCAGCAGCAGCAGCAGCAGCAGCAGCAGCAGCAGCAGCAGCAGCAGCAGCAGCAGCAGCAGCAGCAGCAGCAGCAGCAGCAGCAGCAGCAGCAGCAGCAGCAGCAGCAGCAGCAGCAGCAGCAGCAGCAGCAGCAGCAGCAGCAGCAGCAGCAGCAGCAGCAGCAGCAGCAGCAGCAGCAGCAGCAGCAGCAGCAGCAGCAGCAGCAGCAGCAGCAGCAGCAGCAGCAGCAGCAGCAGCAGCAGCAGCAGCAGCAGCAGCAGCAGCAGCAGCAGCAGCAGCAGCAGCAGCAGCAGCAGCAGCAGCAGCAGCAGCAGCAGCAGCAGCAGCAGCAGCAGCAGCAGCAGCAGCAGCAGCAGCAGCAGCAGCAGCAGCAGCAGCAGCAGCAGCAGCAGCAGCAGCAGCAGCAGCAGCAGCAGCAGCAGCAGCAGCAGCAGCAGCAGCAGCAGCAGCAGCAGCAGCAGCAGCAGCAGCAGCAGCAGCAGCAGCAGCAGCAGCAGCAGCAGCAGCAGCAGCAGCAGCAGCAGCAGCAGCAGCAGCAGCAGCAGCAGCAGCAGCAGCAGCAGCAGCAGCAGCAGCAGCAGCAGCAGCAGCAGCAGCAGCAGCAGCAGCAGCAGCAGCAGCAGCAGCAGCAGCAGCAGCAGCAGCAGCAGCAGCAGCAGCAGCAGCAGCAGCAGCAGCAGCAGCAGCAGCAGCAGCAGCAGCAGCAGCAGCAGCAGCAGCAGCAGCAGCAGCAGCAGCAGCAGCAGCAGCAGCAGCAGCAGCAGCAGCAGCAGCAGCAGCAGCAGCAGCAGCAGCAGCAGCAGCAGCAGCAGCAGCAGCAGCAGCAGCAGCAGCAGCAGCAGCAGCAGCAGCAGCAGCAGCAGCAGCAGCAGCAGCAGCAGCAGCAGCAGCAGCAGCAGCAGCAGCAGCAGCAGCAGCAGCAGCAGCAGCAGCAGCAGCAGCAGCAGCAGCAGCAGCAGCAGCAGCAGCAGCAGCAGCAGCAGCAGCAGCAGCAGCAGCAGCAGCAGCAGCAGCAGCAGCAGCAGCAGCAGCAGCAGCAGCAGCAGCAGCAGCAGCAGCAGCAGCAGCAGCAGCAGCAGCAGCAGCAGCAGCAGCAGCAGCAGCAGCAGCAGCAGCAGCAGCAGCAGCAGCAGCAGCAGCAGCAGCAGCAGCAGCAGCAGCAGCAGCAGCAGCAGCAGCAGCAGCAGCAGCAGCAGCAGCAGCAGCAGCAGCAGCAGCAGCAGCAGCAGCAGCAGCAGCAGCAGCAGCAGCAGCAGCAGCAGCAGCAGCAGCAGCAGCAGCAGCAGCAGCAGCAGCAGCAGCAGCAGCAGCAGCAGCAGCAGCAGCAGCAGCAGCAGCAGCAGCAGCAGCAGCAGCAGCAGCAGCAGCAGCAGCAGCAGCAGCAGCAGCAGCAGCAGCAGCAGCAGCAGCAGCAGCAGCAGCAGCAGCAGCAGCAGCAGCAGCAGCAGCAGCAGCAGCAGCAGCAGCAGCAGCAGCAGCAGCAGCAGCAGCAGCAGCAGCAGCAGCAGCAGCAGCAGCAGCAGCAGCAGCAGCAGCAGCAGCAGCAGCAGCAGCAGCAGCAGCAGCAGCAGCAGCAGCAGCAGCAGCAGCAGCAGCAGCAGCAGCAGCAGCAGCAGCAGCAGCAGCAGCAGCAGCAGCAGCAGCAGCAGCAGCAGCAGCAGCAGCAGCAGCAGCAGAGCAGCAGCAGCAGCAGCAGCAGCAGCAGCAGCAGCAGCAGTAGTAGTAGAGTAGTAGCAGCAGTAGTAGTAGTAGTAGTAGTAGTAGTAGTAGTAGTAGTAGTAGTAGTAGTAGCTGTAGTAGTATGATCATATCTGAGTATTAGCTAACAGACTGGGGTAAACGATAAATTCATACTAGTTATCCTAGTATGAATATTATCGAATGAAATAGTATTTTACCATCATTTACTTATCTATTCGTTAAAAATAATACTAATTTCACAGATCGAACATATATTAGTGTATTGCAGAGAATGGAATCTGACCCGTGTTACGAATAGATCCAGACTATAAATATTTTATACTGTTAGCCAAAGACAAAGAGTGAATCCACTTTGTGTGATTGAGAACCATTGTGATCCGTGTCACTCAAAGTCTTTAACCATCAGTTGCGATAATCACTTGCAACTCAACCAGGCAGTCTGCACCTGTTAGTATGGTTTAGTGCCATTTCCAATGACTTCATGAACTGATATTATATCTTTATTTGGCCGCTTCTAGAGTTCTTTCGACCTACTCCTACATCGTGAATCACCGAGCATCCAGGTAGGCGGTGGTTGGGGATACGTAATAAATGTCACAACCACCTCAGTACATGGATATCCACTATCTCCGTCATCATGACTGATGAGACATTCAAGATGAGTGAAGCGGTCGATACGCTCAACTACTCGACTCCCCACTATTAATTCACACGCTGATGCATTCCGGTCCTGAAGCAACATTTAGCGTTTGAAAGGAGGAATGAATTTTTTTTTCTGTTTTATCAAGTGAAGTGGTTTTGTGTAGATTTTAGTAATCTGCTTTTTCCAAAGAGCAATAGGAAATGACGATTTTCAATGATTCACCAATTGACTGCGTTATCAGTTCATAATGCCATTTACTTGCAAAATGTTAAGATGACTATCTGACATAGTTTTGTGGTAATAATAGTAGCTTTCTAAATGTAAATATTTAAATACCATAACAGTATAGGATAAGAGAAAAAGGAGGGAAAGAGCTATATTCACATATAAGAACTTACATGATTGTAACAATTTTATTATATGGTCGGGATTATTTAAAAATAGCTGCATTCTTATAAATGGTTCACGACCTTTTTGTGTAAGTAATTTCCACGGTTTCGGTCTGGCCAATAGATCAGAAACACTTCCTTGAGATAAACCTTGATGTAAGAGCAAGAAGTATGAAAGTATTATTAACACTTAAGCTAGGCCAAAATTAGGACATAAAGGTTCAGTACAATTTAATAGAGGTACATTAAAAAAATTTTAATGACAATATGACTAAATGATTTTTTTAGTATGTAGATCATTTACCAAATGCAGGTTTGTGACATTAGCTCTGAGAGACATTGTTTTTATGAAGGTGAATCGGAGAATAAACAGAGGGTATTCAATTTGAGATCTATTAAATGAAAGGCGAATAATTTAACTATTAAGCCACTGTTGCATTTCTGCATATTTGTTGTTAAGATGGAGTTTGAAGGTATTGTGAGCTCTAAGTTGGATGATTTAATAGTAAAGCTTTAAATTTCTATCTAAACAAGACTATCTACACATATTTCACAAAGTGGTCAGTTAGTAAAATTGCTCTATAATTCATCAGCAACTTATTCTGTTAACATGAAATATGATCGCTTATTGTATATATTGTTTTGTAATTGTTTGCACGTTGATAGTCATGGTCTCTTCCACCGATCTGAACTTTGATATTGCATTTGTTTGTCATTTTTCGTATTGTCTGTCGATCGACGAGTGACCTTAGTGTAACGCCACATAAATTCTCTAATCTTTCTCATATTTTATCCATCTAAGTGTTCTATATCCCCCAGCCGCGTTTGCAACACACTAGGTACAAATTCGTGCACTTTGTTTTGAATCAAGTGTGAGGAATCGTGGTACTGCCTGGTTGCCAAAAACGAAGTAGGTGGACCAGGTTTTACACCCTGAACCTAGTGACTGAAAATTGAATAAATTAACCATTAAGGGATCGCTCCTAGTCGAATTCATGTACATAATTGTCCGCATTCATTGATATAAGTGAGGATATGTCACGGCGTTCAACAGAAAGCTGGTGTCGATGTAGACGCAGACGGAAAGTTTATATGACGCAGTGTTTGCCGCGGTTATAGCAATTTATCTTGTGAACGACATTTGTCTTGCATAATACTGACTGTAAAGACTTTGTGCGTTTACAACTTCAGCGTCACTGATTATATGAAATCCATATTACAAATGGAACCAAACAACAAATTATCATTATTAGTTGAGCTGATTACCAGAAACAAATCCAGGAAACCAAATAAATTTGAAGCCAATTGATACTAATCAGACAGTTATTTACGGCTATTTATTTGAAAACATAAATATTGATACAAAGGGGAACCGAATACATATGTGCCACACCAATCACTTGGTTGGTGTGTGTGCTGTGATGCTGCCCGGGTGCCCAAACCGAAGCAGGTGGTTTTACTAGGCAGCCGCACTCGGAGCCTTTGACCTGAAGGTCTGATCTATAAGGCAGTGGATCAACGTCAGGAAATGCAGTCCCATGGCAGCCGGTGACTAGCAATAGGTTCATACGCCATTTGTTTCCTTAGGACCCTGGAGACCATGTGAACCATTGCTTTGGAATCAGGTTTTCCAACTCCCCTAGGTGGACCCTCCATTTTCACCAATTCGGACATCCGCTTTTTGTCCTCTCAATTTAGTAAACAACACCCCCGTCACGAGAAGGCAGTGAGTAGGACTTCCATGGCAGTGGCTGTATACGCGTTGCCATGTGAGAGTATTTCGAGAGGGAGAGCTGACTCTCCCCACCTTCGGTCGGATCAGGGCATTTGGGGGTCAATTTGCCGCAACTTATTAGCACAACAAGGTGAACACCGAATCCACAGAAGCAGATACTTCAATGGTAGTAAAAAACGACATTTCATATAAAGATATGATACAGGAAGAAAGATATAAAGCAATTTTAGTCTCACAGTTTAAGGGAAGACGAAGAGTGTATACATATACGCTATTGTGATCGATTCTGAGCTATGACACCCGGAGTCTCCAAGCATTGGTTACGATAGTGAATAAGCTCAATAATATTATGACTATACAGAACGATAACAGACTGTTTTGATTGAGATATGTTCTGCTTTGAAGGACTATCAACCTAATATCGAAGATAATAACTAAAATACCATACAAAATGTACACTTTGAATGGATTTTTTTAAACATAAACTGACTGTTGTGAACTGGTAATCACATATAGAGAACATCATATAACATTGGTATAATGATTCCTGTGTTTTGATGGCATGTGGATTCAGGTATGCTTACTATTGAGTACTAACCAAATAATGACGAAACAATTGTCAAGTATATTTCATTAGTTTTTAATGGTTGTTCAACTGTCAGCAGTTTCTAATAAAAATTAAAACTATACATTATCTTAGTATACAGTATGTTTTCACCATAATCCAATTTTTATAAATGTTTACTCATCAGTCAGTCATAAGCAACATGAAATCAGGCACGTATGCGTAACGATTCAAGTTGGTGCATCACATTAGTATTGAAAAAGTCAGTCAGCTACAACGTAGGACCAGGCACATATGTGCATCGGTCCAGGTTGCCATACCGCATCAGCACAACAAGATCAACACCGGATTCATAGCAGTGGTTAGGTCAAAGGTGGTAATATATATGAGAAAGATTGCATATAGAGATATAGTACAAGAAGAAAAAATTGGTTCGTAGAAAGAAAGGTATGAAGCGATTTTAATCTCTTAGTTTAAGGGAAGACAGGGAGTGTATACACCGACGCCATTGTGATCGATTCTCAGCCATGTCACCAAGAGTCTCCAACCATTGGTTACAATAGTCACGCGGACCCCAACCAAGTAGTCTGCATCTACCAACATGGCTCAGACTAGAAGTTAGTGACTTCAAGCACTGATGCCACGTTTTGGTTTGGCCGCCCCTAACTTTCTTCCAACCATCTCCAATACCGGATAGCATTGCACGTCGTGGTAATCGGTGTTCAGGCATACGTAACACGTGGCCCAACCATCTCAGTCGATGAAGATTCATAACCTCATCAACTGATTTACCATCATTTCCTAATACCCTGCGTCTAACCTCACTATTACTTACCCGGTGATCCCAGCAGACGCCAGCAATATTTCTAAGGCATCTGTGGTCAAATACTAGTAGTTTACGGGTGTCTTCTACTCTTAATGGCCATGTTTCGCTGCCGTAAATTAAAACAGAACGGACTGCCGCGCAGTATACTCGTCCTTTTATTGATAGACGGATATCTCGCCTTCGTCATAGGTGACGTAAGTTGACAAAAGCCAAACGAGCTTTTCGAATCCGTGCAGAGATTTCGTCAGACACCAACCCATTATGGCTGATCAGACTTCCAAGATAAGTGAAGTTGTCAACGCGTTCGACTACTTCACTCCCTATCCTTAGTTCAGGTGTTGACGCAGACCAGTCTTGAAGCAACAACTTGCATTTAGGGGGAGAGAAGCGCATTCCAAACATTCTGGCATTGTTGCTCAGTGCTACCAGAAGACTCTGCATTTTGTCAGCGTCTTCACCAAACAGGACTATGTCGTCTGCGTATTCTAAGTCGATAAGTGGACCTCCTGGATGGAGATCAATACCCGAGAACTCAGTCGACGATAAAGTTATTTCCATCAGTAGATCTATGATGAAGTTAAACAAAAATGGGGAAAGTGGACAGCCTTGACGGACACCACTTGAGGTTGCAAAAGCAGATGACAGTTCGCCATAAGCTCTGACTCGACTAGTAGTGTTCACAAAGTACTATAGTAATAACAGTACCAGTGCTTGTAGATATTGGATAGAGACAATGAAGTTCAAGAATTCGCATAACAAAAAGGTACAAAATAATTTAAAAAATCAATAAATAAGAGAAGAAAAAGAGTGGACACATCTGGGCTATTATTGCAACGGATTTTGAGTCGTCATTCAACACAATCAATCATTGGGTACGAAAATCGCGCGGACCTCAAGCGGACAAATCGCAACCTACCTACACCGCTTAGTTCAAATTCAGTGACTTTATAGAGCGATGGCACGTCTTGGCTTGGTCTATCCCTATTTTTCTTTCAACTTACTACCGCTCTAGCAGATATCACGCATCGAGTTAGGAGGTTATTGGGCATACGACATACACGTCCAGACCACCCTCAGTCGATGAGGATTCACTAACTCATCAACCGATTTATCATCTTAATATTTGTTTACCGAAAATTATATATATATATATATATATATATATATATATATATATATATGAATAAGAAACATTTGGATAAAAAAATTTAAATAAAAAATAACTTACCAAGTATATATGCACCAAAAAGTCTTTGACTAATAGAATATTGAGAAAGAATTGAGCGAGTACGATGAGTTATCTCTTCAGTAGATAATTCACTGTACTTATCAATATCTTCTTGTTTCAAAGGAGGAAGTACCACTCTTTGAAGTGAAAGCATCGTGTTATTGATATAACTTGAATCAGATAAATTATCATCAGCTGTTTCATAGGGATTATGATGGTGAACTGTATCATTATTAGTTAACAATGGAACAGTAGTGGTCGTAGTATTAGTAGTAATAGTAGCCGGAGCATTTATAGTTGCAGTGTTTGAATCTTCATGATTCCATTGATTCATATTAATATGCTCTGAATTCGCTAATGTTGATGGAGTTTTCAACGGAACACTAGCCGTTGCTGCTGACGCCAAAAGCATTAAAGTTTGTTGTAAGGACATGGGTGATGACGACAGAGAAGTAGAAGTAGAATTAGATGTCTGTGAGAATAATGGTGTTGATACAGGTTGAATACCTAAAGGTGGGATCGGTAGGTGATTATTTAATTTAATTATTGATGGAGATAATATAGGCATCGGAAATTCATTAGTTATGACTGGTGTTGTAGTAGTTATTGTTGTTCGAAGTGGTGTATATATCGGTGCACAATCATCTTGTTTAATAATAGTATTATTGATGGAATAAGGTGAAGAGATTGATGATGAGTTAGCCAATAATGGAAGATTACTATTGAACAAAATATTTTGATTACTGTTGGTTACATTTTTTGAAGTATTTAAGGCACAAGGTAATGTGATGGTGGATTGTACTTTTGAAGGATATGGAGAATTATTATTATTATCAAGTGTTGAGTCGAATATGACTGGTTTATTTGAATTGATTGGATTATTCGTCAACTGAGTAGTAAATAGTTTTAACTAAAACAATAAAGATAAAAATAAAACTTGTCATAAGAGAAGAAAAATCCTGGTGTTATCTATTTCTGTTTAACATAAAGACCATTGAAGTGAAAAGAATTAAGTGTACTGATGGGTGAAGAAATCCTGGGACAGATTTAAAACGCTTCCCTACTCTTCATGGATTTGTGCTACCTGTCATGCAGGGGGTGTAAGTTTTCCGATTAAAAAGCAGATATACTGTACAGCTATCTACTCTGTTTTACTTTATGGCCAGGAAACTTGGGCTTCGAAATAAAAAATCCACAGATTACTAGTATCATCGTTCATGACATAGTGGAACAACTGGATGGTTAATACTGGGGTAAGGTCGGAAATCATTTGATAAAGGTGGAAAGGTTCATCGGTTGTCATGGATGAGATGTGTGTTACATATGTTAAACTAACGTCAACTACTACATAACAGTAGCTCACATAAACAGTGGCACATGGACAGATCACTATATGATGGTATTGACTCATGAAGTCACTGATCACTGAACAAACTCGTATGTGCACGTAATTACTATGATCAGTAGGTGATGTTGGATGATATGGCTCAAAAGGAGTCGTGGTGTGGTAGATGTATTCAATCTCTCCATGGATCTTACATCTCAAAATCACTTCACACTTTTTTGATATATCAGAACGAAGATTAAAGAAGTGATAACTCCCAGAATTAAAATAGAGATTATTATTATTATTACTAATACATATTCTTATTGTATCATTACTAGGCAACTGAACTAATATATATAGGGTTTATCTTCTATTTAACTATTATCGTGCCATTTATTAGTCTTATTTTATTGCCAATCAATTATTCGCAGCTTTCCTTCACTTACAAACACTTCTGGTTTGTTTATGTACAATTATGATTTGTCGTTTTTTATGGTACAATGTGATATGGTATGTCTGTTTATATAAGCCCAGAATGTTTGAAATAAAATAGTAACAGAAGCTATCTGCTGACTTCTCTCCAAACTCGAGGCAACGGATAGAGGGGTACTGAATATGCTGGGACAAGTAGGAGTTTATCAAGCGTCAGGGTAGAGAATTATCAGAACTTTGATCGGCGACTAACATGTGATATAGATTAATGTCCCAAGTCACAACATATTTAATACTGGAGATCCATTCTCTCTCTTTGAGTTATCCTTTTACGACATTCAGTTTTGTAATCGAATACACTACTACTTAGACTCCTTCCACAAGAATTATGAAATAATTAGCCTTGTGGTAAGATAAAAGTACGTTAAAAGAAAACCACATGTATTAATAAACTCACAAGATCTGAAACTGTAATTCCATTTGACATAATTGGCATAGATTGCTGCGTAGCATGAACTACAGTATTATTAGAGCATACTGGTAATGATGACGTTACCAATTGACTAGATGGCAATTTTGAACAGATTGTAATTTCATTTACAGATGGACAAGTTTGAAGGCTACCATAACATACAGTAGGAGTACATGATAAATTGTTGACATTATTAAAAGAACTATTGTGATTTGACACTGTAGAAGAATTTGAGCTAATATTTATTCCATGTCTTAATAAATTGTTAGGATATGGTGATAGGTGAGAAGATGAGGAATGATGATATACAGCATTGTTTTCATTGATCAATGAAGTGGCAACAGTTGATTCAAAAGAGTTGATAATACTTCCAGAAGTGGTAACAGTGGTATTATTATTATTATTGTTATTATTATTATTGGTAGTAGTAGTAGTAGCAGTAGTCTACGATAAATATGAATAACAAAATTAAGAATGATCGAAACAGGTTTATTTCATTAAAAGTCATAGAAACGGTAAACTATTGGAGGCAATCAATTAATAAGTGAAAACAATTCAAATGAAAACCAAACTAATTAACATATACAATATTTAACTGACATTTGAATGAATCAGAATGAACAAATATATACGACACATTAAAATAGTTTAAGAAATCTAGCCAATTCAAAATTATATAAATTACTTAATAAATATTCAGCAAATGAAGTAGTATGTATAGAGTGAAGGTGTAAAAGATCTTATGCCTAGTTGAAAGAACCTATTGAGGGAGGACGATGTTGAACATAAAACGTACAATTCAACCTCAACTGGTTCGAATTATCTCGTTGTTGATATTTTGACTGAAATTTGATCAGTCTTGGCTAACATATGTGCATACTGTGCAGCTTGCCTCGATAGTCATTATGATACAAGTTCAGTCCGTCAGCTACAACGTAGGACCAGGGACATATATGCATCAGCTCAAGGTGCCACACCTCATTAATACAACAAGACGAACACCGGATTCATAGAAGCAGTTAACTCAATGGTGGTAATATATCAAAGAAAGATTACCTAGTGGTGGGCAGCGAAAGCAAAAGTGATGGAAAAGGTAGAGGCTGTATGTAACACCAGAAAGCTCTTCAGACCAATAAAAGAAACTGGAATTAATAAGTCAAGTGTAAGTAAGACTATTTCGGAAAAAGACGACACCCTCATCTGCTCTCAGCCCAGACGTTCAGAACGACGGGCGAAACACTTTAAGGAGCAGTTCAGCTACTCTATAACTACCCACCACTCCTAGACAGCATGAATGGAACATTGAAGTAGGTCCCCCGACTCGAGCTGAAGTTCAGAAAGCTATAGCTAATCTGAAATGGGAAAGAGCAGCTGGTCTAGATAAATTGGCTCCAAAGGTTTTTAAGTGTGGTGGTCCAATTTTGATATGAGTTAGTATAGAATAGATTAAATGTGGCTAGCTGTGTAACCCAGGATATATGTTTGGTCCCATTTGGGACTCATCAGCTGAATGTACCTGGATCCGAAAGTCAGTATTCACTCCAAGACTAGAAATAAGTGAAAATCGACTCTTGAATGCAGGCACATCCAGCCAACGAGTCCAAAATAGAATGAAAAGCGCTTTCTGAATTCCACTCCTAGCCATAATCCATCTATTCTGTATGAAACGTATAAATTAGGGACTACAAGTCTTTATGGCTTATGAACAGCGAAATGAAATACTATATATTTCTTATCAATAAAATGACAGACATCGTTGGATATATTTACATGATGATGAACAAACGAACCGCACAAAAGTGATATTAATACAGTGTTAATTTTGTATCAATAGCAGAATAAATTCTTTTCACAATAACACCAGTTTCTAGTAGAAATCTCAAGTTGTTCAAGTGCGAAGACTCAACTCCAAAAGAATAGAATACAGAATTGCGGACTCATTAATTAAGCACCTGTAGCCGACATGTGTCAATGGTGTAACTTCTCACATTTATTTATTATTTCTCACAAAATGCCATCATTACGGTAAATCTAACAAGTTCGTAACCCGTTTAATTATAACGAACGCGCTGTATTTAAGGACAAAAGAACATAGTTCACAGTCAAAATAAAACTCACTTGTGAATCACCATCGCTAATACTAATAGCAGATACCGATGGACTGTTATCATTATAAATCCCGATTTGACAATCTGACAATGGAGATTGGTGCTGTTTTATTGTTGATGTACTGTCAAATAAATCGCTATTAATTTTCTCAGTTAATCCATTGGCTTTAATTTGTTTCTCATAATCCATTGCCGCTTTAGCAGCTAATAAAATTTGATTAATGCGTCTTTCAGTTTCTTGTTCTTCTTTAGACCCAATATTTTCATCTGGATGAACTGATTCGGAAGATTTCATCAAAGAGCGATGACTGTAATGTGTTTCTTTACTAGTTTGTTGGTGGTGGTGATGATGAGAATGATGAGAATCGTTAGACTTTTGAGTTTCTAGATCATATATAAGTTCTGTCTTTTCAGGTCGACTAGTTAAAACACTTAGCGGTTCAATATCATTACGATAGACAAATGGAGAGATTGATTTAGATTTTGTTAGAGAAAAATCCTTTTGACAAGGTGTTGGTACAGGATTTGAGTTAGGAAATAACAGAGATTGTTGATTATTTAAACTAGTAATTTCGCATGTAGATTGAGTAGTCTCTACAGTTGTATTGGTAAAACAAGAAAATGCAATAACACAAATAGCGACATAACAATAATTATGAAGGAAATGTTATAAGTGTGCAGAAAAAAACAGATAATGAGTCTTTTGTAGCAAATAAGCATAAATATAAAGTTGAAACTAATAAACGTGTATTGAACTCTGTTTTGTCAATATATCAAATGAGTTATTACGAATCCAGGTCAGTGGTAATTATACAGTAGTGAGCAAGTATCACAAGCTTTCATATAAAGAATACGATTCATGAAACTTGAAGGAGCCTTCTTAAAACATAACACACTTTTACGCTATTGATTCACATAACAGCAGAAATGATCTTATCTGTTGTTAAAAATGCGTGAATGGTTGTCAATTCCCGGTTGCCCATACTATGGAAGGATACTTTTTGATGTATCTGAAAAGAGGACTCGGTTAGGAGTAATTTCGACAACCTGAGAGTATGATATCAGTGCCTAAAAAACAGCTGCTTGAGGTTAGTCATATATGGCGTTTTCGTGAGTAGTTTTAGATATATCAACTCTGTACTTTCAAGGCCTTATCGATGGTAACGAAAATCTGTGAGACAAGGTGAAGTGTGTTATCTCTAGGGTCGATTCCTCTTGTTTTGAGAGAACAGTATTGCTACAGATAGTTAAACTACCAAAAATATTAATAAGATCTAGTTTAATATGACTTGTTGAAATCTGTCTCTAGGAAGCGACAAAATCTTATTACCAGTAGACCAACAGAACATCAATGCAACAGTCAGTCAGCTACAACGTAGGACCAGGCACATATGTGCATCGGTCCAGGTTGCCATACCGCATCAGCACAACAAGATCAACACCGGATTCATAGCAGTGGTTAGGTCAAAGGTGGTAATATATATGAGAAAGATTGCATATAGAGATATAGTACAAGAAGAAAAAATTGGTTCGTAGAAAGAAAGGTATGAAGCGATTTTAATCTCTTAGTTTAAGGGAAGACAGGGAGTGTATACACCGACGCCATTGTGATCGATTCTCAGCCATGTCACCAAGAGTCTCCAACCATTGGTTACAATAGTCACGCGGACCCCAACCAAGTAGTCTGCATCTACCAACATGGCTCAGACTAGAAGTTAGTGACTTCAAGCACTGATGCCACGTTTTGGTTTGGCCGCCCCTAACTTTCTTCCAACCATCTCCAATACCGGATAGCATTGCACGTCGTGGTAATCGGTGTTCAGGCATACGTAACACGTGGCCCAACCATCTCAGTCGATGAAGATTCATAACCTCATCAACTGATTTACCATCATTTCCTAATACCCTGCGTCTAACCTCACTATTACTTACCCGGTGATCCCAGCAGACGCCAGCAATATTTCTAAGGCATCTGTGGTCAAATACTAGTAGTTTACGGGTGTCTTCTACTCTTAATGGCCATGTTTCGCTGCCGTAAATTAAAACAGAACGGACTGCCGCGCAGTATACTCGTCCTTTTATTGATAGACGGATATCTCGCCTTCGTCATAGGTGACGTAAGTTGACAAAAGCCAAACGAGCTTTCCGAATCCGTGCTGAGATTTCGTCAGACACCAACCCATCAATGCAACAACTCATCCTCAAGTATAAGCTGGTGTACTCGACCGGTCCAAACTGAAAGAGACGGAACAGGGTTCGGACTTGGAACGTATTAGCTGAAATTTAAGCGGTTTAACCAACAAACTATCGGTTCATAATGGAATATAAACTGTCATACTTTCATATGAGTAATAAAACTACAGCTGTTTTGAAAGTGAACAATAAATACAATATATGTTATTCATGGATTCAGATACACTTAATTGAATCCTAGGTTTTGTAGATAAATATATTAACTAGACACAAATGTAATAATACACCTACCGGTTCGTCTACGTTGAGTATTTTTTAAACTATTCACATTATTTGGATCCGATATCCATGCTTGCAATCGTCTATAAGAATCTCGACCACGTGCAGTTAATCTGTACCATGGTCTCGGTTTAGACAATAATTCACTCATTGTACCTTGACTTAATTTAAGTATATGCCTAGAGAATTGGCGTTGTGAAATATTATGCTTTGTAAGAAGATCTCTAACTGTAGCAGCTATTTCAAAAGTGTTCAATGGTTCAATTTGATCTTTCGTAAACTGTTGTGACGAATCAATAGATGTAGGACTGTCTAATGGATCGATGTTCTCATCTATACAGTTGACAACTGCTCCTGAATGACTCAGTGAAATGCACTCATCATTATGGGACAATATAACAGTAGAGGTTGAGGATATAGGTGGATCTGTTGAGGTAGTATTGGTCAAAGTTGTTGATAGACATGTTGTGGTTTGCGGATATCCAGGACCCAGTGAGTTTACCAATAAAATAGGAGGATAAGATTCAGTCGCGCCAGTTTGTGTTGCAATGGTAGTAGTAGTAGTAGCAGTAAAAGTTGTTAGTAAATTAATTTGTTCATTTAAAGGGATATAATGCATTTGACTTATTGACATTGAATCAGTCAAAGTTCGATTGGTTTGTGGACGACTTACGATTGAATTGATAGTATTTTCTACTTGGAATTATAAAGTGAGAAATAGTTATGATCAATTTTTTTGTTGAACGACAGAGCAAATCAAGGTAAAATTTTAACAAGAAACACATGAATTAAACATTCTCTATATAGTGAGAGATATGAGTTCTGAAGAAGCAATTATAAAGATTAGTTCATTAATTAGATTTCAAATAAAAAATGTATTCGATAAATCATTCTCTTCTTTCTTGGGCTAAACCAAACTAAGGACGGTATTTAATTGATTAACTTGGGAACTTTTAAATAAAATAAAAATAATACAGGAGGTTATTTCAAAAGCAAACTTATCATTATTTTAAAACATTGCGACCATGAGCTACGGAAATTGTAACAACAATCATACAACACCAAATTCAGTTGACCAATTCCTATTAATTTCTTTTCAAGGTCATGCGGAGAACTTTTCCCCTATAAAGTCCAGCCTTCCCTAATCCTACTTATATGGAGTTATCATTATCAAAATGGTATCTCAACTGAGACCAGTACAACCTATGCATTAAACTGAGTCTCCTTCAACCAAAACGGAAATATTATGTTTAGTTTCTAATATTATATAATTTACAGACGTGATCAATTGAATAGTGGTTCTGTCTTTTGAAAACCATTCACAATCAGGATTTTGGGAGATCAGTCTCAAGGAGATATTATCATTCATCTAACATCTCAGTCATAATCAGTAATTTTTTGATCAGGTCAATTAAGCCGATACAATAGTATATTTTGTACAACAACAAGAACAATATAATGTAAGTTAAGGTTTTTTCTATTTAAAAACAAGCGTTTACAAATATGTGGTGTTAATTAGTGATCACCTACCACCTTATTATTTTTATATTTAAATTAATAACTATGTGAACTGAATCAATCTCCTTATGTACATCCTCTATTCTATCTTTAGTTTGTTTTCTTTTTTCCGATAAAACACACTTAGAATTACAAAAAGCAACTAATTTAATGAAATATCACCATTTTACCTAATTACCTATTAATTAAAATAGTCGATTAATCAATATGAATCGGACATGAATACAATTCCAAGTATAGGTAGGTAGGTGCCAATTCATTGATATATTACAACGGCAATCATAATCGTGCATGAATACACTTAGATATACGTGAAGAGAAGAAGCATTTCAATAATGTACGTTTCTATTTCAATAATAAAATCTATAATTGATGTGCATTACCTTTATCATTATTAATATCATCATATTATCTGAGATGAAAATCAATAATGATAAACAACATACATACACGCACACATACATGGATACAATAAAAATGGAATAGAATACTGTACGAAATCGGAAAAATATTGATCTTAAGAACAGTATTATTTTCTCTCTCTCTCTCGTTTAGTATTCATGTATATGTGTGCGTGTAGCTATGTACAAATTAATCAACTAATTAATTTATAAACCATCAATAACTGACATTTTTTCTAGAAAATAAGAAAATTAGTGGTAGTTATTTTTTTTCTTCTGAGTAGTTGTTATTCATTGGTTTTTGGAGATTATCATTGACGATGCTAGGATGACTTTATAAAGAAATAATGGACAGGAAATGAATTGATTCCTTCTAATTTATGGAATAGGTAATAAAGCAACTAAAATATTCCTATCAAAACTGGAGTTCTTTCGGGTTCGTTCAATGTAAACAAAAAATACAAATTATTATTATTATTCCCATCTGTTAATTTCAGAAACTCAATTCTATGTTAAACAAGCTGTTGGTTGTAGTTGAAAAAATGTCAGTAAAACTGTGTATATTACAAATAAAATAGGTGCCCGTGGAGCGTTACTTTAAATTATTGCTGAAATTACGCAATAAGGCATAACATCTAGCTGTAAAGTGTCAGACAGAGATGGTATATCGTGGTATAAGGTTATGAAAATTCATCGACGGCCAGTAGTTGAGACATGTGTTTCGCATACTAATAGACTAGGAGGGACCAGAACAAGATATGGCTGTATTATGAGGTGTCACCTTTATGGTCAAAGTAGTATATGATTAAAATTCCTGATAATAGCCCAAAAATAATTTATCTTGACATTACTGATTCATTTTGAGCTATATTCTCTACTTTTTTACGCTAGACGACCATTAACATCAATAGTCTGAGTTTATAGTTCTCTCTCTCTCTTTATTGATATATATGGATGTATCAGGTTCTGCTCAAGAAGAGAGGAGAATAAAAAACATTCCAAAATAAACAATTACACCACTCAATGTAATTAAAATTCTCACGATAACTGATCTCAATTTAATTACAAAAAACATTGAATATTACTATTATTAGTATAGAGGTTTTGTGGAGAATGGTGAATTTTCATAGTTTGGAGAAAGGACTGATCTCATTTAAGTCACCATAGAAAACCAAGAAGCACTGTACAACTGTCTCATCTTGCTACAGAAATCCTCACACGTGCACATTTACGACCTCGAGGAAAGCCAGACCCAAGACCTTAGGCCCCACGTGCGCAAGTGCTTAGCCTCTTGACTACTGGGCCTGGGTTGAACTGAGGAGTCCCATATACTTGAAAAAAAGATCTCCAGTGGGTCCTGATGTTAGTTTGTAGTCTAACTGAGATCAGTTCATGATATTAACTATGAATATTTCTTTCTACATTCAGTAAGAAGTAAACACATGGTGAAAGTATATAATAACTATTAAATTCAGTCTAATAGAGATCATACCATTATGCTTAACAAATTGCTTACAAGCTCATGTCAGTCAATCAAAAAGAATTGTAGTCAGGTGTAATTCCGATAATTAAACGTGAACTTTGGAATTATTATGTGATAGATACTAGTTTAGTGATTTCTAACAAGTAGTATAGTTAGAAAGACATCGTTTTCAGTCTATGAGATATTAGAAAAAATAACAACGATGAAACTATTGTCAAAAATGTATTGATTGACAAAGTAAATCTATTTATACATGAAAGCTTGAACTACAATAGTAACAGTCAAGTTACTCAAAAGAACATGTTAAACTTGTAGTCGGATAAATGTTTAGTAAAGCTCGACAACTGCTAAACATAGGAAACGTAATTTTAGTGTTTAAATTAGAGAATTGTTCAATTAATTTTACTGGAAATGGCTTACCAATTGAGTGGAATAACAAAATAACTATTTTAACCCACAGATAAATTTTACATTATAATTTATCGGTGTATTTAAAATCTTCGATAGAATGTTGCACCCAATTGGCTTTGAAATAGTGTACGAGTCTAAAGACCAGGAGGTCAATGGAAGACAAGACTAGTGTGTACAAACTACAAAATTAAATGCGACCACCGGTATCATAATACACCAACCAAACGAGTCATTGGATTGCTTAGATAAATAATATATGAGGACCATTTAATATTGCACGATATTATCATTGATTTCAACATACAAACAAAGTCAGATAACCATAGCTGAGTTTATCCGAGACATTATAAAGGCTCAAACTCATAAACTATGAAACTATTTATTGTAACATACCATTCAAGTGAGATAATTATCAATAAATATGGTCGAGTAATGTTGGGGTAATCATGAGATCGCTCAATTTTTCGTAATAATCTTATTCTTACTAGCAACAATAACCACTACTACTTTTCTTTAATTTAATGTTTTGCACGATCTTTGCCCTTTACTGATTGGTTGTCACTACTTTTAGTTCGCTAGTTCTTTGTGTACTTGAAGTTCATGCATTCGTTACTATATATAGTGGCTTTTACTATTTGAGGTTAATCTGCTTGAATATCAATTTTTTCCAACAGCTCATCGTTTTTTGTGTTAACAGCCAATTGTTAAAGTGTTGTATCTAAACTGGTGTTATCGTTCGCACTAGACCAGCTTAATCGTTCGATCATTCGCAAATATATCGTAAGTCGACCGGAGACCCCAGTAGATATAATCGTTTTTTTCATTAAGATGCAACAGGTCAGCTTAGAAAGAATAAACAAGTATAAATACCATTACAGAACAGATATTATTGCCAGTCTTTAGAGACTACGATTAGTCCAGTAACATGGAATGAAGTTAATCATAGGTTGAAGAAATAGATCCATGGAAAAATCATAGGGATGCGTGCATTGAGTGAATTTTACTACTGAAATTGAGTTAAATAAAATATTAATGATCGGAAAAATTGATAGTCCACACCACCACCGACAAAGAAAAGTCTAAAAATAGGATATTTGCGACGACCTTCCAGTACTATAATGTTTTCAATGGTGGTCTAACTTAGATCAGTTCATGGTTTTAATGAAAAACAAACACATGATATAAACCCTAAAACGCAAATTCAATCATACATCAGAAGAAAATATATTAAAATAACATACCCAATGGAATCTTTGAATTCACACACAACGGAATACATGAAGGAACTGAACCATGAAGTACAGATAAAACTGACGGTGAAGATGAAATACTTGAAGGTGAAATCGGTAAGTTTTCTGATGATGATGGGTTTGTTAAAATTTTTAAAGGCATAAAAGATGTAGACAGAGTGGAAGGATTGTAGATTACACTTGATGGAAGTGTTGTCGCCGCTGTTGATGTACAGTATGATGGTGAACTGATGTTAGTCACATAATTAAGATTGTCTGATGTAGGTAATTGATTATGAGTAATTTTAGTATTATGTACATTGTTCAATGGAAAACTAGCTGAACAAATGTCAATGGTAGACAACTCCGTATTTATCATTGGATTAATTGGTGAAAATATAGGCGTATTATTTTTATTATTACACAGATAAATGGATGAATTTAAAGGATGTGAGTACGCAGAAGACGTTGTTGTTGTACATGAAGACTGAAGATGAATTCGATTAATTAGAATATTTTGGATAGATACTAAAACAGTTTGAATTTCTAAAAATTGTTGTTTTAATTGACTGACTTCTTGAGATAATTTATTTTGCTGGGAATGATAAAAGTTAAATGGTGAATAATTACGAATATCGATGTCTTTGAGTGGTGCTTACACTTAAAGAAATATGTACAAATTGGTTCAGCCAAATAAAGTAAGCGGAACGCAGCGAAATATAATTTCAAACTGACTTAATAACTCAGAATGAAATAAACAAAATATTAAGCAATCTCTACAAAATCGTTATTTGGTACCGAAAATCTGGAATTAAAGTAACTTTACTTGGAAAATAAATATTCACTGAAAAAACCTTCAAACCAACGACTCTAAATGCACCAGTTACACATTCATATTATATCCCCCAAATATCCAGATACGGCCAGTGGTGGGGAAAGAAATGCTCTTATATGGCCTCACATAGATAGCCACCGCCAGGGAAGTCCTATTTACTACCTTCTCGCATCGACTGTGTTGTTTACGGAAAGCAGATGCCCGACGTTTAAACCAGGTTGATGGGTACCGAGAATTTACTTAGGGAAGTAGGGTAACCTTGATTTCAGACCGATGGTGCACATGCGCTCTAGGATCATGAGGGGACAAATAGTGTATGAACCTATCTACGATAGAAATAACTACAGAAAATAGCTGGATTACTTAGTTTTGTATGAAACAAAGCTGTAAAGCGAAATATGAATATATTAATTGGGAAAATGACTAAATCAATAATGAATTCTATAAGACTGTAACAATTTATGTTTTTGTTAAACTCGTTATGTACATGAATAAGAGATGAATCGTCAGTACATTAAATTGTTAAATATAAAAAGTAAATATGCATCAATGTATATTACCTGATTTCGTACATCTTTTAAAATTTTCATACGAATACAGTTTTCTCTACATTGATGACAGCATGTTGAAGAGGAATTATTTAGTCTGGTGATAGTTGGACAAGAATTTGTTGAAACCGAACAATTATCATCGTCATTCTCAAAAACAGTTTCGTCAACATCAATTTTATGTCTAACAAAAAAAAAACAATCAATTGAACAATTAAATGTGTACAGGGAAAAAAGTCACGACAAAGAAGAGGTCATCAACATAGTAAAATAATCACCAATAGTCAAAGAAATAACAAGAAAGTTCATCGCCAACAATAAACAAATGAAGTGTTGACAGTGAAAGTATACTTTACTGACAACCTTTCCAGCGACCAGTAAAATGACTTTGAGAAAGTAAAGCAGATTCTCGACCAATCCAGATGCAAGGAGTATTGAGCGAAAAGAATATGTTTTATGCATTTTGCAATTAGCTTTTTGATTTTTCCATGTTTTGAACTTTTTGTGAAGATCCAAGAGCAACAATCTTCAACTTGACTGGAGACAGATACCAAAAGAATGAACAGCACTTAGCAAAAATTGGAAAGGACAGCCTATAAAAGTGTAGGTTGGAGATTCCTGATCGGTGGGTTTTTTTCTCCACGACGGGTAACAAGCGTAAACAAGTAAGACTGCTACCAGAAATATCATATTTTTACAAAGTAACAACCAGTTTTATCGTTCGATTATACATCTAAAACAAGATTAATTATAAATATCTCGGTTCTAGATGTCAGTTTCAGCCCAGTAGTTACGTCTTCAAACTGCGAAACTGAGTGACAAGGGATTAAATTGACCAAGGACCACCAGCTCCAGTAGGATTACCGGTACACCATACTGACGAATGCTAAATAACACGAAACCTAAGTTCAGGGTTTCCTATCGGTCAATTTCAACCAGCTATCATCTACTATTTTATTTTTAGGTCTTCAGTCTTAAAATTACTTTATACTTTTTATTTTAAGAATTTATATTCTCTAGAATAATGTCCTTTAAGCCTAAAGTTAGGCGTTACCACTGCTACTGTTACTCTTCCTACGGTTTGGGCATTGCGCTGTATTAATGTTATATAGTAACTTGGAACAAAGCATATATGTCCCAGTTCCTGACTAATTATGTAAATTTATAATATGTGCATGGAAGTGGGAAGTCCTGATTAATAAATATCATCATTACTCAGTAGTTCCATTTGATTCAATATATAACAAGCTCTACACTAGGGTATCAAAATACAATAAATTAACACACATTTTTAATTATTGCACAAAAATGACAAATATTGGCGTCCAAATGTATCATTTTTATGTATTAGACAGAAAACTAGTACACTTTTCATATTGACAATTCAAAAATACAGTATCATATCCTCCAACAAAGAACTAGACTAGCTATTGGTTAATAATAATAATGAACAACAACAAAAAACACTGAGGTAGGTGTGGGTGAATGAATGAGTGAACGGACAAACGAGCATTTGCGCTGAATAATAATAATAATAATAATAATAATAATAATATCTATTCGAATTGGACCAATCAGTCAGTCAATCGAAAAAAAATATTCATCGATCATGATCAATAAATCAGAACTGACACAAAGAAACAGATGTTTTCAATAAATTATGTGATAGATAACGTTAACAATAATTAAGCTGTACATCAAATTTTCTACCGCTGCTCAGTATTCAATACGATGTTGTTAAATAGGCACACACACACAAAGACCTCTTACAAAAAACTATGCATATATATATATATGATTAATTTCTCTCTCTCTCTCTTATAATCGATTACAGATATATATATATATTTATGTAGATAGAGAAATTATTGATTGGTGGGTAAGAATTAATTCATAGGAAATCTATAAGTAGAAAAGCGATATAATAGATGACCTTGACAAATAGCAAATCATTTTAAAGATAGACGGGGGTTAGACTATGAAAACCACAAACATCCAAATGTTGATTATTCAATAATAACAATGCTGATCATTAAATAAAACAAGAAAAAGAAGCAAAAAATGATGATAGATAGGATGAAGAGCATGTTAGAAGCTGACTCATTCATTTCTATCTATGGTATGAGAAAGATTTTCTATCATGATAATTATAAGAGAATTAGCGTTAAGATGGTTCAATCTGTTTTCAACAAAGTGTGTATATCATTATCTAAGCAAGTAAAAGACGCATAAGAAGCTCCGACGTACTATTTCGACGATATGTAGTCGGGTAATGATAAGCGAGGTCTTTTAAAGAAAATTCTAATGGTACACACACATACACGCATTACGTTAACTAAATACAAAAAGATTGAATTTACGGGAACTGATATTCAAGATCGATCTCCGATTTTAGTGTCTTAAGTAATGGGGTCAGAGTTTCAGTCGCATATGGCATACTGACACTGTTGAAGATACATGTATTTAAAAAGTCATGAATGGGATAAAACGCGCATCGTGGATTTCATTGTTAATCATTACCTAAAAATTACTAAACAAATCCAAACTATACACGACATTGATTTTAGCAAACTGGTGAACTGTATCTAAGACGAACTGGTTCATTACAAGAACTAATCATCTAAGTGTTGTTTCATGTACAACTAAATTCACCAATGAAGATAAATGTATTAATGGCATAAAATGGTATACTTACGTATGATTTTCCGGAAACTAAAACCGTTACCTATTGGCAGTTTCATAGTGTGAATTATTTTGTACAACCACAATTATTTCTGATAAGAAAACATTTTAAATAATCACATTATACACCACTGAGATTTCAATATTTATTCCGCAGGATTTTGATTGAGTGTTTACTCATTTGTTTGAAACACATCAACTTGCATATACATGACGGAGTGTATCAATACATTTCAAATTAAGTTAGGATTCAGTATAAATCGTTTTTAGCATTTCAGTGTTATCTGAGGACTAGCTTATATTTGGAAATAAGTTACATGAACGAATGACAAATTCATATAATCCTACATGTTTTCTTTTTTTCACTTGAACAAAACATGGAGAGGTGTGATTACAGTACTATGTCAATTATCTTTATTCTTCCATCTGTAATTATGTCGTAATTTAGCTATTGGGTTTGAACTTTCCAATGACTTCATCATCAAGTGTAGTGATAATACAGCCAAAAATCTAGTTGTAAGGTGTGAGAACTGAAATGCGGGATAAATATAGGGACTAGCTGATTACTTGGATCGATCGCTTCACTTATCTTGGAAGTCTCATCAGCTCTTGTGGTCTGGTGTGTGACGAAATCTTAGCACGGATACAGAAGGCTCGACTAGCTCTTGCCAACTTGCGTCATTTATGGCGTAGGCGAGATATCCGTCTATCAACCAAAGGACGTGTTTACTGCGCAGCAGTTCGTTCCGTCGTACTTCATGGCAATGAAACATGGCCGGTAAGAGTAGAGGATATTCTTAGGTTACTAGTATTCGATCGTAGATGTCTTTGAAGCATTGCTCGTATATCCTGGGAGCGTCGAGTAAGTAACGCAGTTGTTAAGAAACGGGTACTAGGCAAGGATGGCAAATCAACTGATGAAGTTGAGATGGCTGGGACACGTGTTACGTATGCCCAACCACCGACTGCCTCGATGTGCGATGTTCAATGGTATAGGAGTAGATTGGAAGAAAGCTGGGGTCGGCCAGACCAAAACATGTCACAAGTCTATGAGTCACTGATAAGTGAACTGAGTCATGTTGGTAGGTGTAGACTACATGATTGGGGACCGAGAGATGATAGCAACCGATGGTTAGAGACCCTGAATGACATGGCTCAAAATCGTTTGAAATGGCGCAGGTGCATCCACTCTTTGTGTTCTCCCAAATTCTAATCTTCTGAATTCTTCATGTCCCTTTCTTATTTTCTCTTTCCAAATTTATTTCACTGGATTATACTCCTTGAATAAAATCTTCAAACCCTAATTTTTCTGATTACAGCTTATACTCTTACTACATCTAGAGCTACGGGATTTGAATCGACCACTGCATCTCTGTGCTAATGTGGTGTGGCAACTCGAAGTGATGTACGTACGTATGAAGTTCTACGTTGTTACTGACTGACTGAATCAGCCGTATTATACTACAGGGTGACTAGCAATAAATAATCCGGACAACGCAGTTCAACAGTAACGCAGTCACTCCAAAATCGAGGGCTTGGGAAGTGATCTTCTTGGCTACTGAAGGATTTAGAAATGTGACTGAAGTTCCATTGCTGGGTGTTGGATTATTGGTTAAAGGTGTTTGAATTTTAGCCAGGTTCAAGACCCGTTTCATGTACTTCAGTTAAGGCAGTCGGGTAGTATTATCATCCGCCACACTTGGAGTGTGACTCATACCCAATTACTTGGGAAATAAGTTAAGAAAAAAAGTAGTGTTGCGTTACATTTTTAAATTTCATCATTCAAGAGCAAAAAGGTAAAGAAAAATCTTACCGAATATTTTAGTACTAGAAACTCGATTTCCAATCAATAAATCACAGGTTAAAAATCAGGTGAACCTGATTTGGTTTCGATAGATAACTGATATTACTAGCTCTATCAACAAAATTTTCGTCATAAATCGTTAAATATATTACTAATCTGTTAAATATTTTTTTACTTCTTTAATAATATACAGACTAGGAAGACTACTAACTATGTACATTGTACAACTGTGTAATTAACTTGTGAGGTGTGATAGTTCATTCGATAAATACACTACAGTTTAGTGCTTAAAGAACAGATAAGATAAACACAGATTTTGAGTTGATAAACATGTACTTGTCCTAATTATTATTAATTTTAGTAGCGGACGAAGACATAATAAACCTTACCCAATTAATCGTTTTAAGTGCCGACCACAACGTTTGAGGATTTTCAATCTGTACATAGAACTTGAAGGTCTGTTTTTATATGACTTTCTGTTTTTAAAGTGTGTCAAATAGTGGTGACTAGATGGATCATCCTTTACAGAATGTAAATTATTTTGTCGATCCATTAATGTAGCCCGAGAAATCGTCGAATTTACGATAGCAACGGAATGCCCAGATGTTGCTGACGGATCACTTTTCTCCAAAGTGCACATTCTATAGAAAAGTGGCTATTTTGAATGACTCCAGTAGAACATATGACGAATTATCTACACGCGAAACAAAATAAAATAACCAGTTACACAATGTGAGAATTATAACAACCAGAAAACAAACACCCATGGTATAAACCATTGCGCTACCTCAAATAATTAGACTGTAAATCTGGGTTATTAAAGTCTAGATATACAATAGAAAATAGTTCAAAGCCAGTATTTCTACTCCGTGCATATGGAACATAAACTAGCCAATGGTATTCAGTTTACGTTTTTAGAACTGATATAATTTTGTGGAAGCTACATGCAATTAATCACGTAAATTTATTTAACGCAGAGAACTTGTTAAATGAGTGAATTCATGACATTGGTGATTTAAGCGCGTTCAACTTATTTTGCCTCAGAAACTCATACTAACGTGGCCGGTTTCAGTAACGTTACATAAAAAATTGAGTTTGTATAAAAATAATTACCGCACGATAATGATCTGTAAACAGTAAGCATTGATCTGCAACTTTCATAACCAGTGGTGAGGTCAATTAGGGGTTCCCAAATGAACATGTGAAAAGTAAACCAAAGGAGGCTAAAAGACTATTTGTGAGATACTGAAGAAAAAAGAGCGAGTAAAGATTAATTCATCTGTGTCCTGATAAGCATTTGTTTATAGCAAGCACCAATATAAGACGTCCCTTAACATAATCACCAATATCTATTCAACCGTTGGTAAAGATGGCCACTAAACAGAGATGAGCCAAGGGTTCATGTAGTTTTTGAATTATTTGTCTATACATCTACCAAATTAATGTTTCGAATCAAACGAAAATGGATTTAATACTGATTGAATTTTATGCCCGATTTTCAAATAGAAACATCTAATATGTACTTAAAGAATTGGTTATGAGGTGGAAAATAGTAGCCTATTTTTACACTATTGTATGGAAATATCAAGTAAAGTTTATTTAGAAATTAGAATTGAAAGGTTACATTTGATTGAAGACTAGAAAAGTAGACTTCGGTAGCATTAAATAAGGAATTAAAAATCCATCTTCTTAGCTACAAAAAACTTATGGCACACAAGCGACGTAGGAGCTGCCTGATAAAAACTAATTCACTAAAAGTATTAGTACAAATTTATAACGAAAGGATCATGAATAGGCATTAGTATGGACATGCTTTAACATTGAAAGTCAACCCAACTTCAAGAGGAGATAGGTCTGGAATTTACTTAGGTGATAACTTGTGGTCACTAGTTTGACCAATATATTTGCTACAATGAGAATCAAAAAATTAGTTCGTTAGGTATGGTGAAGTTTGTTTCTGAAAAGAAACTGCGTTACCTCCACTTATCTTGGAAATCAGGATTAGTGGAATTATTGACTTAGAAGCAAACAAGTTGTTAGGTTTATGCTAACTGACGCTACATGTATTGCTGTAACATTAGTACATATTACCAATGGGACAATGAAGAACATAAATCGTTTTGCTTAAGAAGTGTTGATGACAATTTAATAGAAACACACTAACGATGACATGAGGAATAGCGTCTAGGTAAAGGTCATATACCTGATAACTGGAGGCACGGGTTGTGAGTCTAATAGACGATTTGATAGCAACGTACACACTAGCTTTTTAAACTAGATATTATTGAACGTGGTGTTATATTACGGATGACTATGTGACGATTCGTGCATCACTCTACTAATGGTTACGTCGAAAGTACTCGCTGACATTTTTGTGGTCAAAATAATTGCATGGCAAAAATTTATGGGTAATATTATGTGAGCTTTTGTGAGCATTGATCACTTAGGTCTCTTGTGACAACCAAAAGGAATGCTAGCGATAAAAATCTGACATCACAGAAATTGGAAAAAGACCGGTTGCAAATTTAAGGTTTTGGTATGAGTTTTCAAGTCCAACATTAGCAGGTTAACTGAATGACAAAATTTGCAACTACTAAGTGAAAAAAAGCCGCTACCAGGTCAAAATAAATGTGTAGTAACTGAAGGAAATGTGCCAAAACACTCTTAAAGATTGTGATTTCACCAGTGTTTAGGCAAATGGAAACCTTAAATCTATAATTGCTCATCTTCAACTAAATATACTGTACAACGTACATTGCCCAATGAATATGCCACAATAAAATAAATTAAAACTTCCCAATCTAGTACTACGTGACATACATAACTAGGTATTATTAGGATGATGGATAATGAGATTAATTTTAGTGACTGAAATCTATCAAAGATAGTTTGTCCTTGATATAAAAACAATCAAATATGCCAGAAAAGATCAAATTTAGACATATTTTTCGGAAATATATAGGGTGAAAATGCCACGTTTTCGCCTATGACACTCCAGACAACGATAGGCAATCAACATTAGGAGGGAATCTGTACGCTGGAGCCAAGCGATAAATATAACTGTGAAAGTTGGTTTAAGTTTCACCAGAAAATTTCATCGATTAGACGAGACAATAAACTGAGGCAACTTAAACCGAGTGTTAAAAATGCATTAAGCCATTATCCATCACAGGAAATAAAAACATACAGTGCATCAGAATGATAAAATCCAACGAACATCCAAACATTGAACCGTTTGAAAACAAATGACCTAAGTAATTGAAGAAACTAAACAAAAGTACTCAGTCGTTAAATAATTTCGTGTAGTTGTAGATAGAATTAGGTATACTATGATTTGCAATCTTTCGTACCTACTGTCTGAGGATTACTGAAACTTGCGAATAGGGATTTATGTATTCAACAAACAGCAGTTTTAGTTAAATAGTTTAAGATGATATTCTGAGTCCTTGTGAAAACATGGAGTTCAGTGTAAATGAACTCTATCAACTTATTTCTGTCCATTTAGACAGTAGACAAATATAAGACTCAAGCGTTTTTAAAAATAGAAAGTAACCCTATAGTGCCATAAGCTAAACTAGACGAAGATTCCGATTACATCCTATATGCTTTATGTTAGGGCTTAATTTAAGTGTGTCTCAGAGGATTTTAACCAGTGACCATAATCTAGCAGGCTATCATTAGGTTAGCTCTACTTCCATCATTCTAGGAGGTATAAATCTAGTGGTTTCAGGAATTCCTTGTGTGACCAGTACATAAGTCCATATACTAATTTTATGGCTCACCTTCAAATACACTTTGGTGCTTTTATCCATTCCTCAAAGAGGAGGAAACATCTTTTTTTGTTCCTTAATAACTTTAAATAAAACCGAAAAAACTCAAATGTTCAATGATACCAGTCCAAGAATGGCCGAAAGGCATATTAGTTACACTTAGAGTATATTAGGTCGTAGGGAACAAATCTTTCCCAGTTAACTTGTATTCTACCCATTGGCTTCGGTTTCGGAGATCGGAAAGTCTGAATGGATTTCACCCTAAGTTGATGGAAAGCCTTATCAAGTATTGGTGAAACCCATAGCTTTGTACTACATAAGGTCATATTCAGTAATAACTCTTATCTAGCATATTTGAATGGGGGGAGATTTCCTATTCTGTCAGCTCAAGATTGCACGTTAGTGAGCCGAGGCGTCCAAATTTTCAGACACTGTATTCAGTACTTTGATTTTTTCAAATAAATTTGAAGAATATGGTAGTGCGATTGCTTTCATCCAGATAAGCCAGAGGCGAGAATTCATTGACTAGAAATACTTTATTCGTAAAGATATACATTAGGCGTGGCAGTGTCTGGTTGTTTCTCTGACTTGCTGACTTAACTTCCCACAATAACCGTAGTTCTTTTATGACACTGAATAATCGATCGTGAATGGATTTATTTCTCCACTGTATGCATTTTCAGCTTAGCTTATTTTATGGAGAAAAAAGACCTCTAAGACGAAACCATTAATGTGTCTTAGTCTTAAGCCGATGCTTAACACTCTTTGCACTCAATTTCTTTTACTGGTTGTCAGCAGTATGCTTTCTACAAACAATTTCATTTGGATATTTCTGAGTCTAAGGCAGACTTATTAAACATTATATACATTCATAAGGACAAGCAAACTCTTGAGCATATAACTTATATGACAACAGAACACAGCTTTACACCTACTTCTCTATCAATACTAAACGAAAAAATACTATGTGACGAATTAGTAATGCAGATGGCACAAATACACCCCAAGGTCTTTCCGTGGACCACCTCTGTTATCATGTTATTTGTTGAAAGTGTTAGAAACAGGCAGTAGACACAGTTTATTTGTAGAGTTACGGTCTAACTCAAAATAGGTACATACATCCTTGCTGTTATAATAACAGGCTTAATCCTAAAATCGTAGATTTATAATAATTTGACTACCTAATCTATAAGACCCTATATGGAAGTCACGTCTTTATCTACACGGAGTCATTCAACCTGACAATCAGCAATATAACATCTAACACTTCTGAAGAACACATTCGAGCTGGGTGGAGAGTAATATATTCAAACAAAATGTAAAAGGTTATTCAACGCGACCACGCCTAAATGTTCGAGTTATGCCATTTTTATTAATTGTTGCCGCTTTCACAATTGTTGACCTTCTCTTAGTGTTACATGTTGAAAGTAAAGTTTCTCTGTAATTAAACGCACAGCTTCAAAGATCGTGTGCTTAAGAACCAATACCACTACATATTCATTCAAACCAGTTTCTGCGGCTAGAACATGTATCGTATTCAAATAATTGTGCCGAATGGTAGATCGACAGTAATCTACGAGAGAGACGGTTCAGTACCAGAACCTCTTCTTTTCTTGATTTGTATAAAATTCTTGCCACAACAAGTTTCGTCAGATTTGTTACTCCTTGCTGATGATGTGAAACTCTGGAGAGAGATACGCAAACAAGAGTATAAACTGGCACTTCAAGAGGATCTAACTGGACTTAAAATTTGGTCAGATGACAACGGACTTATCCTTAAAACTTCAGAGTGTAAAGTAGTCCATCGTAGAGATGTTGCATACTACAGCTACAACTTAGGTAACTCCACTCTAGAGGTATCCCAAGTTGAAAACGATCTAAAAGTATTGGTACCATACGATTTGAAGTTTTACGCTGCGACAAAAATGCCTTTCGAGTAAACTTTGCAGTGGTAATATTGAAGCGCACTTTTGGCCAGTTTTATGGAAAAACTTTCCATATAATCTCCATTTATAATACGAGAACATAGCATTTTTTCTAACTTCACATGGATAAGGACACTCTGGAACGTATCCAATCTCAAACCACGATATAAATTCAGAGACTCAAATCCAATTCTTATGAAGAGCGCCTCTAATCTTTGAACCCATTAGAGTACAGGCATCTTAGAGATGACCTTTTAATGGCTCACAGTATTCCAAATACGTCTAGGTATCCCTGTAAACATTCACTTAACTTTAGTTCCAACACAAACCTTATGGATAACACCAAGAAACCGGAGATTCAACACAGCTCAACGAACAGTAGACACAAATTCTACTCCTTAAGAGCAGTCGAATGCTGTAATTTGCTGCCGGTTGAGCTAGTCTAAGTGGCCTTACAGGAATCCTTTAAGAAAAAAAGCTTGACATATTCTTGAGGACTAAGAACAATTTTTTTTTCATTTTTTATCGATTATTTGCCTAGGTTCCCGCCTGAAGGTACTTGTGATCCACTGCTACTAGATACGGAAGCCGTTAGGCGAAAGCCTCTTCTATTCCGCCCAAAACCATTTAAACCATTTATTTATAGATTATTTTTGTGTGAATGTGAATTGAGACCTGGTTCTGTATGAACGTTTACCGATTTTAAAGTCTCCTTATATGTTAAGGTCTAACTGCAAATTTTCATCAGCAAGATTTCACTTAAGTAAGTTGTCTGTATTAGTTTGAATAAGTCACAGATGCATGGTGTTTGAGAACACTATCTTCTGAAACCTCTCTTTGTACTGAGACAACAGTCGATCAGACCAGAGCTGAAGGATGATGGGCCGCGATGATATATTTCAAATGAAAATATATGCCGATTTATTGTCACAAGAGATGTGTGCCATGGCTAATCAAACATAATATGGTTCGGATGCTTAGCTGCTCGCCCTCAGCTAGTGGCGTGCCCAATGCAATTGATAAGGTCAGTACGAAAGTCGAGTGCTTATGCCGACGCTTATTCTGAGACTTTATTTACTACCACAAACTTTATCAGATGACCCGACCTCCAGTTGATAACGGAGGTGACGAATGACATTTGCTCACAAATGAAAACGATAGTGTCAGTCGAAGACTGATTTGTTTCATGTGTCTCGTAATCTTAAAGGATATTAATTTTTTTCGTTTCACCTATAGGATGATGATTGTTGACATAACGGAATTGAAACAAATCCTTTCATTTAATTGAGCAGGCATGATTCATTCATATTTAAGTAACTCACCGTTTCTGGTGTCTACGACCTTACGACTTTTCGTGATGTATTAAAGTTCCAGATGGCGTCTGATGTTTACTTTGTCCAAGTTTTGACAGGAGCAAGATTGACAAATAGTCAATTCTACTTATAATAAAGACGAAATCTCCATGAATCTTTCCCTGATTTTTGGTCTGTTATTGTTGTCACAAAACATTTCAGTTGATCTTAGTTAATGACTTACAAATTTCGGAATAAACTGGGCAATTATAGAAGTTACTGAGCTCCTTTCTGCTCCCACACTTTCAAATATAATCTTTGTAGGACATTTTAGGTAAATATATAGGCAAAAATATAAAAGATGTGCTACACATATGACCGCAACACAGTGTTCCACTCCATGTGTGACGTTACTTTCCTCTGTCACTCTGTTCATGTGCTTTGTGTTTACTCTCTCAAACGTCATTGTCATGGGCCAAAAGCAAGCGAATAATAATACGAATAAAAATATCTGATTAAGAGGTCGAAGTGAATCACCTCCTTATTTCACGTAGGTATTGTATTTCTTAGTTCCATATACTGAATAATATAATTTCTCCCCTTTGGTGCAATAAATGTTTCGATTGGATATTCGGAAGCTTTCTCCTCAGATTTTATTGTTGACAAGGAAGTACAGATACGGATGTTATAAGTTATTATTACTCTTCATCTTTTACAATTTTGGGTTCTTGACCTTGTAGCGTGGTGTCGAGTCGCGGTTGACTATGAACACCGCTACAGAGAAACACGTGCCAAATAAATCAGAAGGCGAAGGTTGAACGTAACCAAATAAATCCGTAAAATCCCCGAGAAGCCAAATATCAGAAGACAATTAATGGACCAGATCGGGATATATTCGCTGGCGATCTCATGGTATCGAAAGGATACCGAGATCGTGCCAGGATAGAAGCTTGGTTACAGAACTTAACCGAATTCGCGCGAAGTCACAATCAAAGTGTAAGTAAAAGAATGGAAGCACAAAATAGCTGTCATTAGCCCAGTCAAACAAAAGCACGTTAAAACAAACACTGGTACAGTTGGTTATAATAATAATTGTTTTTACTAAACCAGTCGTGTTCTCGTGATAACTGTGAGTCACTACAACTTTTTGTTTATTATTGCATGTTCCATCACTAAATACCACAGTTTTGTTTTACTGAACCCTATGTTTTGGAGTTTACCATACCGACTCGGTGTTCTATAAATTTCCATGCTTGACTGATTAACGAACAGGATTGTTTTTCAAGAACAATTTCTTGACATTACGTTCATCGTTGAATTGTTAGACTTATTCCTGATTGAAGGGATGATCACTGTTATAGTGTGTTGTGTTCTACTGACATCGACAGATATAAGGAGTATTATGATGATTAGGAGTATTTGAATTATAGTACGAACAATAACGTAATCGGATAAAGAAGTAATAGATAAGCACGGACGAATGTACTGTATTTGGAATTCGAAATCAAGCATTCAACAAGTACAAAGGAATTGTAGTGTCGGTTATTATGTTAAGCCCATATACCTTATTTTAGCTTTCGGACGGCCAATTCTATTCATCCTACCTGAGTCACATTTTGATCTTGTTAATCATTCGCTTATCAGTCTTGACTGATTTTATATGAGCGCGTATGTATGTGCACACTTCTTATCCCATCACTCATTACATGTCTGTAACTTATTTTTGTATGCCTATAAATACTGATTAGCGCTTGACTAAATGGAAGTTGGTTTACCCACTATATCCACTGTGCGTCGTTTCTTTTCTCTCTATTCCATTCGCTTCATATACAAAATATATGTATTCGAAACTCCATTCTCGTTATTTGACTTATTTAAATCTGTTATTGACTAACGCGATTAAAGTCGATGATTATATACGAGGATAGGCGACATATGTATTTCAACAACAATCATCATTACAATCTCCTTGGAGTCAGATCTCAGGCCACTATAGTGGAGAGCCCTTTCGACAAAATCGTTCGATCTAAATGACGATTAAATAACGGACGGCCTCCATAGAATCATTAGTTTACTCAAAATACCTGGTGGCAGAAGTCTAAGAAGATTGAAGAAAAGAGAACGAGAACAGTGAATGATTAGTGTGGAAACGAAGGAACAGTCAAGTTTGAGACAACTGATTGAAATTTTGCAAATGAAGCATTCACTATATATTTCTGAGATTTTGCTGAGATATTTCGTAGTTTTGTATCTAAATTAATTTGGTTGTCCTGACTGGTGTTCACATTCACTTCAATAGCATCATTCTGAAGTATTTCTATTATTTTTAGCTTTAATATGGGAGGGGGCTCTGACTGGCTGGATGAATTAATGACCATCAGCACAAACACAGTGCAAAGCCTTCATACATCTTGGTTGGTGTTTATTTTGGGAGTACTTGGTTCTTCGTAATTAGCAATCCTATCATTTATCTCTTTCATCTCACCACCCATATATAAAAGGTTTTTGGTTATATGGGTCGATCTCTTCCACTCCGATATGCTTTTACAAAGCTATATGAAAAGCTAAAAGACCGGCGAATTTTTCGCTTGATCTCAAAGTATTCCACTTTTGGTTTACATATTGCTCTGAAGTATTCTATGTCGAGTAATTAGTCATCAGTCCGACAACGTCTTGTCGTCTGTTCGCACAGGCTTTACACCTGAAATGAATCAAAGTAATTTCGTATAATGATGGGTTCAAGAGTATTATAATTGGTGGATGAAAACGAAGTTCATCGAAATGAGATGAATCAAAAATTGAACTTATGACGACGTAAAGCTTTCATGTGGTTACAGAGCAATCTAGATGAAATGTTAAGGACTGCAGATTTTCCGTCCATTAACATTAGGCACCATCCTGATGAAAAACAAGTAGAAGAAATTATGAAGGATCTAACTACATCGTTAGATCAATCTCTGAAAACTTTCGTTGGGATTACGTAAATCCTCTCTCTAAGCATGTCGATCGTACTAGGAAGAACAGTTTGGCTACGTAAATATAGAAATAGTAGTACTGAATCTAATATACAAACATTTGATTCTCGAAACTATTTTATCAATACATCAATGATCTGTAGCCGGTCAGGATTTAAGGAATAAGTGAAATCGTGTATAAAGTTGAAGGTATTATACTATAATAAAAATTAAGCTTCCACCAAGACTTAAAGAAATTAATATTTAACTTAGAGACTACAGTGACTAAGAAAATGATGATGTGGGGTAAAGAGCGGTAACTGATTAGTGATAAAAAACAAACAAACCGTTGCGCTTATAAGTATTGCGAACTAGAGGAAAAACGTGAAGTCGTGAATCTGGTGCAGATAACTCCCGTACTCACGAACATTATTCTTTCAGACGCTTAATGCTGGAAAATATGAGAATTGTAAAGAATAGGGATGAATTCGTGGGATTCCAAGAATAACAATGAAAAAATTATGATTTTCCATGGGAAGATAGTACAAATCGAGATTTTTTAATCTTGTGAAGCAATCTGAATGTCCCTAGGGTGGTAACATGCTTCGTTGAAGAACCAAATAGATTTAAGAGGTCTCATGAATATACGCGCGAAGTTTATTATTCGATATAATTAAAAAGAAAGGCAACTTTGGAGCTACACCTTGTAACTCTAACTCTTGAAATATAGCTGAAACCAGGTTGTTTAGAAGTTGGGCATTGTAACCTCAATGTCTAATCCTAGCTCTTAACCCGATCTCCAAACCCTTAACCATTTTCCTTTACTGTAGAAAACAACTTGCATTCAAAGGTTCATTATGAATGTCAAAACTCTTACCCCCATGACATTTTATCACGTTTTTATTGCACACTGTTTCATCACCACAATACTGTTTTCTGATTAGCTAGTATCCGGATCAAGGCTAATTGCGATTTCCAAGATCGCCCATACAGTTTACTTCTGCCCAACTAATTAAACTGAGATCTGTTCCCTTAACTTAAACTAAACGTCCCTGAGAATAGAGTTTAACTTTCGTTAGCTACCATTAATTTCAAATTCATTACCGAATACCTGTCATTTGGTTTTTAATCATGTAGATCTATTGAAACTCTAAAAACTGGTTGTGTGGAATAAATTTCTTTGCTATAAAGTTGTTATGGAAACAAATATTTAAAAAGATCTCATAATTTCCTAACGTAATAAGTACAGAATAAAATAGTCATAAAACAGTGTACTAGGTTATAATTTATTGTCACTTGTTTACAAGTGTCCATGAATTTAATGAAACTTTAAATAAAGAAACATTAAAACACCGAAACGTGGATGCATATTTCAAATAAGAGAAATCGTATTTAAAAATGAAAACGTTTGTCATAAGAGCTATAACGTCTTGAATGAACATCGTTATGATTATATGTAGTATTGTTATTGACATTTGTTGGCTGAGTTATTGAGGCTGGCGATGTTCCATTTGATCCAATATGCAATGATGTATATGGCGCATTACACAAAATACCGTTACTATTACCACCATTTGATATCTGATCAACTGTATTAAAACGTTCATGAAGTTTACGACGTATCCTCGCTCTAGTTAGATTATCCATCTCATCAAAATTTATTGTTTCTTTATCAAGTTTAGCTAAAAATTCTTCCGACGCTGCATTTGAAGAAATATCTGAAAATGTGATTATTGTATGAATACCACGTGGACGTGTATTTGTTTCTTGATTTATCATCGATATTAACTCTGTATTGCATGCTCGTGTACGGCACTGCTTATTTGGTAGTTGAATCTGTTGAACAGTTAAATTACATTGATCGTTTGGGTCTGTTAAGCTTATATCTGTTTGACAAGCTGTTGAATTTATGCATGGTCTATATTTAGTCAATAAAATTAAAGAAAAGATAATAACATGAGATGCTTAGAATCTTTAATGGTTTACTATCAAATAACCTAAAACTAGAGTCTTTTAATTCATTATTAAGTTAACTATGTTCTAAAATTTTATTTATATTGGACAACAGTTGAAGTGCTTTCCTGTGGAATAAATCAAGCTAACTTCCGATTATGCTAAAAGTGTTAGCGTTTGTTCACTTATTATCACAGTAATTTCATATAGATTTAGTGGTGAATTTTATTGAGTGTCATTGTCTTGTTAATTAATTATGAACAATATAGAACTTCAAATTCCTTGGAATACACTTTAAAAACTCAGTAAATTTTTGTTTTTTTTAGAGACCCAGTGGATTGTTCAACTGAGCTCCATAATCTGTTATTATTCCTAACAATTTTCAGGAGGCTTCCTTAGATCTACTGATTGGTCATGACAAATCGACATAGCGTATAACTTCATTATGTTTCCTATAAACCTCGCTACATTGTGACATTTATTATTTACATTATAGACTGACTAATTTGTATTACTTGAATCCAAGTGGTTATTGAGTTGTTTGAAATCTTAATATTTAAATATCACTGATTACAGTTGGTGAAAGTTGAATGAAATAAAATGAATTCATGAGCATATATTTAAGGAACCCTTCGATATATTCGTCAAAACCATCAGATCTGATGCACCAGAGGTCTCTTCATGGTGAGGTCCCTATAGTGCACTTATGATGAGTGAGTAAATATGATGAAACAATTATTTAGGGCTTCGTGCCATTCAATGATTTCTCCGTTATAGTCAATCAGCGACAGAGTTTATTTTGACACTCTTCTTTTTAAAAAAAAAATTGGATTCATTTGAAGTGAAAAAATCTTCCATGTTCAACGTAGCAGTGTGGTATGAAGTCCTTTAAAAGACTAGTTAAAAAAGGTACTATCAAAGTTTTACATGGTGAAAATGTTCAAATTTAAATTAAAACCTATATATCATTCTATTTAATGCGATTATTGAACACGTTTTCCTCTTCATATTGATTGTCAAGTATAAACCGAAGCCATGTCTACTCATAAATTATGATAAATGTATATGGGTCAGGTAAACTATTCAGACAAATAAACGAACTAAAAGATTACCTAAATTGGACCATACTTCAGGTTGTAAATTTTTAATTAAGTAGTTTCGCGAATCAAGTTATTGATTGAAAAAAAATAGAGAATAATCAGTAAAGAAGTAAAAATTTACCTGTTAGCCAATTCTATGGATGACGATGTATTAGAACCGGTCGAAGATGAACTACATTCTGGAGGCATAGATAAATCTTCATAATTTTCGTCATCATCTTCATCATCATCATCGTCAGCGTGATGATGTATATTATTCATTGCTGATTCATTTGTTAAATAGCCTAGATTTACAGCTCCAGTTCGGAAATATATTTCCAATTTAATCGCATCAAATTTATCTGTAATTAATTCTAAATGATTTAATTCAGTAATTTTTTCATATAGATTTGATCGAATTAACAATAATTCCATATCTTGATTATCTAATGAATTGGCAATATCTTTAAATAGACTTTCAGCAATTTCAATATTTTGTTCTTGATCTGGTTGATTTTGTATATGATGCATATTACGTTCACCAACAAATTGATGCAATTCACTAATCAATTCTTGTTCTTGTCGTTGAATCTTAAAATTAAAAAAAATTTGACAAAAAAAGAAATAAACATATTCATGAGTTTATTTTTCTTTAACTTCACCTAGAAGATGATAATTTGTTTAAATGATTCAGAAAAAAAATATTTAAAAGAGTAATTAAACAGATATCTATGAAATAATTGACTTAATTTTGCAAATACAAAGTCTTTTTGGTGTATATATCTCATTATGAATGTCAATCGAATAGTAGTTTTGATAATAGTAAGGTTAGAAATTCATTACATAAGTGTTATAACTTGTGACTTGAGTGCCCTGTTAATGTATAACGTAATGATACCGCCAATTAGAGAGCAGTGAACTATCGATCGGACCAACGATGCATAAAACTCGTGTGAGCAGTCTTGAGTGCTTATCGGTCCCGTTTCCTGCCTAGCCCAGCCAGTTAAGTCCAGAACACCAATCTCAGCCTCTGTGATATGAATCATTTATTCCACATATACTGGGTTTATATACCAACCAGACAGATCACATCGTACCAGAAAATAGGAAATAATATTTGTACAAGATTTAGCCAAATGTGGCTGTGAATGAGAGAGATAGTAATTAATAGACAGGGCATAACTCCAAAATGGTAAATCGTATAATAATACTCATAGATCAAATTAAAGCTTATGATAAGAGGGACATGAATATGAATAGTTTAGTTATTTAACAATTATACGATAAAAATATACGCATAGTATTGGTCCATAAATGGATCCCAAAATTTACCATTCATTATTCTTATCGGGATATAACACTAAGATATGTGTTTAGTTTTATTTAAGATCTTTAGTTGTTATTAACTGTTATTCTAATGAATATTGTTTTTTTCGAACCTCGCAAGATGAGATTGTAGATGCGCGCTGTTGAGGAGTCCCGTACTAGAACAAAACGGCCGTTCAGTACATCCATATTTTTCCTGGTAATCTAGCTTCAATTGACTTATGAATTCAACTATTAAATTGTAACATTTAACAATAGTTCCTAGGCTTTCAATGAAATGAATAAAAATAAATGGTAGTTGTCAATCAACTATACCTATGATATCATTTATTGAAATAAAGTATGATCCTGTTACATAGATATATAGTAATCATTTAGAAGTTAGCTGTGAGTGAAAATGAAGATAGTCGTTAAGTATTAGAATGAATTATAAGTGTTTATATTGAACATACAATACTAATAAATCTAATCATTTTTTTTCGTCAAAGTTAACACTTTAAATAAATAACTTTGACCATAGTTAATAATTAGCATGTACGATCTGTTTCTTTTACTATGATTCAATTGGTAATGATATCTTTAGAATTTATGTTTATATACACGCTTCCAAATGCCCTGGTACAGTCAAGGGCGGGAATATTCAGCTCTCCCTCTCGAAATAACCTCACATAACCACGCGATTACAGCCACTGACAGAGAAGTCCAACTCACTGACTTCTCGAGGCAGGGGTGTTATGTACAGGACTGAGAGGACGAAAAGTGAATGTTCAATGCTTTAACCCGGGTTGGTGGATATGGAGGGTCCACTTAGAGGAGTTGGGAAACCCTGATTCCAGACCAATAGTGCACATGAGCTCCACGATCCTGAGGAAACAAATGGAGTATGAAGCAATTATTGGTCATCGTCTACCATAGGACCACATCTCTTAATGTTGCTTCACTGCTTTGTGGATCAGATCTTTAGATCGAATTCTGCGGATATGGAGCTCTAATAAAACCATTTACTTCAGTTTGGGCACCCAAGCAGTATCACAGCTTACACACCAACCATATGATTGGTGTGGCACATATGTATTCGGTTCCCTTTTGTAACAATATTTATGTGTTCAGTATATATTCATTTATCAATCTAATCAGATATTATGTAAAGTTAATACTTTAAATAACTATTTTTCTTGTTGTTATTGTATAAAATATAGTGATATACATTTACAATTAACTAATTAGCTGATGTCAGATACAACAAAATGAACATTTTGTTTCATATTGATTATGAAGATTCATTTATAAATTGTTGATTAATTATATACTAATATAAATTGTATTTAAATTTAGCTCTTCTATTTTTATATTCATATTTAAATATTTAAAGTAGAATGTAAATATTAACATCAAAGTATTGTGTATTGTCTAATATATAAATAACAAATTCATTAGATGATAACAATAACACATTGATTCATTCATTCATTCAAAACAATAGAATAAGATGATTATAAATATAAAGAAGTGAAGATGAAAAGAATTTATGTTCTATTTAAACAAAACACAACAAAAATTGAAAGTTTTTATAGTTCATTGGTATTATTGACAGTTGGTGATTTATCTATCGGCCGTTAACATCAAACATTTGATTAATTAAATAAATAAAGAACTGAAACAATGATATTGAAATATATTGAATTTTCTAAATAGTTATACTGGAATTATTTTCTAATAATTTGTACTTCTTTAATGTTTATGATTAGGTCTCTTAGTGATTGGGAATAAATACCAACTCTGTAATACAAGTACATCAAGAAGTAGGTTATAGATTTCACAGCTAACCATGATAAAAATGTACTAGAATTTATATTGAGATCCTATTAGTTTAGATGGAGTTTTGTTCTCTGAGCTGAATGGTTTGATCATGGTGTTTTCATTGTTCTTCTGAACAATATCAACAGTACAAACTTCAGGTAGACGTGAATTGTATCAATGGGAGATACAATCAAAATAAAGAAGTGGACAATGACAGGTTAAAGGTTAGCAATAACCATTCAAGATTGAGGTCTACAGGACAAGCTGTGAGTCATATGTGGAGAAAATAAAACACTTCATTTCTAACTGAAGTTTGTGCTGATGATGCTGTTCAATAGAACAATGAAACCTCCACGACCAAATCATCCAGGTCAGAGAACAAAACTCCGCTTAAACCGTGCACCAGAGCTACAAATCTTCTCCGCCATCTCAGGATCATATCTGTCTTGTTCCGATAAAAATTGTTTTTTTTTCAAAATCCTAGTTAACATTATTTTGTGAAGACATATTTCATTACTTCGTTACTTTTAGCTTCATTTACCATACGGTTGATCTTTTTATGTACAAGACATACTATTAAATATTAGTCAGTAATCTGAATTATATTTAATCATTTATTGGGCCTTTGTACTAAATAGAGTGACCTCTTCCTTAGGTTTACCTGTGGCCTGATGATGGTTTACGGCTGCGTCCCACTTTCTTTATTAAGCTCTTCGTTTCACATACGCCAAACTAGAAAAATTATTCTTGTAATTCTGTCTCAGAATTGTCTTACCAATCATCGTTACTCACTTAGTAATTTAAAACAAAGACGATAAAAAGAACAACTTTTCAACTACTAGCTGAGCATTTTATGAAAATAATTATCAGTTTTTAATAGAACAATGGGAAAACGGAATTTATCTGCAAAATGTGTGTCACACGTGGAGTATTTTAGCTTTCGGACAGATAAATTCATTTATTCATATTGAGTTACATTTTGACCTTGTCAATTATTCGCTTATCATCAGCCCTGACTGTTTTTATATGAGTGTATGCGTGAATCGCTTACTCTATTTGTCACATGTCTTTGGCTTATTTTTATCTGGCTATAAATATTGAGCCACGTTTGATCAAACGGAGCTGGTATGTTTATCGTCTCCAGTTCTCTCCTCCGCTTCGTTTCTCTGACTTTCTCTGAATCAATCATCAGTGTATGAAATATGCGTATCCAAAATTCATTCTCGTATTTGACTTATTCTGTTAATTTCTAGAACTAATCAAGTCAATAATTACATACGAAAGTAGCCGAATTTTATATTTTGTTATCATAATCAGAGTCAGATCCTTAGGCCACAAAGTCTGAACCAGGTTTCTAAATGAAATTTAGTGAAGTGAAATGTTGTCTGAATAAAGAAAACCTTTCAAATTATTATTTTAATCTAAAACAAATAATAAATTCAGATGTAATGATAGAAATCCCACTGAATGTATCTAATATGTCTTACTGTCTATTTTCATTACCATCTATATTTTAATCTAACAGGTTCACCATACAATTATCAAGCTGAATGAATAGTTATGTTAATTCATTCGTGCTGAAATGGTATCTCAACACTTGTTGATTACTGCATTTGATCCAATGTCGTAGAGATTAGTTACAGTTAAAGTGATTTATTAGTAACACTTCTCTATTGTTATATAGTGTGTTTTTCTAAACTCTCATTTTCGACATAGTTTTAACTTACTGTTACGCTTTCTTGCTGGGGAGTTTACTGAAGCATAAAAGCTAATTGATAATCATTATATTCATTATTAAAGATCAGTACATATAAGGTGTATGTTAATAAAATGTCAGTAAAAGAGAAATATCTTAGAATAAATAAACTATTCAGATGTTCCCATTGAAATAAATGTGATTGATCAGTGAACATAGACTGACAGGTACAGCTTACTAACTACCAAACATAAGATTTCCCTTCTAATTTTGATTTTTACACTGAACTCACTGAGTATAGACTATTTTATAGTTGTGTTGAATAAAGTACTGTCTAATTTATAATGCGGTTCTTTATATTTAGTCACAAATCGTGTACCTGGTATAACTTGATCCAGTTTGTGTATATCGTATCAATTAAGTATCCAATTTAGTGGTAGTATAATCTCAGTCCCCATTCTTATTATCGTATTATTAGTAGCATAACGGGCAGAAATAGAAAATAATTTATATCCTCCTATTATATCATCTACATTACGAATATTTTTTATTTGACTGAATAATTCAAATGACAATTACTGAAGTTTAATGACTACTGACTGTAGAGCAATAACTTAGGTTTGTGAAAGGAGAAAGTATCCTAAGTTCTCGCACAAAAATGTATAGTTGAAAACTGAGGATAAAAGTTTATCTCCGTTTATTAATCTGAATGAAAATAATAGTAATAATACTATAATTTGTACTTATATTTATACTTTTGATTCTGTTGTGCCCTCTGAGTTTCGTGGTTTGATCGAAAAACTTTCACTGTCATTCATGAGAATGCCTTCGGCGTCTACTACAGCTACGACGTAGGACCAGGCATATATGTGCATCGGTCCAGGTTGCCATACCGCATCAGCACAACAAGATCAACACCGGATTCATAGCAGTGGTTAGGTCAAAGGTGGTAATATATATGAGAAAGATTGCATATAGAGATATAGTACAAGAAGAAAAAATTGGTTCGTAGAAAGAAAGGTATGAAGCGATTTTAATCTCTTAGTTTAAGGGAAGACAGGGAGTGTATACACCGACGCCATTGTGATCGATTCTCAGCCATGTCACCAAGAGTCTCCAACCATTGGTTACAATAGTCACGCGGACCCCAACCAAGTAGTCTGCATCTACCAACATGGCTCAGACTAGAAGTTAGTGACTTCAAGCACTGATGCCACGTTTTGGTTTGGCCGCCCCTAACTTTCTTCCAACCATTTCCAATACCGGATAGCATTGCACGTCGTGGTAATCGGTATTCAGGCGTCTGCTTTATATAGAAGTTCCTGCTGAGCTACAAACATGCTCCATTAGTTATATTTATATCTATGTAATATATCCAAATTAAAACGAAAAGAATAGTTTAGTTTAGATTTTCTCTAATAATCATTCGATTAGTAAAATTTATCATATTGAAGAAAATGTACACAATCCTACTCCATAGAATACATCACTTCGAGAATGGACGGATGACAGTAAAAGAACGAACAACACTTGCGAAGAACTAGAAAAGAGAGCTATGGTCAGAATTGACTGAAGAACATTGGTCAGTGGTCTATGCCTATAAGGGGTAACATACATACATAAGTAAGTGATACAATCTTACCGATTCGTTCTCAAATCACTTGGTTCTACATTTAATCTCGCTCCTGTAAAAAAAGCTAAACAGGACTTTACCGATTTTAATAACAGTTTCTCATTAATATTCAAAGCTAAAGAGTTCAATTCAATCACCAAGTTATATTTCTTAACATTTCTTGTTTGATGAGTCCCTACAAGTGATAATATTGACTTTTTAACCCTTCAAATTACTGAACTAATCTGACAGTCAATAAAATACACACATAGTGTACATGTGACACTTAATGTAGAAAGAAACTTTATTTAAAAATATATCCATGCTGTATTTATATATTTATTTATCTATCAAATAAATGATTTAGATCACTTGTGAACTGATCATTAATATCAATGTAAGGGAGATATGTCCGATTATTAGGTCAGTGTCAAATGGCATATAATAAAAAAAGTATACACAGTTTATTGTCTACATCTTTATGCACAAAAATACACACATACACACACATATATATATATACACTCGATATCACTAAACGACAAAGAAATGTTGTAGAAAAACGATGGAAAATATCAATTTCCAACTTCTTTTTTGTTGTTGTTGTTGTTGATGATTATCTTTGTATCCATAACGAAAGATCTATCATTGAACAATTTCATTGTATCTATGATCAGTTTAGTATATACCTTTTTTTTTCTCTCTCTCTCTCTCAACTTCTGTTTAACTTACAAAACTAAAAACATACTAAATGGATGAATAAGAGTATTCAATGTATGAATTTATGATTAGAGGAGAAAAAAAGTAGAAGGATACTATTACACAAACTTATCTGTAAAATAATTAATATCGTTTGTTTCATTGTAATCGATTTGGTGATCTAGGTATCTAATTCTTAACGAATTTTTTTTAGAGATGTTTTACCTTTGTTTCTGACGTGTTATCAACGAGTGTACAGTATAGGGACAAACTGAAAATAATCGTAGCTAATTTACAATTCATTCTTAGCCAATCAAAAAAAAAAACGACTAACCTTAAATGGATAGTTATATGGTGAAGAAAAATAAAGTGTTAACAGAATGTAGACAAGTTTAACATATTCAATGAATGTAATAAATTTTTCTACAAGTTAGTCTGGTATTAAATGGAGTGTAAAACAAAAAAAATAAAACTTGTCTTTATGGATATTGATTATTCATTTTCGTTAACTTAATTAGATTTTTCAGAGTCCTTACACTGTTACTAGTTTGAGTTAAGTATTATTGTGTGTGCTACCTATATTGACATGAGTAGTATACATGTAAGTATAATGTAACTATTTAAGTGTAGTGTAGTGTATCGAAAATCGGATACGGATCAAATCTGCTATCTTTACGGTTTATTGAGTAACTTAAATTGATTTACACACTACTGGATTATGGTTTTATTACTCAGCCCTATTGTACAGATAATTAAACTTCATTCCATATTTGATAATAAAACTTAGAAGGATATACATTTGAGTTTAAAATTTTATCAAAACACCCGATTGGTAACTACAAATTTTCGCCACCTGAAAGTTTAAATTGTACATTAGATTTTTCCTAAAGCAACGAATATTTATGATATATCTAGTTAAAGTGACTTTTAATCAATCAGTGACTGACGGGAGACATATTCAGTTAAAAAAATATACAAGATCATCTTACATTAGAAAATTCATTCCCCAAGAAAGTTTGAGTTCTCATAATTCTTAACTAATCCCAAATTATAACAAATACATTATCTAGCCGTTCTTAAATGAGGTTTGTTGGAGACATCCAGAAAACTCCTTGAAAAAAGCCAACGAAGGTTCTGAAAACTCTGAGAAGCATCTTATCCAATCAGCATTCAATAAAAGTTTTGCCAGAAACATCTAGAAAGTGAGAAGTCACATGTCGAGTTTCTGATTGGATGATTACCTATACGGTTACCATGCTTAGTAGTGTTCTAGAATTTTCCGGAAGCCCAGGACCATCTTAAATACTATAAATATCCAGATTTTCTGAACATAAACGAACTTTTGGAGTAAAGCGTTTCTTGCATATTTCTCTCGTGTTCAAGTCGTTGTATAGATTTAGCCTGGGGGTTACTAGAAGAGCTTGTGAACCAAATCTAGCATTCAATTAGATGACTTATCAGGTTTGATCTAACTGTAAATTTTTAAGTGTGTATTACTGAAAGTACTATGACGACTATAAAACAACGTATCCAGCTAATTCTTGATTCACAATGATTCATCAGTTTACTATCAATCTTTAATGGAAAGGAATTCGTTCATAATTAGAAATTCATATGATAAATTATCGTTCTCTTCTATGATAACCTACTGTAATCAGACACATTTCTACAAATTTCTTTGATGAAATAAATGGAATTTCTATTTATCATGACATTTTACTGACATTGGTGCTTTTATTTTTTAAAAGTAATGGAAAATGGATAAAAAGGTTTAAAAATTTGGATCCAATCACTGGGTCTGTATTTGTATTTTTTTGTTTTGTTTTCTGTAATATTTTGTATGTTTTAGTCAAATAATACAGGACAAATATTAGTCGATATAAAATAGGTTCATGATTCTCGTTGCATATACTTTATTTAAACACTGATTATTATGTATTTAAGTTAGCAACCAACAAGGGGTCGATTTAGAAAAATATGCTTGACTAACATTTGAAGTCACAGATATGAGAAAGAGAGAAATCACTTCTTTCCCTTTATGTAATGAAATCTATTTGAAAAAGGAATAATAATAAAGAATGATAATCTTTGTAAAATACAGTGAATTTATTGTACCTCGTTTACTTTGACAACAAGTCTTGATAATTATCAAGAGGGGGTTATGTGGAGATTTAACTAATTTTAAGAGTTGAATTCATGAGTCAAATAAAGCTAGACCACCATGGAAAATCTGGAAGCATTGGACGGCTGTCTCGTCCTAGTATGGGACTCCTCAACAGTGTGCATCCACGAACCTGCCCGTGGGATTCGTGCCGGCCTCGCGCGCGAACGCCTAACTTCTAGACCGCGAAGCCGGCATCTAATGGTGTTAGTGTCAAAATTCAACCAATCCTGGGTTTAAATCCCGCAGGTGGGATCATGGATACGCACTGCTGAGGAATCCCATACTAGAGTGAGACGACCATTCGGTGCTTCCAGGCTTTTCACGGTGGTCTAGCTTGAAATGTCTCATGAATTCAACTATAACATCTTGATAAGCCTAGGTCTCAGAAAGCAAACTAGTCTTCATACTTCGATTTCATGATATCTAAACGACATTAGGTGAATAAGATGAGGACATTCAAAATAATTAGTAAATATTATATCGAGATTTATAGAGGGTTTAACAATCATTAGGTTGAAACCTGACCTTTGTATCCAAACAAAGTCAGTAGTTAACCGTAAACTATCGTGATAAGAGAAAGGAACAATGTGATCAGTCTTTTTTCTAAATATTTCGTTTGTAACATTCTTATATTCTTAGTATATCATTTTCATATTATCCAGTCAAATAATGTAGAACTAGCACTCTAATTACTTATAATAATTACTTTGTTAAAGAGTCAATTACAACGTCGCTACAATTTTGGCTTTCAAATAGTTTTCTGTTCTTTAGTGAACAACACATCTCATGATAATTATAGAGAGATTTGATAGCTTAGGTGGATGTGTTTGGTATGGTTGGGTCCTCTGAGCTAGATGCTTTAAAGATGGAACTTCATTTATCATTCCAAACTACATCTTCATGTAAAAGTTAGCTTCCCTTTAAGTTCACAAGTGTTATGCCAATCTTTTCCAATGACCTTGTACGTGATTGTCTTCATTCATTGTACTTTAACAACCCTGTTATATTTTTAGTTACCTACTGATTGTAAGTTGGACAGTTGATCCACTATGTAAAAGTATGTGTCAGTCTGACTGAACGTATGCTTGAACCTTAATCTTTCTCTATCCTCTCACTCATTGTAAACTCAAGCAATCAATAACTTAACCCAGATATCAATTAACACTGACAAAGCATACACAAATGTTTTTACTCTCTCTCTCTCTTTCCAATGTGCTTGCCTATCACTCTTGTGGATTCTATTAATCATGAACAATACACACTATTCCAACGAATTGTAATCTGGCTTCTAAATATTATCGAGTAAATTCACAGTGATTCTGAGAGAACTGACCTTCTAAAATACACAGTTCACGGGACATCATAAATTGTAGTCATAAATGGGAATTATTCTCTACAGTTGTATTCATCTTGACTATCTTTATCGGGTGACCTCTGGTATTGTGATGGATTAAACTCTTCTCACACCTTCATAGGTTGGGTTTATGTCAATATATCTGTGAACTGTTGATCTATCTAATTGAGACACTTCTAAAATTCCTCAGGGATTCTTATAGTCTTTTGTCCGGAATGCTGATGTTTTCCTAATCAAATTAATGTCCATAGTTGTCTGAATGTATTGATAATAATAATGATATCCTTACTGTTAATCTACGTTCATTTTTACATAGGCGAATGGCGCATCCCCTTTGTTCAATTCAGTTTTTATCGCAGTTTTTCAGTTTATCTTGTAGCTGATACTGGTCATTTTGTCCTTCTAAAATTAAGGTCAATAATCTTCAAAAAAAGGAATATATTCGAATAGGTTTAATTAAATTAGTTGAATTACTCCAATTATTTGAAATGAATAAAACGAATTTAAATGAACATGTGATACATAAAATTTATTGGACATTGAATTCATTCACACAGTCCATTATTAGTTACGCTTTGATCCTATTTAATCTTAATATGATTTCATTTGAAAATCATCTGATGCAGAAAGTGTAACTCTAATACTATAAACTACATAGAATTGCATATTTCCACTGATAAAATAACGATTTGTAAGAAGCAGAAAAAAAAAGGATTCTTCAAAAACATATTAGTACATTAATACTTCAATAGTGAAAAGAAAAATGAAAGTGAACATACGAATTATTTAAAGTAAAATAATCTTTAAATACACTTGGATCTTCCAATTGTTGTTTAAGACTGCAATTGATCAGTCTCTTATTGACATATGTGCATCCTGTATGGACTGCCTCTATATATTGCCTTAATTCATAAACAGGGGAATCTAGGACGCACAATCCTAAACAACGATGGGAAGATACAAGTAAAACAACAAGTGAATTTAAACTTCATCCTATTGCACAAGCAGGTGGCTATTAGGAGTTAGTAGGCGAATGGATAACGCTATGGTATTTGAAGCTAACGGTACTAGGTTTGAGTCCTGGAGTCAACATCAACTCTAGGATACAGATACATCTAGTTGATGAGTACCAAACAGAATGAAACGCGCGCTCTAGATTCTATTGCTAGCCAACATCCGTCTTTACTTATAAAATAATCTTTGTTAATGCATTGGTCTTGTTAAAGTCAAATTTCTAATTTCCAATAATAACTAATTAAATGTAATAAGTAAATAATGGTATATTCTTGGAATTATATTCACCATTCTCTCTCTCTCCATATATATCTGATGTTTTGGTATAAGCTGACCAATGAATTTTGTCCAGTATCGTGTTTATCTAGCCTTTTAGCAGTGATTAGATTGTACATATCATGTTGTAATGCAATTATTAGTCTAATGGACTCTATATTTAGTGTACTATTTCGATATATTAAGGGTTTTGAGGTAACCTGTAGGGAATTTTTTTCGACCTACGTTTCGTTATAGCTAGTACATGTTAACACGATGTGACTGTAGTCTTGAGGTAACTGATGGATCACGTAGAATTACGTTCCACTTCATTAAGTTTCACAATCTGAAAATATACCTCTGAGTTATTCGGGCCACTATCTTTAAAAATACAATCGTCATTGGTTCAGTTTTTTTGATCCTGTGATTTGACGTCAACTTTCATCATGAATAAGTTTTAATTCATTTTGAACTCATCACACTACTTCATCGCTTAGATAATTGTGTCCTGTCGCTGAACGGTTAGAAAATGTAGGAAAAAAATATATTCAGCATGATTCTAAATATTATGTTACTTAATACTATGGGATATTTACAGCCTATAAAAAAACTGACTTTTACAAAGACCCAGAACAATGTCATCTAGTGCCCTATTAAGAAGCATTATCATTGAGATTTTTAATCCATAACTGATTTCTGTAAGACTGAACCGCAAGCAGGAAATTTCAGTTATTTAGTAACTGTGATCATGTTGTTCAGTAAGTTATATGAACTCAAAATGTTATTATTGCAAACATGATGGCTGTATATTCAAACATTTTGATCATCAACATAACAGTTGATAAAATGAAGCATTTACATTAAATTCTGAGTTATTAACACCTATTGTCTTTCGCCAATTTTAAACTCAGATAACTATTGGTTTCCAAAAAAAATGATGTTGAAGATCATAAAAGTCACTTTGTCTAGTTCCTAATGTTAGTCGAATTCCGTTGACTAAATGTACAATGTTGTCACTGTGTTGAAGAACTAGATAAACAAAGTATGCAGCAAGTCTTCATTGCATTCTTGAATACCAATAATCGATTAGCACTAAAAACTAGATATATTACTGATTGTTACCTAATAATCAATATTGGTGTAAATAATATACATGTCTAATAATTCAGTAATAGTGACTTTAATAATGAAATTCTTAGATAACTAATCAGAATCTAAACATCAATTCATATATAAGTGAATCATATTATCTCCATCATATTACTATCTAAACTTTATTTAATTAATGCGTTAATCAATCAGTTTCTTAGGAATCGAATATAATTTCATTGATTGAATAAGTTAATTTGACTGGATACCAAGATTATGCAAAGAAGAAAGTAACTGGCGACATTATTGATGTTACCGCTTAATCTTAACACTAATTATATACAAGGATGACTAAGAACTAAGTATTTATAAACAAACTAGAGTTCAATCTTTTCGGTCTGAATGAATTATGTTAAACAATTTCCATCAAAATTAATTCGAATAAACAATAACAATACTTTAAAGTGTTTATTGTAAGTTAGAAACATGCTGTGCATATATGACATTCAATAGACAGTTTTACCGTCCATGCATACAGGTGAAGTATAGTGAATGTATGTCGATGATTGTATTGTAGTCAACAAACAAATAGAATGGTCGCTTTTTTTGTGCAGGCAGCTAAATATGATATAGAATACATCAATGCTTTATACAGAAGGGTAAGAAACACATTGATTTGATGAATTGTATGGTAAAGATCAGAAGTTTCAACTCTTCATTTTGTAAAAACGTGCAATTTGTGGTAACCATAATTATTCATCGTAAGGTGATAGTGAATTAAAGAAATAGTCATCTAAACTTGGATCAACAGAAAATATAAATCAACATAATTCGGTCGAAATTCGTGTTTGAATTGGTTTCGTCTATGGACTTATATTAATTAGGGGTTCCGTCGAAGATCTGAGCATTGGATAAACGTTTCGTTCTAGTATGAGACCCTTAAACAGTGTGGAACCGTGGGATGGAAAATATAATGTTTAGGATGTTAGGTCGTGACAAGCCATCAGTCAGAATCCTAATCCTAATTTGGTCAACTTTGAGTCTGGTATTTACTCCATAGCTTACTGTCTCTGATTCGGCTGATTATACGTCAGAAAACCATTAAATTTGAGTCAACAGCTAAGTTTCTATTGGTCCACTAATTACAAGCTTCTCTCTATGCCTTGCCCAAGAGCCCTAAGAGCAGCAACCAGCCTCCACTAAACCTATATTTTTATAGACGTGGTTTGTATACAGACACGACTAAATGAAAAATAACAGCTATACATAAACAAGCCTAAAGTGGAGACAGTAAGTAAGAGACTAAGATCAAAATAAGGGTTAATAAATTGTGTGACCGTAGCTTATGCATCAACTAAAAGCTTCCGATAAATGGAATACATATACATAGTAATCTAGTTACCGAGTTACTGTAAGACAAAATTATAATTATTAGTAATTTGAAAAGACCAGTCCCAACTTCTACAATATTCGTCCCCTCATAACATAGGGAAGTTGAATGACAGAAGAACTACAGTCTCCTTTCAAATAAATAAGCACTGGCAATTGAAAAAACAGAAAACTAGTTTTTAAGTCTTTTATATTTATAATTATCCGTAAATTCATTCAATGGAAGTATTTGAGACATTCAAACAATAATATTCCACATGTTGTGTTAATTTTTATAAAGTTCTTCAAGCATACAGTACTGAGTGGTTAAAGAATAGTTTATCATCTAGGTATGTTATTTACAAGATTCTATGGAATTGTGAACATAATTATGGTAGATATTAGCTTACACCAAGTTCAATACTAGTAGTAATTTTCTAGTTAAATTTGTGTCTTTAGTACTTCAGTCAAGATAAAAAGAGAGTAGTAAGCAAATGTATTTCTAGCCATAATCCTTCGACAAAAATGTAACTAATCTAGTTTATTGTAACAATATGCACTAAATTTTACTTGAAATCAACCAAATTACATTGGAATTCTACAAATAGAACAAAATAATTTCAAAGAAATGAATCATTAATATACAGTTGATACAGTTGGCATTTTAAAGGTGGATATTTCGACCATTTCTTTCAACTATCATTCTTTTTAATGAAGCTCTATATGAGATGGCATTCAGTTGTTGTATATAAAGATAAGTTTAACTTGAAAATACATATTTGGTATTGTAGAAAAATGGAATTAGTTTATTTGATTTTTCTCTCCTAATTCATGAATGATACCAGTCAAGTTTTGTTACTTAACGTGTTATGTACTCGACACTTAGGATCGACATATTTCTTCAGTTTACATCGACTTAAGTGTAAACAAAGATTCATCCAAAATCAATAATATTGTATTTAATTCAATTTTGTTAAGGTTTTCTATCTACAAACTTTTATGAAGTATATTAATTCGTGTTTCATCATATAAGAACTGTAACACAAAAACTAAATGCCATTGAAATCTTACATTAATTATAGAAAACTAAACTGCTTACTAAAGTCTTCCAGTTTAAAAAAGCCTTTTTCTGTTTTAATTGTTATCAGAATATTAATTCGTTACGTTAAATTAACTTGAATTGACTTATCACTACCCACTTGACCTTTATGGGGACGTATATTCAGTGATTTTTGCAACGACAAAATAAAAACCGCATTTTTTCTCTAATTTGTCACACTTTATATGTAACCACATTTTTATTCAAAATCTATAGTTTTTTTGTATCACTTGTTAAAAAACGATGATAATTGTTTGGATACATATATGGATATTCTACCGCCTTGGTTAAAAAAAACGTTATCTCCACCGTCTGTTCTTCTGCTTTATTGTCCATGTTCTTTGATTGAAGACTATAATAGTGTTATAACGTCCTTTTATGCCTTCCTACACTATGTTGGATTTTGGCCCGGATTATTATTAAATAATACTATTGGATTCAATCTTTCACATTACGCCGTTGGTACAACACGTGCAGAGGAATCTTCACTAACCAAGTGAACTCATTTGTGGTTGTTATCTCAGAGAGCGGCTTACAAGTAACATTCATGTCATAATAACTGTTATTATCTTGTTGTTTAATATATTATTTGTATTCTAACTGTAATTTGTTAACTTTTGGTTTTACTCATAGACAGACACCTAGGGTTTTACTGTTAACTCTTTTGGTATATTATTAATAACCTTGCGTATCGATATATCTTGAATAAACTCTTTTGCTGGGATCCACCACACCTTCGAATTCAATTCAGTTCATTGGGGATTCAGACAAGAAAACTCAACAAAATAGCTAGTGAGGTGACACAAAAATGAAAACTATAAATCACTTGATTATGTTACAGCTGATGTGAACAGAGAAGTAGAGAAGCCATGATGAACAAAGGAAGCTATTTTTGTGGACATCAATTCATTTAATTCAACGTCCCTAGGTTATTCTATAAACACTGAGCTTTCTTTTGATTCATGATTCATAACCATATCCTTTTTTATTACAAAGCTATTGTAATTTAAAAGTAGTCGTTTATACTTCTTTTTTCTACCCTAATGCATGGTTTGGACATAAGTGTACTTTCCTAATTGCTTGTACGTTGTGGTCGTGTTACTCATCTAACTATTCATGCATTTCCTTGCACTCATCTGAATCAGAAATCAGGAATAAATAGAGTAGTGTTCCAGCTGACTCGTTTTCTCTCGCTTGTGATTACTGGAACTATGGGGTATTTCGACCATACTTTAGAAACATTTGTTCACAAAGGAAGCATTATAGTATTACCAAACAATGATGATATTTAAAATTGTGTACTGACTTACTTCTTCCATGAAATGTTCTGCAGTATCATGAATTCTTTGTTCAATTCTATGTATAATATTAGCAGCATCTCGGACGTTATGTAACTGAGATTGAACTTTTCCAATACGTTGACATGTAGTATCTAAATTTCTACTTATTTCATGTCGTAATTTTGCAACAGCTTCACCGAAACTTGTTACTTCATGTTCACGATGTGCATTAAATGTGCATAGAACACATATACACATTGAACAAGCTTCACAATAAAATCGTACAGTTTCACCTGGATGATCTTTACATTCAATATCACTATGTGATTGTAACTCAAATGTCGCATGATCTTTAGTAACTTTAGTATTTCTATGTCGTTGAACACATTCATCACATAGAAGTTTATTACAATCTAAACATTTCGATGTTGCTTTTGGTGAAATATTTAAACAAGCTGAACTAGCGCGTTGTTGACTACTACCGTTATAATTGTCATTAGTATTAGTTAGGCTATTGATTTCTGATGAATTTGTTTTATTCAATGGTTCACTTGAATGTCCTCTATCAATTCGACTTACTTGTGAACAAATTTCACATTCTCCATAACGTAATTGCTTCCTTTCCAAATTTGGTAACTGATGTAATGAATCAATACTTTCGTTAACAGTGGTTGATACTTGTCTACTATTTTCTATTCTATTGTTAATTCTACAAGTAGTCGGACTACCAATAATTGTAGCTGTTGATGAACCATTCGATGATGCTCTTTGTCGTAGTACTAAATCAGTTAGACCAGAAATTAGAAAATTATCTGGTAATCGTTTAACACCACCTAATGGAAGTTGTGTACGTTTTCGACATAATGGGCAAGTGAAATCGCGATAATCTGTATACTTATTATAAGTAACTTCAGCTGATATATGCTTTTCAATACATTTTGCACAGAATGTATGCAAACACGCAAGACATTTTGGATTTGTATAACTATCGAAGCATATTTTACAAACAAGAAATTCATCATGTATTTCTTGAGCTAATCGACCAGCTACTGTACCTAAAAATGGATCATTCGCTAAACGAGCTGTATCAATTCTTGGTAGATTTTCAGCTAAAAGATCTTCACATTGTTTTGGTGAAGATGATTTAACATTAGCCCCAGCCTCATCATGATGAACTACAAAGAAAGAAAAAAAACATTATTATGTTAGGCTAAAATCTAGCAATAATTTTATGGATAAAAAGTATCCCTTTATCAAACGATCAAGGTTCGCTGCAAGCTGAATATTTACATAACTCGACTCGTTCTATATTAACCCCTCATGTTGATATTTTTATACCTGATTTGATCATTTAATAACTGAATACTGGAAAATGTTATTAGGGAGTAGTAGAACTGAGACAAAAATGATACAGTTTAGCCAAATTTGCTGATTATTTAAAACGTTTCAGGCAAATTAGTTGTGAATACACTGTGCATTATTTTTTTTCGCTTTACAACTAAAATCATTTTTACAATATCATATCACAGTAACCATTAGTATGAACTACTGGGACATTAGATAACAACTGAGATTAGTTCAGCAGATATATCAGTTGGATTTATGAATAAGTATCATTATTTTTGTGTCATTGTTTGGTAATCTCTTCTATTTTAAAACTACTTTGTCAATGATTAAATACCTGAAATATGAGGTCACTAACTAGAGGTTATCTGTAAAGTTTTAAATTTTCATGAAATGTTTCTTTTTCAATACTTTTCGTTATTCTCTTGTTCATTTAGTGGGTAATTGCTATACATTGAAGTTTAGTTTTTCCTAATGATTTCACTCGATTATACACAAATTCAATTTATTTGATGAGAAACATAAGTATATTAATAGTAAAAACATGGTATAAAATGCGTCATATAAACGAAATCTTGATTTACAGCGTCCATCAACTAAATGGATTCAAAATTGATGAAGTAAGGTATACCTAGTGAGCATTCAAAACATTACTGCTAATCTCATCCCATGATTATTTTATAAACATCATAATTATATAAGTTATTACCTACACATATTCAATGAGGGTATCGATGGTTAAGATTGAGCTACGTGAATTATATTAAGCTTAAATATTCCTACCACTCATTCCTTTATATTGGGACTTTTTTAAAGGTGTAATTATTTTAATCTTAACTACAAATCGTATTTAATATAGACTTCAGTCTTTTTAATCTATTTTTGTACTGGTTGCTTAAACCCTTCCATAGATATTGTAGGATACAATCAAACGGTCACTTTGGCGTATGTGTATCTTGTTCAGATTCCTTCGATATTGCCACTGTATCAAAGACATTTTGATAGTGACCAGACTCAGTAGTTAAGTGGATAACGCACTAAAGACCTGAAATAAAAGGTGGAGGGTTCGAGTCCCAATGTGAACATCTATACTATGACGCAAGTGCATCCAAATGACTAGTTCAAAATAAGACGAAATGCTCATCTTGACTTTCATTGCTAAACACTGTCCAACTATGCTTTGAATGTTTATTTTTTAGATCTTTGTTCATTTACTTGATTGTTGACAAGTGGTTTATAATTTGCATACTTTGAGTGGATATATGATTATAAATATTAGTTTCAAGTCCCTTATTATATATCTATGTACTCAATCAATATAATCAATTGAGTAATGGTTCTATTTTCTATTTTGTTAGAATTTCGGAGGTTTAGTCTTATGATCATAAGTTGAGTCTTCCTTTGATTTCTTCTTAGCTAACTAGAAAATGGCCCCCTTAATGAGATTATCGATAATCTAGATTTATACTGCCATCACATAGACGAGACATTTGTAGTGACCTACTTTTATCAAGAGAACGCGATTGGTGTATTGGAAACAATTATTATTATAACCAATTGTAGCAGGTATTGTTTTACCGTACTTGTTTGTTTAACTGTACCAAAACACATACATTTTTTCCGCTGATTGTGGCCTTGCACGAATTCGGTTACGCTCAGTAAGCATACTTGTAACCTGGCACGATCTCGGTGTTCTTTCGATACCACGAGATCGCCAACAAACACATCTCGACTATAGCTACCAACTGCCTTCTGATATTTGACCTACGGAGGATCTTATCGGTTAACTGGTACGTAGTCTTCCTGTAGTGGTGATCATAGTCAACCGCGACTCGACGCCACACTACAAATTCATTATTGTACATCAAAATATTATTTCAATCCCTCTATTCATTGAATTATTCTAGCAAAGCTTTTGATGTTACAATAGCAATAAGATATTTTGTCGGCTAGGATTTGGATATTCTCTTTGTTTATATTGAGAATTAGATTCCAACCAATCTCTACAGGGCTTTGTGATTTTTGAGTAAATTAACTCCATAATGCTACTGACTTGTAAGTTCCTATAAATTTAGAGTGAAGCTAATGATGGAATCTAGGATTCTCGTTTCGTCTCACTTGGGACCTATGAGTTGGATTTTTCTAAATCCTGGTGACGTCCACACCGAGGCTTGAACCTAATCACCATAGCTTCAAATGCTTGTATTTTATTCATACTAACTATCTGGAGTCTTTAAGATGAACAACGAGTAAAATATAAACCATAACATGTGACTTCATCCACGGTGAACAAATTTTCGGCTATCTAGATTCAGTAGATTAATGCATTAAGTATTCATATTTCAAACAAACACATACTAGGCCCGAGTCCTAATGTGAACAACAACACCAGGATAAAGAATTATCCATCCAAGGAATCCTAAGTAGGATGAAACACACTCTTTGGATTCTTATATTAAACACAATCCAAATATGTCATTTTATGCATCTTGTCGATTAAACGTGATAAAACTTTTATCATTGATTATTATCCTTTCTGTTGACTTTCTTAGATTACTTTCACTATTTTGTACGTTTAAGGCTGTATTTATAGACAACAATAATTACACAGATTTCCCGTTTATATGTAAATGACTTATTATCTGATCAATAATCCTCTTCTTTTTTTGCCCTTTATCTTTCACGTATTTAAGGCATATTCACTTTAAAACCATACTATTTCTTTGGATACATTTTGATAGACAATTTATTTCCTTGATAACTGGTTGGGTGTTCTCTGATAACATTTGAACAATGTTTACATATTCCTACCTCATGTGTTCAATAATATATATATATATATATATATATATATATATATATATATATATCAGTAAGTAAAGATAGGAGGAAGAACTATGCTGATCAATGAATCATTATAGGATATTTCCCAATTTTTTTGTGGTGAAGCTATCTATACAAGCTGTATACAGTTATAAAAACCAGAATCTAAAGATTAATATCATGTGTCTTCTTTTATGACAAGTGAAAGGAAAGGATCTTCATAAGAAAAAGCTGTTTAATGTGTTCATTATAAATAAATATCATTTAATAAGAAGCATAGAATCACAATTGATTGATCACTGGGTGGTGATCAATCTCATGCTTGTCTAGTCCTTAATAGTGCAGATCGAATGCTATCGATCATGTTGCAATGTGGCCACCAGTCTAGGTGACTCGACACTGCGGGCACTATGTATTGAGATTAGATGGTGGTTGGAGGTAGTCAACAGGAAACCCTGGACCCGGGTTTCGTGCTACTTGGCACTCGTCAGCAAGGTGTACCTGTAATCTTGAGGGAACTGGTGCTCCCTGGCGGATTCGATCTCGTGTCACCCAGCTTCACAGTCAGAGACGTTACCACTGAGCTATCCGAGCCGTGACTAACCTCCTGTAGGACTGAGATGTAATCACAATTGGTCCAGGGTTTCCTGTTGACTACCTCCAACCACCATCTAATCTCAATACATAGTGCCCGCAGTGTCGAGTCACCTAGACTGGTGGCCACATTGCAACATGATCGATAGCATTCGATCTGCACTATTAAGGACTAGACAAGCATGAGATTGATCACCACCCAGTGATCAATCAATTGTGATTACATCTCAGTCCTACAGGAGGTTAGTCACAGCTCGGATAGCTCAGTGGTAACGTCTCTGACTGTGAAGCTGGGTGACACGAGATCGAATCCGCCAGGGAGCACCAGTTCCCTCAAGATTACAGGTACACCTTGCTGACGAGTGCCAAGTAGCACGAAACCCGGGTCCAGGGTTTCCTGTTGACTACCTCCAACCACCATCTGAAGCATAGAATGTCTAGTCTAAAGACTTTGACATAGTTGATAAAAACAATATCATAAATTATAAACTAATTCGTATTATGACTGTTTCAAGTTTCAATAGAAATGAATGCTTATTATTAGAATGAAGATTTGTGGAGATTGTAGTGATTTTAATAGTTGAACTTGCAAGTCGATATAAGCTAGATCTTTGGTTCGAGTCCCGAATATGAGATCGTGGATGTGCACTGTTGAAGAGTCCCATACTAGGACAAGATGGCCGTCCAACACTTCCAGGTTTCTAACATCAATCGATTAATCACCTCAATCAAAAACTGATTCTTTTGTTGGGAAATTCCTGTATCTTTGTCTAATAATATCTTGTTTCTAACTTTCATTTTCAGTTCCAAAAATACATATTGACGTCATTGCATATAATATGATCAGACACACATATGGCTTGTTATTACATAATTGTTGAATAATAATAATAATAATAATAATAATAATAATAATCCTAAAACATAAATATTTATCATATACATTCTAGTCATTTTCAAAGTTTTTAGGTCATGTAAAAATTAAGTAGATTAATATAGTTTAGGATGCATCTAGTAGCTTGCCAAAAACTATCTTATTTAATTAATTAAGGTTGATTATATATAAACAAACATTTAATTGCAGTACATATCTATAAATTTTTCCTACTGAATATTACAATCATTGTATATGTATCTTATGCGGATGGATAGTTATTTAATTAAGGAAGAACTATACAATATGTATATATGGGGAAATATTTTTTTGTTGGATAATAGTCAACAAATATTTAACAACATAATTGGGAATTTAGGTGAATTCCCAGCATGTGTTGAAGAGATTAATTTATCACATTGATGTAAGATATTTAAAGACAATATTGATTAAGTACAGTTTTAGGTTATACGATTGAAGATGAAGATTTGGAGCTCGGATAATGGTCATGTTTTGACAAAGATGTCATAGGATTATGCCTTATGAATCAAAATATTAAAAACGTTGATTAAACCAACCAGAATCGTTTTCTCATAAGATGTAAAACTTTCAATGTTTACTTATCAGTATCAAATGGTTTTATGCAAAGATGGATAGTGGCTAGCAGTAGAATCCAGGATGCGCGTCTCATTCTATTTGAGACTCGTCAGTTGGATGTACCTGCATCACTAAGTTGATGTTCACTCCGGGACTCAAACCCATCACCGTTCGCTTCAAACGCCATCGCGTTATCTACTTGCCTACTAACTCCTAACAGCCACCTGCTTGTACAATAGGATGAAGTTTAAATTCATTTGGTGTTGTTTTACTTGTATCTTCCCAAAATGAGACTGATCAATTGCAGTCCTAAATAACAATGGAAAGATACAGGTAAAACAATACCAAGTGAATTCAAATGATTTTATGTTGATAATCTTGTCCTTTATCAATTTTCATTAAGTTTCATTATCTATATTCTTTTTGATATATAACTCAATGATCGATTGACCTTTAGCTAACTGATTGATAGATTTAGAATATATTTACATGTATGTTGATTATAGTCATACATAAATTGTTGGCTTCTAGAAAGCTTCTAACGGTTAGTTTTATTCAAAACTCAATCTAATTTGTATCTACACAGTGATATATGGAATGAAATATATAAATGTTTAGAAAGTGAGGAGATGAAGAAAAAGTTTACATTGTTCCATGTAATGCTAATAACAATTTATGCAATTCAAGTATTAAGTTAAATAATATGTTACTTAATTATTCAAATGAGAGAGTTTATGTTCAACTTCAAGTGAATTTTAATTATACTTTAATGACTTATTAAGATGTGATATATCTAAAGTCTATTTGAAAGCATCATTTCACCTTCCGAAACGTTTTAATAACCCAACAACAGTTTTTCTGATAATGTTGATAGTGGGCTTGATTTGAGAATAATAGGTTACTGGAATGGATATTCTTCTGAATTTCCTGTAATTTTGTCTTGAAAATAAGAAGGGTGTAGTTGGTTTTGGCTCCTTTTTTTCATTTGTATGGAAATCATTATATTGTTATCATTGAATGATGTAACTATTGTATACTAACTGTTTGTATACTAATATTTAAGCTTCATTTAGGTTTCTTTCCCTGATTAAGGGATTCAAAGATGAAAATTATTTTTGTTCAGTTTCAACTTATTTGATGTTTTGATGTGTTGAAAAAATATTGTTAAATCAACCTGTTTGTAAATTCTAGTTGATCCCTAGATGTTGATGTCGAATAATTGAATCTTTGGTTTAATTGCCGGTATAGCTGTAATCTTGTTCTAATTGATCGAAATAGAAGTATTTCATTACCGTGAGTATTGGAAATCGTTGTCTGTTTCCAAGTATATCATAAATGATAACTTTGTCAGTTTATGGTCTAATTAATGTATGAAACTATTGTTTTAAGTTTTAGCTTATTCCTTATCGGATGGTATTCTTGGTATTCTTGTTTTCCATAATGGCTTGTTTAACAGAATTACTTAACAGTTAAACATTATTACCTTGGTGACTGTTTTTTTTAGAAATAATTTTGATGGGTTTATTGCTAAAACTACCAGTTCTTCTATTTTGATGGCGCTTTTTAGATTCTTAAATCACGGCGAATAACATCGATATGTTCAGGGATGCGTATTATTTCCAATTACTTTTTCGGGATGTTAAACTACCTGATAATATTTATGTGATTTATATAAGTCGTCGATACTCATTAACTGCATAGTTCAATTTTATAATGCTAAGCTTATTTCCATCCTATTAGGTTAATTCAGTAAAAGTATACTTTTGACAATACTTCACCAAACTAGTCAATGAAGATATTCCTAAATAGAAAAATAATTGTTCTCCAATCTGTGTTAATGTGTTAGTTTGTTTCCTCCCATTTCCCAATAAGTGGAAGGATGTAACATTAGCATTTTCTTTATTTATCTGAATACATAAATATTGGTACAAAGGGGGTACCGAATACGTATGCGCCTCACAAGTCATTTGAATTGTTTTTGTGTTGTGATACTGTTCGGTTGCCCAGACCGAAGCAGGCAGTTTCCTTAGGGGGCCACACTCGGAGCCCTCGACCCAAAAGTCTGATCCACAAAGCAGTGGAGCAACGTAAGGAGATGCAGTCCCATGGTAGCTGGTGACCAATAACTGGCTCATACTCCTGAAGCCCATGTGCGACATTGTTTTGCAATTAGGGTTTCCCAAATCCCCTAGGTGAATCCTCCGTATCCACCGACCAGGTTAATGCATTGGGAATTCGCTTCTTGTCTTCTCAGTTTCGTAAACAACGCCCCCGCCACGAGAAGTCAGTGAGTAGGATTTCCCTCTCAGTGGCTGTATTCACGTAGCCATGTGAGGTTATTTCGAGAGGGAGAGTTGATTCTCCCCACCCTCGGCCATACCAGAGCATTTGAGGGCTGTAACAAGTGATAGTCGTAAGATTTCAAATAAGAAATCAAATTAACTGTTTAATGATTTTCGGTCTGAAGTAATTTAAAATTAGAAAGTTCTATCAAGTTTTATATTCCAAGACATGAAAACTAATGGAGGACAACGATGGAGAAAATAGAACAAAATATTAAGATTATGGTTTAACATTTGATTTGATCATTACTAGTAATACCCTACACACATATTATCAAATTTTTTTCAAATACTTTCTTATTCACTGTTAATTTTATGGTTAGTTAGTACTTTTATTTTTCAATTACAGTGTGATGATCTAGTCTAAAAATTTTATTTTATAGCACAATATTGATAATTGAATAAATATTGTTATGTCGCTATGGTCTGTTAATTATCATGTAATGAGATCGCCAATTAGTACGCCGATTTATTGTCCAGACCAATGATGCATAAACCAGTATGAGTAGCCTAGAGTCAACCCTGAGTTCTTATTGTTCCTCTGAAATAGTAGCTTCTTCCCTCACCAAGTTGGTTCAGCCTAGGACCGCAACATCAACTTCTGCTATATGAACCGTGTATTTCAGATATACTTGGTTTATATACAAACAAATCAGACCACATCATACCATAAAATAGAAAATAACAATTATAAAATACCAGGTCATAAGTGGCTATGAGTGTGAGAGACTGTAACTAATGAATTATGAATAACTTAAGAATAGTAAACCGTGTAATATTAGTCAATAGATCAAATTGAAACCTAGAATAAAAGAAATATGAATAGACATACAATATAGTTACTTAACAATTATACAATGAGAATATCTATATAATAACGGTCCATTAATAAATCCTAATAGTTACCATTCACTTATTCTTCGTTCGATATACAATGTAATTCATACCTTCTTTTCTATTTCATCCATACAATAGAAATATTGAATACACTGAAACTTAGTCTTGATTTCAGACAGATATTTTCTCTTAAAAAAAATTAGATCAGTTCATTTTGGTGTTGTTTTTTTTGTTTGTCTGATTTCTGTTAAAAATTGTGTTGCCTTAGTGATATCAAGAAAAAAAGTAGTGGGGAACATGAATTGGAATATTTGTTAGACTGTGAATTTAGTGTATGTACAAGTTAAGAAATTAAATAGGGAAAGTAACTTTTTTAAAAATCATTACAGCCAATTTGATTGATATTTCATGCTTATTTAAACATAGACTATAGGCTTATTTTATGTTGCCTATGTATACATATCTAATGAATAGTTCATACTAAATAATAATGATAAGATAAAATGAGGTGAAATAAACGTTTTGTTATGTTATTTCGGGAATCAAGTTAATCTATTTGAACGTCAAAATGTCTAATACAAATAAGATAGATTAGATACTTATCATTTTAGAAGAAAAGTTACAATGAACAATCAGGGTATGATAGTGATTCACTATATGATTACATAGCTGAACACTGGTAATCTCCAGATTCATTAAAAAAATCTCAATTTTATATTTATATTAGAAGGGGTTTTGTGGAGATGTTAGTAATTTCCATAGTTGAAATCATGAGTTATTTGAAGCTAGACCACCTTGGAAAACCTGGAAGCACTGGACTGATAGGTCCTGGTTTCGAATCTCGCGAGGGACAGGATTGGGGATGAGCAATGCTGAGGAGTCCCATACTAGGACCAAACGGCCGTCCAGTGCTTCCAGGTTTTCCATGGTGGTCTAGCTTCAATTGACTCATGATTTCAACTATTGAAATTATATTTATATCTTTACTTAATAAGTTTTCAAATGAACTCAATTTATGTTTATTTATGGATGCCAGTTTAGTGGTCTAGAGGTTAAGCGTTCATGCGCGAGACCGAAAGTCGTGTGTTTGATTCCATCATGCGGGGTCGTGAATGTGCACTGCTGAAGAGTCCCATAATAGAACAAAACGGTCGTCCAGTGCTTCTAGGTTTTCAATGATCGTCTAGCATACATTGACTTATAGATTCAACTATTAAGATTTAGTTAAATCTCATAGCACTGAAATAATTCAATGTTCGTGTATTGTCACTAAACTTTCTGTTAACAATTGGAGATAACGTTCAGCGAAATTAGGAATGAATATTTTACCTTCTTTTGAAAAAAATTTCATAATTCTAAGTTGATTTACAGTTCATAATATTTTGATTTTTCTAATGAAAGTTGGTTTATTAAATCGAAATTGTAAAGTGACTAGAATTATTAAGTAACAGAAATTTGAACCATTCAACTAATGTGTAACAAAGTAAAAATGTAGAGAAATTAGGAAGAAATTTATAACAAGAAAACAACACAAACGAACTAGCAAACTGAGAAGTTTTCAGCAGTGATTCATTGAAAACTCAACCGATGTTCTTTAAACTGATGCTATTCAACCATTTCACGGAGATATCCCAGATAATAATAGATAATTGTCACACTATATTGCGAATCGATGAAAGCTGGACTTATAGATCACTGGATATTTACTCTGTTATCAAGATGTGAGGTTCGATTATTCTGGGAGGTAGTAAACTTGTATTGATCAGGAGTCTAACATATGAACCGAGCCGCTAGCTGATACTCCCTGTTTTTCATTAGTTCTCTAGCTATAGTTATTCCACTAGGAAAAACACCTTTTAATTCGACAATCTCCCCAAACGTCCTATCCTACATTTGATCAACGTCTTGGAATGTTGATCTTCCTAGGATATTTACAACCGTATCACTCAACATTAAAAAGTGAGGCATTACCACTCAGGTATTTGGGGTGTGACTGAAATTGCAGGTAAGAAATATTGATGAGTGCTAATCAACATGAAACTTAAATCTTACAAAGTTTCTTCCTGACTAACTAAAAGCACTTGGAACCTTCTTCTATTTCATAGTGAACATTCGTCTTCGATTAGGGTGGTTTAATGATCTTCGCTAATTTTGAAGTTAAATTTTACAAAATACTTGATTTCATTCACAGAATTATAAATAAAAAGTTAATATCCGTTAAATTAATTTATAATAGGCTTTTATTGTGCATTAACATTCATTAAATAGCAATATTGTAAAACGCATGGTGTCGTAATCTTTCCTAATACATTTCATCCACGTTGACATTTGTCTTGCTGACAAATCTAACCTGAACAGTAGTACGAAAGTAACACGAGCGCAATTTATATCTCTCATGCCATGAAAAGTACAAAACAGAATCTAATAAAAATATCATTCGACGGCAATAATAACAACATTATTGTTCATAAAAATTCGTCAACAGTTCGTTCGCTGAACAATTTTGTAATAGAACAGTACCAAGAGTTTATAAGCTCGCCACCTGACTCCATTATAAATGAACAATGAAGGAACTATGAACATGAATTCCCAGTTCGATTTTATATATTCATCTTGCGCTAACTTTATTTGGACGATGGTGGTACTAAAAAGGCAGATACGAATTTATTTCGGACACTTATTTACTCAGACAGACGTGAAGATGAGAGGTGGTGAAGGGTGACACGTCAACTGGATTTAATCAAGATGTGACTCAACATTTATAGACATAAAAAACACAAGCAAGCATATAAAAACACTGTACGACAATACACACATGCTAGGGTTACACTACGAATGACAATACGACTGAAAAGATTAGAATAATTCATCTATCTAAATGTAAGCATAAATTGTGTAGGTGTGTTGCTACAAATTAAAAAACCCACAGCAATATGAATTGTTTGCACATTATTAATATGTTCTTTCTAGCTCTCTGCCTTCCATTTTTAATTAAGTTCACAAAATACAATTGACGGGACTGAAAGGTAGCATAATGTTACATAGCCCAAAACTAGTGACCTTGAACAACTTGATTTTTTAGTTACTCGGTTATTCCTTACATTAATCTATCTAATAATTATTTTTCTTCTCGTTGTGCGACTTTAAAAATTCGGTTGCATTAATATGTTTAGTTGAAGGGATTTCGTGAGAGATTGGTTTTACTCAGACAGATCACATTTATGGTGACATTAAAAACTAAGAAGGACTGGACAGCTATTTTGTCTTAACATAAAACTCCTTAAATGTGCACACCGTAAAATCCACCAGGGATAAAACCAAGGACTTTCATATCTTTGGTTGGACACCTGATTATTAGAACCACTGAATCGGCTTCCAGTTGTACAATCACAGATTCAACCAACCTACGATATAAAGTGACGATCATCCAATTTCAATGATGACAAGTGTTTCGCTTCCGATATGTCTAAGCTTCACTTGTCACCACTTCTCACCGAAGCTACTAGTCAGCTGATTTTTATGGTATAAATTTTATAATCATTCTTAATAATTATTACTATCTCACATAACTTGTTAATTAGTGCTTTCTAATTCTCAATGATTCTTCAGTTGATATAAGCTTTCAACAAAAACAATACCATAAAAATATTGTTGTATAATGAACTTCGTAAAGGTGTTTTATTAATAGAGAATTTAATCGGTAAATAGCTACTCGTCTTATCAAGTACTTTCAACAGTCAGTTTGTTTATATATCAGATTATTTCAGATTATTGAGTAAACCAAAATATCGAATTTTAATAGACTGCTGTTTACCTTAACATTTTGTACTACCTGTTTAAATAACTATGATAAACTTGTAGTGCTGCCCTAAGTCCACATAGATTATCCTAGCTTCCGGACAGACCAACTTATTCGTTCTCCTCAAACTACATTTTGACCTAGTTATTTTCTTATCAACCTTGACTGTTTCTATGTGAGTGTATATGTGTACATCTTATCTTACTCATTATACGTCTGTAACTTATTCTTATCTGACTATAAATAGAGATTTACGTTTGATTAATTTGAGTTGGCTCACACTCATTCTCCACTGCGCATTATTTCTTTTTGTCCTTCTGATTGTCTGTTCAAATCAATAAGTGTACAAAATATACGTATTTAAAAATGCATTCTCGTATTTGACTTATTTAATTCCATTATTCACTAACTCAATTCAAGTCGATGATTAATATACGACGATCGGCGATATATATATTTCGACAGCAATCATCCATACGATCTACCTGGAATCAGATCTCGGTCCACTAAAAACCAATTCTATCCATTTTAACATTCGACATTGGAAAATGAATCTAATTCAAAAAAGAAGACATATTTTACCAAATGCAAATCTTAAGTAATTTGTTTAAGGCTTTATATATTAAATCCAAATAGGATTAAATAAATAATCAGGCATTATAAAAAAGGAAACTAGGCGAGACTATAATTTATGGACGAACCAATCAGATTTACGATAACAGGTCTTAGATTTTGGCGCGAAATTCACTCATCCATTTGGCCAAATAGAGTCTTGGCATTATAGCTGATGTTAGTTCGTTATGAAAACCCTAAATCTGATTCCTAATACTAACCATCAACTGTAATTATCAATCCTAATTCCTCACGCTGGTTTATAACCCTCATTTAGCTGTAGTATGTAGGTGGACATTCTCAAGATGTCTTTAGCGTCACTCAAAGGTCGTCCATAAATTATAGTCTCTTCGAAAACTATTTATACACAGTCGTATTTGATATTCAAGTATCGATCAATCGTTATTAGGGGAATTTCAAGGTGATATCAAATTGTTTTTATGAAAACATAGAAATGATTTCTATTTTTTGTTAGATTAGAGATTTCCCAAAGCTTTCCAATCATACACCTTTTGACATTTTCCAATATAGAATAGTGTGAAAGTTATTTTAAGGTAATTCCTATGACCTATTTCATTAATTAAATGTCTCGCAGAAGAGATTATTTTCTATTGATTTACTGAGTTCAATCGGTTATGTAATAATTCAGGTATAAAATTGTTCAGTATTAAGTATTATGTAATGATGTTTCATTAAAATATGATAATATCTTTTAGAAACGATATGTTAGCTAAAAACATTGATTTTCAGTTTGAAGAAGATCAAGTAATTGAAATCTTTTTTAAGGTACTTCACTGAATATTACCAATTTATTTATTTGAAAGATTTTCTGAAGAATAGTGAAAATTTTATAGTAATTAACTAGAAGTTCTAGGCTCAATTCAGTGTTCTTCGGCGACTAGCATGAATATCTGGGCTACCTGTTCCATTTCCACAAGTTATTTATTTCCTTGTTTGTTTTAACAGATTATTATGTCAAAAGTTTATCACCTTTCGCTGCACAATTAACAAACAAGTACAATCAAAGATGTCGTGATTACTGGCAATATGCATTAAAAAGAATGAATATTATTCAGATGTCGATCTCTGAATTGCTAAGATCTAATTGGCGATCAGTCAATATTTATCGTCAATATCGATCAAGAAATAAGGAACGGAAACTCTCTGGAATACTTTGCGCTGAGAATTCTATATTGTACCAAAAATATAATATTCAATAAAGCTAATAATAATAATAATGATAAATTAATATCAAGCAATTGTCCACTATCCATTTTTATCAAATCCATTGTTTTTAGTTTGCTAAACTTTCACTATTGATTTTACATATGTTACGTCATCACTTCAAATTTATGTACATTTTACAAAGTTTACTAACAAAACTCAATGCTTTGTATACAAAGTTACTATGGTTGAGATAATGACGATGGTTCATGTGATTGGAATATCATCAACCTATAATATAGATTTTTTTAAATCGCCTATTGACATTTAGTCAAACTTTATGAAGAAGTATGTTATTTATGCCTTATCGCTACTTAGTGAACGATAACACCAGTGGGGGATAACTAAAGGTATCTGAATACAAAATCACAGGATTTCTTAGTAAAATTTGAGAGCTATACAGTAAATGCTTCATTTGCAAAATATCCATCAATTGTCTCAGACTTTGTTGTTCCTTCGTTTTCATACTAATCACTCTCTATCCTCATTCTCTTATCATCGACTTTCTCAACCTTCTGCCTCCCGGCATCCCACTTTCAATTGGTGACGCATACTACTCATATCTAACGATATCAATAGCACACATCACAGTTATAGATGGTTAATTTTATGGTATCGTACATTTAAGTTTATTTATTGAATTATTGATTAAATTTTGTCAAGTACTACTCAATTTAATGTATACAAGTTTGACTATTAATTGTTGTAAACCACATAAAGATTTGGTGTATTCAAATACAATTCTGGTTAAGTTGCGATGTCAAATAAATTCTTGTCTATCGACTTTGTATTCTAATTTGCATCGTTGGACTCACTGTTTCCTGTTGAAGTACTAAGTATATTCACAGCTAGCACAATGATTACTGCAAACATTTTGCTACCTTCACAAAATTATTCTCAATAACTCATTTGAGAAACGAGATAAATACATTTTATCTTACTGATTCTCTTATAGTGTCTATAGATTTCTAAGAATTAGGATTAGGTTATTTGTCATAGTCTTGTTTCATAGATCGATTCAAATATGCAACGAGAATAAGTGGAAATAGAGGATAAACTGTATGACAAAGTAATACCATCAAAAAGTAGACTAGAAAATTAGATTATCCAATATATTCGAATATTTGTTTAATAATTCAATGTTTTACTGAAATCTTTAGCGAAAAGTAACTAAGACGTGTATGTTAATTCGGATTAGATAACTAGTAAAGTGATTTTGACTTCATTTCTATGTTTAAATGAACAACAGTTTAAATGAGTAAATCTTTACATTATGTGCATTTCAGTTGGGTAGTTGTTTTCCACTCAGTTCAAGGCGAAGTTGGCCAAATGATACTGATTTATTGACTGGTTTAAAAAGTATGAAACAAGTTTTTGTAAGAACATTCATCAACACTTGAGTGAATAGTTTTACAAAACTGGGAGCCGTGTAGAGAGAAAAAATTATTTGCGAAAATTATGTTTTCAATAATCACAGAGACTGATATTTAAGTACATTTTAATAGTTGAATTCATGAGTCAATTGAAACTAGACCACCATGCAAAACCTAGGAGCACTGGAAGGCCGTTTCGTCTTAGTATGAGGCTCTTCATCAGTGCGCACTCACGACCCCGCCTCGAGAGGTTCGAACCCAGGACCTATCAGTCTCGCGCGCGAGCACCTAACCACTAGACCCCTGAGTCGGTATCCAATGGTGTTATTGTCTAACTTCAACCAATCCACGAAGTTGAGCCAACATTCACTGCCACCGTTAGATGCCGGCTCAATGGTCTAATGGTTATATATACTATTATTAGCTTTATTCAAAATCATATTTTCGGTACAATACAGTATTCTCAGCACGAAGTATTTCAATATATTTTCGTTTTTTACGTCTTAGCCGATTCTGACAATAACTATTGAGTGATCGCCGGTTAGCATTTAGCAGTCCAGTCAGTCGACATTTGAATAATGAACATTCTTTTCAATGCACATTGCGAGCATCCACGATATCTCTGATTGAGCCTTTTGTAACTTGTACAACGAAAGTTTGTACACTTTTCAGAATAGGTTATGCGATTAATGGCCATAATGATGTATTAGAACAAGCAAACTTGGATAACTTGTTGAAATATCTAGACGGCAGGAACAAGTAGCCCAGATGTTCAAGCAAACGCAAAATATATACTTTTAGAGCGCTCGCGCTCGAAACTGATAGCTCCTGGCTTTGAACCTCTCGAGGCGGGATCGTGGATGCTCACAGCTGAAGAGTCCCATACTAGTACGAAACGGCCGTCCTGGGCTTCTAGGTTTTGTATGGTGGTCTAGCTTCAATTGACTCATGAATCTAATTATTATAAATTACAATAATATTCACAAAAACCCTTCACTGATTTAAGTAATTCTAACATTTCGTTCAGAAAACATGTTTGGACTTCAGGGTAATAATCAAAATCAAAATTAACATAGAACATAAAACACTTAGTAATCCAATCAAATCTATGTTAAGTCCTTATCCAATCATACTCAGATGTTGGTTATAATAGGATAACATGAATCAGTAAGTTGAGGATCATGTGAAAAGTTAACAATGTGAAAATAAATAAATAAATGTATGTGTAACTTTATATTGTTATTAGTTGATAAAGGCGTTACTTTGTTTATTAGAAGTAAAAACATAAGTGTGAATTAGAAATATTTTTTAAATGTGGATGTGTATATAAAATGAAAACCAACAAATACATCGTCGTAGCGATAAAATATACAAATTAATTTCTGTCAGGACAACAGTGCATGTGAAATAGACATGTAGGATGGAGATAGGGGTCAATTAATCGATAATGATCAATTGCCAGGGGGTGGCTAGTTTAATACCATGTTCTCTGTTCAGGCTGTTCTTACTAGACCATATGTACAGCACTTCTGTTGTCGACCTTTCTTTATGACTGTCAAATCCTTTTTGAAGTATGTTGGTCCCTACGAGGTTGATCCAGGGTCCTATTTCTAACCTATGTTATTGCCGACCTATTCTCAAGTTTCTTTAGATTAAGAAGATTTAAGATTTAAGAACATGTTCCTTCAACCTCACACTCAACTGTCTAGATGTTTCTCCCACGTAAACTTCATTGTAATCATGCCAATTAATCTCACAGACATTTTTTTGCTCTTCCTATGAAAACTTCTCCCTAACTTTCTTTAACACTGATTTTACGGTATTAGTGTTTCGAAAATACGCTGTTATAATGGGTTTGTTTAGAATCCTCTTAATTTAATCCAGTGTTTCTTTACGGTATAGTATGATCATGGTGTTCTTCCATTCTTTCGGCACTTAGTCTAACTTAGTTTTTTTTCATTTCTAATAATCTTCTTAAAACCTCTTCTGGGTAGTTGTTAGTCCTAAGAGTAGACAATATTACATTCAATCCAGTTTAATAGTCCTCTTTCTCTATAATTAGATTACAACACCCGTTCACCAAATCCTTCACAACTGTGACCTTCGTACAACACTCATGAGCCAAACAGTAGTCTATATATCTCTCAGAATATGTTGACTTTCTGAATATATTAATTTTCAACTTCATAATATGTCTTCTTTCAACCAAACAATCAAGAAATGCTAATTTGTAGTCATCAATTTCTATTTCCTTAGTTCACTTAATGCTACCCGATATGTCGGTTTAAGTTTTCAAAACGTTTTTTCTTAAAAAAAATCCATTTCGTTTAATAATGACAAAAATACCGTAACCAAAATTTGGATAGATTTACACATTTTGTAATCTCAATGGAATGAATAAATAAATTCACTACAATTGGAGAAACTAGTGAACCCATTACCACACCTTATTATCAGTACAGATCTCTACCGAATAATGGATCGTAAGCACAATTCTAAAATACTTAATCACCTATTAAAGATCTAACAGTATGAAACAAGGTTAGAATCGTAATTTTTTTTACACAAACATTTTAATGCATTTATTATTTGTATAACAAAAATGGTCATTTTAAATAGAAACTTTCATGTTGTTTATTTCAACAGAACAATACAAATGTCAGCTGCTTTTTTTGATCTTTAAATGCTGAATTCATTTCATGATGACAATTGAGAATAAGAAAATAAATTAAATCATAAATACTGATAATTCATAATCCATATCAGATTTTATGGAATACAAATGAACTATATACATATATAGGATCAATAAAATAAATGATCATGATCCTAGGGATAACATTCATTTTCTATTCTATCCTATCCTATCCTATTCTATCCTCATTTACTACACATCATATGTTGTTATATAGTCCTTTATAAAACAGATTGAATGAATGAACTAATAGATTTAAAGTACATGCTATTAATAGGTTTGTATGATCACAAAATGTTTTGCAGTTGTTTCTTCTATTCAGAAGTGTTTTCTCTTACTTTTCTTCTCTTTTTAAAAAAAGAAAACCAGATACCTCCTGCCTACACAACTTATGCATCAAAAGAGATGATTAGCTAACTGTAATCTATTTTACAGATGAATTGGAATTTGGTTGCTTACAGTATAGTTGATGAAAACTTAATGTTTTTTTCTCTCTTAGAAACTATTTAGTTTTTATCGGTCAATAAATATACTATGGTCATTAGATTAACGAACTAGACATAGTTATTAAACACTTTGGTTAGTTGTATTAAATAGTTTAAGGAATTATGTAAAAGTTTGGACTGTTATTTGACTAATTCACTGAAAATATCTTGAACTATGATATTAGTTTAAATCTAAGTATGCAACAGCAACTCAGTCAAATGTTAATACCTAAGTGTGTGCATCTACCAGTTCATTTGCTCTTATGGAGCAAGGTATATTGGCCATAGCCAACTCAGATACAGGAACATGTCCCAATATGTGGTTCTACATAAGTGAGAGGAAAGCAGTTAGGAGTTCCATATCTGAACATCTAATCGACTGTAATCATTCTATTGATCCACAGTTTGATTTTAAGGTTGTATATACGATTCATCTAAATCTACCTAGATTTCTTCGTATCCAGTTCCTAAAAATAGTCAAAACTCTTATCATCCATGAGCTTAAACCAGAACTATACGTACAAAAGAAATACGTCCTATCTTTATTGTTACTTTGGCCTTAATTATTATTATTGTTATTATTATTACATTTCTCCGTTTATTTACGTCTCATATTCTCATTATTTCATTCATAATTACGCATGTTATCACTTTATTTGTTTTTCTACACCTCTATGACCTTTAATTATTGTAACAAGAAAACATTTTAATCATCTTACCACATTCACGCTATAATTCGTTACTAAGTCTATTGTTATTATTCGTATTAAGTAATCTAGTATTACAATCTTTCTATTACGTCATCTTGGTTATTCCTTGTTCACATTTCCTCACGGAACTAGTACTTTAACAAAAAAGTTTCATAAATATACGATTGTACAGCTTGATAATAAATTCGTTGAAAAGATATCCCTTTGCTGAACTTCGTGTTTTTAATACCTTAGTTCCTGTCTTTGGTTTGATCATGTGTTGGGACTGATGATTAGTTATATACTAGGACAACTTAATTGTCTGATGTTTGTTTAGAGGAAATCAGTTCGTACCGTGAACTATCTCTATACTGTTAAAAAAGAAATGAAAAGGCGAATATATTAAGAGAACATTTTGTTTTATTCAGTATTATTCAATCGATTTTCCACTAATGAGAATGAAGAAACAGACAACCTTTTTAAAAACTGCCATTGGGACATTTCATCAAATATAACTCTGTATATTCAATTGTTTCTTCTGTAGAAAGTGATATTCTATAAACCTAGTAAATAAGACTTTCAATAATCATTATTCTTCGGTTAGATTTATTAAATTAAACACAGACTGTCTTCTTATAAATTAATGATAAAGTTCTAAGTCGTTTTTTTCAAGTAAATTATTCTTGTCCTGTGATCTGATCCCAAAAATATTCACTGAACAAAAAATATATTCTCAAGAACAACAGATGATAGGAACTAGTAAAATTAATAGTGATAGCTGATGTCGACGGTTTCAATGGAAAAGGTCCTCATTATGAAATTTTTTTTCAATTTAAAGCAGTATCATATAATAATGAGGAACGTCTGATGGCATTGATACTTTTGTTTGAATTCAAGGCCGTTTAACTCACCCATGAATAATAAGGTCATGCAGACTTATTTTATGGTGCTAAAACTGTGAATTGTCTTCATTTTAAATGGTTTTTCTACTAGCGTATGAATCCCACTTAAATCTGAGATCAATAGATCATATAATACAACAATGGTCATCATAATTGATCAAGCAAAATCCATTTATCACCACAAATACAAACAACAAGTAAACAGTTCAGGAGTGCTTCGTTGTGTTTAACAATTTTCATGTGCGTGTAGATGAACATAAAAAGACAGACATCAAGCAGCATAACAAACATCTAAGAATGGTTTAACATCTACTAAAATAGTTACGAAGAGATAAACAAATTTTAATACTTGGATAAGAGTAGAATCCATCCTATTCGATTGTGAAACATTTTCTAGGACTGATCTACAACTGCTTACATAAAAGTCTATGGAAATTTTTAGGCAGGAAGATTTTTAGCCAATCCTATATATTTAAAAACTATTTACCATTGCATCACGAACACGCCAACAGTGCTAATTATAGTTTTTACTACTAAGAGCAATTCTGGTGATGTTTTTCAGCGAGACTATATATTTATGAACGAACCAATGAAATTAATGATGGCAACCCTTGAACTTAGGTGCAAAATTCATACATCCATATGGCTAAATAGCATTTTGGGATTATAATTGATACCAGTTTGTGATGTAAATCCCAACTCTAATTACCAACCATAATTTCTAACTCTAGATCCTAATTCCGATTTTCTCAAAGTCACTTTAGCGTCGCTCAAAGGTCATCTATTAATTATAATCTCATCGATATCTGATAAGATGCCTAAAACTAGGCCCGAAATTCAGATCTTAATTGGTTGGGACGTGAATGACCAACAAGCCGGGTATTGTTAATCGATTTCCAGATATATAGTACCAGGACTTAAAAGTGTTTCGTTTTCATTTCATTTGAAAATGTTATCCCAGTACACATGTATGTGTGCTCACCCTCATAGTTCTGTGTTCTTTGTAAAAATTCCTATCACAGTGGAATAGGAAAGGTGTTTTGGAATATCGATAGTGAATTGACATGGTACAAGTTTATTGAGGATGATCATTGACTCAAAGCTCAGTCTCCTAAGTAAGTTAATTTGACATTAAACAGTTTGAGGCAAGTGATAAGAAAGCATTAACTGAAGTATTCGTCCCGACTGTTTCTCATCAGTAGATTTATATGAAATTTTGGAGAAACTGATGCTCTGAAAAAGATTTAAATGTACAAAACTCAAGATCACAACAGAAACACTACGACTTAGTTATTTCTGTCATAACTAACTTTTAGTAAAACTGAATTTATTGTAATAGACGGTTACACAAGACTATAGTATTGTATTACCGCTAAAGGTTAGACAAAGAAAGACATAGGTCAATAATCTTTGAATTATTAATTTACAATATAGGTTTCGCTATAGTACTTGGTTAATAGAACCAGCTATCTATGTTTGAAAAGGTGGTAATTCTTCATTTATGTAGTGAAGTTATCAGACAGATCCTACTATTTATTATAGGATAAAGGAAGATGAAATACCATACCGTCTCCCATGTTTAATCACAGCATTTAAATTAAGTACGGGGGAATATAAACCAATTGTGGAATTTTTAGTGAAAATAATATTACATATTTTAGTATTCATTGTCTAATGATATCAGCTAGAAAAACAAACATTTAGAGTTAATGAGTGGTTAACAGTTATTATAATGTAATTTAAGACTCATAATCAGTATTGTTCAAGGTTAAGTAGCAAATTATAGATAATTTGGCAAGACTATAATTTATGGACGAACTAATCAGATTTACGATAACAGGTCTTAGATTTTGGTGCGGAATTCATTCATCTATTGGGCTAAAGAGTCTTGGAATTATAGCTGATGTTAGTTTGTGATGAAAACCCTAAATCTGATTCTTAATACTAACCATCAACTGTAAATCATAATCCTTATTCTTCAAACTGTTTTATAATCCTCATTTATCCCTAGTAAGTAGGTGGACACTTTCAAGGTCTCTTTGGCGTTGCTCAAAGGTCGTCCATAAATTATAGTCTCAGCGATATTTTATGTATCAGAATGATTAAATGTCAACATTATCTAAGATCTAACATTGTTGAATATAATCATTCAAGGAATTAATTAGTAATGTACAGTTATGACAGTTGTTAATAAGTAGGCATTAATTGATAAAACGCTATCGATTTCCGATAAAAATAATATGAATCATATATTCAATGTAACAGTTGGTAATTTATTGGTAATTATGAAGATTTTTCAACAATAAACTATTCAACATATAACTGTTGTTTTTAGATGAAGAATGATCAATAGGATTCATCCTGAAGTTAGGATAATCTCTAACCTATCAACATAATGATTTAAGTTACTAGTCATGATAATTGCTTTACATTTTAAGAAAAATTAATGAAATATTTACAATTTACTACTATTCATTAGGTCTTGTTATTAATCAATGGCCAGTATTTCTGCTAGAAGAAACAATTCCAGAGTTATAAACTAATTACTATTAAATAAAATAAAACAATTAAATCTTTTTCAGTTAAATTAATACAATCATTTTGTGTGGAGACATTTATTCTGAAAAACCTATCTATATTAAACATATTACTTATCATTTATTAGTAAGTAGTTAATTTGATCTAAGTGACTATGCAACTTATGATTTCAATATTTCACTCTGTGAAGTTGTACAGGCTAAATGTTGCATAAGATGAGAATGGGAACTTCACTTAGTTAAAATAAAATGCATTTAGTCTTTAAATTTGAAGTTTTTTATATTGTTTCTTCCTTAGTATATAAATATAATAAGTCTTCTAATTGAAAGCTAGATTTGGTTCCTAAGCTCTTCTATTAACTCCCAGACTTAATCTACACAACAACCTGAACAGAAGAGGAAAGGCGCGAAACATGGAAGATACGCTTTACTCCAAAGGTTCATTTGTGCACAGAAAATCTAGGGCATTTATAGTATTGTCGATGGCATTGGGTTTCCGGAAAATTCTGGAACGCTACTAAACATAGTAACCATATAGGTAATCATCCAATCAGAAACGCGACATGTGACTTTTCACTTTCTAGACGTTTCTGGTAAAGCTTTTATTGGATGCTGATTGGATAAGATGTTTCTCAGAGTTTTCAGAATCTTCGTTGGCTTTTTTCAAGGAGTTAGATAGCTGTGAATAAATCCTTATTGTTTGTCTTATATTTCAATCGCTTTAGTGAACTAGTTTTTTTTCTAATTAAAAGACTTACCGTCAAATGGTTCAAGAACTGTTACGAGAATAATTTATTGTAAAATGTCATGGTAATTTTTTGATTGATTTAACACACCAAGTAAAATCTATACTTACTACTTAGAATGATTATTTAACGAATGAAATGAATAAATTTTCTCAAAATGATTGTTTGTCATTTAAGTAATAGGAGACTGTTTACAACATAAAACAATACTTATCAAAATAATTAATGTAGAACATTACAAATATAAGTGAACAATATTGTTTTCGATTAGATGCTCATCAGACTTTCTTATAATATACAGTAATATTTATATGGAAATAAGAAATTATTAAACCAACCAAGGTAGTTTTTCTGAGTCGATGATAACAATGGAAATGATTACATAATCAGTAAAAAGTACAAATTGATAATGTGATGACAAGTGTATTAGTTGTGATAAGAATAATAAAGGCTTAAATCAATGTTACACAATCGAAAATAGATCAATGATTCGTATATGCATATAAATACTACTGTATATTAGAGTAAAACCTGATGAAGATCTAATCGAACACAATATTGTTCATTTATATAATTAGCAACAATATAAACAAAGTTCTAACTCTACTATCAATTATTCCATATATATTACTCAGTTAAAACTTACTTCCATAATGGGTATTTCGATATTTGTAGGCACTTTGTTGTTGATTATCTCCTGGCATATTTGCTTTTTGAATTTTCAATCAACTCAAATCATAAACTTTCCAGTGAATTTTGTTCAAAGGACGAAAAAACGGTATCTTGTCACTGTTTATTAAATCTAACTGTTCGAAAGTTTAATTTCAAAAGAAAAAACAAAAAACCAAGTCATTGTGACATGAATGTTGATTAAAAGAAAGTTTCTTTTTCTCAAGATGTTGAACAAGAAAAATTTTTATTTTTAAGAAAAAATCTTTTCTTCTTTTAGATGTTTACACTTTATCTTTCATAAGAAAACAATCTTCACCAAGAAGAAAGAATTTTTTTGATTTAAAAAATTGAATTATCGATGAATCAATTTTGAATAAACGAAATTGTTATCAATTGATGAAGAATGAAATAAGGACGAAATTTATTTTTATGTTTTTTCTTATCAGATAAATAAAAAACAGTGTACAAAGTAAATTATGAAATTTTCATTGAATTCATTTATAGTTTAATGAAAAGTTTTCGAATCATATTGTGTTAATAAAAGTGGAGAAAATTTTGTTTTAGTAAAAAAGTACATTTTGTTTTACTTCAATATCAATGAAAAATAATGTATTATTCAATCTATTTCTGATTGGGAATCATTTACAAATTCTTATTGGTAGTTGAATACACATTTCACTAAATTAAATAAATCAATAAATTTGGATAGTGTAATTTACTGCACAATTTTTGTATCTCTGTCCTTGGGAAATTGGATACAGAATATGGTGTTATTGAAGAATAAACACATTCATATATATATACATATATGATAAAATCAATAATGTACGCGACATGCATAAACACTTTTAGTCAATTTTAATTAAAATAGGACATTTTATTTAAATTTTATTTTCGGAATAATTCTACCAATCGTTATGGATGTTATGCCCATTGAACATCAGGGGAGCTGAAAAAGTTTGGTTGATATTGATTTATTGACTTGTCTTCTTTGTTTGTCAAGCTTTTATTCACTTTTATATATTAATTCAGATAACAGTGTTTCTTTCAAGAAAAGTCACTCACCTACCACCATTAGAATTAAGATTATTGTACTCGAAATCTATGGCACCTGTTATTCATTAAATTTACTTTGTAGAAACATGAAGTATCACCTAATAGATACATATTGTCAAACGACCTGATTCGACAGGAGTGCGAATTACTGAAATATGTACTGTACAAGCGTTAGCAATTAATTTATTCAAACCTGAGCATTGTGTTCAAAAGAGACACATACAACTTATTGTTCTTCCATGGCTATAATATCTAATTTTCATAAACTGTAATTTAGTTTGTAAGACACATTTTTAATACTTTAAATCTCTTTAATTTCAGTTATTCGTTATTATCAATTCAAGTGGACAATTAACTTTTACACATTTGATTTGAGCTTATTATCTCTAAATTTCCGATTATTAAGAAACTTTCATTGATACATAATACGATATTATCGTCCTTCTATTTTTCGCTAGAAAATTTATTTGTAAATTAACTATGAATGAGGTTGTATAGCTTGAGTAAATGATATTGTCAAAAAGGTTTTGTTTACTAAATTATCCTTCAATCATTTTATCCGCAATATCCCAATACTCATGAAGCCCAACTATTCATCCAACTTGGAATACTCTTCCAAAAAAAAGAAACGAACTGTGATCTGTATAAACTCAATACCAGTAATATACTATAAAATCATCTCTACCTCATTGCATTACCAGTCTCATATTCTTCATAACCATATAGATAAAAACGAACATATACATGTATGCTTGATTTTTGATGTGAATAACATGATAGGATGATCAGATCTGTTTTTATTACGTTGAATATTTACTTATTCTTCTATACTAATTTAACATATGCTAATTTTAAATTGGTTATTTATTCTTTGAGGAAGAGATTTGAATAAGATTATAAAGTGCCAGAAGTTTAATTTTTTAGTTCCCAGAATATTCCAATTACATCAATTTACTATTACTTCGAAAATGTTGCTTGATGGTTTTATAGAAATGAAAATTCTCTATCATTTACACAGAGGAATGTATAGCATACAGTAAAGCAGATGTCTGGAAATTAACAACAAATACCTTACAATATTTGGGGATATTTTTCATGAAGAATAGAATGGTAGTGCATGTTTCGAGCTGTTCAGTAAAGCAAGGAGCACACTTTTGAACTATATATAAAATTAAGTATAAAAAACTTCAATCTAGGTAATGGCACAGTGTCATCAGAATAACGATAACCGGGTCTCTTTATGATTATATATTGTCCGTAATATTATAATAAGAGTTGTTCCTGCAGTTCACACCCATTTATCTCATCCTGCTTTTGCTTTTTAGAATCTATCCCTTTTAATGTTAGCTTTATAGTTCCTGATTCCCTGATGTTCCATGATGTCTCCGAGTAATCATGAGCTTTACCAAGTCAATTAGAGGACAAACGGTTAACCTGGTCCCAGCAATTCGTCCAAAACCCAACCTTGATCTGACTTCATTCAGTTACTGTTTAGTATTATTTCGAAGTACTAAGCGAAATTAGTATTGCTATTCCACTCCCCGTTGATGAGTGTAAAATAAAAAATCAATCATCAGAGACGACCATGCAAAAGGAACAGCTTTATATTTAAACTCGGATGGGAGTCAGTCATTAATCAATCTACTGGAAAATGAACAAATGCACACTCCTCAGTAGACAATATAGATAACGAAGAGTACATGAAATAAGGCTATTTCAAAACCAATAATGATTTGACAAATATCAGTTTCTTATCTCGCTAAATAGATGTACAAGTGTTATAATGTCTCTTTTATTTGTTTAATAACTTTCTACGACGAGTGTGTTTAATTTTAACTTTCTTCAATGAAGTAGGTTTTATATGAGAAGAGAATCGTTTTTACTCATTATATAGCTTTGTTTAAATCATAATAAAGATGCAGAATCATTTCGGGTTATTTTGTGAAGTTTGTTAAGTAGTGCTGGATACTAAAGACATCAGCTGAATTAAATTATTTCCCTCCTATGATACCTGCTGATATGGAAGAAAGTTTTGCTCTGAGCTTACCGAAGCAAAATTATCTGGTAGTGATCATAATACGCGTCTCCGTAGATGTTTAGTTCGAAATATCTCTGCAGTACTCAAATTATTTAACACTACTGATTTACTATTCACCTAACGGTACTGAATGGAGAGACGAATATTAATATTAAATACATATTTTAACGATGAGAAAAACTCTGAAACAAGTGAAAAACAAACGAGGACTCAAACCAAAATGCTGTATGGAAGATAATTGTTGAAAATGAAAATCTGGAACATATATGTCAGTCTACAGCTCTCTTATTATTCACTGTGTTTATGTTTGTATCTACTTAAAAGCAAATTCAAAGTCAGATATTCATTTTGTATATTACATAGTGATGGGGTTTTATTATTAAGTTTTCTGTTTGAATTAAGGAAGAAAGAGAGAATTAGTTTATTGAGGAACGTAGTAAGAGGACCCAGAGTCAGAAATGTTGTGGAACAAATACCATTTAGTGTAGACCGCCGAAGTTTCACTAACTTCAATTTTATGAGATGAGGATATTTTGAAGGGTATCCAGTCAGAGAAAAAGGGTTGAACTGAAGCCAAATTATCTGTGGAAATAAACTTTCGAGGGTTTATCACAACAGGTCAACATCGGTGATGGCGAACTTCGATTGATGAAGGAATATCGTAGAGTCAGTGTTTGAGGCAGCGAAGCCGCACCATACTTGTCGCCATCTAATCTTCGTTCGTTCGTATACACGCCTAACTAGAAAGATTTCATTTATTCTCTAAGGATATTGTAGTAACAGGATGACTTTGGTACCATATTAGAGCAGATAAGACTAAAGAGTAGTGAAATGTCGAAACTGTAACTATAAATCACATTAGTTAAGCAACTATACAATTTCACTTGCTGATTTATTACTAAAAACCGTGCATTACCTTCATTATATCGATTTAAATCTAAAACCCACAAAAGTATTCGTAGGCTGCTAGTAGTTCTCGACCAAAAGCGCTATATCTCATCTCCGTGAGAAAAATTCGAGAGGTTGCCACCTTTGTAAAGTTTGAGCAGCATTCCGTAATCCAAATGGCATTCGGAGGAACTCAAACAGGCCAAAAGGAGTCGTGATAGCGGTTTGCTCGATATCTTCAAGAGCGACTGAAATCTGATGATGTGCTCGTACCAGATCGATCTTAGAAAAGATAGTCGTGCCCTTGAGCGATACCGTGATGTCGTATATGTGGGGGGTGGGATAGCTATCAAAGCGTGCAACTACGTTTGATACTCGGCAGACGCCGCATGGTCTCCAACTAACCCCATACTTTTTGCGCACCATATGAAGAGGTGAGGCCGAGGGACTGTGAGAAGGACGAATAATATCAGTAGCTAATAAATTGTTAAGCTCACGTTTAGCGAAAGCTAACTTGTCCGGTGCCAGTCAGTGTGGTCTTGCCGTGACTGGGGGTTCGAGGGTGACTATTTGTTGTACCACACGATTGGTCACCGATGAAATCTCCTCGAGTGGTTTAGTTAATTTGGGGAATTTCTCGAATAGAGCGTGGAATATATCGTCACGTGAATGAGAGACGCCTAAGATTCGGTACGCGTTCGTTTGAGCTTTGAAGCCCATGAATTTGCTGTTCGACGAAGTATCAATTAGCTGCAGCCTACGTGAATCGACTAGCAATTCATAGTGCTGTAGGAAATCAATACCGATCATGGCTGTGGGAACATCGGCAATGTTGAACGTTCACAGATACTGTCGTCGGTTGCCCAGGTTGACCGTGAGTTGTCGTGTATCATAGGTAAGAACGGCTGAGTCATTCTCAGCGCGTAGTCGAAGCATCGTGGCTTGTGACTTACTGTTACCGAGAGGTACGACAGGAACTTGAGCATTTGTATCTATTAGGTACCTAGCGTTCGTGCGATAATCGTGCACGCAAAACAGACGACCAACCCGCCTTGTATGAGCATGGGGGCTCGACAATGGCGGGTACCGGACCCGGAGGCGCGGTGGAGCCAGCACTAACCCACACTTGCCTCCGAAGCCGCCTTTTGACGTGGCTTGGAAGATGCCCTCGTTGGGCGAGTGGTTGTGGCTTTCCGAGGGCATGATCTGGCTCGAGGGACGTGAGATTTGGGGATATCGCAACGGGTATGAATACGACCGCCCTTATCACCTTGAGTCGGGAAGCGACTAGCGTCGGTATCTACGTTCGGTCGTGATGTTGATGCAACTATGTAGTTGTCTCGGTTGCTAGTCCTTGCCAATATTTAGTTTGCTATGAGGGCCGTAGTCGTTGGTTGGATGTATGCTGGTAACGATTCCAGCCCCAATTCCTTAACAGTTCCGGATTCAGCTTCCGTGGGTCCTGCGAGATGTCGCAGTCGCTTGAGGTGGTGGCTCGCTTTGGCCTCACCCAGGGGGTGAGGTGCTTATACTGTCCTCAACCGTTTCTCCCTCGATGGAAGGAAATGTCTTAGGACCGCCTCCTTGTGACGATCATAAACGTTAGGTACATTGGGGTTGAGGACAACCTCACAGATAGCGACCATGTGATCCTCTGGTAAAGATTCCAGAGTGTAGGCATATTTTTGTCGTTGGCTCGTAATGCGGTGGATCTCGAGCTGAGACTCCAGTGCCGTGAACCAAACTTCCATATCGTGGGGGATAAAAGATACAGGCCGAAAATGGATAACCTGTACGTCAGAGTCTATTATAATAATACTATTCTTATCGTTATCCGTCATTTCGAGTTGTTGAGAGGATATCATATATATTGAAAATGTCAATACGAAAATGTGCCACAGACGTGGATAGATAAGTAATAGACTCAACGCAATCGGCTTCTTTGGAAGATTTGACCGAGACTGAAAAGTGTTCGTAGTTTTGGGTTCACCAGTTGTAGTGTGGCGTCGAGTCATGACCACCACTACAAGAAGACTGAATTCCAGAACAGGCTAAACCTCCGAGTAAACCAGAAATCACAAGGCGATTGAAGGTTGTAGCAAGATATATTTGTTGGCGATCTCGTGGTATCGAAAGAATACCGAGATCGTGCCAAAGGAGTACAAGTGGAACTACTGAACAAACATAAGTTCGTGCAAAGTCACAACCAGCGGAAGAATGTATGTTCTTAGTGTAGTCAAACAAACAATTGCAGTAAAACAATCTCTGGTACGATTGGTTATAATAGTGATTTTTTCCATTACACCAATCGCGTTCTGTTGATAAAAGTACGTCACTACAAGATAATTAGTTTAGTTGCTATTGGATAATAAATTTCCACAACTTCTTTTGCTATTCATTGTAATTCAACAATGAGGTCGGACGTTATATCGTTTGATGCTCTCCATGGATTCAATCAGCCACATCAATCCCATAGACTTGGTGGCAGACCCACGTCAGTTCGGTTAAGAAACAGTGGTTCACATAAAACTACGTTTCAGCCCTGTCATACTGGATTCTTAACGTGTAAAGTGAACCATACGGTAAATTTGTCTTGGCATTAAAAGCTGGATTTTTTAAAACAACTGTCATCTTTCGGAAGTTAAACAGTACTGAGAAGCAGCGTTGTGTATAAATAAATATTAGGTGTGGAAAAACCAAAACGTACTGGTTTTCAAGTATCCTTCAAGGACCAACAAGGAAGGTGGTGATAACTCCAAATAATAGTGTGTCTGATTGTAAGGAGAGCTAGAGTTACGTTGTATCTCCATACTAACTATCTAGAGGAGAAAGAATCTTACCCTTGGTCATGCTGCGGTATGATGGCTATTCTTGACCGAGCTCCTTTGCATAATAGTGTCTATTAAAAATGAAATTTTTAGGATTTCTCATAAAACTTGACAAGACCACTTATTTTACGGAGTTATATATCTACAAATTTGCATATTTGGATAATATTTGTGGTCAACTCTCGAAGAAGCCAGATCTTTTCAACCGAACTATCTTACCTAAAGGAGGGAGGGCGTTACTGACCAGCAAACATGTTTGTGGTGAGGTGACGTCAATCTTTCCATGTTTGTAGAGCAGGATATTTTTTTAAGATTACGGCTCTTTATAGTCTAGTATGGAGATACGAACTAATGGTATTGATGCTAATTTTTTGTGCCAAGTATCTCTTTGTTTCATGTCTGTAACCTTGGTCTGATTTCACTCCCTACCGAAAAATCCTATTGCATGCAAAACTGAACACTTACGAAATATAGGGATGCACTCATGACTCTACAAACGTTATGGTGATATAAGTGGATTATAATAAATGTGGCGAAAAAAACAGTCGGTATTTCAACATTGTTTTCCCTACTGATTTTTATAAGAACACGCGATTCTAAACTTTCAGCTCTTTTAAACCACTTCGATTTGTGCGGTCCTGTGTTCATTCAACGCCTTGGTTTTCTTTAACCAAATGAAATATACCTAATAAATGAGTTAAATGGGACTCGTCACCATACATCAACTTCATTTACTATGAGAATGCGTTTGACAGTGTTGACAGAAGGACCTTGTGAAAACGTCGTCGGCAATATTATGTACCTGAGATCGTCAACACTATTCCGAATTCATACGATGCTTTACAGTGCGAAGTCGTGCATAGAGGACAGCTGACAGATGCATTTCAAGTAAAGGCCGGCCTCAGACAATACTGTCTACTCTCCCCCTTCCTCTTCATTCTGATGGTCGACCGATTTATGGATACTTCGACATCTGAGGGAAAGCAAGCAATAAAATGGACGGCTCAGAATCATATATACGATTCGGACTTCGCAGATGACCTACCTCTTCTAGCCCATACACACGAACAAATGCAGACGAAGACAACTAGTGTAGCAGCAACTTCTGCATCAGTAGGCCTCAATATATACAAGGTCCTCAAATGCAACATGGAGAACAGCAATCCAATCACTTTTGATGGCGAAACTCTTGAAGATTTGGACAGTTTTACGTATCTGTGAAGCATCATCGATGAACAAGGAGGATCTGAAGCAGACGTAAAGGTGAGGATTGACAGAGCAAGGCCAGCATTCCTACAAATGGAGAAAACATGGAACTCAAAACAACTGTCTGTCAACCAATATCAAAGTCTGAATCTTCAATACGAACATCATGACAGTCCCACTGTACGGAGCTGAAACTTGGAGAACTACTACAACCATCATCGAGAAGGTATAAGTATTTATAAGTAGTTGTCTTCGCAAGACATTCAATATCCGTTTGCCGGATACCGTCAGTAACAGCCTACTGTGGGGGAGGATAAACCAGCTTCCTTTTGAAGAGGAAATCAGAAAACGACCTTGGAGGTGGATAAGACATACATTTATAAAACTGAACCATGAGGCAAGCCCTAACTTTGAATCCTGAGGGGAAACGGAAAGGAGGAAGAACTGAAGAGGGCACTACTTCGTGAATCGGAAATAGACATGAAAGGGATGAGTAGCAACTGGAAGAAACTGGAAAGGATCGCCCAGCACAGGGTTGGGTCGAGAGTACTGGTGAGCAACCTATGCTCCTCCACGAGGGGTAACAGACGTAAGTAAGTAAGTAAATGTGTAAGTAAGTGGGGAAATAACATTATTAGTCGTTATTATCTCTGTAGACATAATTTAGTCTCAAAACGTTTTGATTTCTCCAAAATTCGAAATACCTTAATTTTTCAAGATTGAGCAATAACGCTTCTTGACAACTTTACTTTTACATTTGTGTATGCAATAAAAATCATGATTTTTCAAAACACTACCCTGGTAAGCGAAGTTGTGAATTCTATGTACATGTGGTAGCGTAGCTTAATGTACCGTTTTCATATTCTCTAATCCAGAGTTAAAAATGAGATAAGTGGAGTTTGGCACAGGTCACTCCAATCATCACACAAGTCCTTCGAAACGGCTTTCCAAACTTCTGTCTTGTGATCATCCTTTAAAGTTATGGAAAGTCTAGCTTGTAATGACCGGCGCGGCTACATATTGTCTGTGAATTTATTTGTACCTGAAAACGAGTGTTTCAACTTTTTTCACCCCTTATACTTGACTTGTCTTTACTCACATTAAGTATATTATCCTGCTGTTAGCTTAGAATTGTTCCTTGCAGACATCATGTTTTTAATTGTTACGATACGATGAGCCAGCGTAGACGATGATGTGACTTTTACGTAAGATCTTACAGATTAGGCAGTCTCATCATGACAAATCTACAATTAACGATCAGGTTTATTATTAGAGCAGTGCTAATAACGAAGTAGGCCATAATTCTACAAGTCCTTCAAAGTCGGATTTACTAGTTCCAATCACCTATAGAGGTTATCCAAGTGATTATTGGGGACTATTCGAGTTGGACAGGGAGGGTGTGGCTTAAAAGCTCATGTCTGGATTAAACCCCACGGTTAGCACCTTAGGTGGATTAATCTCTCGTCATATTCGGGTACTACGGCTTCTTTGATGGCAGTATATCATGAAGAAAGATATCGAAAAAATGTATTGGTAAAGATAGGTGCAAGAAACAGTGAGAGCACTGCCTTATGGGCCGATTAATCATACGCAAGTGACTGCTAAGCATTGATTGTTCTTAACGTCAATGATGATCAGAAAACTGTTCTGTATTTAGTGACCTGACTAACGGATTAGTTGGCCAGAACCAGTCAATATTTCACTTTCTCTACAGTAGGAAATATAAGAGCAGGGGAACTCTTTTATCCACGAGAAAATTTAACCAACTATTTTCTTTACCTTCTGAAGTGTTCAAAACAAATTTATTTGTGAAGTAAAATTTTATCTTGAATAAGAACTCAGAACAACATTTTGATCGATCTAATACTTATGTTATTTCTACTTGTTTCATATACCTTAGTCCTTAGCTGATTAACATCAAATACAAGATTCCGTTAATGTCGTTCGTAATCTCGTCCTCGACCATTTTGTCGTTTAAACCAAATACGGTGTGGCAGTCGTTTTAATGCATCACATTAATCATTGCCGGCTACCCGGGTATTTCGTTCTAGCTCTTGAAAGTCGTGGTTCTTTGAATAGTGGACATTGTGATCATGTAGATTTATCACTGTTTGCATCACTTAGCGTACACATGTCCAAGCGGAGACGGGTAAGTGTTGAATTGATTAGTTTATTTGTATGAAGCGAGATTTGGACTTGTCTAGTTCTAGTAGTAGTTCGGATTGCATTTATGACAATTTATTGTGGAAGTTTGTTGACCAAAATTATGAATTTTTGATAAATGACGACTTCCTGGAGCATTGCAAGGTAATCATATCTTGTAGCTTTGGATTTTTTAGCACTCCGCCTGCGATGAAAAGTCGACCCCACCAGCTGATTCCTCTTTTGAATCTTGCATTGTTTTACTGGAAGATTTAAGTGAGTTGCTTCGTAATCTTCGTCAACGTATGGAATTTGACGGCCCTGGAAATTTCCATAAGTACTTAGAAACGGTAAGTTACCCTGAATTTATTATGAATTGATGTCTTCAGTCTTCAGTAATAAAGATAGGAGGTATATCGACGTATATTAATTCTTGCAGTTTGCAATACTGTGGAGGTCCAATCTCGTTTTGAATGTATTAACAGAAGGTGCTGATATCACGCGCTCCGTTAAAGAATTTCAGTAATTCACTACTCATTGTGCGAAACGAAACTCCAGACGTAAACTATTTGATCTCGGTTTTTGAACTTTCTTCGTATGTCCTCTCAAATGATCAGTCCTAGACGGAAGTAAAAGATAAGACATGTTAATACCAAAGTCATCGTTCAGTATACTACAAGCCAACATTAGATCACCCCGTACTCTACGGTAAGATAACTGAAATAAGTTGAGGTTTCTGTCTGTCTTCATCAGATAGGTCAGATAGACCTTGTACCATCTTAGTCCCTCGTCGTTGGACTCTTTCCAGCATCTCTGCTTCATACTTAAGACAAGGACTCGCTGCTTGAATCCCATATTTTAAATGTGGTCGCACATAAATAGGGTATAATAGTCTAAACATTTCATCATCTAAATACTAGAAAGACCTACGAATAGATAATAACACCCCATAGCCTTTCGCAGCAGCCTTACAGTGACTAGTGGTTTTGAGATCACTGCTTAGTTTCTTAGTTTGGACAGCACGAATCCACATATTTTATGGTGATACGATTCATCATAGTTATTTAATTGCATCACCACACTCTTATTAGGATTTGCTTCTAGTGACCACCTGTCTAACCATGCCACCGTTGAGCAAAGATCATCCTGTGATACTATCCTACCCGACATACTGTGTATGGGTCTCCAAATCTTTATGTCATCAGCGAAGAGTAGGACGGATGATTTCGCTATAGTTGGCAATTCATTTACATAAAGTAAAAAGAGAAGAGGACCGAGGATTGTACCTTGAGGAACTCCACTTTATACAGGTACCCACGAGGAGAGAGACCCATTCACCCTTACCCTTTGTCTCCTGTCATGCAGAAAGTTAATTATCCAATCTGCGACTGTATAATGGATTCCAAAACGTTCCAGTTTGAATTTAACACCAGAGTGGGAGACCTTATCGAGGGCCTTACTTAGATCTATGAATATCACATCCACAGGAGTATTCTGATCTTTTGCAGCAGCCCAATCTTCTCTTGCAACGAGAAGATTTGTCAAGCACAATAGGCCTCTCCAAAAACCATGTTGTTCCCTGGAGAAAAGATTATGCCCTTCAACACAGTTTATAACAGATATCCGAATGATTTTTTCCATCAGTTTTACAACTGCACTAGTTAAGCTAACGGGTCTATAGTTACTAAACCCCTATTCCCAGCCTTATACACCGGACTTATTATAGTGTCTTTCCAGTATCTGGGCCGTCTGGACTGCCTCAGAAACATGTCAAACAGTATCGCTAATGTTTCAGCAATTAAATCTGATATGGCTTTCATAATCCTAGGATGAATATCATCAGGACCACTGGACTTATCAGGTTTGAGATGCTGAAGTAGCCTTAAAACAGTACCTCCCTCAATGACTACAGGGTCCATCAGCGAGCCAACGCGGTCACAATGAATCGTTGGTCGTTCCTCATTACCGATAGAAAACACTTTGCTGAAATGTTCCGATAAAGCTTCAGCTTTTTCGGTATCATTTTCTGCCAAGATTAACGGATTTTCTTGTATCAAAAGTGTTGGGATTTCATCTCTTCTCTGAGTTTGCCTTTTTATACACGAAAATAACGGTTTCGGACTATATCTATAATCCCTAACCAATTATTTTTCATATGATCATCTAGTCTTACTTATCAACACTTTACAGGCATTCCTAATCTTACAATAACTAGATCTGTATTGTTCTAAGACTGTAGGAATGAATATATTCCAGTGCTTCTTCCTTTTTCTAAGAAGTTTCCTGACTGTTTTAGTTATTCATGGTGGACTGTTATTCGGTCTTCGCGGTACCAGGTATGGTATGAACGGAAACGTAACTAAACTAAATTTAACTTTAAATACAGAACATCTATAAACCAATCTGTCTTAGCAGCGCATTCCTGAATGGCTGATATGTTAGCTTTCCATACATTTGGGCGGGATGTAACCTGATCGTATAACATGTCCCTAGTTCTAAGCATGAATGACAAAACAGCGTGATTGCTGTTCACTAACGGCGGAAGAATATTTAGGTCGACAATATCCTCAGTATCATGAGTGATTACCAGGTCCAACAGAGAAGAACCTTGGCTAGCACCAAAACGTGTGGATTGAACTTATATTTTAAAACTACAGTCCACGATAAGAAAGAACTCTGTTAAGAACAATTCGCAAAATTATTAGATGAAGTTCACTGCTTTTCGGTACGAGGCTAGTTTATGCGACTAAGTTGCTTTGAAATAGTTGCCTACTTTAGTAAGTGAACGAAACGTGACATTTCTCTGCCACTATGTTTGTCTTTTAGACCATCCGTGCTTTGTATTTGTCGAGGTTACCTGATGGATTTAGTAATTTTCGTTTTGCAAATTAGCATGATGCGACGTCAAACTTCCGAATTACTGGTCGTTTCATAAGTCGCGCTATTTGATCTATATGTAGGCATTAAAAAACAGGTTCAATTCGTAAGTTGAGGTAGTAACAGTATTAGTTCTAATAGAAAGGATTGGTCGTTCAAGACACACTTTAACAACATACGAACCAGTGAAATAAAGAAGTATCAGTTCTTCATGAGCTTAAAATTTGGGGGAAAACAATGAGTAGATGTGCTTGAGCAATTACAAATTATTTTGAGTTATGTCATTCGAAATCTCTAACCATCGAGTGCATTAATCACGCCGACACGTCTGTTAACATGACTCAGTTCAGTTGTCAATGAACTCATGGGCTATGTTTGCGTGATTGTTGTAATTAGTGGTTAGAATCTTCGAATTACATAGCTTATAGGTTTTCAATCTCTGAATTCGCACCATTATGCTCAGTTAATATCTCTACTACATTTTAAGTTTCAACGAATAGCGTTCGTCATGACGTCGTTTATTTATCCCCATAAAAATAATACCTTTACGAAAATGGAAACCTCGGTTGTCCAGTAAGTTTTCTGAAAATTCATAATGGAAACTTATACAGCAAGTTAAGTTTGTAACCATTTGGTTATAATCCAATGAAATGATATGATTAACTATTTACAACTATTCTCTGCTTTTGTTAGCCACTTCGTATGTGGATATCAAGATTTCAGACTGTTTGAAAACTCAGTACTTTGGAAATATTGTAATACAAACGTGAGAACGTCGTTTCTTTCGAACGTTGATTGTTAGTTTTTCTGCTATATCAACGTTAAGTTTATGTGTACCTGAAATTTTACCAAGATACTTTCTTTTCTACAGACTCTTACAAGTGAAATTCAGCACTATGAAAGAAGAAAACATGGTATCATTAACTCAATACTGTCCACCTTAGGTGAAAAATTCCAGAGCCCACTACCACCATCAGAATTACGCAACTTTTCCGTAGCTTCTGATCTAATCCCTAAGGAACACGACCAGAAGTCTGGTAATCTTTTACGTATATTGGGTGAAATTCAACAGGAGTGGGATGAAACTATTCGTAAGATTACACCAATCAGTCCATTCACTAACCAAATCAGCTTCTTAGAAGGTGAGTACTGACTACTTATTTTTCGATTATTCATCTGTGCAATACTAAGAAATTTTATTGTTTGGTCTTTTAATAAATGAATGATTTTCACTAACATTTAGGACTGATCCGCTTACAGATGAATAACCTGTGTGTTTACCGACTAATTACCTTTCACATTCTACATACATTCTTCGCTGAATAGGTTTTATCAGTTTCCATCGTTTGTTTTGTTTTTTTCTAAGGTTTTCCTTTTTTGAAAGTAATAAGTTGACTTTCTGTGTTGGTGATAATCACATTTTTGAAATGTGGAATTTATTTCTACCTAGGCTACATAAGATTACGGCAAAGTTATTTTCGGTTTTGTTTGAGCATTGATTTTATCTTGCGAACTTGCAACATATGAATGACATTGCAATATATCTTCTATGGTTTATATCAAAATCTTTAAAAATTTGATCTACCACTTCAAGCTCTCTTGCTGATATTCACCATAACATTTCGGTTTGTCCAAGTATAGCCTCTCAGTTTGTGTTATTTCATCCACGAAACTCAATAATGATTCTTTGATAAGAGTTAGTTTCAATTTTAATTCCTCTTTTTCGTGATTTTTAACTGCACTTCTGTTTCTCATACCCTGTACAGTGTCTATTGGTTTATATGTCAAAGTAAATAATGTTTGCTAAATTCGTCAATCATCTGTTTACTATGAAAGTTGACCTTAATGCTATCATTGTTGATATTTTTGTCATTATTATTATTATTATTATTATTATTGTTTGAATACTAAAGAGACAACATTTAAGAGGTCATACCTAGCTTAGTCTGAATGCTTTCTGCAATAAGGCGATTTAAATAAATAGGAATGTTACCAGTGTTCATATTCATTATCATTGTTGCAATGAATTGAAAGTTTATAGGTCTTTTAAATGAAGTTGCCATGTAAATGACAATGATGATGATTAGCGCTTACTATTAACTCTAATCAAACCTACACTTCAGTACTTTGATTTTACCTATTCATTTTTATTCTGCCTAACGACTGAGAAACGATTCTGAAAGAAATTTAAATAGAACTTCTAATTGAGAAGTTTTGACCTGGAATGTTGATGAAAAGAATTATGCTGTTAAAAGGTTAAAAATATTGAGGTAGGATTTCAGTAAGGTCCATTAAATAATTATCACACTTAAATTGTATCATGAGTTAAAATCCCTACGAATTTTTACGTTCATAGAAAAAGGCGGTACTACTCCTATATATGACTCAGTACGTAGTTAGTAAAAAAAACACTGGAAAAAGGCCGATTCAAACAAACTAGTGTTTGTGTGCTAAAACGTGAGCAAGGTTGAAGTGATTGCTTGGTTATCTGTTCAAGAACAATAATTAAATCTTAAATGATACCATGTATCTTTCCTCATCAATTTATACCAACCACTCTAGACATGAATTCAATTCACATAAAGTGAAAGTCCTAAACAGAGGACAGATAGAAGGTTTCATCGAAATTTTAAAAATTTAACACTCAAAGCAACCGGTATTCAATTAGAATATTGACGAAATCAATCAACCAAGTAGATGAAGGTAAAACAACTATAAGCCTGGAGATTCTATTTATAAAACAATCATGTGGAATAAAACAGTGATAAAACAGTCGGTAGTAAAAATCAATCACATACAAGACTGTCAAGGAAAACTTTCAAAAAACATGTGGAATAACTTTCATATTTCTTCTTTCTTAAGATTCAGTGCCTCAAGACCAAACCGTCATTTTTGTTTAACTCAGTTCTTCTAAAAAATTACTTCAGCTATTACTTATTTTACCAATTGTTGTTTTCTTATTACCCCGTAAAAAGAACTACCGAAATTACATGTTCAAACGTGATTTTAACACGAACTGACAACATTTGTAAGAGTCATTGAAAACTATCATCACTAGATAGTTGTCTCATCCAAGTATGCAATTACCTCACAATTACTCACCTAAGATGTCAACAGAGATTAAACCTGAAATATTCAAATCTCACAGCTAGCATGATAACTTTAGATAATCTTAGTTCAGTCAGTCAATCAGTTACAACGTAGGACCAGGCACATAAATGCATCGGTCCACGTTGCCACACCTCATTAGCACAGCAAGACGAACACCGGATTCATAGAGGCAGTTAACTCAATGGTGTAATATATAAAGGAAAGATTTTATGTAAGGATATAGTACAGAAAGAAAGAATTAGTTCATAGAAAGAAAGATATGAAGCAATTTTAATCTCTTAGTTTAAGGGAATATAGAAAGTGTACACACCTCTATGCCATTGTGATCGATTCTGAGCCACGTCACCAAGAGTCTCCAACCATTGGTTACGGTAGTCGCGCGGACCCCAACCAAGTAGTCTGCATCTACCAATATGGTTAAGACTATAAGTTAATGACTTTAAGCACTGATGCCACGTTTTGGTTGGACCGCCCCTAACTTTCTTCCAATCATCCCCAACACTAGTCAGCATTGCACATCGTGGTAATCGGTGTTCAGGCATACGTAACAAGTGGCCCAACCATCTTAGTCGATGAAGATTGACAACCTCATCAACTGATTTACCATCATTTGCTAATACCCTACGTCTAACCTCACTATTACTTATCCGGCGATCCCAGAAGATGCGAGCAGTATTTCTAAGACATCTGTGGTCAAATACAAGTATCTTACGAGTACCTTCTACTATTAATGACCACATTTAATCGTCTTAGTTGGAATTCAAGGATGCAAATTTCCCACTTCAGCAAATTCTCTGACGTGATATGATGATGAAAATCACTTTCAAAGAATACAGAATTTCTACAAAATCATCTTAGTTAATAAATCTTTAATTTAAAGCAGAAGATTTTGTCAATGAAGTGTTTTGTCTCTAAAAACTTAAAGAAAACGTCACCATTGTTTCTACTGATTATAAGGGTTGTCAATCAGACAAGAAGAAAAGTGTATCCATTTTTGGAGTAAACCAATGAAAATGTCGAACTATATTTTGCATCACCAAATTTTAAGGTCACTCGAAACAAACATTTCATAAGAGAAGAGGTCACGTAAACTCCTTTTTTCCTTTTGTTAACCGATGTTCAATTCTTTATTGATCAATGTTTTCTTTGATTTTACAAGTAAGCTAAATGGAAAACTTTTATGTATACCTATTCTTACAAGGAAATACCTGTATTCGAGTCGAATTAAGTATTTTACTTACTAAGAAGACTGGCTTACTTTTATAGTTTTAGCTGATGCTCCTTGTCTTTCATTCTATTCCTAAGCACACAGTAGCAACAGAACCAAGTTAGTTTTGACTCTCTTCTAGTTTTCAGGAATGATTTACTTATCCGTAGCACATCTGTCGAAAAAGCGAATATATGCAACTTGTTCTTGTATGGTGAAGATTGAATATCTCGATTACTAATTTGATCATGCCTTTATTATATTTTGTTCATATCAGAGGTACAGAGCTGATGTAAGTCGGTAAATGATTTAAAAATAGGCAGTGTAGAAATTAAGGATTTTTATCGGTAATGAATAACGTGGCTACGATATATGCTGTTCATTCGAACTTGCTTCTCACTCCAGAGTCTTACGACTACTGGAATAGTGTTTAAGTATAAAGTGGTTGGCTATTTAGACTCATTCACAGTGTCCACTTCTTAAGTTACAAAGTTTGGTTCTCGATTTGTGTCTGAATTGGGGTATAGGATTAGTGGTTATGCAATAAATTTTGATAATTAACCACAATTATTTTCGGATTATTGATTGTCTTAAGAAAGTGAACAAAAGGTTACCTCGTTTATATGCATACGTTTGTATTATTATAAATGGTATCAAGATAACGGATTAGCAGAATAGGAACACGTCAATGTAGAGGTTTGAGAAAACATAAAGATACATATTGGGAAGAGTGTGCAGGGAATTAAAAATAGTTAAAACTTTTAAAAAATTGAAATCCGATAACTTTGATTTCACGCACTTACCAAAGTACTTGTACTTAATAGGTTGCGTGATTGAAAACACTGGCCCTGATCGTTTACTTCTATATTTCTAGATCTTTCTGACACATAATTTTCTACTTATGCTCATTGCAAATTTTTAACTTATCATAGTTTTCAAACCACGAACTGATTTTAGTGAGACCATCACTGAAAATCTGGAAACACTGGACGGCCGTTTCGTCCTAATATGGGACTCTTCATCAGTGCGCATTCACGACCCTGTATCTAGGAATGGGACTTAGGACTATCTGTGTGGATCACGAACGCTTAACATCCAGAACACTGGGTTGACATTCAACATTGTTGATACATAACTTCGAACAGTTCTCTATTTTTGTTTTTGTGACGTTTTTCTATTTCCTAATAACTTTCGAAATGAAAGAGATTGACCAATTTCTGTTTCTTGCTGCACACAATTGTTCGGTAGTGATTATCACATTGGAAACAAATTAGTAACTTTCAAGTGTTTTTTGTCAATCTAATATACTTCATTAGTTTTCGAGAAAAATTAATCCGTCTGCTTTGAGAAAATGTAATCAGTTCAATTGTAATCAATTAGTCAATCAAAACTGCAAACAAATTATTAGTGGTAATGACTATAATTCAAATACGTAGTGTACACAATTGCTTTTTTTATCATTCACGATTAGATGTTTATTTTTGTAAACCAATATCATTGTTTGTATTGTTGTGTAGTACTTCAGTTGTTATTAAATTTATCACCACAATTATTATCTATTATTTTTACTTAGTTTCTTCGATGAAATAAACGTGTGAAAACATGAATATTTAGTAAATTAGTTTCTTTAATTGTTTGAATTAAAGTATGTTTCATCCAAAATGAACTTCTCAAATTTTTTTTTTACATTCAAGAAAGTAACACCAATTTTTGATACATTTATCAAGGTTGTAAGTATCATTAACAAGGTTTGACTTGATAATTTCAAATAAATTGAGCATTAGTTAGATTGTTATAGATAGAAATAATATATTTGTAATATCACAATGAGCAGAAAAAATTAAATTTTCTTACGTTTCGTGACTCAGTGTAAGCCACTTCTTCAGAGTTGTTTTAGTGGGTCAGTTTATTTATGAAGTGTTTTACGATTGAGGTTTTCCGCAACGTTTTGAACATTGACTAAGCGCGTCGTAACCAGCACTTTCTGTCATTTTCTTCCGTCCATTTGGTCAGTGAATACTAGATAAAATATTTCATTTCGAGCGGCTGGAGTTACCTGAATATGTCTATTATGGAAACATCGTATGCAGTACAGACAGATACATCAGATGAAAAACACATTTAGTGAAAGTGGTGACCTGAAATGAAATATTTGGGGAAACCTACACTCTGATATTCACCGCTTACTCAACAAATGGACGAGAAAATGATAGAAAGTTTTGGGCATTAAGCGCTTATTGAACATAGAGAATGTTACGGTTAACCATAGATGTATTTATTTTCGTATATTTTCTCAAAGATACTTTATGTAATTTTTAATATAATGTGTACAAATGTTTCGGTGCATACAGTACTATATACAGTGTATACTATATACAGTATTATTGCGATACCTTGATTATCGATCTTAGTCTGGTTTTCTCTACTATACTCTATGTTGTAGTAATCAATCCGGTGTACGACGTGCAACTCAAAAAGTGTCAACTTAGTGATTTTGTATTCCAATGTTTCTTCAACTTAATTTTACATTCAAACATCATTGTAAGAGCTTCAAAAGCTAAATGTTTACAACATTATCAAGGAAAAAGTTATGAAATCTAGGTTACATGCTTGCCGACACATACCATTATAAAGTTGGATGAAATAAAACTGACTGAGAGATTCAAAGCTAGATCATTTAAATTACCGTTTAATCATTCAGCTCTAATGGTTGATGAAACATGAATTCAGTGGTGGAATTTTACTACCTTGAGAATATAAATGAATTTTACATTTACTTGAAACATTTTTCTTGCATTATTCAAAATGTCATGGGGAAATGAGTGAATTCCCTGATTCTTACATTATTATTTAAATCACTTTAGTAAAGTTAAAACGATTGTTGTAGTTTAAGTTATAAATATATATTTATAGGTGTTGTTAAGTTTATTTATTTTAATGTAGTTTGGGTCATTCGACCATGCCATTGAATGAACTAAAGGAAACAAGTTAGAATTGTAAAAAGCTGTTCCATTTTAAATTTCCAGTTTCAATCATACTCACTGCCACTCTTTAGGAAACAAATCGAAAACTTGCACGTGACTTGATTAACACATATTACTGACCTATTGCAATAGAGTACAGGTGACTCAAGTATTTAGCTATGGTTCCTACATTCACTTCATCAATTTCAGTTTGTTCAGCTGACTACCAATAGTAATGCTCATATATGTTTTGTATGAAGCTCAGTACACAGACCTATATTAATTGTCTAACGTTCCAGACGTAAGCTAAATATTTCCCTAGTTCAAATTTTCAAATGCTAATCTGATTCCATCCTCAATTTGTTTATATATTCTCTATAAATAGGAATAATAAAATTTCAAAATTAATTCACTTGGCTTTTACTACAATTTGATATCGGTTTGTACAATTAATTAAAGTATATATATGGATATTTAAGTTACTGAATTGACCACCACCTCTCACCCACCTCCATCTCAGTGACCAATGTCTTCAAAACTTGTTTATTAAACTTTTGTTGTAATTCGTTTGCCTACATTTTTTACAGAGTCAATAATTCAAGTAACGTTTATTACTTTTTGCTTCACTTATATTCTCCAATGATTCAATGAATATTTAATTAATAATCAATAGAATATTAGCTAATATATTTCTGTGCTCATTTTCTCTACTCTGGACCTCCTTGGTTTACATACCAATAATGTTTCTCCGAAGTCACCGTGTAAACTTGAGTATATATACATATATATCATGAGAATCGTTCGGAAATTAAAACATCATGTGTTTTGGAACACAGTAAATATGTATTTTGTTTAATTTTTTACTAGTGACTTAGTTTCTTATGTAATAATTTATTATGAAATCACCTTGAGTGGAAAATTAAAAATAGCTACCTCTTAACTTTGTGAACACTGCTTACATTGTTATCATAAGATGTAATACAGGTATTTAACATACCGTGATGTAGATTTCTAGCTCATGTGAAAGCTTTTGGTATTATTAAATTTTCTGGACCATTCTGGTTTATTGAGACCATAAACCGATCAATGTTGCAATGGGGGTAAAGTTTACATTCATTTTGTATTGTTTGTTTGAATCTTCCTATTGTTGTTTATGACTGCAATTGACCAGTCTTTTGTAATGTTTGTGAGTTAAGGCAATATCGAGGCAATCTGCACATGATGGATTTATACCAACCCCACTGATCACTTGCTGTCCTAAACACCAATGGGAAGATTCAAACACACAATACAAAATGTCTTGTTGACAGTCCTAGTAGGAATATTTCAAATTAACTGATTTAGAAAATGTGAAACTTTGGAGACACAAGGTAAGAGGCTTGCCATGGGACCTTAAGTTTTTGAGTTCGATCTTTGGTAGAGTCATAAGTCTTCATTGTAGAGTAGTCCTAATTTTGTCTGATTTTTAATAATACTTCAACTAATATCAATCAGTTCATGGAGTGAATCATTTACATACTTTGGTGATAGGTTTCACTTTGAAGAGATTTGTTGTTTTTTTCATCAAAACAATTTTCCAAATGTAATACATTCAAAACTCATTGAATTATGTGCTTGTAATTAGTGTTTAAGTAATTATCATTAACCAAAATAGGTAAGTCAATGAAAAGCTGAATAATTGTTTATAAAAATTATTATTTCATAGTTTATTTAACTGTGGATAAAATACTTGAATTGTAATTATCCTATTTCTTTTTGTATTGAATTGAAAAAAATAACAACTTTAAGTGTATGCAATACTATACAGTAAGTTTGAAGGAATTTCTAGGGCTCATGTTAAGTAAAAATAGCATATAATCATGGCTACTATACGAAGCCTAAATGAACCGTCATTGATGATCCATTTTGATTGATTCAAGTTAAACTTTCTTGTTTAACTGTCGAAAATATAACCAATAATGTTTGTAGTTATTACTCAAGCGTTTCTTTCCCACATAATTGAAGTAAACGTATATATTAGGAAAATTAAACCTTGTAACTTATCTATCGGAATATTGATTGAACAAGTTAATATTCTATAGATCACACATGTTCTGAACACAAAAATGATAAGGTGTTTATCACATGGTGATCATTTTGCACTGCATAATAGAATATAGAAGTAAAATTTCTCACTTGCTTTAGGTTTTGTGTAGGTAGTTAGTTATTTCCCGTCCTAGTAACCTCAGTAATCAATGTTTAATTATAAGATTAGTTCTTTGACTGCTTTCATTTACTGCTTATCTATATCTATGCATACATTATTAGGATAGTTTATTTACAACTCTCTTTTATTTGCTTATTTCGATTTAAAATAATTTTATTACTCAGTTGAGTGTGAAACCTTTTGTTTTGATTATTTTTCTTATGATTCAAGCTAATATTTTTGACAATCATTAATTAAGTGTAAGTCTTATCAACACTATAATTGCTTGATTGATAGATATTTATGTCAGAATTGAAGTTAGATAATGATTGACACGTTAAACAAAAACTGATTATGAGCTATAATAGAAGTAACTAGAGTCTATTAGTGGTAATTTTTCATAGTTTGTAAAATGGTGACTTCATGATGAACACAATTCAATTCTAATTACTTGTATCATTAATAGAAAGGAACTGAATTATCCCGTTGTTGATATTTTTGACTGAATTTTATTCAGTCTTTGTTGACATATGTACATTCTGTATAGATTACATCTAAACAATTATTTTTTCACAAGCTTTTATGAAAAAGATGGATTTTAGCTATCAGTAGAGTTTAGGATGTGCGTTTCATCCTATTTTAAGATTCGTCAGCTGGATGTACTTGCATCTTAATGTTGGTCTTCTCATCAAGACTCAAAACCACTATCTATCGATTCAAAAGCTTGAGCAGGTACATCTTGCTAATAAATCTCAAATAAGATGAAATGATCATTCTAGATTTTACTACTAACTACAATCCATCTATTTAGTCACTTTGTTTGGAGCTCGGAATTCCGTCCTCTCTTCTAGCTTTGTCCAGTGAGCTGGTTAGTCATTGGGAAAAAGATATAATTTGAAAATGAGTCCCTTCTTCTGAAGAGACTCATATAAAGAAGAAACAACTCTCTAATACTTTACGGTTTTCAATAGTGCCTCAATTGATGTAAATGTATGACGAATGCAACCTACATTCGATAAGTGCTTGAATTAAGCTAATGTGTAAACTGAGTTTTAGTCAATATTATATTTCATGATGTGACAACAAAATAGTGTTCGTTTCTTAGCAGATACATATCCAAATTATTATGAACGCATATGCACCTTGAATTTAGTTGCTATCTACTTAAATGGAATCTTTGGACACGTTTCTTCAGTTTTTAACAACGTTTGAAGTTATAACCGTTTGTTTCTTCTAATTCATATTGCTTCTATTTAAATGACCTAGTTGAGAGTATAGTGTTCGGTTTATACATATATATATGCTTGAAATGAATCATCGACATACTGTTACTATTCGATTATATGTGAATGTTTGTTTAGACAACTTGAAAATGAAGTAAACAAATTGACCTTTGCAAATTTATCAAATATATGTTTTAGTTAATGCTCTCTTATCACTCTTGTACATTGATAAATGCAAATCGACTTCCAGTTTAGTTTCATATTACCATTGATTGCTACTACTACTACTACTACTACTACTACTACTACTACTACTACTACTACTACTACTACTACTACTACTACTACTACTACTACTAATATTATTATTATTATTGTTATTATTATTATTATTATCAAGTACATTAGTTTTAAGCACAGGTGCACAACTGTTGGATATTGCAAGAACTTTGAATTGTGGCTGTTCGTAGAATCCAAGTTGTTTGTTTCTAATATGGAACTCATAAGCTGTGTTTTTTATATGGTATATTTTATGTTTACATTGAGACTCGAACCTAGTACAGACAGATATGACTCCGATTTTTTATCCGGTTGAACTTTAGAACGGTGTAAAGATTTATAGTATAATTTTGTGTATCGATTGCTTTCCATACACTGTATTATAAAATCAACGTTTATTTTTGTTTCACCAAGCCTCGTTATGCACCGCAAGTACTCATTGAGAACCTTTAACTCGAGCTCTTTTGCTCAAAATTTTAGTATACTTTATTAGAATCTGAGTTTTTTTATAAAACTTGGTCAATAACATAACATGAAGACTTGAAGTCGATAATTATCTGGTCAGTTTGACATTTCATTGCTTATACAGTTGATTACTTAGTCCTGGTCACATAAATATCAGAAAATAGAGCCACTTAACAAGTAACTAGGTACTTTTGTGAATTGGAATATCCATTTTTGTGCAGAGAAAGAAATCACATTTGGATAACTGTGGGTGGGTTTTTAGAGAATAAATCATTAATTAAGAAGGAAGTTGACAGTCACAAAACAGCCAGTAGCTATCATTTCTATATGAGTGTATTCAACTGTAGTATCTGTTGTCATGATTTTATTTATTGTACTTTTCCTGTGTTTTCTTTCGATTGTGGATACTTGAAGCCATTAACTGATAAAGATGGTCGATTAATGCCGCCGAGAAGTGATAATAGGGATCTGTACTCCTTACTCGATGTGTTTGTACTTCAAGTCGAAATCCATATCTTCTGCTCGCTCATTTTTTTTCACTATGCTTGCTACAGTTATACACATTAGTGTTTCGGATATTCAAGTATATTATAATAAAAATTAGTATACAACAATACATATTTACCAGTTTATCTAACATGTGCTAGATATTGGTTAGCAAAAGAAAAGAATAGTGTTTACGTGTTCTCTGAATTTTGTCATACCTGTCTCTGTTTTTATTTCACGCCTTTAGTCTTTTTAATCTGCAATTTCTTTCGTATCACACTATTTTCTTAAGTTAGTTTGTCTGTCATCTGTGTTTTATTGGTAACCTAGTGTAGATACTGATTTCTCATAAAAAGTTCTTTATTATTCTGGAAAGTGCCTTATCATTTCTAGACGTAGAGCAATTAGTAGAGTAAATAGATATCTAGGGAAGACGTTGCTATGGTAGGATATCAATTAATTATCAACCAACCATTTTATGTAGAGAATGATTTAATATTCAATGTATGTGGTAATGGATGAATTACTGGTTAACTTAAACTACAATAGTCTGGTGTAATGTAGTTTGTTTCCGATTCTTTTGTAAGAAATATGGCCATAGCATCTATTCTTTAGGTTCACAAATAATGAGAAACATACGTAAACGTTATATCATGTACTCTAGGAACAAGTTTATGTCTAAAATTCAATGCTAGCGAGAAACGTGAATGAGTAAATAAATGATTTTAGTCGATTTTCCTACATTTCATCTGCTTTTACAAAGTACAAAGAAAACGGATTTATCCAACACCTAAATGTTTATTAACTAGATCGTCTTGTCCGCTATTTCACCCTCTGTATAATTACGATCGCTAAGTGAGTTCACCTTTCTTATTGAAAAAGGTATGACTTATGAAGTTAACGCTAGCAACGATATTCTTGAAAATACATTGCTCGCTGATTGACTCTTCCACTGTTTTTAAGTCAAAATTATTTAATTACAATGAATGATAATTTGACTTTAATGAATCGGAGTTTAAACCTGCGTCATTATTCACTGTCTAAACCATTTCAACCAAATGACTCTATTGGCAGGTGGAAGTTTCTCTTTTATCATTTTCTTCGTTTACTGACTTCGTTTACAACATCTATTCGTGTTAGTTTATGGATTGATATGTATATTCTGATGACTAACCGATTCCTTCCTTTGAATTTGTTAATAACCCATAAACACGATAAACAGAAATGGCATATTATCGGAGAAATACAAACTTGTTTTACAACATTAGTAGTTTTGTACCAAATTTGTAGGGTGTTTTTTTCAAAAATAAACAAATAACTTGTAATTATCTTTGCTGTTTTTGTTAGGGTGTTAATTATATGTTTAAGAGTGACAAAGCTACAGAGTTTGCATTCTATTCGTGCACAGTTGTATAGTTGTCCTCTTATTGCGAAAATATACTGGTTGACTTGTGTACGTATATAATTCGGTTCATTGGTCGGGGTTTTAAATAATTTCACTAACTGTTCCTACTGCCATATCATTCTGATTTACTAAAAGCCCTATATTTTAAAATTATATACATCACATTCTAGTATTCGTATGTGTGTGTTTGAAATTCGATCTTATTTCATTTGTATAATCAAGAAATTAGAACGTTCAGAAAGTGAGGTCAGTGTTTGAAAGCATTCCAAGTCCTGACAGCAACTTAAGGTAAAGGTTTGAAAGACCCGAAATCGCTCAAACTATATTGAAATGTAATGTGATGCTTAAAGGTAGTCGATCAGGAACAAGAAATACTTGGCATACACGACATTAGTCACCACTTATTGATCAGCCAATTGCAGATGACCTTTGTGTGTACGATATTCTATCTACTGTTTTCATAATTTTTGTGAGAAAAGTGATTTAATATTTTAAAGCATATGATCGAGCCAAAATGAATGATCATAGATGACATTTTAGAATACAGGATTATTATCTGAGTAAATGTTGTAATATACATTGGTCGTTTATGCACAGACATGCATTTTGTAACCAATGTAATAATAACATCAATACTTCAAGAAGATAGGGTAGCCAAAACATCATGACTCTTAATTTTTGAAATGAAATATACCACATAGGATGCGTTAGTTAAAAGCCAGTATTTTTTTATCTAGAAGGAGGACTGGAATATCATGCTTACATAAATAAACCAGAAGACCGGTGACCAACGGGTAACATCAACATAATCACTTCGTTTTACTTCCACTAATAACGTCATATACAAATGTGCATGTGTATGTGTGTGTATCATTCCTCCTAACCCTTTTTTATCAATTAACTTTTATTTTCTGGTCAACAGACTATCGTTCCTGTTACAATTGCTTTGATTGTCTATTGTTGTTGTTAAATGTTTGTCAGTTTCTTTGTCTGAATTTTTTCATTGATTTTTTTCTCTCTGTATATTTTAACGTTAAGAATTAGTTACTTTTTTAAAAAAAACCCTTTTTATTTCAACTGCTATTTTCTTAAACGTTTTTATTTAATTTTTTTTCATGATTCATCATTCAATTGTCGACATCCAGTCTGGGGGTTAGATATTCAATAGATTCTCTGTATTTTTTTCCTTCCATTAAATATTAGATTATGTAACGATTGGTTTTACAAATTACACTGTAACCATAAGTAAAAGTTGAAACTAAGTTGTAATTTTTATTCCATCATAGTTTGTTATACACATAGGATATGTAGTTCATTCAAATTTTAGGACGATAGACACATAATTGTATTAGAATTGTAAACCGATTTTACTAGTCTGGAATTTTCTGTATTCCTGTTATTATTTTGATTAAAAAATAATAATAAATGAAGCATAACTGAATTTATGTTTTTCTTTCTACAAAATCCTGAAAAATAACTCTGTACTAAAAAGTATACAATATTTACAGCAGGAAATTAATAGTGAATAACAAGATTGTATGTTCATTTCTTTACCCTGGTTGTGTTTTTTAAAAAAGTAGATTGGATGATTTCTTCGAACAGATAGATAAAACCGATTTATAAGTTTTCCTTAAGTCAATATAAATAGAAAGATAGACGGATAGGCAGAGAGAAATAAACAAAATAGAACTTAATGTTTTTATTGATTGAATTCATATCAGCACAGTGATAAAAAACATTAGACAAATGAAAACGGAAAATCCTGATTTTTTTACTAAGATAGTTGTGAAAAACGACAACTGAAAAAAAGGTCAAGATAATCAAGTAAAAAATGGGCAATGAGATTCAGGAATATTAAGAACGAGTAAATCTACGATACTGTGATTGTTTAGTTTTGAACAATAACATATAAAACTTCTAACAATAAATTATGGTTATATCAGATATCTCGTGATCACACATAATGCGTTGTGTCAACTGGCATGAGAGTATTTTGGAAGTCAGAAGTAGCTAATAGAATCAATTTTATTTGAACAAATGTTTTCATGCTTGATCTTTTTCTAGAACTTGAGTAGTAGTATTTTAGACATTTTTCTATCTTGTTCTTAATCATTCATTGTAAACCATGTCCCGCAATATTTTGCTCCTTTCTGTCGTTGATAGTAGTATAATCTTGAGTTGTTTGCCTTCAACCCAGTTAATTTATTCTCTCTTGTTAAACTGACATAAACTGTAATAACTTGAATTGTAACACATTTATACCACAACTTACGTTTATCATGTCTGATTTACTGCATAGAGGACAGTTTTTCCATGTAAATTATCTTTGAATATCTCATGTGTAGTAAAAGTAAGCACTATCATTTCTAAATAGACGTTACAAACATTTTTCTCAACACAATATTTATATACCGTCAGTGGTCACGTAACTATCGAAATATCAGGATTGACCTTGATTTACAAAAATCATATAACTACATTTAAAAAATGAGTAAATATAAATTTTTTCTGGTAAAATACTCCATAGATAAACAGTTTTGAAAATTGATTTTTAAAAGTGTTTGATTAGTCAAATCAAGCTTTCTAATAAATTACCATTTCTTATTTTCAAAGCCCATGTGTACCGTCAAATCAATAGCTGTACAGCTTACATCCTCAATGACTTATTCTCAAGAACACACTGAAAATTTCTATCTTCTCATTAGTTGGGAGTGAGTTAAGAGTCATCGAGGCTATAGCTAAAGTTCACTCCAAAACCATTTTATATTGCATTCACTATCACGTCATACTAAAATCCTTCATTTATTGACATAAATTTGTTATATTTATTAATGTAGCTTGGTATCATGAAAATTGAACTAGGACAAAACAGACGTCCAGTGATTCCAAGTTTTCAGTTGTAGTCTAGTTTGATCAACTCGTGAATTCAACTATTAAAGTGACTACAATCTCCACAAATACCCATTCTGATATTTCTCTTTTGTTTTTTTTCTTATCTTCAAGACGAAATAGTTAGATTATCTAACTACAAAATGCAAATTACCATCTAGTGCATAGTGTTCTCATATATGTCTATATGTGATCGATTTAAATAGGCAGGGTGGAACGTGTTTTTCTGTTTCGTTTACATAATTGTTACGATGCCTATCTATTACTTACTTCATTTATCAATTGGTAAAGCTGTATATCTGTTATGTAAAATGGGTTTCACACTTGTTCATCTTATTTATATCGAATCACATCAATGTTTTTAAAGAAATGACAGATTCTCTATCCGGAATCGATGAAGTCTCATAATCGATTAAGTGTTCAAACACTGTTACAATTTGAGCTTGAACTTGTCAATAAAATAATATTTTAGTATACATGTAGCGAATTTATTTTAATATATATCTCATATTTATAAATGTAACAATTAAATTATCTGCTAATTCAAATAAACTAGGTCAAATGGATAGTTGGATTGAAAATCAGTCCACAATAGCGAGCTTTTGGCAATTCATCAATTCAATTCTGATCCTTGTATTTCCAAAAGCAACATGTTTGCCTTTTTTTATACCTAATTTTAACAATTTTTGTTTATATTGATTGATCATTGAGTTGATGCCAATATCGTGTTCGTGTTATTCTTAGTACTATTCGAATTCTATAGATCAATTTGTAATGTGGCTACTAGTCTAAGTGACTCTATATTGCATACACTATGTTTTAGTGTTAGGTTGTTGCAAACATTCAATAAGAATCTCTGAACGTAGTTATCATGTTAGTTGTCATTCAGTGATAGCGCATACTTGTTTTCTTGTGTGAGTTAATAGTCCATAGTTGATTTGAAATATAGTCACTCGTTTCCACAATCTGAGGCATTAGTACTGGGTTATTCAATCTGAGACTAACCTTCTATTAGACAGATATTTATAGGATCTCCTTCACATAACAAGTTAACAAATTCAAAGTGATGTGAACTTTTCCGCTTCAACGACACGGCAACTCGCTCAAATTCATAAATCATCATTTTTTAAAAATATACATCTATTGCCACTAGCTTTTCTATCTACATTTGTTTTAATGAACTAATTTTATCTTTTTAAGTGTTATACTCGTACACTTTCATAGAAATATTCACAACCTACTGAAAAGTTCAGAAAGTACCGCCATTAATGTGCGTAAATCATTACCCGCACAATTTCTATTCTTTTATAGATATGATAGGCTATTACTATGAGATTCAGAGATCAAAACCGATTGTATACATTTGAGAATGAATATAAATGGAAACTAATCACGAGTTAAAAATCATTTAATAAATATTATTTGAGTATTCAACATCAAGATGCTTACAGAAAGAGAATTTTACTGTAGTTTCACACATTTTATTGTGATAATTTTTTTAATTTGACCGTATTAAATGAAGTGAGTATTATTATTGTCAAATTATTTAATGCTCTTATAGTTTGAAGAGCCATAGAAATCTTAAGAGAATCTTGCGAAAATATCAAATTACTGAAATACTTTGGACAGACTGAAATATTCATAATCATTAATAAACCTTGACTTAAACCAACAGTGAGTATAAATGAGTTTATAAATCTCTTTTATACTACTAGCAATGCAAAGTGTTTATAAAAAAAACGTGCTAATTGTAGATTATACATAGGTATATACATAAATAACAGATTTTTCAAAATTGTAACGCATTGTAAAAGCATTTGATCCTATATCAGTTTATCATATTTTTGCTTAAATCACGTTTAAATTGCATTTTTTCGTGCATTGCAAGTTTGTTTTTCTTTTTTTATAACACAAGTATAATCGCTTTAAAACATAGTCGCGCATATTGTTCAATATATTTCAGGTTATGTGACTTTATTCAATTTTAATCATTATATTCCTTTTTTCATCGAATTGCATTTATGAAAAGATAATCTACAAATCAAGCATTATAAGCAGGGGTGGGTAATGTGTAGTAGTGGAATCCAGGACGCTCGTTTCGTCCTGTTTAAGACATCTTCCTTTTCTGTTTATAATGTTTGTGACTTGATGACAATTTCGAGACAATCCACACAGAATTCACTTGTACCAAAAAGAGACTGATCAGTTGTTATCTTAAACACCAGTGGATAGAATACAAAAACCATTACAGATGTATACAAATTAAGGTTATGAAAGTACCTAGAACGCATATCAAGTTTTATACAACTTCTTGTATACGACACATTATGTAATAACTTGAAGTTGCATCATATTTAAAGATATTAGATTATTTTCTAAAAAAGGATTATTCATTTGAAATATGAATGATTCACATTTATCACTGATGATCATGCTTCAAAATCTTATACATCCTGATTCCTTGATTAATTCAAACTAAGCTGGAAGAATAAAACTTGCATAATAATATGAATTCATTTGTATTTCCATAAATTTCATCAACTGCTAGCAGCCTAATGTTATAATTGGTTATATTATTTATGAACAAAGTTCTACATAGCTTAATCAGTGAGGTTCAGTTCGAAACGATACAGAAGAAAATATATGGAACAAGAAGAGGAAATCACACATGTACCATACTAGTTGGTATTAGTTATAAGTTGATCTTATTCTGCAAATGTTATACTTTTCGCTCCATTAAATCAGTCAGAAAAATGAATATAACCTTTTGATTTGAGTTCATAAGCGAAGTGATGAATGTAGATTGAATAAACTTTTTTAAGTATAAAAAGATCATGATAAGCTGATAAGCTGCACTGAGCACATATGCATTAGTAGTATGTTGGGGACGATATATCCCCAAAATTCATATTTGTAATTTTATCATATCGATTAACTGATTAAATAGCAGTCAATTGATGAACTCATTGATTAATGTTTAAAAATCTTCCATGACAATATCGATTATATATATTTGTATATATATGTTTAAATTGTGTTTGTGGGCTCGCTCGTTTTCTGGCTGTTTGCAGAATATATTTTCCATGCCAAGCTTGGAGTTCTCCTTCTAGATAGCGGGGCTGGAACGCATTAATAGCTAGATTACTGGTCTTTGGTCACCGAGTCTTGTTCTCGTTCACAGATTAAGTGAACTCATGAAGCTTCAAACCTAACATAGTATGAGTTAGATTGCAACATATGACATAAAGACTAAAGCCGGATGAGTCAAACATTGGATTCAATCTTCATTGACTTGAACGATCGATCCTCTAACGGAGTCTGAATTTTCTATTTTCAATCTCATCTGGGTTTATGACTGCTTACTGTGGATGAGTTTCAAAATAGAACTAAATAACTGTGGCACACGGTTCACATTTACAGATTAGCCTTTGTTATCTAGTAGTTGAGAACCGGAGACGGCTGGACAGGTGATTCACTTAAATATAAGGTTCCTCAGTAGTGCACATACTCGACTTTACTTACGATTTGTTGAAAATAAAAATAAAAACCATCGGCTGCCAGCGTAGCGGCAATAGCGGTTTTAACATTTTTAGTCAACTGCCTAAACATTTTGGGTGCTCATTGATATGAAGTTGTTATAATGGCCGGATTTCCTCGTCTACACAAATGGAAGGCTAATTTGCCTTAGACAAATACCTACACTGGATACCCTTGGATATTCTTAACTCACCTAGTACGTGCCAGACTATCTACAAATCTGACTAAGCAAACAACCAATCATTGTCATCTTCGCCCAAATATCTGAAGTTTTACTTATTTGAGAACCATATAATTCCATAATTCTCTCAAAAAATTAACTTTACTACAAACATTCATTCCAAATCTACTTAGGGATGTTGAATGCGCAGTAGGTAGTTAGGAGCACTGTTCTATACCATTGATTAGTTGCTGAATAGTGGACAGTATCATGCTCGTCTAGTCATTTAGTACTGATTGATTTCTATTGATCAAGTTGCAATGTGACCACTGGTCAGTTGTAACGTCTGAGACTATGAGGCTTAATGGCACAGATTCGGCTCACGTATGGAACATCAATTTCCTCAAAATTACAGGTACGTCTTGTTGCCGAGTGAAAATAAGAACGAAACCTTCGTTCATGGTTTTCTAAAGACTACCTTCAACCACTTAACACAATCGTTTAATTTATGGGCTTAATAATCATAGTGCATACATATCTAAACCTAAAGTTATCATGTTATATTGTAGTGTATCTAAAGAAACCATACATCACTGCACAGTATATTGTTACCTACACCATATTTATTTGGGAGAAGCTGAAGATGTATGTTTTCTTCAATTCCCTTTTATGGCTTAACTTTCTTTCTAAATTGTATTAATCGAAATATACATATATATATCAAAACGTTGTCTATTTTATATTATTGTTGTTATTAATTATGAATAATAAATCGATCATTATTTCTTATTATAATCGTAATTATGAACAACAGTACACGCTCTGTGTACTAGTAGTATTTATCGTGACATGGTATGTAGATAGGTATTTAGATCAATAAATAAATAAATAAATAAGAATGTTTGTACTGTTCATAAATGAACTGTACCGTATATGTTTCTGGTTGCTTATGATAATGTAGACAGTAAAATTGTATTCCGTCTCATTTATGTGTATGAATACGCGTGTTTACAAACAAGTAATGATATTAGTTTTATATCTTGTTTCTCTGTTACTACTAGTACTGATAAATGTTTTTCCATAATATGAATATTAATTCAATTTTCATTGTTTTATATAATTACATTAATACTAGTTTCCATTTAATTTGTTATGATACACATGAAATTTGAGACTGAATAAGTATAAATGACCGATCTATCAATATATAAATAAAGTAGAAGAAACTTGGACGTTGAAGTAGTCGGAATCTGTTACAATTTAGTTATTTACTGTAAAATTTTTGGTGTTATTTAGTGTTTAATATGCGGTAGATATTTTAAAGTATATTAGTTTAGTTAAAATGAATAGAGATATAGAAGTGGTAAGAAAAATCTATTAACATTTAAAAGTAAATATCGAAGAAGTTTAATTCCTCTACCATAATTAGTTGTAAATGTGATTCCGCTTAGGTCTTCAGCTATTTTATGACGGACACAAGAACATAAATATCGTTTGTGTTAAAAAGTGCTAAACAATAATACGTGTTGTTGACTTGGTGTTGTTTAAAACAAACTTTATCATTATATCATTCATTTTGATCGAATGCGATTGTCCACAGTCTTATCTTGAACGTTCGTTATCCAAAACATGTTTTTTTGAGGGAAGCAGTGAAGTAAGAAAAAGCCCTTCGACTTTTTTTTAAAGCTGCCATTTGTTAACAGTTAAATTAATTAATACAGGGCTCGAGTTTACAGATATTTTTGAAGCTGTAAAAGGAAAAAGTATCAATGTTGTGACTTTCGGACGGTTAAATATCACGTGACTTGCTCACCAATCAGAATACGACTTATACAATCTTAGCACTGTGCCAAACCAATGACGTATTGACCGGTATGAGCAGCCTAGCGTCATAATTGGTCGTTTTTCCCGTCTAGCCCTGTCTGTTGAGTCCAAAACATCAATACTAGTTCCAAATATATGAATCATTTATTTCAGACATACTTGGTTTATATACCAGCCAACCAGATCAGATCATTTTTTATTTATATAAACACATAAACATTGGTACAAGGAGGCACCAAACAGATATGCGCCACATAAATCATTCAATCTGTGTGAGGGCTGTGATGCTGTTCGGGTGCCCAAACTGAAACAGGTAGTTTCCTCAGGGAGCCACACCCGGAGCCTTCGACCTAAAGGTCTGATCCACAAAGCAGTGGAGTAACGTAAGGTGATGCAGTCCCATGGTAGCCGGTGACCAACAATAGGTTCATGTACCATTTGTTACTTCAGGATCCTGGAGCCCATGTGCACCGTTGTTTTGGAATCAGGGTTTTTCAACTCCCTTAGGTGGACTCTTCATGTCCACCAACCTGGTCAAAGCGCCGGAAATTCGTCTTTTGTCCTTTCAATTTTGTAAATCACACACCCGCCGCGAGAAGGCATTTAGTAGGACTTCCCTATCAATGGCTGTATATGCGTGACCATGTGAGGTTATTTCGAGAGGGAGAGCGGACTCGCCCCACTCTCGGCCGAAAAAGTGGCTTTGATTGCAAGAGATTTAAATAATAAACTGGGTATAACTTAAGAATAGCAAATTGTATAATACTAGTCTATATGTCAAAATAAAGCTTGTAATAAGAGGAATATGAATATACATTATATATATAATAATAATCTTTAGTGATAGGAAAATAAACTGTGCTTGATTGTTGACGATGTTCAATCCTCGAATACAATTTACCAGGAAGTAACGAAGTGAATAATTATGCATTGATTTTTCAAATGTGCTTTTCATTCACTTGATTTTTATAATGATTCAGTGTAGTTTCTACTTTCAGCATAATATTTATTTGTATCAATTAGTCCATTATTATATTTTGTTCAATTGACTGATGTTTAATATAAAATTTAGTTACATAAATTCACATTCAGCGTGATTTTGCATTCATGTGACAGTTTTTTAGTTTGATCATTTTTGTATCTGGTAATCATCAAATTTAATCGATGTTTAACTGAATTAACTCAAATGGTACTTTAACCTGATATATCTTCCCTAGTACGATTTGTGTTTCAGGAATTAAATAGAAGACTAAGTTGTCATATCCTGGTTTGAAATATCGTTAGTGTGGTTGTTGTTACTTCGAAATTGCTATAAGTGTTGTATGTAGTCAATTCACTGGTGATTTACTTATTGTACAACTAGACCATAAAGTTTCTAAATGATGAAATTATTTTATGTTATCATGATTACTTTTACTGACCACATGCTTTTACGGTGGCATATATTAATTAATAGTGTTTATGAATTAAAATCTTTATATTTGTTACTGATCAAAAGTTGATAGCCTTAACAAAACGAATGACCTTGGAAAGTAACCAACACCTTATTGATTGATCATTTATAAGTATATTTGTATATATTTTGGAAATTATTTATAGAAATAAACTAATAAACATATATTCAATGTATATATATACATATTGTTTATGAATTGCCAGTAAATAAAATAGTTAACGCACCATTACAATGCTTGCTATGATGTTTGCAGTTTTATAAGTGTTTATTATTCATTTCATTCCCGCATGGCTTATTAATTTTCAGATTTATTAAGTTATTATTGTTGATATCTCCTTAGACAGTTTAATAGATCGCTTTCCCTACTCCTCATGTACATGTAAAGTGTGACGGTGTCAACTAATCGATACCTATGTCAAGTCCACCATTTCCATTCATAAAATGTATAGAGTTTTGATATAACTAATTAGTGGGAATGATAATTTTTCTCAATGTTTGGTACAGTCTTTTTTTAATATACATTTATCTGTTGTAAACTTATAACATCAGGATGCCACTATTACTGCAAATAAAATTTATGGAGAGTGTTACTTTAACAATAAATGTGTTTTGAAATACATCAGTAAATTTCATGTTTTATGTATAGGTTATCACGAATTCATATTATTTAATGAGAAGGATATTGAAGAGATTTTCAATCCTTAGTTCTAAGAACTCCTCAGCTTTGTGCATCAATGATATTAAGATGGGTTAATTATAGGAGATTAAGGTGGAACACTCAAGGGGTGCTTTGAAACTCGAATGAAATAATTGTTCATTTCACTTCTTATTTTTAATAACCGTCTAGCTGTTGTCACGTCTTAACGAGAACATACTTCAAATAATGATAATGATAATAATGGTAATAATAACAATGTTTCCATTAAACCAACCAAGTAGGTTTTACTATAAAACTAAATTAGTAATTGACTTCTGATAATTGTTTTCATCTGCACACAATTTTAGTCGTACGTGATTCTATATCTTTCTAAGATTTTAGTTATTCTACTATCTGTGAATGGACTTTATTTTCGTAGTACACGCCGTTTCACTTTTGATTTTTTAGTGTTTCGTTGCTAATGTGATACTTAAATATTTTCCTCAATAAACTGTAACGTGTTTCAAGTTATTGTAAATCCTATTAAACAGTTGTAGAAGTAGAGCACCCGATTATTAAATACTAGTTTGGTAGTATGAATATCACTCTAAACAGCTGAGTAACATCTCAAGTACCCATGCGGAATGTGTCACTCAAATTATAGTGAACAAGACTGTATTTGATAAGATGATTTACTTAACTTAGCAATGAGTTTCGTAAACGATACGTTTAAACAGAAAAACTCTCATCTTTTTGAAGTACTTTTGGATTATATCAACTATTTAAATAGTTTTCTTTATTTGTTTGAGAGCGCAACTGTTTAACCAACAGAGTAGTTTATAAGTTGAATGTCTATATCAAGGTTGAATCTACTTGAGCAGTTTGAAATAATCCTAGGAAACATAATATTGATCTTTTTCACCAGACGTTTATATCTGATAAATGCCATAAAATTCTCTTTTCATTTGAATCGACTAATTGTACATGTTATGCTTAATTGCCACCGTACTGACGTTAGAAAATGATGAGTAAGTACTTGTGTGGTGTTTGCTACTTATGTTGACAGAAATAAGCAGCATGTAACACCAGAAGAGAAATGCATAGCAGCAGAAGGCCATGAAGGTCGGCTAGAAGAAAACAGAAAAGGAAATCGAAAAGAACTGTGAATTGAAGGAATCATATAGAATGTGAAGGACAATTCATGGAAGATTTGCAAATGAAGTATTTATTGCATTGTTCGCATATTTTAGGAAGATATTCTGTAATTTAGTAAGAAAATAAAATATTGGTTGCTCCCACCTGAGTGTTCATTCCCTACACCAGTACCTTGAACTCTCATTTTGACTACTTTCAAAACGCCTTTCAGCATGCATCAGTGATGTACAATTTACTAAGAAAACGATGTTTTTTTCACATTTATATATACTACTTACTCTTAATGGAAGTTTAGTTAGTAATTTAAACCTACTTTGTAAAATTTATTGAATTACCTTTAGAGAAACACTTAAATATTTGATAATACTCAAGATTATTCAAAAACGTGTAGACAATTCACCGATCATGGTAAATGTATGTTTGTTCATTTTCTTTTTTATGCAAACATATGCTAATTATACTTAAACATGTGTTCGAATGGATTTATCGGAATCGACACATTCTTAGTTTACACTTGAAAATACCGTATTTGATTTTGTCTGTTAAATTTAAAAGTGAAAATAAAGTAGATGTTTTCCAATATACTAAACATGAAAATCAATTAACATTTAAATAACAGAACAAATCTAGTTTTCAGTTATGTGTAGAGTTGTATCTGAGCTATCCATTGTATACCGTGCTTCCCCTCATGTGTGGAGGTCTTCATAATCCAGTCAACTACCAGAAGAAAGAGAAAGGGTGAGAGTAGGCATCCTTGAGCGACACAGGTCTTTGCTTGAAATGCACCTGTGAGCTGATCTCGACGCACAACTCTGCACTGTAGTTCGTCGTATGAATTCCGTATGATGTTGGCTATCTTCTCAGGTACACCATAGTGTCGAAGGTGGTTCCATACGGTTCTCTTATCGATAATCAGACGCCTTCTTCTAATTAGAAAAGTTTATGTACAGTGACGAACTCCATTCAATTGATTGTCCAACGATGATCTATCGTGTCGCGATTTGGTCTGCACATGACCTGTCCTCACCGAATTCGACCTATGATGTCGAAGCTGGGCATCTACTAAGTCTTTCATCCAGTTCAGCAACACTGTTGGAAACTTTTCCTGGTACTGATAGTAGTGTGATGCCTCTGTGGTTCTCACGTTTGCCCAAATTTTCTTTCTCTGATATATTGATGAGGTGTCCTCTCCAGTCCATCAACACTTGTTCCTCCTCCCAAATCTTCTTGAATAGAAGGTGAAGCATGTTTGTAGTTACATCGATGTCTGACTTCAGTGCTTCGGCTGGTATATTGTCAGGTCCTGCTGCTTTTCCGCTCTTGATTTGTTTGATAGCCATCCTGATTTATCCGACCGTTTGTGTAATGACACATATAGGAAGGTCTATGTGTGCTGAATTCTCTTTTTCTTTTTCAGTGACATACTACTTACGTGATGAACAAGTAGTCCACGTTTTTCTGAAAAATAAAGTGCATTTTTGAGTGTTTTCGTTACTGTGAAATGATGAATTTACAACACGAAGTAAGGCTCACAACCTAAGAGATATTCATTAAAAAAATAATTTAAAGAATGTTGTGATAATCTTCCTTGTTCTATTCATAGTGATGTGTTTCTTTACTGAGCATTATAATGTTTATTCATAACCACAACAGTTGATTAATTTAATTCATTGTAAGTTTATATATTACTGTTCACCTTGTCTTTACAGATATTGATTCAGATCTCAGGAAAATTGATGCATGGTTGAACACGTTAGCTTCTAGTAAGTACTACATTTTTATCAGCATTATTTTGGGTTTTTTTGAGATTATTTGTAAATGTTTGTACTCCCTCATGATTCCATTTTAATGATTTCGATGGATCAGTCGCAATTAGCAAATGTATATCATGAATAAGATACCTTGATATTGGCTTTTAGTTTCAGAACTTCAGTATATCTGATGATGGCTAGAAGTTAAATCCATGATGCACGTTCTGATGATTGAATAACTGGACATACTTTTATTCCAACGCTGATAAGCACTCAGTTTCGAAACTAGTAACTGTTGCCTAAAAGTCATTGTGTTATCCAATGATACACTGGTTTTAGATTGTGACTAACTTGTTCAAAGAGCTCAATGTTTTTTGTTTCGGTTTGTATTCTCCCATCGCTGGTATTCAGGACTGTATTTGACCAATTTTTTTTTGGTATTTGCCGTATCCTGAACGGAGTACTTGGGTTTTTCATCTTAGTTATGAGTTGTTAGTATATATGGGTAGTTTTATGCAGTGGAATTCAGTTTTCTGAATATTGTGAAAGTTTTGGTTGATATTATCAGTAAGATATTGACAATAGGGAAAGTCTCCTTGGTTTATACGATGTTTGTTTTCAAAACACTGAAACATTTATTTGAAGGCCTAAACCTTAAAACATGTCATGTTATGGCACATATCTACATGCGAAATCGATGGGAAATGTTTTATACTATTAACTTAAAATTTCACCAAACTTCATCACACTGATAAGCAGTAGAAAGATATTGAAACCTAATAGTTCAAGCATGTGACAACATTTAATGAAAATCATTTCATTGATTCTGGGTCCTCTTAATGGCTTATTAAGTTATATTCCTGCTTGACGAACTTTACATTTGATGTTTTGTTCCATTATCTTGTTTTCAGAAAGCATATATATAGTAAATTTTGGTTAAAATAAGTTTTACAGACCTTACACCAGTTGTGTTTTTTTCACTAGACTCATGTTCCAACTTTTTCTAAATATTTTGTCTCTGTTCTGAATTTAAAACTAATGTTGAACAAAGATTTATATAATAAGACAACACATATATCATCTGTATACAACCGTGTTATTTAAGACAAATGAATCTATCTTCGCCGATTAATTTCTACTATTGATAAACTAAATGTGTTCCATGATTTGTTTGTCTTGGTATCGTAAGCCTACAATCTCAATATTTTTTGAACGAATGAATGAATATTTCTTGTTATAAATAGCGTCTTACCTTTCTTGAACTCTACATAGCTGATAAGAAAACTTCCGGAAACTATTTTCCTTGTACAATGAAACGCACTAAAGTGTAAGAGAATGGCTAATTTGATTAGCGAGTTTTATGTTCAAGGTTATATATAAAAGAAATTTTAAATGTACGCAAAACTATCTGAAACTTAACTATTTCTCACTTGAGGTTGTACATTCATCTAGAAGCATTTTTTGAGCGATATATATTTCAATGCTTTTTACCATGATACAGTAATCTTAAAAAAGTGAGTTACACATTGAAATAATGTTGTATATATTTAATTTTCACAGATTTACCAAATACTTCAGCATGGATGACTTGTCTAATGTCATTATCCAACGTTCAGAAATTTTCTACAGCTAAATATTATCAGGTGAAATATGTTTTATGAATTAAATATTTTACTCTCATACCTAACTCAACAGTTTCAAATAAATAAATAAAGTAATTAATAATTGTGCAGCTAAATTACAATTAGGAACCTAATGTCCATGAAAAGAGTTCTTGTATTAATCCTTGATTAAGTGATCTGTAAATAAATGTTGACAGGATGAAAATATTTGTATCAGATTATTACTGTGAATACAATTATTTTAAAAAACATCTCTATATGTTGTGACTAAATATCATGCATCTTTGTGTTTATTTATACAAAACAAAAATGCTCATGAAAATGTAAACAACAAACAAATATGTTAAAGAATGGGTTATGTAAATGTGTTCAGTGGAAGATTACATTTTGATATGTTAAATCACTAATATCGACTAATGAGCCTTGTCAGCCGCTTTGGAGCACTAAACTGTGTTTGATTAAAAAATAAAGGAGGATTAACCTCACATTTACCGATATTGATGAATAACCTACTAGGTTATCAGTTTCTCAACAAATAATACAAAGGGCATTCCTGGAATATGCATGCATATCTACTGTCACATTGATAATTTTAAGGTTTGATGATAAAGTAATTGTAAACTACTATAACGTGAAGCAGTGATAAGTTTATAACCATTAGGGTATAGGTATAAACCATGTTCTACCATAGTTTATCAGTAGGGCTACATACAAAAGTAGGATTCGAAACCGATCACTCGAATGATTACTTAGTTTTATAAAAATTTACAACAATGTTTGAAAAAATATATTTAGTTTTTTTTAGTTATTTGTTTTATCACATACTTTTAGTCGGTTAACCAGATACATGATATCGTGAACGGTGTAAACTATTATACTCTTCGTACAAAATGTTGTATTCCTGTAAAAGAAAGACGTTTTTGTTATTTAAACGAATTTTATTCAATTATAAAGCATTTTCCACAAAAAGGAGCCCTGTTTTGTTATGTTTCTGAATGTTGAATAATAAATTAAACGGATTAGTTGATAATGAACCTATGACTATTGAGTAAATAAATTAGTATCCGATGACTAGTGTCATTTGTCAATAGACATTCATCTTCATTTTCACCATTGAGTTTCTTGTCTATGATTAGTTACAAATTACACTCGAATAAATTCAGCGATATTCTCACATTAGTAATTACATTTTTCTCTTTAAATACCAGTCAACTTTTGTATAATTTATTGAAAATATTTCATTTACATTATAGGTTTGTTTAAAGCAAATTGAACAATATTCAAAAACTTTATCAACTATTAAAGAATTAGTTGATCATGTTGAACTTAGTACACTGGCTGATATACAATTTCAAAATAATTTGCATAATTTATCAAGAAATGTTTGTGAATTAGAAGCGAAATTTCATACTCTATGGTTACGTTTATTAGAATTATCAATTTATATTGATCAAAATATTAAAACTAATGTGAATAAACGTGTAACTACTGAGATGTGTCATGATACATGCTCAAATAATACTCGACATGATGTATTATATCAGAACTATGGAAATAATTACTTATCAGAATTCAATACTAAACAGGTTAGTTTGTTTATGTTATTTTTTCCTATGTTTTATATGTGTACTTTTTTAATTGAATGCTTACAAATAACTCTCTCATTGTTGTTGTTGATGTAATTCAGAAACTGTTCCATATATATATATATATATATATATAATTCATTCTGTGTTGATAGTTTGTCAACTCTTCAAACTGATTAAATTAATGAAATCATTAGAAGTGCGTCAAATACTGTTTTTTTTTAATTGAATAACATTCATTGTAATGGCGGTTTATTAATTCTTTTAAAAAAACAAAACAAATGAAGCTAGTTGTGTACTTTAAAAAGAAATTTAATTATTCATATTTTCAAATTTATTGTATCTTGATATAAAATTTTAATATAATTTAGAAACAGATAGTGAATGGATACAGTTTAATCCATCTACCACGCACTTTAAAAAAAAATCTACTCAAGAACTAATTAAATAATAATAAGTTCTTGTACTTTGTTCCGTACAAAAGATAAAATATACAACAATTATTATTATTATTATTATACTGTTTTAGTAATGCTTCATAAAATAATTTGTAACATTGATTTAAGGCCAATCGATCACTTAAGTAATATTATATACTAGAGAATAAAAGTTTTAAAACTTTCAATCACTTGGATTCGAATTAAAATTACCGCTTTTCTATCTCATTTGATTGTAAATAATTTTGATGGAGTTTTGTTCTCTGAGCTAGATGGCTTGATCGTGAAGCTTTCATCGTTCTTCTGAACGACATCATCAGCACAAACTTCAGATAGAAGTCCAGCTCAGAGAACAAAACTCCATCAATATCAACCACCTGAGCTACAAATCTTCTCCACCATTCTAAATAATTAAATAAAAAGTGTTATTAGTACTCAAACATACATACTGGTGATATTTGTTTTAATTCATTGGTTATATGATATTAATTTAATAATTGAGAAGTTGTTGAGTAAAAAAATTACTGAATCTTCAATTTAAAAAATAACTCTATACACATTTATTTCGATAAATATTTAATAAAACATGATTTGAAATAAATCAGTTACGCATGCCTGAACCAAATATATATATAGACGGTAGTTTGGATACAATATGCCAAATTTGTGGCATTTAAATAGTACAATCACACTTACTAGTAAGTTAATAAAATATAGTCAGTTATAGTTAGATAAAGACAAGACTTTGTATAGATTTATACTAATCTATCATACACTGTATATTCTGAGTAGTGGGTTCAACCATGCACTCGAATGTGTTTAATGGGACAATCCGCAAAAATAGTATAGACAGTATTCTAACGTTATGAAAGTCATAATTTTCCAGTAAGATGTTACTTGCATTTATACTGCAATCATTCTATACCAGTGCGCCAACAAAATTGGGTTAAATTTTTTCTAAATAAGATATATGTTAGGTGATGTTGTGCTATAGAATGAATAAAGCAAGCTTTCTGCTACTGAGGAATTAGTGCGTACATCAACATATCAATTAAACTAATAACGATGTCGTTCCCTAAAACCTTGAATTCCACTGACCGCACTCAAGTATGTTCTGTTTAGGCCCACTTTTTACTTGCTTATTGTCAACAGAAAATTTTCATCTAACTAGTTTTGCTTCTTATCTTTATTGCGTCTAGATTGGGATTCATCATGCCGCGTATCGAAATGGACACGAAAGTGGTTTTGAATCGGAACAAAGTCCTCCGATGAAATCATATTATAGTTATTCATGCAACAACACCATTACTGGTTCAGATATTTTCGTGCTTAACGATAAACAGGGACTTAGAAGTAAGTTTGATGAAACGTCAGAATTGATTGAGTTCCTTTTAAAATACTAATGATTTTATTCCTTTTTCACTGTTTCAATTTGGTTTTTATTTGGAAAAAAATATATATATTGCATGAATATTTGTTTTTGGTGGTCACTTCAGGCATTCGTTTTCATGATTCACTTAAGAAAACTATTCCAGATGGATAGATCATTTCTCAAATATAATTCATAAATTACACTCTCTAGTTATTTCAAATATCCTGCAGTGTTTTTTAGACGTGGTGTGACAATTTATCTTGTCTGAAATCACTGATTCTGTTGGGAAATTCCATAGTATTCCTCCGAAAGTTCTGTATGGACCTAAAAACCTTTGGAAACACTTTATCCAGTCAGCGTCGAATAGAAGCTCCTCAGAAACTTCTTAAATGTAAAGAATCACGTGTCACGTTTCTGATCGGGTACTTGCCTATGATGCTACTATATTCACTACAGTTCCAGAAACTTCCATAAGTCCATAGTAGTGTGTAACTCTTTAAATACCCTTCTTTATCTGTACACACCAAACCTTAGAGTAATGCGTTCTTTTTGCATTTCGCACCTTTGCTCTTTTTTCCATATCACCCTATTCCCTGAGCCTGAGGTTAGTAAGAGCTGCTATGAAATCTGATTGAGCGTTCAGTTAGCAGGCTTATGAAATTGCTGGACTACTTTTGTTTTATAAGTGATAGACAATGAATAATACATATAAGGTTAAAATAATCAGAAAACATTTGTACCAAGAAATTTCGGGTGAATTTATTTCATCTATGTACGTGTTCAAAGATTCAACTGTTACACGTTTCAAATTATACATGAAACGTTGTGGTTAATTTTGTTCCATATTTGGAAACCTAATTGGATATTAATCAATATTTTCAGAACGTACACGATGCAAAAAATGAATCCTAACAAAAACACCTATTTAGCGAAGATCACTATGGTGTAGATATCCTAGCATGATTGATTGTTAAATTGTAAGATCTGAGAAACAGAAATATCACGAAAGGTTTTTTTATGAACTTGTGCACATTGTTAATCTGTTTTCAATATATTCAACCATTTTTATTGTTATAAGAAAGTGTTTTGCTTACTCCAAGCTCCTATTCTGTTTTTCTGCTTTATCTTTATTAAGTGTATAAACATTACTTATTGTATTGCTGTGCGACAGTGTCGTTTCGATCTTCTTAAATGATTAAATTTTTAGATGCTTACAATCATTTCGGGAAATTATTTGAAATATCATGGGGATTTATGCGGTTTAAATAGGCTGGATTGGTTACGCCTGGTTGTGTATACTTTACATATGTATACATATATTTCACAAATACTGGTGGGGATAGGATTAGGTTGGAAGGTAGCTAGGGACTGCCAGAACAACATTACGAACAATTCTGTGAAGACACTGACAAGTAGATTGGGTAATGTAGTTATGTGCAAAGTACTTTGCTAGAGTCTGTGTGATCGCAATGGCACAGATAATTCTGCCTCATCTTCTCTAAGATTTTGAGTCTTAGAATTGTCTTATGATTTTTATTCCCTGAATTCATTCTTACCTCTTAAATTATTCAGTTTTACACTTACTTTCTCCTACCAACGCTGATATTGTTACTACCTTCACTACTCTGAGTTTCATTTTGATAATTTCATCTTGTCAAACTAATGTGGTTTGTCAAGTTTGACCGATAAACATATCTATCATTGTCCTTGTCACTTATGAATGAATAACTGATTGATATCTAGGATATATTATGACAGTGCTTGGATGAAACGGTCAACACTAAATTTGTGTTGTAGTTTAAGCTGTTTTCATCAAACTTTGAGATAAACTTTAAAATTTTGTGTCTGTGCACTGGTGATTGTACCTTATGATGAGACCTCTGAATCCAACAACAATAGTTAGGATATATAAAGTCTAATGATATGTATTTATTTGACTGTGGAAATAAATCAAACTGGTATCTGTAAACAAGCCTTTATTGATTTATTTAAAGTCAAACTTATATTCAGACTTATATAATTTGAACTGAGTAGTATATTACATCAGTTAATTAACAGCTTACTATTGGAATACATTTTTACAACAAAATATTGATGGAGTTTCACACTGACTTGATTTTACTGTTTTAATTCTATCATTCCACTTTTCTCTTCTGAAAACAGGCCCAACATCTCGGATTCAATTGAGGGCGTTGGTTTTCTTAACTTTAACCAGTAAATTTATCTGTTCATTTTAATTTTGCAGAATACTAAGTCTCTCTTGTAAAGCTAAATCAGGGAAATTTGATTGTTCAAAGTTACGCCACTATCCCTTTCAAGAGTCAGATTTATCTTGAGTTTTTCTAACCAACAGAATAGAATCTGTTTCCTATTTTTTACACTTTGGCATTATTTACTTGCTGTATCTGTCAGTCAGCTTTTTTAATCAGCCATGTATTGTGTTATCGAAATCTTGGATCGAATGACCTTTTTAATGAACTGTTTTATCCCTGCTTCCCTAAATTCATGTAGATAGTACTTATAGAGTGGTGTTTGTTCTTATGGCTTTTCTTCGTTGAAACATAAAGTCTCGTGTAAAGACCAGTTTATTTTTCTCATTTAACTGAGGAACACAGCCTTCAGTGCTGTTTTACTACCCACCAATATCTTCAAAGTGTTTTCAAGCTGTTCTGAGTCTATGAAATTTCAGTCGTCAGATGGTAACTTCATTCTCTTATCTCACTTACTTTGATTCGAGAAGTTCACTGGTATCATTATTCTTTACTTGTAGAATTCGGTTCAAAGTTGAGCACATAAACATGTTTATGGTCATTGGTTTACAGATCTGACATAATGATTTAAGATTCTCAGTAGCCTCATATGTGTCGTTAAAGACAATGTTTCGATTATGAATCGTAATCTTTTTGTTTTGATTGCTCCATGCGTCGCTGAACAACATTGGTTACTTAAAAAGGACACTTTTAAATCTGTCAATCACTTCTGTACATGACAATTTAGAAATAGAGAAAACGGTTGCATCGTTTTATCTGCGTAGTTCCTGTCAAACCCTTCCATTCATTATTCATTTGTCAGAATGAAACTTGAGCAACTGAACATTTTATCCAGCATTCAGTTCATTATGGTCTTTAAGTTTTCTTTTGCGCTATTACTATATACATGTACGTCATTTATGGCATTCTATACTACTGAATAAATGAGATAATTTGGTTTTGATTTAGACCCCTTTTTCATTCATTAATTGACTAATTTTTCTCTATTCTCATCTCTTATTTTATGTATGTAGTTCATATAAATTTATTTGGTTTCCATTTTATTTTATTGTCTGTTTTGATTTATCCATACATATGTTCCACAATTTGATTTTAGTCTCTTCTTACACATTGTCTGTCATTTAGAATTTTTAAGTAGTTTATGCACTTCTCTTTTTTTTCTGAAAACAAAACGCATATACATTGTCCACACATATGGCGCTGTTGCGAAATCGATTAACAGGTAACAAAGTCGACATGATTATACATAAGTATGTACACATATCTGTGTACACTACAATAATTGGAGTAGTAATAGTCGGCTTTAGGGTGTGACATACAAATTCAATGTGACATAAGTTTTTTTTTCTTTTAAAATCAATTCTTTCCTTGTTTTCTTCTCATTTTTCATTTTGTTATTAGTTAACAGTCTGTTATGTATTCATTATGTGATGTTTGTTGATGATTTAAGCTTATAACTAAAAAGATAAACAATACAGACTATTTCATGAGTTGATTATTATCATTATTCATCTTTATTAAACAAATGATTGAAATGTTCGAAATTGACCAATCGAATTACAGTATAATGATTAAAATGTGTATCTCATTGACGATTGGCTGCTCATTACTCAACTAGTGATTTTTATTGGCCATGTGAAATTAATTAACTCAATTTATGTATTACTACTTGAATATCTATGAATTATTAGTTGATATAATATCATTGAATAGAATACGCATATTATTTATCATAATCATTATTTCTGATATTAGTGTTATTGTAAATGTTTTCTATCGTAGAAGATAACAGTTGTTCACTTCCGGATGATTTTAATCAGATTATCGGAGAGTTGGATAATGTCTTATTAAATGATGAGTTAATAAAATATCCTGAAGTGATAAAAATTGATGAAACTGTTAAATGTTTGTCATCTCAAAGTGATCTATTTTTTAAAAATGAAGATAAATGTAAGATCAACAGATATGGAAAGAATTTATTCTCTCTATCGGACCAACAGGATATTAAACGGAATTCCAGACTGGAAATGATTCAAGATGAAAATATCTTATTGAACAACACAGGAAATGGTTTTATTGATGTGAAGATACCGGATAATGGAAGTCAATCATCAAATTCAAAAAATTCTGCTGGTCCCACTTTTTGTCATGAAGATGTAGATGTATGGAAAATGAAATTTTCTACTGAATTCAGGAATCTGGATAAAGTCGAGTAAGCTTGTATGAGTTACTTCGAATATTTTGTTATTATGTTATTTCTGAACACTTCAAACGTTAAGATGATTGACTAATACGATGCTAAATTACAGGTTCTTGTCTATTTCAACTGCTTAATTTCCTAGAGTGTTTTTCGCATGAATACAGTTCACAGTTCGTTATACTTCTCGTTAATAGCTTCTTTTTATATTATCAGAACTTATCGCTAGATAGTTTCATCATTTCGATGTGAATAAGTGTTAAACGATTATGGGATAATGATGAAAGTTCATATCTCAGATGAAGAATTCTGCTGATGTTTTATTCAATTAATCGGGTGGTGAATTTTAGCAGTGATTTTCCTTGCTCTTTTTTTTAGAATGGTTCACTTTTGTCATGCTACTGACCATGAGAAAGTAGTTAGTAATAAATAAATAACTATAAAACGCGATTGGTTTGCCCTATTATTTCTATGTACTACCTAAATAACTTATCACATAAAACAATGGAGAAAAAAGCACATCACCTAAAACTTAGCATACCAGTTCGTTTATCAGAAAAGGAAACTGAGTTATTTATTCATTCATGCATGGATTAAAAGATTAAACGCATTATGTTTCTATTGTCGTAATGGAATGTTGCGTGAGAGGAACTAAATCTAGGTTAAAATAATAAATTTTTCATCAGTAGAATCTCTGATGAAAATCATGTTAGGGATATAATGGATAATATTTTTTCTCTTAATAATTAAAAGGAATTACTTACATTGGTCTATTTGTTCGCATATATATATGGTAAGAATGCCAAGTGTTCAACGTCTCAGGTACATTGCTTACTTGTGATAATGGGCTTTGCTGTTACGAATAAATTGGATTAATCTTTATATGAAATTTGCTGAAATGGTTAGGATATTGTTACCGTTACCCAACTAACGCTTTCATTTATAGGTATTCTTCAATATAAGCAGAAAAACTCCAGCTTAAAAGCAACGCGAAATATGAGTCAGTTAATACTTGTGGAGTGTGATGAAATGAAAGTATTGAACACTAAAAACCGCTAGCATATATATACCATCAGAATCAACATTTTAACTATTACTTGTTTTATATGCACATTATCACACCCTATATTCCTGGGAACTGCAAAGGTGTTATTTCCTAAATAATTTATAATTTAATTAACTATTCTCGATTCTTTAAAACGATTTGTATAAAGAAGAACTTATGGGTTTGCCCTAAGAAAATATGACCAAATAAGTTTTTGTTGGATCGTTTCCCTACCCAAAATGTTTTATCTATACTATCTTCAAGGATATTAAATACGTTTCTTTCATTCAAATATATTATTTTCAAAAAGAAATAATATACAGAAAATTCTAAGTGATCGAAATTAAAATAACTACATTTTTCTCTGCAATCTGATACAAGTATCTTTAGGGAAATCATTAAAACTCAAAATTATCAACTACGCCTGTCAAGTGAAACTTTGGAGTTATTTTTAATTTCAATAGCCGAAATATTTACAAATACAACTTTCTTTCTGTTGTGTTGCATATACCGGGCTTCTAATTATTGCGAAAAATATGGGTTTCGAATTTCAAGTGTTATATATTTTCATCTATTAATTACTAAATGCTCTTCACATGTAGTATGATAGGCTAACTTGTTTAGGACATCGTACGGTGAATAAATTTGTTAATAATAGCTTCTAACGTTGAAATTCGGAATCTTTCATATTTCATAGGTTTAGCTACGATGAATTCCTGATTTATTTAGCACAAGCCACAGAATGATGGAAAGCAGCAGTTATTCGATAGTACACGTGTCGTAATAATGTTGATAATCAAATCCTTGACTTTTTAAATCTACATCATTTTTATTTATATTATTTTCTCTTTGAAATTTCAATTAATTAGTCATGAAATTGTAATTCGAATAATATTTTTATTTATTTATTGCTCGACTACCAAAATACTTTTTTTTTCTTATTTTTCTACTCTTAAGAAATAATGAAACAATACACAAATGTTGGTCGTTACCTATTGTGAAATCATCCGTAACAGGAATGAATAAATCAGGAAGTATAGATTTGCCATTTATCTCGAACCGTCGTCAAGTAAATGATAGATCATGCAATGCGCATGTATACACTGTGAATAATATTAATAATAATATCAGAAAAATTACCAGTGGACGAAAATCTGTGATTACTAAATACAACAATTTACATAGTTTTTATCAGTTAAAACGAATTGGCAACAGCAAAATAATGAGGCATTTACTTGGTAAGTAATAATTTAGGTCTATTGTCATTTACTCACTTTTATTACACACAAAAAAATTAAATTAATTTATTTCGATTAGGATGAAAATTCTTCGCAAAATAAATAGTACCTTGAATTACTAATCACTTATAAATAGTGTAGAAAGGCATCATAAGCAAAGATGGATGGTGGCTAGCAGTGGTATCCTGGACGCGCGTTTCGTCTTGTTTGGGACTCGACAGTTGGATATACCGGGGTATCAGGACTCAGTAGCTAAGTGGATAACGTGGTGGCGTTTGAAGCGAACGGCACTGGGTTTGAGTCTCGAAGTGAATATCAACTCGGGGCTGCAGTTTCAAATAGGACGAAACGCGAGTCCTGGATTTCACTGCTAGCTACTATTCATCTTTCCTTATAATGATTGTGACTTAAGGCAATATCGAGGCAATCCTCACAGGATGCACATATGCCAACAAGAGACTGATCAATTGCAGTCCTAAACATCAATGGCAAGATCCAAATAAACAATACAAGATGAATTGTAGAAAAGGTAGCTTGAAAATTTAAGTTTTCTGTATTTCTTTCATCTTCTTCATTATGATTTGTTAGTTACATAGATCTGTATTCAAATTAATTTTTTTTGTCGAGCTTATAAAGCTCTCACATTTGTAAGTATTTCTGTCAAGAATTAGGTTGATAATTTCAAATAAATTGACTTTTTAACTAAAATCGAATTAACTATTTATTTGGATACACTGTTTTTATATTGCAGTTTAAGTAGCCGTGATTCGTCTTATTTTTCAAAATAGAATAAAAAGTAATGATTCCTGGATCTAACTTGGTTACTTTAGTAGTAAATAGTACCTGGGAAAGTGTTATTATCTGATGTCAATCATAGATATGTACAAATATATCATATGTTAGTTGTATAATAGACTCACTTATGTGTGTGTGAGAGTATAGTTCAATTCATATTGATTATATTGTATTTTCTTCACTCTGTTATTCTACGTGGTTTATTTTGAACAATTACAGTGTAAGTGGCCGTTGCTAATATCAACCAGAATTCTCATTCTTTCTTTATTTGTTTGTTTGTATGTTTGGGCGATTCCTTTCCCCTAAATTCTTTACTAATGGAAATGTACTCACAGAAATACACACTTGCATAGTGTATGCATGTGTACTTTTTCATATACATATATTTCATTTAATGAATTGAATGTCTCTCATTATCCTTGAGATATTCCTGTTCCCTCTTAACATTTATTAGACTGTTTCAAATTCCTCAATAAACCATTACTGTGTTTACATTTTTCCACATAACAGTAATAAAATAGCCCATTTTCACATTAAATGGTACACTGATAGAATAATTTTAGTGAGTAGCAGTACTATTAATTAGTATTGGTACCTATTTTTTATTCTATCCAATGAATCATACATTTCATTATTTCTTTTTTATATTAATTTGCTAAAACCACTTACACTTAAGAAGTGATATTTCCGGAATTTATTTTATAAGATTTTATAATATATTAACCTTTTTATAATTCTATCATACCAAGACTAGGTCAGTAGTTAAATTATGCAATCAAATATATGAAATCAATCACAATTCAATTGTTATAACCCATGACTAAGTCATATGATTTATCTACTCGGTGCAATGATACTATTCGGTCACTTTTTTTCAAATAAATTTCACTATTAGTTACAAGCTGGAATCCAGGATGAGTGCGTCCACCTACTTGGTACTCGTCAATTCGATGTATCTGTATCTCACTATTGATGTTCACACTGAAGCTCAAACCTAGTACTTTCACTCCAAACTCCGCTGAGCTACTGAGTTAATCATGATCTTGAGCGAAGTATGGATTTTATCTACGAGTGCTTGTGTTAACTAAACTTTAAAAAAACTAGAAATCCTATAACTATGCAAGTTCTTCTCCTGTTAGTTTCAATGAATTTTTAACTTGATATGTATATTCTTCCATCAAATAACTGTCACTGTTTAGTTTTTTATAACTGAGTTGTTTTAATAAAGGGGTACTTACTGTGTTGAAAAATAAAATCACTGTATCAAATACATGAATAAATACTTGAAAAGTAAGCTAAATAATAGTTTTACTTCAGAAATTACTTTAAGAAAAGTTCATTAAAGTTTATGTTTATTAAATTAATAACTTGGATTTTATATCCGTCCATGCATATTGTCTATGCAAAATTGTCATTGTGTTTAAGTAAGTTTACGTATGTCAATTGTATTGACTATAAGTCACCCATACTCCGTTTGTTCATTATAATAATCACTTGGTTTCAATTCCAAAAAATCGTCTTATAGTTACGTTTGTTATTAACAATTTTTATTCATAAAAAACATTTTCTCCGCATCCCGAATTCATTGTCCGAGTGTTTGCTTGTTCCAATGACATTATACTTATAATGTCACTTTAAATCTGTGAAAATAATATTAGTTCTTAGAGCCACTTAGGCGAACTTGACCAAGCCTTGTGTAATACATTTACAAATTATCAATAATGTTACTGATATTTGTTTGATTCATTGATTTTAATGGATGACGTCAAAGACTGATATCAGTTAAAAGAGCATTTTCATAGTGTTAAACTCCTTACCGGTGAGCATCTACGACCGAACTGGGGATTGAACCTAGAACTTTCAAAACTAGTGACTAGTGTTTAACCTTTAAACCACCGAGTTAGCTACCAATGGTAACGCATTATTGTGCAACCACTTTCTAGTCCAATTGGTATGTTAATGCCTCGCGCTTAGCACGGTTGAACTCCAACGGTAACAGGTTTTACTTGAACGTCGGGAATTACTTCTCAAAATCAATGTTTTACAGGTAAAACATTTTTCCACTTTTATAAATACTTCAATATTTGCATAATTTGGATAATGGTAATATTTAATCAGTGACTAGTAATACAATTGTTCTATTTTGAAAACAATAATTTGAGAAAATAATATAACAAAGACGATTTTACTGAACACTATTTAAGAAAGCAATACATTGTCTTGTTAGTATATCTGAACACTCTACTAACATTTATATCATAATACACTGAGTAAAAATATAAATGTAAGTGTGTATGTTTCCTTTGACAAGCTGTCTATTGTGTACATTTGTGAAATACTTTCTATTTCTGAATATTTTCAATTCTTTTCAACCAGGTTAATAATACGCCTTTTTTTTGCTATTTATGGTTACTTTCAATATGCGTGCAACTTATATTAAACACAAAAGAACATTAGTCTAAACTAATCTGTTCACTCTCTTTATCTATCTCTCTTGCTACTTTTTCTTGTCTTTTGTTCACAGAAATGAGGGAAGTTAGGTCATTTAAATTATTGTTATTTTATCTTTTGTTTTAATCGGTTCAACTTAATCATAATGATCGTCATCATCATCGTTATCTTTTCACAAAGTAACAAACAGAAAAAATAATCAATCAGTCATGTGCGTGCTGACTGGTTGAGTTTCAACTGTTCACTCACTCACTCGATTGATCATTTACTCATTCACTCGTTCATGCAATGGTTCACTTGCTTAGTCATATTTTTTTTATTATTCTATATATTAGCATATTTAATATATTAAACTATTGAACATAAACAACGGTTATTGAAATAAAGAAATGGTTATTCATTCAATTCTTTATTTTGGCGAGTTATGTACCATTGTTTAGGAGTTTAATCGTCTCTATAAAAACTAAAAACCATTTTTTTATGTTGTTCAAAACCGTATAAAGATGTGTTATTACTTAAAGATATTAGTAGTTTGATAAATTTTAGTGTTGATAAGACGTTGAACTTTTCAATTAAATTTGAATAAAGTTAAATTGGCAGTTTTTGACAGAAATACATGAAGAAGCTGTGTAGTTTGACAGTTTGTTTTTGGAAATGTTTACTTATTTTCATTAAGTGAACAGTATGGATTGATTAAATCAAAGCTTTGTCTAAACAACTTTTAATGAGATAAAGAATAGTGTCCACAAATGTAATATAAAATTTATTTTCTAATCAATTATTAGAAAATGGTAAAACGAATAGTATTGTATTTAACAGTTTGTATAATCGTTGATTAAGAAGTAACGGATAAAATTTATCTTATCACCTTTTATCCAAACTATAGCTATGTTGAGAAGTACTTTGGACGCTTAAGAATTGATTGCAAAATGTTTTAAGCTGTAGAGTTCTGTTGCTTGTCTGTAACATCTAAAAGCGCTCATTGAAAGGTATTTTATTTCTGTAGGTTTGTTCACTATAGTACATACAGTTTGCTATTTATATTCAAATCTAAGTATTTATTAACGTATGATGTATGGTATCTTGAATTGAGGATAGTCACCTGATACTGTTCGACAGATTTGTATAACGTTTTCGAATTAATTTATGATTAGATACTTCTTCATTGAAACAGCTCCGAATCAATCGTATTAATAGATTTGTATTTATTTTTTAACTTTTATACTTTACATTCCTAAACATCATTCCTCTCTAACTAGTTCACTCATACTTTGTTTTCCACTGAAGTCGATAGTCTTATTTTGATCATTTTCATTTTAATCTTGTTCACTCCACTCTCTCTATGTAAAAGTATGAAATGTAATAACTTGAATTGATATACACTTCTATTAGATTCTACGTTACCTACGACTGACTAAATTTGAATTATTCACTAAAATCAGTGATATTCCTCATCAAAACTAACTAGTTCAATTGTCTTTTATTCACTTTTTAGAATTCAAGATGAAACATACAAATACTAAATCAAGAAATAAGAAATTTTTCAAAAGTCATCTTAAAAAAACATCAAAAAATAGAAATTGTATGAGTTCAGTTTCTTTAAATCTGTACAATCAAATTTCTAATGAAACGTTCAATCACACTAAATCAGTTGTTTCACAATATAGTTCTGTTGACACGCAAATGTTCCATATTGATTCAAGATCAAACTCAGATTGTGAAGTAAATAGTAACCACAGTTATTACTGTAAATCGATACCTGATAATGCAAGTGAATTGGAACAACGTCAATGGCGAATGCAAGTTAGAACATATTTAAATGCAGCTGAGAAGGCAGAAGAATTAATTCGTAATCGATATTCACCAACTCGGTTTGAATCCTGGTTAGCTGGTTTAGAGGCTTCGAATCTCAAACTTGGTGAAAATAATAATAAAAATGACAACCTGGTTGATTCGACAGACAAACAATTGTTAGAGAAGAAAAATCAAAATAATAATGCTTATAATTTATGTCCTTTATTCATGAATGATTTGGATGGAAAAGATGAAAAGAGAACTTGTCAAGATGATAATGATGATGATAATGATATATCGGCATTGGAGGATTCACATGAACCTTTGTTAAATTTTTGGGATGATTATCAGGTAAGTTCGTTTTCTTCTAATTATTTTAAATTATACAAGTTACGTCATCTGATCGAGTAGAGTTATGTCCATGTTATAAGTTGTAGTAATTTTTGCGATACAAGGGATTAGTAGTCAAAGTATTTAGTGTTTAATTGTTAGATCTTAAAGTGGAATCCGCACTCCACCAATTACTGTTCGAATTTTCAAATAGTATTTTAGTGAACGAGAACGCAGGTAAGGACATCTCATTACATTCATCACAAAATTACGGATTTACTTGATAAAATAGAAAACTCATACTCCTGTACTTCATTTGCAAAATGTTCATTAATTGTCTCAAACTTCATTGTTCCTGCTTATCCCTACCAATTGTTTTTTGTTCCCATTTTCCATCCTCCATCTTCTCAACCTGCTGTCAGGCATTCTGTTGCTCATTGACATTATATACTACTTATGTCGACACATCACAGCATCACTAACTGTTATGACCTTGAATCGCTTTTACCCCGTGATACTTGTTATGACTTGACCTTGGTCTGTCTAGTCTAAATTATGACCTTGACGCGCTAGGCTGAGTGGCTTAACCTTGAGTCTAATACGCGTGAGTTCGATTGGGGTAGAGAGAACTATTATAAATCCTGATTGGTTGGCAAGCACGCAAGTGAAAGAAGACAAGACAGTTGGAACACTGAACTCTGGATTCTCTGAATTCGGATTACTACAAAAATGTACATGAATAAATAAGTGCATATCTTGACCACGACGTACGATAATTTGGAAAAATACAGTTATGCCCGAAACAGGGAATTAGGGTAGAAAATATAGTGCAAAATATAATGTTTAAATTACAATATTTTTGGAACAAAAAAGGGTATGCTAGTGAATGATACATAGAACGAGAGCTCGTGTTATGTAGAATAAGATAGGGACAAAAATAAATATAAGTGTTTTACAGGGTTTGAATGAAATGCAATAACGTCCCAAGAAAATAGCTTTCGTAATTGTCTGGGCTTCTTAATTCCCCGTTCATAACACTAACCGATACACAAAACGGTGTACCCTAAATCTAAGTATATGAATTTGAATTTCATTAATGAGTTGTGTTAGGTCCGGATTGATTTTACCTATATTAAATAAAGGGGATTGTCTCGCGCTAAACTTCCATTAACAAGTAACTGAATCCCTTAAACGATCAACCATAATCTTACTCTGTCTTATCCAAGTTGGGATGTGTTTCTCCCCTCTAAATGCGAGTTGTTGCTCCAGGACTGACCTGTGTCGACACCTAAACTAAGAATAGGGAGTGAAGTAGTCGAACGCGTTGACAACTTCACTTATCTTGGAAGTCTGATCAGCCCTAATGGGTTGGTGTCTGACGAAATCTCAGCACGGATTCAAAAAGCTCGTTTGACTTTTCCCAACTTACATCACCTATGGCACAGGCTAGATATCCGTCTATCAATCAAGGGACGAGTATACTGCGTAGCAGTTCGTTCTGTTTTACTTTACGGCAGCGAAACATGGCCATTAAGAGTAGAAGACACTCGTGAGCTACTAGTATTTGACCACAGATGCCTCAGAAATATTGCTGGCGTCTGCTGGGATCACCGGGTAAGTAATAGGGAGGTCAGACGCAGGGTATTAGGGAATGATGGTAAATCAGTCGACTGAGATGGTTGGGCCACGTGTTACGTATGCTTGAATACCGATTACCACGATGTGTAATGCTGACTAGTGTTGGAGACGATTAGAGGGAAATTAGGGCCGGCCAAACCAAACCGTGGCATCAGTGCTTGAAGTCACTAACTTCTAGTTTTAGCCATGTTGGTAGATGCAGACTACTTGGTTGGGGTCCGCGCGACTGTCCTAACGAATGGTTGGAGACTCTTGATGACATGGCTCAGAATCATAGGCATATACACTCACTGTCTTCCCTTAAACTGTGGGATAAGAATTAATTTATGTCTTCTTACGAACTAATTTTTCTTCCTGTACTATATCCTTATATGCAATCTTTCTTATATATATTACTACCACTGGAGTAATTGCTACTATGAATATGGTGGTCATCTTTTTATGCTAATGAGGTGTGGCAATTTGGACTGATACATATGTGTTCCTGGTCCTACGTTGTAGCTGAGTGACTATCCAAAGTATTCTAATTAAAGGGCTTTCAAATTTTATATTACCACTAAGTGTTTATCACTTTATTAGAATCAGTAGATTATATATCGGTAATTAAACTGTAAACTTCTAGTTTAGACACTTAATTTCTGAGCTCTATTTCATTTGATTTCTCATATTGGGTTTCGTATATAGTTGAAAAAATCGTATTGTTTGAGTGGCTGCTTAGCTGCTAAGGCGTTGAACTTTTACGCACTAACCTCTAGGTTTGAATCTCTTTCTACCTACACTTCTTTGCATAACTGGACGGTATCACTAGGCTTCATACACAGAGTGTGGCTTGAATTCAGTTGCGTTGTTTTGTACCTGGTAAGTGAATGACTAACTAAGGTAGAAATCACTCTAGGACTTCTCATGTATTCAGTAAATAAATAAATATATGTCAAAATAAACCCTATCTTACTGTCCTTCAAACTTTACTTAAATTTAAATGAATTATCTTTCTCTGTTTCTTGTTTTAACCTGTCAATCTTATTTTTATCATTTATTGTCTATGGCAATATTTTTTTCCTCATTTTCAGGCATCACTCTACTCTAATTCCAGTGATACTCAAGCTTATGAACCACCAAGTATGTACGCTGAAGAATTTCCGTGGGATGATGTCGGAAGTTCATTTTTTAATGATATTGAACGAGAACTGAACTCACCATCTTTACACAGTCATACAGAACCAAAGAAATTTATGAAATCGAATTCTAGTAGTATTATAGAGGAAAATGACTGTTCCAGAAATCAAGGACAAGATACGAATGATATTCTTTCTACATCTACAACAGACTTATTCAATCGAAAATGTAGTTTAGATGCAAGCTTTGAAGTTTGCAATAACACATCAATAAGTAATACTCATGGAGCAGAAAGTTGGTCTGCTGAGCATACAGATAATTTACTCAGCCCTGAATCATCTGTTCGTGGGCTGCGTACATGCCCCGATGGCGGTTCACAGCATTTACCAAGTATAGATACAATGGATGTCATATCAAACGTAAGAAATTTCTGTTAAATTTTATTATTATTTTATTCCAATGAGAAGTAATTAGTTTCAGTGTTAGGAAATGAAATTACTTTTCAAATATTAGAATTAACCTATGATTTCGATAAATTTTAATCACAGCTAGAAATACTTTTTATATTCGTTTACCTGTCTCGTTATGTGAATAGTGATTGTTATGTAGGTAAATCACATTGAACTTATATTTGTATAGTAGAAGCTATGACAATAAATACCACTCTGTGCTATCACATAGTACTTTTGACTATATACTGTCTTTGTTTACTTCTTTGAAACTTTTAATGTCTGAGTTCAAAATGTTCTTTTTTTATTGTCTCTGCATTGTAACATCTTTTAATTGATTAATATTATGTATGTGTGTAACTGTACGATTTTATTGATTTGTGCATATTTTCTATAATATAATGTTAACAGTTTTACATATCAACGTTGGTGTGTTTAATACAATGAATCAAAACTTTTTTTAGAATAAAAATCAAATCTAGAAATTACTAAACAGGTCATTTTTCAACATTATCCTTCTCGCTTAGTTAGTCAGTCAGTCAGCTACAACGTAGGACCAGGCACGTATATACATCAATCCAATTTGCCATACCGCATTAGCACAGCGGTGTCCTTCTAATTTCTAATCAATAGAAATTTACCTGATATTACTTTTACTGATTTTGTTGAGTTTTTCAACTTTTCAGATCTTTCTTAACTGTTATATATTCTCAAAAAAAGTATAATTGATAAGTGTTAATTGACCCTAGTAATTATTATTTTTGTCCTTAATCATCTATAATTATTGTAAATATTCAACAGAATTATTTACAAGCATGATTTTGTTTCTCTCTATTACTTCATGTTGATCTAGTTTGTTTGTTTTTTTTTTGTTTTTTATAGCATGAAATTCAGGACATCAAAAATTGTTTATATCCTATGAGTAGTTTCAGTGACCATTTTAATTCTTTTAACTATACATATTACACTAGACATCATAACAAACGACATAGTAAATTGTATGAAAGAAAATATCAAACTATTCCGCGTATTATCAATCGTAAACGAAAAGCTCAAATCAATTTATTTCAGTCAGAAAAACAATTGAACAAACGTGAATTTTTATCACTTGATGCTCGTCTTAATCGTTTGGATGATCGATATTTCAGTAATATTCATAAAGGAATTCTGGAACATTCTGGAACAAGACTTTTGCACGCGAAAACTTATTTACAAGAATTAATAAATTCAATCAAGAGAAATAGTAGTGTACAACGAAGAAGTATGTGGGTTTTTTTCACTTACTACTTTAAACTATCTTCTTCGAATTATTTATTATGACATTTGCACAGAAATAAATAAGATACATGTTTATACCTGAATTTTAAACTGGTATCTATTGAAACCTGGCGTTAGAATCTCAAAAGAATTAGTATAGCTTTGCTTTTCCCAGTATAACATACTTTGGGGAATTGTCTACAAAATTCCTTTTTTTGATTAATCTCGATGTGTGAAGCCATGCGGTATCAGTTAATTTAAAATATTAACTGAAATCATTATGTTTAGTATTCAAACCATTATTTACTTGCTAAATACTGCCTACAACATCCCGTAAACAACGAGCGTTTAAGTTCACAAAATCTGCCTCAAAAAAATTATCCAGTAGATAAATAATTGGTTCAGATGTTGGGTAGTAGGTGGTAGTCAGCAGGAATCCTTGTTTTTGGATTTTGTGCTCGTTGGCATCAATTATCAAAGCACACTCCTAGCTCAGAGAGATTCGCACTCGCATCACCCAAGTTTACAATCTGGGGAGTTATCTCCACCGAACACCAAAATATATCTAGTCACTCAGACTAGAAACCATATCATAACGTGTCGACGAAGTACAATCAACAATAATTACTAAATAAACAAAACGCTGGTTATTATTCAGTGATTAACCAATGTAAATATTCAGTCCTCATTAAAGAAATAAATGCCTATTGCTACTATCCCCTGATGCATTTGCATTATTAAATTTTTCGATTGGTAAGATAATAAATTTGTTTACAGATTCTACAGAATTTATTTGTGAATAGTTTTCTCCTGTACAATCCAATTTCTAATAAATCCATGTTTTCTTTGAGTTAGATTGCTATCTAACAATATTTATGGTTATTTAATCAACATAGAGGTCTCCATAAAGACGCATTCCTTTGATATGTGTAATTTGTAGAAGATATCTAGGTAACACTAGTATTGGAAGTTAAATAGTAAATACGATTGAGAGGAATTGTTAACAGGAAAATAAAGGCGACAGTAGAAAACGTGAAATCATAAAAATTGCAATTTGCTTATGAGTATCTTTTCAAAATGACTCCTAATTCAAGTAATATGGATTGATTCCAATATGTAATTTTAATATGTATGAGGATAATTTTAGTTCACGTTGACAATTTGAACTGGTATTAGTTTACTGAACAGCTAATTATAAGTATATCGTTGTGTTATGTTTAAAGTAATGTTATATGTGAATTTTAAGATCCATTTTTCTGCTCAGTGTACACATTTTTTCTTATTAACTGTCCTTGTAACCTTCAATTGCGCTAAAATCTAGTGCCGTCTGATATATTAGTGATATTGATTATTTTGTTAATAAATAACGCATAGGTGCTAAATACGAGTACTGATCTTGTAGACAGTGTTTTGTTTTTGAGTCATGAAAAACATTAAGTACTGACAGCACGCTAATATGATTGTTTTGATAAGTCTGGAGAGTTTTCTTCATAAACATATATTGGTTGTAGCATTAATATAATCTATATGGAGAACCAGACAATTGTCTTTCTTTAAACTTTGGGACAACCAACGTATTACAGGATATCTTGATAATATAAGAGAACCATACATTAAATACTACATTTACAAATTTCCATCATTTGTCGTTCACATTCTTCACGACTCTCCCGATTCACAATTCCTTTCTAATTCCGTTTCTGTCCTCTTTAAGTCGACCTTCATAACCTTTTGCCATGAGGTTTTCCACTTCCAGTTGGTGTTACATACTACTTATGTCTGTTGACATAAATAGCATACGTCACAGTTACAAGTGCCGTTTGTTAATTGAACGAATCGGGCTCTATAATCATAAAAACAAACGACTCATAGTCGAATGAAGCGGTTTGTAGCGGTATATCAACTTACACTTCACAAAATTCAATCGATCATCTCAACAAAGCCAGTAAAATTACAGACTTCATCTATAATAATAATGATAATAATAATAGTAATAATAATAACAGCAATTATAATAATAATAATTTGTATTGGATATTTGTCATTGATTCGGCCATCTGTTTGTCCACATTTTATAAATAGATCTTTCGAAGCAGATAAACTCAAGCAATTGGCGTCATCGTACTGACCTCCTGTTGCAAACTAGTGAAGCTCATGTGAAATTGCTTTCTAATTTACTTGATGATCTTAAGTCTTATTGCTCTTCAAATGTCTCTGAATTGTCAGATGGTAAGTTGTTGTTTTCTTTTCAATTGTATTAACTGTATTCAGTTTTTATTTACTGCTGCAAAACAAAACATGTTTAAAGCAAATTCAGGCCTTCAAATATGCATATCTCTTATATAATGTTTATTTAGAGTAATGTTTTAACTTCTTCATAATTGTGAATTACTAGTCAAAAAGATTAGTATTACATTTTGTAACTTCTTACCTAATTGATATCAAGAAATATATTCTAGTTTTACTTTAAATGTGATATGAATTGGGAACAGACGAATTGTAAGCGGATAATTTGTTTATTTAGTGGTTAAAGTAGCGGTATATATTAGAAACAAAAATGAGTTGATAGAAATCGTTCATTTTAAATGACGGTTGATAGTTACTGTGACTCATTAAAGATTTAAAAATCAATTTCAAGTGTAACTATCACTGATAATTACAGATCAATAGTGCATTTAAAAGCATCATTCTAGGTAAATGTTCACCATAGGGGACCAGTCTTCATATAGCTTTAACTTAGTTCCTAAATTTGGTTAGACCTGTGGTGGAAAATCTGTTGTCAGCATTGAATGGATAGATTTAGTCTTTATCTTTTTATTACCTCTATGATTAAATAAGACCCTACTTCATATTCTTCATTGTTTGTTTGTCTTTTCGCATTGTTTTTCTTTATTAAATTGGACGACAATTCAATTTATTCTACATTTTTATTTATTTCTATACAATATATTTCAGTGCATAGTTTAATTTGAGTTAGGTCATAAATTACAGCTAAATTTATTTATCACTGAATAATTTGAAACATGTTTCATTGTAAACCAAATTTAAAAACGTTCATTTTGTAATTTATTAAATATAAAAAAATGGTTGATCTTTTTTTTCTTCTATCGATTAAGGATTAGCTAATAAGTGTTCAACGTTCCGAACTTTCATAATCATGATGCACAGATATCACGACATGTGATGCAGTTTTAATGAAAAGTTCATTTTAAGGATCTCATAAGATTATAAAGTAAATCGAGTAGACGGTAGATTAGATATATATACAGCATAATATTAAATATCATTACGCAACTTCAAATACGGATTAACTTGGTCTAATTGTTATAATCTCAGTTCTAAGGTACTGTATTATGTAACAAAGACTCTAACAAGTTAATTGTTTGAATGAAATTTTTTTAAAAGTAACCAATAATATTTACTAGTCGTGGATAGTTGAAATAAAGACACACTGTACCCATATTTTCAAAGAAAATCTTGCACGTAATAGGAAATATTTATTCTTTGAAACGCTACTTCCTTCTAAAAGCACTTTCATTAGAAACAATCTATTATATATAGATGTAAACACTGGACTTGGTCATGGTCTTACTTATTTCATCGAACAGATACCTGATATCATGTGTCATAGATATCTTATCAGACAGTCTACTTTATTACATAGTTGTTAACGTTAGTAATTGACGTTAAACAATTTCAGTAAACTATCCTCATTGAAATTTCGATAGATGTTAGGCATATCTCATCTGCCATAACATCATTAAACGAGTAATTTTATATTAAGCGTACATGTCTATGTGAAACAACTAAAACTGTCGGCCATTTCCATGTGATTAATGTAATGTTAATAAAATATTACCCTCATTTAAATAAACACTGTATTTTTTGACTAAGTTTGTTTTTTATTGTATGAAGGCTTGATTTTCACTAATTGTAGCGTCGAAAAATGGTAATATTTGATCATTCTAGAATGACTATAATCAATTCGTACTTTGTTCAGAAAACACTTTTTCTTTTTGTTGACAAAACAGCCTATCTATGCTAGTATAATGAAATTAATATCAAAGAATGAATTTTAATTGTGAAAACATTTTTGGATTATTTTTGTGAAAACTTTCGTGATATGTTCAATTCAATTATCAATTTTGTAATTTCCATTTCAGACAGATTATCGGCTTCATTTATACAAGATTTAACATCCTGTAAAGATGATAGTATTTATGTTAAAACTGATAATACTGATGATAGCCATGATTATTCACCATATCGTTTAATCATTTTGAATGCTTTAAAATTAAAATCGCAATGGATTAATTTCTCATCTACTTTACGTCACATTTATCACCAATCGAATCAGTATGAAGCATGGAAGAAACAGTTATATATTCTTCAATTACGTATGCATGATTTAAGTAGACTTACACGTCAAATTGGTCTGTCAATGTATACAAATAAAGGGGTGAATAGTACGAATCCCAATAACGTCAATACTCGTCATATTTGTGATTCGATGATATATGATGAAAATCAGTCAGATAAGATTGCCAATGGCTTTAAAGTAAGTTGTACAAGACGTGATGAACTACAGTTTTATTCGACAAATTAACTAAATTTTCAGAAGAAAATGTTTTGTGAAATTTTGCAATAAATACATGCAAGTGCAAAGTCTATTTTAGCCGATAAAGAAAGGGAGGGGACTTATTCAAACCTGACTGGAAGCATCAGTTCCCTCAATATTGCAGGTATTTATTGTATTAGGATGACTAGCATGAAACCCAGGTTCACAATTCACCATCCACCACCAAACATCAAGGCATAGTGCACATAATGTCGAGTCACTTAGACTAGTGGTTACATTGTAAATTGATCAACGGAGTTTGACCAGCATTATAGAGCTAAATAAACACTATTCAGTGATCGACCAATATCACACGTATTGTCCAATTTGATTTATCAGTCTTATTTAACCTTACATCATCACGGTTGTAATGGATATATATTCATGATTAAGTTATATTATAATTACGTAGAAGCTCTTAATGATAAAACATTTGCTCATTGATCATTGACTTCCAGAAGTGGATTTGAAAAGGGGAATGGTAATGTGTTGATGTTAACCTTATTAAGAGTATAATCTCAAATTACTAATAACATTGAATGGAGATAAGCTTATATCACGATTTAACTGAAGATGAAAATATAGACAATTCACTTCTAGCTTAATAGTTTGGAACTGTCATTTATGTCTCGAGATCTTGCATTCTTGATTTCATCCTTGTGTTAGATTATGAGTACATTTTGGTGAAGGTTTTTAAAGTTGAATATGATTACTATTCAGTGTCTTCTGGTATTTAGACATTATTAATCTATTTTTCCGTTTATAATAAAAACTACTTCAGTGTATATGAAAATAGCTCAACGAAAATAAGTTGAGCTTTTCTATTGTAAAGTAAGTATGAATAGGTTTATGGAAGGCCAGGGGAGGTCAAACTAAGCCATCCTATCTGTATATGAAAACAATGACTGTTGAACTTAGTCATGTAGGTAGATGTAGACTACCTAGTTAGAGTCCAGATGGCTGCACTACTTAAATGAACTTCTCCAAATTAATCAGCGAATATTGCTTGATTCTGCTTTACTTGGAAGAATTCAACACTATGCTACCTTTAGCATATTCAGAATCGGAATCACTGAAATCATATTTATCTCGTGATAAACACCTCATATATGTATATATGTATATATATATAATTTTAAACATAAATCACAGTCTATTTGTCTAACTAATGTCAAATGTGATTTGTATCTGATTATTCGATTGATCAAACTAGTAAAACAGTGTAAAAATACAAGTTTCATTTATTTCAAAGATCAGTATCAAAGTTCAATTACTTTTAATCGAAAAAAAATTTCAAAGAATTACATTGATAATTTCATAGTTTATGGGTATAATTATTGTGTTGTAAAATGGAAATAAACTTTAAATCAATAAATAGTGTACATTTCAAATGATTGTGAATAGTTTTACTTTTTTACTGTAAGGAAAGCATTTTAGATATACCTGGTTTGTGAGTAATTTTTTGTTACTACTAACAATTGACATAGAAAATAGATGGATCTTGGCTAGCAATAGAATTCAGAACGGGAGTTATGCTCTGTTTGGGATTCATCTGTATGAACTTAGTGACTCAGTAAATAACTTGTTGGTATTTGACATCACCATAAGTTTCCCTAATCAACTTGTTCACATATCACTATGAAATAAAGGCAATTGGTTTGCGTAAGGCATTGGTAATTTAATTCTTAAAATTGTAAAAAGTATATATTTGTCTAAAATTTATTGCTTATTTTAAATCTCCTACTTTATTATCCTTTTTCCACACGAAAACGTGTACTTTTTTTCAAACATAAACCTCTTTTATTTAGAGGTGCTTTCTAGAAGTGGATAGCTTGAATTTTGCTCTGGAGGAAATGCAGAATGAGTTGAATAAAGAAAATTGTCAGATGTCAGTAAACAATAACAATACTTCAGCTACAATCTGTAATACGACTAGCTTGGATGAGGAACTACTTTATGAGATTGATCGTCTTTCAAGTCAGCTGGCTATTAATCGATCCATGTAAGTACGTATTTCTAACTGGCTATTGAGTTAAAAAGTTAATTGTTTCATCAAAAGCGTTTATTGTTTTCTCCCGATATATATATTGTTACTAACTTATTCATGCATTCACTGGAGACAAGCGCTATCTCAATGTGTTCCATTCCACTGAAGATTTGGTTAAGATACGTAGACGACACTTTTGTCATTATAAAACGAGATGGTTTAGACGAACTATTTCAACGTGTCAACAACATTTATGACAAAATCAAGTTCACTAAAGAGTTGGAATTTCCTGAACGCAAACTACCGTTTCTAGACTGTTTAGTTGAAAGGAGGTGTAATGATTGTTTAAAAATTAGTATTTTCCTAAGGCCGACATATTCGAGGAAATTTCTAGATTTTAAGTCGGCGCATCCACACTCTACCGAAGTGACAGTAGCCGAAAATTTGATCACCAGAGTCAAAAAACTTGTCACTGAACCAGATGATATAAAAATGGAAATAAATTTAATTGTATCCACTCTAATGATGAATAATCATCCGAAGGATTTTATCAAAAGAATAATTAAGAATGAAGAACAAAGCGATATTTAAAAAGAAAGAGTTAAGCAAAAAGAATTGATTAACAAAGTGGTGATCTCATATCGTAAAGGTATTTCAGAAGAGATCAGAAGGACTCTGAATCTTCAAAATATAAGAGTATTCTTTCGAACAAACAATACTCTAAGATCAAAACTAATAAGAATCAAAGATGCAATTCACAAGGAAGAACAACAGAATTGTGTTTATGAAATCAAATGTAATGACTGTAATGCAAAGTAACATCAAGGCAACTGAATGTGAGGGTTAAGGAACACAAACTGTGCTTAAAGCCATTCCTAAATCGTCAGATGATGTAAGAAAACTTGAGAACAAATCAGCGATAGCATTGCACTCGATAGGATCGGATCATACGGTTGATTTCAATGGCGCAAGAATCATTCAGAAAGGCTTTAATTCTTACAAAGAACGACTAACAGCCGAAGTCCTACATATATGGCTAATCCAAATAGTATTAATAGGAGAGATGGAATACAACTAGCTGTCCCATGGAAACTAATAATTAATAAGTAAACCTGGACTCCTTATTCCATTCTAGCTATCTATATCATACTAACTAATCAATAGATAATACATTCAACTGTTCAAATCAGTTATCTTATCTGAATATGTTAAACAATTGACTGGAACAATAAAATAACACAAACTTTCAATTACAAATACATTCCTCTTTGAATTCAGTCTTTTATCTTGTTTACTAATCTTGTTTATTTACATTTAATGGATGCTGTGACATTTTTTATTCATAAAATGATATGTTTTTCTTAATAGACACAGACCGAAGACAATATATAGTTGAATGAAATTTCTTTTCACTTACGTATACACACAATATATTATCTTAACACTTTTCGTTTCACACCACATGTTTCTTACACAATAATGTAAATACCCACTTTAAACAGTGTTCACGTTGATTGGATGACGTATTCAGTATACAGTAAACCGGAGAACCATGTACCTATTTATATTCGACAATTTTGATGTTTATATTTTCTTTGAAAAAGCTTGGAACAGATTGCTAGGCGAAACGTTGGATTTACTTCAAATTCTTTCGCTGAGATTTTAGAAATACATTCTTCCTCTTTAATGTTTCACATTAACTCAGAGCCCAAATATTGTGAAGCTATTCGTTCAAATTTAGACGAAAGTTCTTATTTATATATATGACTTTTTAAAATTGAGGCAGACAGCGGTAAAGTTGTGTCCTTTGTTCGGTTACGAACTTACTGTGTTGAATATTATTCGTATTTCTAATTTAACCGTTTGTTCATTTGTTTTGTTGCGTCAATCGGCTTTTATTGATTCTTTTCCAAATTGTCTTCTTGTATCCCTGATGTAAATTTACTGAATTTACAGGAAACATCAAAAATTAAGAATTATTATGTACTGTCTCCAAATTGTTTTGTAATTTTCCTTATCACAATTTTGAGTATCTTTTAGGACATAACCTTTAGTTTTCTGTTCTTTATTTAACCCGAAATAAATATCAATTGCAATCACGTATATTAGATATATAACCACAGTTTTAATCCACAAAATATGTAAACCCATCTCTTTTTTTTATTTTTCACAAATTAAACTTTATATAACATATTACTAAGACATGAGATATACTACTGATTATCAGCGATAATATTTATCTTTTTCTATCTTCTTTATTGTTAGCCTTCAAAGACTAATTCGATTGTTTGAATCAAATCATTCAAATAATCCTCCTACTCATCATCACTTAGATAATGAATATTTAGTGGATAGCACAGAAAATCAATTAGAAACTTCTTTTATTAATATTGATAAAAGTACATCGGAACAACAAGTCAATGAAGTCTATACAAATGAGGTAATTTAAAATTATTCCATATGTTGAACATATTTAGAAAACAAACCTTTTATTCTTATTCTCTTGTATGTTTGTTTGTTTGTTTGTTAGTTGAATATTACAGTGATTGAATATTTGAATAATTTTAAAGTGATTTGAAGAAGTTTTGATTTGTTGATCATTTGAAATTGTTGCTGAGTCAGTCATTAAAATACTGTGAAATTTATGTGAATTACAATTATTATTATTATACTCCACTTTACATTCTTTTAAATATCTAACTATAAATTGTTTCAGTGAATAAGTTAAACGCGTCAAGAGATAGATAAACAGATTATACTTTCCCATATTTAATCATCGTCGAACTTAACAATGTGATAGTGAATAGAACAGTTCAATGAAAAACACTCAATTAATTAAGGAAGTTACACCATAAAATGTATATGTGAAGTCATTGTGATTACTGATTTGAATGGTTTATATTGTTGCTTCAAAATGTAATCCATAGATATATAATTGATTATATTTAATTTTGATAGAATAACATAGTAGCTTATCTTAATCAAAGATAAATGGTAGCTAGCAATGGGATTTAGAAGGAACGTCTAGTCTTAGTTAGGACTCGTCAGTTGGATGTACCTGCATCCCATATGAATCACTATCCTATTATTTAAGTTCTATGTTTTACTGTGTACTTTTTATTTCAATTCTACTATGTTTTTCGTTTTATGAGGTGTTAGAATGTTAGGGATAGTAGGAAACCCTGGCCTTAGCATCCGTCAGGAAGTTATATATGCAACTGATGCTTTCTGTAGGGTTCGAACCAAACTTCCAACCGTTTAACATCATAGCATAATCTATGCGATATCGATTCACCTAAGACTTGATTGTTGGGGTTTGATCAGCACTAAAAGACTAGACATATGTGACATTAGCTGGGTGGTATATCAGTGATTAGTAAATAAACACGCCTTTATCTACAGTTTTCCTTTCTTCATTACATTGGGATAGTGGTCTTATTCTATTGTAATAAGTCGTAAGTAGCAGTTATTCCACAGTCATGTCTAACAGTTGTACTGACAGCGCTATAAGTATTTTTATCAAATCACAACGATTTTTTTTTCAAATTATGAATTTTCTTTTCCTTCTTATTTTAGCATTTATTTGAACGTAAATCAGTTGAAAATCATAATCATCAACAACATCCTGTTAGTGTTTCAATTTCTACAACTGAAAAAAACCCATCAATTTATTCATCCATTTGTAATTGGTTACTTCGAATATTCCCATCCATTAATAGTCAGAATTATTTTATTCTTCTAATTAGTGGTTTCATATTCTTAGCTTATTTATCCTATTATATTTTAGGTAGATTAGTTGCATGTAACAACTATTTTCGTCGTCCACCTTCTACTGTTTCTTCATTACGATGTTTTTCTAATTTATTCAATAATAGTGATGATAATAATAATGATAATGTTCATGGTGCTACCACATTCGGTAGATGTCCATTAGAAAGAGACAGATTATCAAATATCATTGATTATACTAATGGGGCACAACCTTATTAAATCTATAAAGTCAATTATCAGTTAGTGCTTCTTTTATTAATCTGCGCCAAATAGGTTTCCGTTTCTAGATTTATAAATATCAAATGAGAAATATATCAACGTACTTCATTACTGTACAAGAATTCAATGAATGTTTTGAAGAAGATTATCTTCAACGAACAAATTTAAAATAAACATTTCAATAATGTCACTTTATCATTTTGTGTACGTTGTCTATGCATGTGTGTGTATAATGGCTTTCATGGATGGATGTGGCCTTAAACACTGATCAATGTTCCCTTTTTTTATTGATCAAACTAGGATTAAACCATAGATGATCACCCACAGTTAGGCAAAACATTTTCACTTCTTTTCTAGCCTTTTTTGTTGAAAGAAAAACGATTTTTTCGTTCTTCCTCCAATCTTTTTTGTATTTCCAGTGCTATGATGCTATAAAACACTAATCTTAGGATATTTTGTTTGTAGAAATTTCGCTATTTATTAAAAGTTTAGGATAATTTTGTACCTAATTGTAAATATTAAAAAATAATGGTGGTATTAGTAATAACTGCTAGCACTACTATTACTACGAATCCCCTCCTTAAAATTGTTATTACTACCATTATATAATTAAAACTGCATATATAAACCTTTAGTACCGTTGTCCAAATTTATATTCACAACAACTATCAGTTGTAAGTAACTTTGTGTCCAGTCTTTTTTCTTTTTATTCTCGATTTGGCATTTGAATTGTGCAATGACAAGTTATATCTCTATTATTTATAATATTTCTATAATAGATAATATAATGCATACATATGATTATTTGAGGCATGGATATAACTTTTCTTTCCTCAGTTTTGATATTGATTTTTCTCTTTTTTTGTTTTTCTATTAACATGATTATTCATTTATCTAATCATATATGTGCATGTGTATACCTTAACTTTTCTCATCATTCGAAACAAAAATTATCAAAAGCTCTACTGTACTTTTGAACTAAGTTGAATTTTTTGAATGAGATCATGAACCGATTGATGTTAGACTACCTGGAAGCACTGGATCGCCGTTTTGTCCTGTTGTGGGACTTCTCAGCAGTGCGCAACCACGATCCCGCTCGAGGGATTTGAATCTAGGGCCTTCTATCTCGCGCGCGAACGATTAGTCTCTAGACCACTGAGCTGGCATTCAACGGTGTTAATGTCTAACCTCAACCACACAAGATAAAGACTACAATTTTTGGTTTATCAGGACGTCTGTTTCTAATGATTATATGATTCTCTGTGTATCATCTTCGATTATTTATAATGTTACATTTATGCGTGGCCAATAATTTGTCTCACTGTCGATATAGAAAGTATAATTACATTGTTTCCACCAAACATTTAGTCATTAGCTTCGATTGTTGTGAGAAAACCTGATAATGTCTTCGTCGTTAATATTACTGAATGTACATCTCTTACTATCGAATGTTGCAGTTAACTGAATAAAAACTAAAATACCTCGTTAAACAACTTTGAAATATAATCATTAAAAGTGAACCATCTACACTTGGGTTACAGAAATAACGAGTGCTCCAGGTACGACTTACTTTGACCATAAAATATATATGTGGAAAATCCATTGAAATCTTTATTGGTACAAATTTGAAGTACGAAGTGTAGTGCATAATTCCGAAACGTTCCCGCCCTAAACAAGAAAGCTGTAAAAGATACGAGAGGTCTCATTTTCGGCACAAGACATAAAAAAGTGGATTGAGTGAACTAGTTCATACACTCTAGAATAATCAAGTTTCAAAAAGCACGAAGAGGGGTAAAATCCATCAACATAACTGCGCGTATAAGTTGAATCACGCAATGCAGTGCTTCCAAATGTGCTTATTACCTTCTCTCTGACGTGAATTCTGGTTCATTCGTAATTTTTAAAATGAAAACTGGATATCCTCAAGAAATACTCCGGTAAATATCGGATAAATCAAGTAACCACGTAACAATGTTATTTCCTAGTTAGTTTGAAGATTTCACGGCTATATAAGGTTTGATAGGTAGTTTGTCCATAACACCTCCATAATCAAATGATACCGAATCCAGAAGTAAGAACCCAATCTCCTGACTCTGGTTGAGTTCCGGGGAAATACCCAAAGTCAGTGTTGCGCAGCTATGTGAACAATAATTTATTATTAATGACATTGTTTAAGCCTTTTATGACAATTACAATTGATTATATTTTTGAATTACATGATGATCAAGCTCACTAAGCATCCAGTACTAATGTTTTGATCTTGTTTTTGTACATCAATTAGGAACGAGACAAAGAAGCACCTGTTCCACGACAAGTTTTTGAAAAACCTCGCCTTATGAAAGCGAGTTGTGGTTACTGTTGCAAACTTCGACTACTCACTTGATGCTGCCTAAAAATAACTAACTGTTTCTTTCAGATTAGTAATTCTAAAACTAATGAAACATGAAAGACGGGTAGCAGCCAACAGAGTGACAAACTTGATGGGCTGCCATCGGTAGATATTCTGCTGCAGGTTGAGGGAGTTAAGAAATGACTTTTTGAAAAAATATAACTTCACGGTCACTAACAAACAAACATGAAGTGCAGTACATCAAAATGAAGTAGAAAATTACAGTCATTGTACACTTATTTCAGCCACCGAAATTGTTTAGGTATTTTAATAAACCATATTTGGAAAGTATGAATATAAAAATGTAGCCAACTGTTCATCCGTCAGGAAAGCAAAAGCTTGATGATGATGTACTTGGTATGATGAAGGAAGGTGATATCACTGTTAGCAAGATGAATAAAGTTCTTGGCCAGTTTCGAACGCTTAGTCCTGAACTCCCGACATCCACTGATGCGCTGTACCAAACTTGATTGAAATCGAAACATTTCCTAATCAGTCCCAGAGTCTTCATCGTGGTAGGAGTTCATTTTAAAATCTGTTAATGGAGATGTTGAAAGTGCTTCCGTCACAACCGGCGAATTTTATATACATGGGCGCCACTAAAAAAGTGATTTCTTCATAGAATGATCAGGCCAGCATGCAAATAAAGCGGATGAATTAATCTATTTCCGCATTCATAAGTGTAGCCGTTGGCTGTTGTAGACAACACACGATTAGTGACTTTCAATGAAAATGTCCTTCAGTGCATGAAGTCTTTGTTTAGAAAGCAACTAAATGCAAATTGTTTTTAAGGTATTGAGGTCCTGTAGTTCTGTGTGATGAGTTACCACTAGCGATGTACAGAAAATTGAACGTCTATCATTATCATTCTACTTATTGTCACATTCGAAGTTGCACACACTTTTCTCCAACAATGTTCACGGTAATCTGAATAACTTTATTTGAATGCAAACTTTTTCACTGTAGGGAACACTCAGTTTACAATATACATAGTTCAAAGCACAACATTTCCGACGTCGTTAAACATGGTTGTCTGGGATCGTTTTCAACCTTTTCTTTTTGGTCGTGTGTGAGAGAAATTGGGTGTTCAGTACACTTCAGAGACGCGGACACCAAACAGGTCGCAGCAATATGCAGAAGAAGTTTACTTTAAAAGTTTATTAAATCAGGACATGTCATATAATATGACTTTTACTAAAGTTAGTTATGATTTCTCTAAGGAAATCATTACTTTCAAACACTAGACGTTTTCCACTATTAGGCCTTATAATTTAGTTACTGCAAACGGTGTGCCTGGGTTCATTACACATATTGTTGAAGGCGGAAGGATTAAGTTTTGAGCATTCAGTAACCCCTATGATTTCTTCATTGACTTCCTTTCTTCCAGCACCATATGTAAATTTAAATGCTCTGTTGTAAGCTATGAGTGTATACCGATTACCATGACAGATATACTTTACAGGTGTATCTCTGTCCTTCCCACAATATTATGAGGTCACCATCCCCCTCTTACATACATTTTCACAGATAGGATGATGTCATTTCTCGAGGCTCATCACGGAGATATTAAATGTAGTGTTTTAAAAATTTCTAATGTCTAAACAGTACATCATAGTTCGAGAAAGCGAAGAAAGCAATTTTAGTAATCCCTAACGAATGAGTGGTTAAAAGATATTCTTTATCTGCAGGGATAATCGTACTCTGATGGATACTGTTGATTGTATCTATCCTGATGTTCGCTTTACCTTGAGATCATGCATCTTTTTGTATTAGTGTAGTAAGTTGTCACTACCTCAAAATCATCACTTTCAGATAACTACTAGATAACTAGAGAACTGAAGGTGTCATTTAATAAAGTATTTTGCAATAAAAACATGACCATACACGACGATGACACGAGTTGAGTTTCCAGTTGGCAACCTTTTGACTGGGAATTTTTCACCAACAGCTTAATAAGTACCAAGTGAGTACAGGTTCATGATGCAGCTCATTCAAAAAAACATTTTCACGACCACCTCCATCTTCTCTGGCTATTAGGTGCAGTGCAGTAATGGTGAGCGTGATACCAATAGGTTGAACACTGATGACATCAAATCACTGAAATGATTCTGAGAACAGTCACTGATCTGATCGACACACTTACTGCTTACTAGAGAAGTTCATCCATCGTTGTGAAGGATAAGTGTAGCGGCAGCATATACACTCTGTATGGTCTGCTTTCACTGTAAACACCTGACGAAATGCGCACCTCCAAAACTGTATCTAAGGGACAAGCGTTCCACGATCGGTTCGTAAGTTGTAAGGTGGTTTCTTCGAATTTTGAAAAATACTGGGGAGAGCCAAAATATGTGGGAAATTTCCTCAAAATGTTTGAAAAAATTCTGCGGAAAAGTTGGTGAGAACATAGAATTCTCTATTGCGGCTTCTCTGAAAATTCCCCAAAACTGATAGAATTCTCTTGAAATCGGGAGATCGGGAAGTAGTGGATTTAGGAGATATATTTGTGAAGTAGTTCGTTTGTCAATAACTGCGTGATCTAAGTTCGAACCTCACCACTCCTGACTTCTAATTTGACTGGGTTGGAAGAAATTGATTATAAAATGTGTTACTTGTAAAGGCGTTGTTAAACTCAGAATAATTGTGGTATGTTTAGAGCTACTTATTTTGGGGACTTGTTTCCCACCACAAGTTTATGGTGCGATGAAAGTCTACGTTCCATGTAGACTTATATAAACGTCAAGAATATGTTGTGTTACACAACCCTTTTGACACGACGAAGCATCCATTAAAGAATTAGTCCTCAAAAATTTCGTAAATTACAGAAAATTTATATGATATTCCTACGTATAAATCACTGCATTCCGTATGTATTATTTTTCTTCCCTGTCCGCCCTACGTGTTTGCTCTTTGACTGCGATTAAGTGAGACGATCAGTTAAAAGTAAGAGATCTTGGCCCATAAACATATTCTCCGAACCACCAGTGAATAGGCTACCTCTTTAAAATTACAAGGTAATGAGTTTTTGATGGTATTTTCATTGTGATGTCTAGCTAGCGGAACAATCAGATAAAAGAGATGGTTTACTGAACTCAGTATTATCCGTCTCAGAAACTTCTGAATTTAAACTTTATTGCCAATAGGAAGTCAATACCATAATGATGACCTTGGCGACATTTTAGTTTTGTTGTCACTGTTCGCGATGATTTTTATAGTTAAATATAAATAAATTCTACGTGCCGATTGATTTGTCGATCAGCCTTTCTCTTGTTCTTTTATCGAGCATTTTTCCTATAGTGCTCTGCACAGTCTCACTAGCGTCTAAAGTACCTTCAACTGAAGGTTAACCTTCCTCGAGCTTTCAATTTTGGGGAAATTTCGAGGAACTTTGGGAAAATCTTGGGGTATTTCGGGGAAAATCCCCAAATTTAAATGACATTGACCAAGTTTAAAGGGTAATTTTGGGGAAATATATTCAATAATTTCCCCAGGTTTGGGGAAATTTTGGGGTTATTGTGCCATTTTCCCTAAATTTCCCCAAAATATGCCAAATTTTCCCCCAAATTAGAAGCTCGGGTCGTGACTGTGTTGTGGACCAGTTTCTATGATTTTGCAAGGCTCTCGTGTTTCTTAACATTATAGAATGGCTTAACTGCCTAGTTATATTTTATTCTTCAGTGAGGCGGACAGAGAACTAATTGATAGTGTGGTCAAATATAAATGGATCCTAAAAATGCTGTGCAGTATTTTTTTATGTGCTCATGGGCGCCTAAAAGTCATTTAGAAGTCGATAACCACTCTTATATTGATCAGTAACACCGAAGGGTCGTAAGCTAAATCTTTTCAACACAATATTTATATATTATTAATAGTTATCACTTAACCCTGTTCTCATCAAAAAGGTGAAAAGAACAGAGTGACATCTCTAACTACCTTTTGATCATCGGTCTGGCTATGCTTTAATACTTTGACTTATGCCTACAGTGATTCGAGAAGAACATCAAGCCAGGTCTCCCGGTGGTAGACTTGTGGAAACGGCTAAATATTCCTTAATTTTCAAATAAATTTTGATATTATTTCTAGCTTTAGTAGTTAGTCGATAACGCACACGTCGACTTCCTAATGATGTTAGGTGATATCAATCAAAGTGGGTAGCGCTGACTCAGGTGTGGCAGCTCTCTGAATTTTTTGAAACATGAGGTGTTTCATATTATTAAATTCTTGTTTCGAGGTCTTCATTTGTGGGATATCCCTCGGTTTTAGAGTTTCATTGAGATTACTATTCTTTTTTGTCCTTCGTCAATACTCCTACAGGCTTCACAGTCCCATGACCTTTCCAAACTGAAGATCAATGTGATTTTCATCTTGAAGGTTTTCTCTTCCGCCTTACTGATGAGGTTTGACAACTTAGACTTTTATGTATTTAAGCCAGGTTCTACGTTACCGTTAACTATATATGAGCAATAACAGTCCACTTTTTTTTCAAATTGTGTTTTCCAGTTCACTTTCCCATTTTCTAACAAACGACTTTTTAGTTGCATCATTAAATGACTCGATCCATTTATTATGACGAGATTTCATATTTAATAACACGGATCCATGAATGGTAAGTATACACTTTTTCAGTATACTGTTCATTACAAGGATTTATTAGCAGGGAAAGGCGCATGGAACTGATGAAAGCATATGCTCTAATTCAACATACTGACTCTTCTGGGTAAGTAAAAAGTCAAACGTAATGATCTTAGGTTTTTGAGGAACTCATGTCTAAAATATAATTTAAAACATGGAAGATTTGATTATTTGTCAGTGATTCTAACCTTCAAACCATATTCAACAACAGCATCGTTCTAACTAGTGTAAATATTGAGGCTTTTTATTAGGGAATCACAGGAACCCAATTTCCTATTTTCAGGAAATCGCTATTAAGAAGTTTGGGGAAATGGTAAAAAAACCCAAAATTTTGTTAGTTCCTCAATATTTCAGGGGTTTCCTCAAAACCTCATAACACTTTGGGCAAATGTCTATATTCATTGATAAAACCCCAAAATATTGGTTTTTTCCAATATTTTCGACAACTTTGGCGAAACCCATTTACGTTCTGTGATCGAATCCCAATATCTTTTCGCATTTCAGGAACATTTTACATTATATTGAGTTTTCTGCTATACCGTATTCGAAAAAAACCACAAGATTATCAACTGTATAGAAATGCCTGTTGATTTAATAACAATTACCCAAAATTTACTACGCATCTATCCATTTTTTTAAAATTAACTTCGCAAAGAAACAAGGCAATTAAACCACAGTCGGTAACAAGAACTCGCCTATGATGATAGATAAGCACTGTTGTTGTTAAAAGAGTAATGGGCTAATGATATGGTTTATTTGAATTTAAAAAGTACAAACGATTGTACATTTACGATTTGCGTCTTTTATTTCTTAATAGTTGTTATTACGCTTCCGTTTGCTATATCAGGTTGATGTTGAAATCTTCTTGAGTGTTCTACAAAAATAGGGAATGGTTACTCTTCTGCAAACGCAGTATGAAAACAACTCGATGGCTAATAGTACAAAAACAAATTCCCAATGCTGTGGCAATCATCCAACCTATGAATCCATAATGTCATGTGAGACGTTGATTACGTACCAGTGGTATAACATTAATGTTTGCTGAATTTAAAACTCACAGTTAGGCCTGTGAGCATTTGTGAAACCAGCTGAAAATAAGATAGACAAGAAATTATTAATTCAGTATGAATATTTCAGTCAGTCAGCTACAACGTGCGACCAGACACATATATGTCCCTAAATGCCCTGGGACAGCCGAGAGTGGGAAGAGTCAGCTCTCCTTCTCGAAATTTACTCACGTAGTTTCATGCATACAGCCACTGACAGGAAAGTCCTACTCACTGCCTTCTCGCGATGGAGAGTGTGGTTTACAAAATTGAGAAGACGAAAGGCGAATGTTTGACGCTTTAACCAGGTTGATGGATACGGAGAATCCACTTAGGGGAGTTGTAAAACCGCGATTTCAAACCGATGGTGCACATGGGCTCCAGTGTCCTGAAGGAACAATTGGTGTGTGAACAAATTATTGGTCACCCGCTACCATGAAAGAGCATCTCCTTACGTCGCTCCACTGCCTTGTGCATTAGACCTTAAGGTCAAAGGCTCGGGGTGTGGCCTCTTAAGAAAACCACCTGCTTCGGTTTGGGTGCCCGATAAGTATCCTATCCCTCACACAGACCGAATGGTTTATGTAGCGCGCATCTGATTGGTGTCTCCTTGTATCGATGCTCACGTGATTAGGTAAGTAAATAAATAAATAATATATCGGTCCAAGCTGTCACACCTCATTGGCATAGCAAGATGGACAGCGGCTTCATAAAGTAGTTAATTCAATGTTGGTAATATATAAAAGAAAGATTGCATATAAGGATATAGTACAGGAAGAAAGAATTAGTTCATAGAAAGAAAGATATGAAGCGATTAAAATCTGATAGTTTAAACGAAGACAGATAGTGTATACACCTACGCCATTGTGATTGATTCTGTGTCATGTTACCAAGAGTCTCCAACCATTAGTTACGATAGTCACGCGGACCCCAACCAAGTAGTCTGCATCTACCAATATGGTTAAGACTAGAAGTTAGTGATCCCAGCAGATGCGAGCAATATTTCTAAGACAAGTGTGATCAAATACTAGTAACTTGCTAGTAACTTCCACTCGTATTGTCCACATATCACTGCCGTAAAATAGGACAGGACGAGCTGCTACGCAGTATACTCGTCCCTTAATTGATACACAGATATCTCGCCCTCGCCAGAGGTGACGTAAGTTGGGAAAAGCCAAACGAGCTTTTCGAATCTGTGCTGAGATTTCATCAGACACCTTCCTATTAGGGTTTATCGTACTTCCGAGATAAGTGAAGTTGTCAACGCGTTCGACTACTTCACTCCCTATCCTTAGTTCAGGTGTTGACGCAGGCCAGTCTTTAGGCAAAAACTTGCATTTAGAGGGGATAAACGCATGTCAAACATCCTGGCATTGTTGCTCAGTGTTATCAAAAGACTCTGTATTTTATCAGCATCTTCACCAAACAGGACTTCATCATCTGCGTATTCTAAGTTGATAAGTAGACCTCCATGTAGGAGATCAATTCCTGAAAATTCGGACGACGAGAACGTTATTTCCATCAGTAGGTCTATTATGGAATTAAATAGAAATGAAGATAGTGAGCAGCCTTGCCGGACACCAATTGATGTTGAAAAACCAAATGACAATTCGCCATAAGCTCTGACTCGAGCGGTAGTGCTCGAGTAAAGAGCCCTCCCAGGTATGCCTTTCAATGACAGACACTGCCACAGAACCTCTCGGTTCACAGAGTGAAATGCTGCTTTTAAGTCAAGAAAGACCACCATTGTCGGACACGATAAGCATATCTGTGTTCTAAAATCTGAAGAATGGTGATTATGTGGCCGACACAGCCATGACCAGGTCTGAAGCCAGTCTGGTTCTCTCGTGTTTACAGTTCACGAGTCTGTTTTAGATGCCCGGTAATTATCGAGGTTAATATTTTAGACATTATATTAGTCAAATGAATCCCTCTTTGATTGTCACAGGATTATTATGGTCCTTTCTTTAATACTGATCATGTAATCATAACCTACATGTTTTGTTTATTTGATAGATTATCACTTCTATCCACCTTATATTTACTTTCTGTTAATGAATTTTAGTAGACATAAAACACCGTTTTTATATTTTTTTCTGTTGATATGGAGAAGTCTCCTTTGGCTTTCTCAAATCATCTGGAACTTTCATTCTAAATTCGATCAACAAGATTCAATCAGTAACTGATGTTAGTAATAAAGACTTACTATTTTTTAAAATATTTACACTGGAAATTTACAGGAAGAATTCACTTTCAAGCAAAATGATCCAATATAACATAAATTTGAAAAGAATAGATGAAAACATTAGAAAAGTGGAAAGAAGACATGAAGTCCTGAAATGTCAGTTCGAAAAAATTAAACAAAATGCTAAAGAAGAATCAATGTTGGGTGTGAATAAAATGTTGAATCATTCGCTTAATAACCAAGAAGTTAGTTTGATTTGTCATATATTTGTCGTATATTTATTGTTTGTTAGCACTTATCATTTACAATAGCACCTTCATTGTCAAACTTAGATAACAAAAACATCATCATTAAGAGACCAATGAAAAGCATTTTTTAAAATTACAATCTAATATGACAGTAAAACAGAAATTTGTTAACAGATATCATGATAAAGTTCACTCTGAATGTTGTAAGAACAACTTAAGAATATCAAACTTCTAGACATTATTTTTCCTACGAAATATTTATCATGCAGTAGATTAGATAAGCGATTGATACTTTAGAGTGCAAGGATTTCTGTAGAAATATAAATGTTCGTAGATAATTCTACTGGAAGAGCAGTATTTAGTTTTCGGTAGGAAATATGAATGTGATGTCAGTTTATTTTGAAATTATCTACAAATAAAGTTAATCAAATGATATTTAACTATTAATTTTTATTAAAGATTAATGTAACGTATTCATACACAATAATTTGACTGTTCGATAAAGAGTCAAATATAAGCTAGAACAAGAGTTCAATAACAGTGTGGTGGACCAGACAATATACCAACTCAAAAAGTAATAACAGAGTTATTAAGGACAAATAGTAATGTTAATACATATAAATTAAATGTTATAAACACAATAGAAATGAGGGACGTTACTTAGTTCACCAGGTTAGTGCGTGTTCTGATTTGATCTGGTACCAAATATCCACAATTATAGATGGTTGGTAATTCCAGTAAGTTTGATGAACTCCCCAGTGATATGATCCAATGTAGGATATGATATATTCCAATTACAGTCTATAAATGTAGATAGTATTTGATTTAGACTTCGATTAACACAATCACAAATGAATGTAGAACGAGAGGTATGTACGCAACAATGTATTTGTTAGCAGTCAACAGTGTGTCATTCTATGAAGTTACACAACGGAAGGAAAGTGTGCTCAAGGTCATACACTTAAAAAACACGTACAATCATTTAATGATTGACAAAATAAATACAAATAACATCAAAAACTATTTACAAAATAAACTTGTCAGGCATATCTCCACAACAGAAGATACAAAAGATTAGATCGACACATGACAAAATAAATCGTTAATTATATATATGATGCAATAAACATACCTTTCTGTATCCCTTGACGGATCACAGATCACTTCAGTTAAATATGTCAAGTAGAACTAAGTTTCAGAAGACATGTTTATTTCACATGAAACTAGTCATTTAAATTTGTCTGTATTCCAAATTTATTATTTCTCTTAAGATTCAGACGAAGCATTAGTCACTTTGGATACTCAAAAGTTTCGAATACATTCAACTCACTTTAGACACTAGAAATTATATAAACCTCCTATTTTTTGTTAGTTAACAAAGAATAATGTTATATCTGTCATAATTCAGTAGTTTAATAAATAGTGCTTCGTAGGTTGAATCAACATGCAATAAGTTTTAACTTCCTTGAAGAAATCATCAATATTAAGATTCGAGTACCTTCTAGTTAAGAAGTTTGAATTATAATTCATAGTGCACTTTTAATGTCTATTGAAAATGTTATCTATATGCACATATACATTGTGATGGACCAAAAATAATAATAAAGTTGTTATGTCGAAAAAGTAATGTATTACTACGTTAAATAATATTGGTTAGCGCTTTTTTTAGCGAGTTAGTTTTCTACGCGATGTGATAGCTAACTCCATGCCTAACTTTCCTCCTTTATCCGGGCTTGGGGCCTGCAGTAGCTCCAGAAGAGCTCCAAGCGGAGTATATAAAAACTAGTATTATAAAACTGGAAAAAATTACTGGAGTTTATTTAAATCGTCAGGACTTGGAGTGTTTGTGTTGCATTTGGTATAATAATCCACAATTATCAGTAATCAATAATTCCAGCTGCATATCCAGATCAAGTATATAATGGAAATATTTATATGATCTGTAAATTTAGATAATAAATACATTAGAGTTTAGTTATCATAACAACAAAAAATTGAGAACGAGATACATATAAGTGTAGCGGTGTATTTGCGATCGGTTATTAATGTGTCATGCTATGAGGGAGGGGGGATTCAAAACGAAAGAGGAAGCATTCATGATTATGAGATTTTAGCCAATTATTTTGCAGTCACTTATAGTAAATGTACAAATTATGAGAATTAATGGATGAAATGCAGATAGTATCATAAACTAATTACAAGATAACTTTGTCATGACTATTTCTATAACATAACATTACAGTATTTATTTAAATATTCAATACACTCCAATAGAGATTATTCTATTCTATATTAAAAATTGATTAAAAGGTAACAAACAAGTACAGAAATACATAAATAAAGTTTAAGTGTTATGCATATGAAGTTCATTTGTTTCTCAAGTTTGAGTCAAAATATGCCATATTAAACAATATACTTTTTAGAAATGATTAAAGACAATTGAACAAAGAAAATTTACCACAGATTGAAATCATGAGTCGATTGAAGCTAGACCACGATGGAAAATCTGGGAGCACTGGACGGCCGTTTCGTCCTAGTATGGGACTCCTCTGCAGTGCGAATCCACGATCCCGCCCCCCAGTAAACGAGATATAATGGAATGGAAACAATCTTTATATATGAGAGGGGTGAATGAAGATTGTTCATTTGATCGATATAAAGAGATAAAACAGAAAAGAATCAGTAAGTATTTGAAATAAAAAGAGAGGATGGGATCATGTGTATTAAGGAATTGGACTTGCCACTTTTAAATAGTATTGGTCTGGAGAACTACTAGAGCATCTACTGTGCGTAGGTTACTGAACCGTATTCACTTCGCACTAGTTTGATTTCCACTATTTATCTTTTGAAAGTCAGGCTGATCGTTACTTCAGATCGAATTTGTAAAGATCATCCAACGCCATTATTGACAATTTTCACTGCTCACATATCTAGTGTATAGTTGTCAAGCTATGTCAAACATTAATTGAAACTAGTGAAAACTGACCCAGTAGTTTTAATGATCAAGGGTTTTTCGCGACACCTGTTTGTTCTGAGTTCTATCCCTGGTCGGGATCGTGCAGAATCTAATACGAGAATGAATCAGATATCCAGTGCTCCCTACTCTTCAATGTTATCTCAACTGAGATCAATCTGTGACGAATACAATAGACAAATTAAACCAATTTTTATGAAACCTCTCAAGATAAAAAACAGTTTTCTGTTTTTTTTATCAGCTTCAACAGGTAATTAAAAGAACAAAACAAATTTTAGATGCACAAGAAATAACGTTGAAATCTATATCATTTAACAACAATGATGACGATGAATATGATAGTGTTGATAACAATATAAAACATGAAGAATTATACAAATTATCGTTTATTAACCAAACCAGGATCGAAACACCACAAAAAGATGGTGATTATAACAAAACGGAGAATAAGGAAGTAAATGACAAAGAGCCAGGGGAAGATGAAGAAGAGAAAGAATTGGGACAAAGAAGACAAATCAGGGAGATAACAGATGGTGTTGAATCATCGAATCATGTTGTCCATAAAATTAGATCTCCAGCATTTTCGGAAGATCTAAATTATTCATCTGATGATTTTTATAAACAATCCAGATTGTTTGATTCAAATATTTTATTGAACAATCATAGTAATGATGAGAAATCTAACAAGAATAATAATTCGCAACACATGGCCATAGAAGAAGAAGAAAAAGAAAAAGAAAACGAAGAAGAAGAGGAAGATGATGATACTCAAGAAACAGAAGATGAATACAAGGCAGAATTAAAATGTGAAAACGTTTATCCAACAGATCCAAATAAAAAGGGAATCATTCAAAAAGGTAATGTATAGCGATTGACGGATGAATTCATTATTATTATTATTATTATTATTATTATTATTATTATTATTATTATTGATTTTAAACCTAGACGATATTTGGGATATTGTTTGTTTATTATTTCAGTTAGTTTCTTTTCTATGTACATGGATGCTAAACTTGTGTGCAGAGTAAATGATAGTTAAACTGTTTGATAAAGCAATAGTTGAAGAATTGATTTAGATATGATTCCGGCTATAATGTTTACAGCTAGATGACAACCTGTCGAAGCTTGAACGTTGAACTCCCTAAGGTTATTCTGTTTCATTAAGATTGGAACAATCAACTTAAGACTAGGCTCAAGTTTGTATTGGTTCCAATTCTTATACTTCACTTCAGTAAATATATAATCTTGCTTCGATCCAATATCCGATCACCAGTCGTGAAGAAAAAGTACGATAGACAGTTCTCATCGTCTAATTCGTATTCGCATAGCCCACCCAAAGATGTTATGTGAGCTTTCAATTTCCCGTAATCACCTATCGTTTACATTCTAAATTGGCAAATGGCTTACCAGGAATGTTCGCCTGTGAGAGCACTTTGTACCGCATATTATAAATATCTTGATCATTCAGTAGTTTACCATAAGAATGGTAAGCATAATTCTTAATGTGGAATGAAGCAGTATCAGATATTAGCAGCGGTCGCACGTTTTCAAGCTGGGCCTCCGTTAACCCGCGCACCCATGAATTACCTTGGTACCTCAGGGAATTGAACTCGTGATTGTGATGCACATTCCCACGTACAACAGTCTGTTAGCCGTCGATAATACAATACATGAAGGCCGGACATTGAGTATTCATGGAAGCCCTTCATGACAAAAAATGTTAATAACATTTATCAAATTACCTCCTCCGTCTGATCCGCTGTGACGAACCGCTAGATGTTATACGGCCATTTCTCCAGCACACAAATTTAATATACGAGTTTTCATTTCTGCACAAATGCGAATCTCGAACTACATAATGACAGTAAGTTGATCTTTCATAATTTGTGATAGCGGACTTCAGCGCTTCAACCGATGGGAACGCAGCGAGAAACACGGTTGTCAAAAAGACTTCCACCGTTTCTGTTACGTGAGAAACAACAGCGCTTGTAATCGGCACGTTACTCTCCTCCATAATGATGACTAAAATGTACTTCGTCGACAAGTACTGATGTTTTATAACAATTCGACAAAACATAACTAACCAATTAAAACGAGATTTAAAACCAGCCATTTCATTGGGCGAAACGGGATTAAAAATATTGTAATTTTGGGTTGAAAAAACATTTTTAAAAGGGGTGGGTGGGTTTTTTTTTAAAAAATTGCCGTGGGGCTAATGAATTTCACAATACTACTAAGATCAATTTTGGGACATTTCACCTATTCTCTCCAATTGGGGATTATAAATATTGTTCCGATTCTAACACAAAAATCCCCAACTATTGATACTAACTCAGTGTAACATGAACATGCTCATTGATGCTGTTTTTATTGGCTCACTCTTGAAGGTTTTTCAGTCTGCTCATATGATAGTCATCAAATGTATAGGTAGGTGATAACTAGACAAGCACAACAAATGTTACAACCATCTTTCTTAAAGAATGTTGATAGGCCCATCAATCGTTTACTATTCTAAGTAATGTCCTAGAAATAAACTCAGCATTACTTTAACAGACAAGAACGGTATTTTAGTAACACAAATAATCAAATACTTCCCACCTAGATAGGAGAAAAGAACACTTGATTCTATAATCATTTATGAAACACTAGTATACTTGTGTTTCACACGAAGACCAAGCTCAAATAATAATGACTAATTTGAAATCGAACCTTAGTTGGTTTTAATAGCCAGTAGTAAACCTGGATCGACAGCCTAATAACCTCTGTAATTAAATTTTGAATTGAATAGAATGACCACTTCGACCACATATTCCCGTTTTCTACAAAAAATACAACACCGTTGTATCTTTCTTATTTGAAACCAGAATTCTAATTAGTGGTGAACCATTTTTGTATCATACCACAAATCGGCTTAATAATAGTTACACAATCATGAATTGAAGGAGCGGACAGGTGAAACTGCTTTAGATGAATTCACTACCTAGTAAGCCATCATTCTGAATACTGTTTCATTTGATTCTAGTAAGAGGAGAAAACTGTCAGAATAATAGGGCATATACATTGATAGACGAGGAACTTCTTTGCATTATTATTACCATATTTAATTCTAATTCAAAACTTCAGTTATCAGTTTTAACTGATTTCATGAATATTGATGAAAATTCACAAGTATTGTAGTTGGTGAAGATTTAGAGTAAAAATTTAGGAAATGCTTAAATACTTACTTACTTACTTACGCCTGTTACTCCTCGTGAAGGAGCATAGGCCGCTCACCAGCATTCTCCATCCAACTCTGTTCTGGGCAGTCCTTTCGAGCTCCTTCCAGTTATTATTTATTTATTTATTTGGACACATGAATATTGGTACAAGAGAGCGCCAATATATATGCGCCACACAGAACAATGAATATTCGAAGAGGAATACAAAGAAAGAAAAAAAAGAAGCTAAGGAGCACAAAAAAAGAGAGAACAATAACGAAGAGATTGGTGTAACGTAATGTGCTAGTAAACAGGGAACGCAAAGGTACAATCGGAAGAAATCTTTCAGGTAAGGGAGACACAACCACTTTTTATGAAGAAAGTAAAAGAAGGTTACAGCAGGATCCCCACTGGCTTCTATTCTGAGCCATATCTGATAACGTCTCTAGCCACTGTGTAGCACCATCTCTCGGACCCCAACCAGGGAGTCGTGAAGGACCAACACAAGCCAGTCCTTTGCAGCTTTCTTTCATACCACGACACCATGTCATACACTGACCACCTCTCCGCTTTCTCCAACCAGTCCCAGAGTCGACAAATAATGCACGACGGGGAATTCTCTGAGACGACATTCGGAGAACATGTCCAAGCCACCGAAGTCGGTGTTTCAAGATGGTGACACCAATTGAATTATCATCTCTGTGCCCGAACACACGATGCCGAACCTCTGCATTGCTGACATGGTGTTGCCACTGAATGTCAGCAATCCTTCGGAGACAACGATGATCGAACACAGAGAGTCTTCTAACGTCTTCAACTCGGAGAGACCAGGTTTCACAAGCATAGAGTAGAACTGCTCTCACCGACGCGTTGTAGATCCGACCTTTACAGCCAGACTAACATCACGAAGGCGCCAAAGATGGCCCAGATTGGCATAAGCCGCTCTGGCTTTCACTATACGTGCATTGATCTCATCACTCACACCCCCACCAGCACTTATGCAGCTACCCAGATACACGAACTTCTCGACTACGTCTATCTGCTCACCATCCAGGGTGAGTACAGGATTGGAATCCTGCCAGTCTTGTAGGAGTACTTTGCACTTCGAAGGTGCAAAGCACATACCATACCTACGGACACTGATTGCCAACTGATTAAGTGCGGATTGCATGCCTTGGGCATTATCGCACAGTAAGACAATATCGTCCGCATACTCAAGGTCGAGAAGTCTTTCTCCAGGCAACAGATCCACACCACCATTACTTACATTCATCAGAGCTGTTTCCAGAATGTCATCGATGGCAAAGTTGAAGAGGAATGGTGAGATTGGGCAACCCTGCCTAACCCCACTACTCGAATGGAACAATGGAGAGAGGTGGTTGTATGCCCTCACTCTGCCTGAGGTGTTTTTATATAGGGCTTTTAGGATGTTAATAAAATTCTCAGGCACACCCTTCTTCAATAGACAATCCCAGAGAACAGTCCTGTCCAACGAATCGAAGGCAGCCCTGATGTCAAGAAACACTACGATTGTTGGCCTTTGATAAGTATGGCGATGTTCTAACATTTGGCGGAGGGTGAAGATATGATCAATACATCCTCGACCAGAACGAAACCCAGCCTGCTCCTCGCGAGTCAATCTTTCTCGAGTTTTGAACAACCTACGAAGTATGATGGAAGCCAATAGCTTGGACGGAGTCGGAAGTAGACTTATCCCCCGATAGTTGTTGCAGGAACGACGTGAACCCTTTTTAAAGATAGGGACAACTATCGACTCATTCCATGACGTTGGTACACTCTCTAGTTCCCAGACCTTTGTAAACAACGTCATCAATTCTTAGTCAAAAAGTCACCACCATCTTTAAAAAGAGCCGGAGGTAAGTCATCTGGGCCAGGTGATTTGTAGCGCTTCAAGAGTTGGAGTTCCTTGCGGACTTCCTCCTCGTTTGGTGGATCAGTCGTCACCGGCCATGGAGGGCAGGACAGTCTGACCGATGTTGCCGGAGCAGCAGGCCAGTTGAACTGCCCTTCGAAAAATTCTGCCCATCGTCCAAGACGTCGATGGATGTTAGTGATTGGCATTCCATCATCCTCGCAGATTGTTTCACTCACACCAGACTTCTTGCTGCCAGTGGCTCGGATGAGCTGGAAGAGCTTTCGGTGGTTACCAGATGCAGCTGCTGCTTCCAGCTCATTAGCACGCTTCGACCACCAGGCTTCTCGGTCCTTACGCAAGCTTTGCCCAATTTCCTTACGTAACATCCTTCGTTTATGGTCAAACTCACGGTCACCCGGAGTAGACCGACGGGCTTCAATGAGTTGTAAGGAACCAGAAGAAACCCAGTGCTTAAAAGCGGGACGTTTCGCAAACACACAACTGACTGTTCCCGCCATTTTCATGGCGTCATGCAATTGCAACCAATGCACATCTATACTTTTCGGTGGAGTGGTAGCTAGCCTAGAGGCTAGCTCGGTTCGATACTTATTTGCAACAGAAGTTGCAACCAGCTTGCTAATATCAATACTTTGCTGGCGGTCACTTCGTTGTCCACTGAAAAGTAAGGCAAGATTGGCGCAGACCAAGGCATGGTCAGAGTCCAGATAGGTACTCCAAAAGGAGCGGCAGTCTTTTACACAACCACGCCAGCGGTAGCTGATCGCGATGTGATCAATCTGAGTCCAGGCTTGGGATGCAGAGGGAGGACGCCAGGTGGCACATCGGCGATGACTGTGCCGAAAGTTAGTGCTAGCCAGAAACAGGTTGTGGTCTGTGCACAGTTGCAGTAGACGGTCCCCGTTATCTGACCTGCGACCAACGAGTCCCCATCGGCCACCTAAACGACTCTCTTCTGTGCCTAGACGCCCGACCTGAGCATTCAAGTCTCCGGCTACCAATACAATATCTGTCGAACGCACTTTCTGGAGAAGAACAGTTAACTGGTGGTAAAACTCATCCTTGATTGCATCCGGGCTGCAATCTGTCGGGGCATAGGCGATGACGAAAAGACATCGTTTCTCACGCCGATTTCTTCTCACTTTGATGGAACTTTCTAATCTAACAGCACATAACCGACTGTTAATGGGGATCCAATCGACTAGTGCTGCCTCAGCTCTAGCGCTTAGTGCGACACCAACGCCTGCAAGACCAGACGAAGATGCCACAGGGTCCCCGGATAAGCGCACGTAAAACAAGCTTTTGAAGTGACAGATGTAGAGCGAATTTGTAGTACTTCGCCAGAGTCTTGAATACGGGTCTCGGATAGACAGCAGACATCGATATTAAGACTTTCCAAAGACATAGTCAGCCCTATCTGTTGTCCAACCTGCATAAGTGTGCGAACGTTGAAGGCAGCCAGTTTGAATGGCGCACGTGGTTTCAGAATAACTGCTTCAGTACTCATATTCGATGGTAACATACAATTTTCGACCGGACAGTGACTCGAGAACGTTTAGATACAGTCAGATTTCCACCAAAGATGAGCCGCTGTATAAGTATAAAAGAGGGTGAATAATGTGGAAAATAATAATAATAATAATAATAATAATAATAATGACAATAATAGTAATAATAATAGTATTAATAATGACAATAATAGTAATGATAATTATTTGAATCGATTGATTGTTTTTCGGAGCGAGAAAAGTAGTTGCCATAGACATAGAGTTCATCGTTTGTGTGTGGGCTGCGATACTGCCCGGGTGCCCAAACCGAAGCAGGTGGTTATCTTAGGGGCCACTCCCGAGCCTTTGACCTAAAGGTCTAACCCACAAGGCAGTGGAGCATCGTAAGGAGATGCAGTCCCATGGTAGCCGGTGACCAAAGATTGGTTCATACGCCATTTGTTCCCGCAGAATATTGGAGCCCATGTGCACCATTGGTTTGTGATCCGGTTAAAGCGCCGGACATTCGCTTTTCGTCCTCTCATTTTCGTAAACAACACCCCCGCCACGAGAAGGCAGTGAGTAGGACTTCCTGGCAGAGGCTGTATACGCGCGGCCGTGTGAGAGTATTTCGAGAGGGAGAGCGGACTCACCCCACTCTCGGCCGTACCAGGGCATTCGGGGGCTCCTTCCAGTTGTTATTCATCCTTTCCATATCTGCTTCTATTTCCCGACGTAATGTGTTCTTTGGCCTTCCTCTTTTCCGCCTTCCTTCAGGATTCCAAGTTAGGGCTTACCTCGTGATGCAGATTGACGGTTTGCGTAATGTATGTCCTATCCATTTCCATCGTCTTTTTCTAATTTCTTCTTCAGCTGGAAGCTGGTTTGTTCTCTCCCACAAAAGGCTGTTGCTGATGCTATCCGGCCAATGGATGTTGAGTATCTTGAGTAGACAGCTATTTATAAATATTTGTACCTTCTTGATGGTGGTTGTTGTAGTTCTCCAAGTTTCAGCTCCATACAGTACAACTGCCTTGACGTTGGTATTGAAGATCCTCACTTTGATATTGGTGGAAAGTTGCTTTGAGTTCCATGTGTTCTTCAATTGTAGGAATGCGGTCCTTGCCTTTCCAATCCTCGCCTTCACGTCTTCATCTGAACCTCCTTGTTCATCGATGATGCTTCCCATGCATGTGCATCTTCCAGAGTTTCGCCATCAAGAGTGATTGGACTGCTGTCCTCCGTTTTGAATTTGAGGACCTTTGTTTTCTCCTTGTGTATGTTGAGGCCTACTAATGCAGAGAGTGTAGAAAACTAACTCGCTAAAAAAACGCTAACCAGAAAAATAATTCAACAAATGCTTAAATGGTATAGAATTATGAATAATATCAGTGGAGGTAGAAAACATTAAGCTTAAATGATATGATTCGAGAAGAAAAAAACAATAAATTTTCAGAAAAAAAAGTGTATTAAGATAATTTCCAAGTCAGAATAATCTAATCTACACGTGACTAAATCCACAGTCTTCAGGTCATATGATAATCATACAAACATTACAAGACCAAAAAAGCGTATGGTTGATTAGTTATCAATTTGTAGTCATCGTTACTGATGATTTGTATAACCCAATATAAATGCTTTTATTTTATAAACTTATTTATAGGTATATCTTGGTGTATTCATGAATTGTGACACCTTATAGCAGCACATTAAGCTAATCCTTGTTTATGCGGCAATATTAAAGTTTAAATATTTTCATTGATAACATGATCCGATCAGTGTTAGACCACCATTGAAAATCTGGAAGCACTGGACAGCCGTTTGGTTCTGATATAGGATAGCACAACAGTAAGTATTACAATCCTGTATGGCAGAATCGAACCCAGCTCCTTCGGTCTCGCACGCGAACCCTTAATCTCTAGACCACTGAGTTGGCTTCCACTGGAGTGAGGCACACATTTCGTTGTGCTAGGGACTCGTTAGCTGGATTTATTTGCATCCCAGAGTTGATGATCACTCCGAGACTCCAACTCACGCCGTTTGCTTCAAATGCCATCGCGTTATTCACTTAGCTGCTGGTACATCCGGCTGATGACTCCCAAATAAAACAAATTGAGCGCCCTGGATTTCACAGTTAGGCACCATCCATCTCTGCTTAAAATTGCTTGTGACTTAATGATAATATCAAAGCGATCCACACAGTGTGCACATATACCAAAGGAGACTAATTGAATACAATTTTAAGCAACAACGGAAAGATTCAAACAACCAATATATTTGAAGTAAACAAATAGTTTTTCATTAAATCACTCTACTTATTTCATGTTTTTACTAATTAACTTTATGATGGTTTAGGTCAAACTTATGAAGCATTTTTAGCAAAAGCAACATTCAGCATTGAAGATTCAACTTATGATCCAGTTAATGAATCCAATGAACATGAATCTGAATATGATTCAAAAATATTAAAAAATAATGTAAATATAAATGAAGATATGAGAGCATCAAATAAGTTATTTGGTATGTTTATTTACATAAATAGAAGTTTACATTATAATTTAAATTGTCCGTTTTATTGTAGTAGTATAAGTTTATGTAAAAATTCATCAATAAAGACATCATTATAAAAGAGTAATAAAATAGTTTACTTTATAATTAGTTTAGAATGTTAAGTGAAATTACATAGAGAACTATTTAAACCAAATACAAATTAAAATGTTTTACACAGATATTTCGTTTTGACTCTGAGTCAGTCAGTCAGCTACAACGTACGACCAGCCACATATATTCATAGGTTCAAGTTGACATACCTCATCAGCAAAACAACATGAACAAAAAATTCATAGAAGCAAATAATTCAATGGTGGTAATATATAAAAGAACGATGGCATATAAGGATATAATACAGGAAGAAAGAATTAGTTCATAGAAAGAAAGATATGAAGCGATTAAAATCTGATAGTTTAAACGAAGACAGATAGTGTATACACCTACGCCATTGTGATCGATTCTGTGTCATGTCAGCCAGAGTCTCCAACCATTAGTTACAATAGTAATGCGGACTCTGAAATTATTCACTGACGCTAGTTCTTGATATCAAAAGACTAATTATTATTAGAATACGCCTCCATAAAATTAATTTAATCGAAAATAGCAATAAAGTTAGTGTCGTATAGTAATGTAATAATTTCTCATGTAATTAAGGTAATAATGTTAGATGATTCAGTATTTGTAAGAGAAAGGATGAAGTTTGGAATAGAGAGCTCAAAGATAGAAGTAATATTGTTCCAGTTTGTATTCAAATGAATAAAATCGATAGTATAAAGTTCGAATGTTAACAAGTTTGAGTCTAGAATAGAAGTAAGTGATTGTGAAGAGAAGTTTGTGTATTTTTATGAAGGAATATGGAATAGTGAAGAACAACAGAAAATATAAATTGATGACTTAATATAATTACATAGAATGAACTTAAATTTAATGATCAAATGCAATCGAACCTATTTGGCAGTGTATATATGTGAACTCAAGATAATCTAGCAATCGAAACTGAAAATTGAGGATGATAAGTTTTCAAGTGGATTACAGAATTGATTTCTTTTTCTTAGAATAATGTTTGACTATAGATATCTAAGTTTTTGATACAGACAAAGCTAACCGGTGTTCGAGATGGTTGGGAGAAAGTTAGGGGCGGTCAAACCAAAACGTGGCATCAGTGCTTGATGTCAATAACTTCTAGTCTGAGCCATGTTGTTAGACGCAGACTACTTGGTTGGGGTCCGCGTGACTATCGTAACCAATGGTTGGAGACTCTGGCTGACATGACACAGAATCGATCACAATGGCGTAGGTGTATACACTATCTGTCTTCGTTTAAACTATCAGATTTTAATCGCTTCATATCTTTCTTTCTATGAACTAATTCTTTCTTCCTGTATTATATCCTTATATGCCATCGTTCTTTTATATATTACCACCATTGAATTATTTGCTTCTATGAATTTTTTGTTCATGTTGTTTTGCTGATGAGGTATGTCAACTTGAACCTATGAATATATGTGGCTGGTCGTACGTTGTAGCTGACTGACTGAATACAGACTAAAATCGGCTACGGGAACTAATTGATTGGTTTTCCATTCTAGATAGAAACTGTCTTATATTTAACCTCTTACGTAATAAAACTTATCTTTGTCAGCCGGCAGATACTCATGTGAACGTTCAATAATTCAGAAGTAATTCAATACTAAGTATTTTCGATACTGTAATATAACTTAACACGTTGAGGCTTATGTACACTACTTGGGTGTCCAGGTCAATTGTTCAAAGAGAAACAGGCTCATTACAGTTTGGAACTCGAAATTATTTGCTGAAAGTCGATTATTTTAATCACGACGCCAGTGTATTAATGATAGTAATAAGCCATTTATTAAGTCAAGGGTAATGTGTTAGACTTTAAAATATGCATTTTGAAATAACTCTACTGAATACACAGGACAATAAGTCTCCGTTTAGTCGTTGTAAAATGTAAACAAATAAACTTGTAACACTAGTTAGATGTCAAAATTTTCGATATGAACCTGGAGATTCTATGTTGACTATTTCTTATGGTGTTAAATGTGAAAATTACTGAAAAGTCGTAAAGCTATTAGTAGAGAAATTTTTCTCAACTATATATGTTTGTAGTTAGGTACTATTATAGTTAATATGGATTTATAAAAAACCAAAATATAGTGGTGTTATTAACATGGAATGTTTGTTGATAATCTTTAGTTTGACGATAGTTTGCATCAACTTCCTCAAACTTTCAATGCTAATGAATGCCTTATACTCACCGATAACTAACTTCGAAGAAAATTCATAAGGCCTTAATACGAAGCCGCAACCGGGTGGAATTCAGCTATTTCGGGAGTCAGATAGTTATCACTGATGATAAACACTAGTACACAACCGTAGCTTCTATGGTGGTTTAGTTTGCCTATCGTAGTGACCAAATCAAATTATGGTGACTGGAATACTCTTTCTTTTAGGTCCTAAAATACTGGCCAGGTCTGCTGGAAGATAGTTAGACTGAGGAGTAAAACTTAAGGTTCGAGAGAAAAGTTGTACTTTAATTTCTAGTAAGGTGTGACTTCAGTAAAGCTGATTTAGTGGCCTAAAAATAATGTGCTCACTGAAAACGTTTTGGATTGATGAGGAAAAAAACAATGGTCCAATGCTCTGTGATTTTCAAGGAATGTCTGTCTAAAGTGTTTTTATAAAATGTAGACTAATTGTTAAAGATGATTATTTCGGTACTAATTATTGGTCTTAGCGTTTTTGGTTAGCGACAGACTCGTTCGAAGTAAAGAATGGTGTCAGGCAAGGTTGCTTACTCTCACCCTTTCCCTTTCTCTTGGTAATCGATTGCATCATGAAGACGTCAACATCTGAAGGGAAGCACGGGATACAGAGGACAGCTAGGATGCAGTTGGACGATCTAGACTTCGAAGATCATCTGGCCCTCCTATCAACGACCAGTGTAGCAACAGCCTCAGAAGCAGTAGGTCTCAATATACACAAAGGGAAAAGCAAGATTCTACGATACAACACAGCATGCACCAATCCAATCACAAATGACGGAGAAGATTTGGAAGATGTAAAAATCTTTACATATTTGGGCAGCATCATTGATGAACACGGTAGATCTGATGCAGATGTGAAGGTGCGAATCGGCAAATCAAGAGCAGCATATCTACAACTGAAGAACATCTGAACTCAAAACAACTGTCAATCAACACCAAAGTCAGAATTTTCAATACAAATGTCAAGACAGTTGTGCTGTATGGGGCGGGAACCTGGAGAACTACGAAAGCCATCATCCAGAAAATACAAGTTTCTATTAACAGTTGTCTACGCAAAATACTTCGGATTCGTTGGCCGGACACTATTAGCAACAACGTACTGTGGGAGGGAACAAACCAGATCCCAATGGAGGAGGAAATCAGGAAGAAGCACTGGAAGTGGATAAAACACAAAATGAGAAATAAACCCAACTTCGTTACAGGGTAATCCCTCACTTGGAATCCTCAAGGCCAAAGGAAAAGAGGAAGACCAAAGAACACATTACTCCGAGAAACGGAGACAGACATGAAAAGAATGAACGATATTGTATAGAATTAGAAAGGAAGGCCCAGGATAGAGTGAGTTGGAGAATGCTGGTCGGCGGCCTACGCTCGATTGTGAGTAACAGGCGTAAGTAAGGAATTATTTGTCTTCTCAGAAGTTTGCTTTTCAGTAAACTGTGTGGTTTTCTTGGCTATTTTAAATACTGTTTTTTTTAAAAAACGGAAGAGATAATCGATCACTTTATTCTTCAATTTTAGATTCAACAAATGCTAATCTACTTTCATCATGGACAACATATAAAACAGAAGACTTAGAGGATGACAGTTTCTATGATTGACAAATAAAAATGTCTGTATAATACATTTCTTCTTTGTTGGGATAATGATGATAATATCAGTGAAATAACGCTCATATTTCTCAGTACACAGACACTAAATTGCTTGGGATGGGCAATGAATTATTTGTTTGCGTATATAATTCACTCGCTCTTTACTACATACCTATTCAGCACTATTCTTCTACAAGGCCTCAAAATAACTCAAGTTAAGAACACGCGATTCACCTGACTAGTACGTGTATTGTTTAGCAATTATCAACCTACAATGCAGTAAGTACACGGGTAGGGAAATACATAAGACATATCAATTACTTATCAGACTATCTACCAATCTGCCTACGACAACAATCAATCACTATTTTCTTTCGATCAGACAACAATCAGTGTGCGTGAAATTTTTATCTCATGTCACAATGTTTAGTGAAAAGTAAATTATATTGTAAATGAACAGACCAATACAATTCCATATCCTAAAAAAATTTATTACCGGAGTCGATCCATTCCTTATGTGTATAGATCTGCTTACTTATTTTAGATTAAGAATTTTAATTGACCATCTAGCTTTATCGTTAACAAATGACATGATATTTACGAGTTTTGTTGTACAATAATGAATATACGATTCATGAACATGAGAACATTTCTGTTGATAATTAAATCACCGGAAGTTTTTTCAATTTTAAGCATCAAGAAATAAGAAAGTCAACTAGGTAAGTGTAAATTAACTTGTTACTTGTAGAAACAGTATAAAGTTTATTAAAGTGGCTGACCACTCTGAAGTAAAGCAATAATGGTGATGTGCTTTATATATAAACTTGTGAAAAGTGAGTACTCGAGGGAATATTGCAAGCAAACATGACCATGAAAGTTGGCAATAGAGAAAGTTCAAATGGTTAACAAAAATTCACTACATATGCATCTGATATTCAAGGATCTAGCAAAATGTTAATAATGAGTTTGCGCAGAACAAATCAAATAATGTTCAATTCAGAAAAAGCTACAACTAGTGTTTTTACTCATCGGATAGCTGCACCGATACTGGCGGATAAACTACTTTCAACTGACCTGTAGAGAAAGTTACGTTGATAGATGTTTTAAGAATTTAATTTTTCGTATTTGCAAACACTTTCAACAGTGACCAAGCGAAGGCGTAATTATAACGATCAAAAGTCCCCTCCTATTCCATCTAGTTAAAATGGGTCACAGCGTGAATTATTCTTTTATTAATTACATGCCAAAATCTACCAATTGGCAGAAACATCAATGAAAAGGCTGAAACACCGGAGAATTGAATACAGAAGAAATTTCTCTTACTGTGGCCAAACCTAGACACAATAATTCACTAGTCAACTAAAGTATACTTTGAACAAAGTATACAGAAACTACCCTCTACATTTTTGTAACTTTAATTTAACCTAATGGAATATAATTGCTATTTTATTATTACAGATCCTGTGGAGAATATAATTAGTACTCATTTAACTTTACCATCCGTTACTAAATTTCTGTCATTTCATACATTACATAGAATTCGACCATATATCTGATTTTTACTTACATTATTGTTTCTCTCTCCCTATTTTACTAATGCTTAACATTATATCTTAAAATACAATAGGAATGTTTATTATTATTTACAACTCAAAAATCAAGAATAAATTTGTGTAATAGATGTTTAATACACAATTAATGCTTGAAAACTACTAAAATAATATTTGGAAAGCGCTCTCCGATATCTTATCATCATTTTGATCTTATTATACGTTTCCATATTGACTATTATTCACCTCACTCTAGTATTCGACTAGAATCAAAGTTGCACTTTACTATTTCGTACACAAAATGTGTTGTGTGATTTCTCAACTCATTCCTTCAATGGTAGTGTGATTATGGAGTAGTTACATTTAAATAGTTCATCTGGACATGTTTCATAGACATTCAAGGAATTATCATCAATGTAAAGAAAATAAAAAAGAATAAAGATATGGAATATAGTTGATTCGTATTCCTCGTAAACAAAAGTAGGGAAATTATAGTATATGGATATGCCAATCAGAATGAAAATAGAGCCTCTCAGACGTGAGGGAAATTCAAGGGGACATGAATAGTTTGTATCTCACTAGAGGCTGAGTAAAGGTTCCCTATATCTAGTTCGGATGCTCAGAACCGATAAATATATCTGCTGTGCATCTACACGGTAGACACTTAATGTGAAAGCTTCTGACGTAGATTGCGTCTCCAACCGGGCGCACTCGATGTGATGGTAAAAGTATACTATTCTAACGGTCTTGAAAAACTCACCAGCCAGTCAAGATACAGTGTTTCGTTATAAAACAATTACCAATAAAACCACAGTGAACAAATATGCTTGGTATTATTAGTAAACCTCTACGTCAGTAGGACTAAACCATGTTGACAACGTTGGGCGATTCTAGAAAGGATAATGACTCACCAATCGGAGTAAAGCCCTTGCAAATGAAATAGGCATCTCGAAACAAACGATAAGATTACAGATAATATGAAGTCAGGGAATACTAGTAGCATAACTCTACTATCTTTCAAGCAGCATAATTCTGACCATCCTTAACTTAATTCTTCTGTAGTAACACCACTGCACTCCACAGCTTTCCTGACCATTACTTGGTGTGAATTTTTTAATAGTCAAATATTCTTCAGCTGATCGGCCATCACGTCATCCGAATTCCCTGACAGGACAAACTTCCTCATGAGATAATACCTTGAGCCAGACTATTTGTGATTCCGTCTTAAGTATTGTGCACAAGTTCGACGATCATTAACTCTATACTGAACAATTCTATTTGTTTCAAAGTCCCAAGGACAGTTTAGATATGCAACCACGTTTTACGGCACCTTCGGTTTCGCGCAAAAATTCTAGACCTATACTGGTTGTGATCAACTTACTCAAAGTCATTAGTATGGTATACTTTTACTGATGTAGCTAAGCGCATGGTCAAGGGCGTTTGTGTGATTTCCCAAGATCACGGGTGCATTACGATCTAACCTACATAGGAGAATTATTCAGGGACTACCATATATAGGGATGATTGGTGAATGCAAAAAGTACGATAGTCATCGTTCACAAGCGTTCTTGTTCTGTCAACCCTAAGACTGGAGACCACAGTAACAGTGTGGTGAAGACCGTAGAACTATCTTCAACCTTACAAAATATCTAGAGGTAAACTAAACTGGAGTCATATAGACAAACTTTTGTATGGCACCTGCGTTGATTTGCATACTGATGAATCCACTGCAAACCTTAATCAGCTTGACGGTCAAATAGGAAGTATATATATGTTCTAATTTTCGATAATAAATGATTCATTCCTGTCACCTATATTCCGACTGGAGAAAAAGTCTCTTAAGGCCATCCATACATTACAGTTCAACCTGTATAAACAATGGTCCAATGCTCTGTGATTTTCAAGGAATGTCTGTCTAAAGTGTTTTTATAAAATGTAGACTAATTGTTAAAGATGATTATTTCGGTACTAATTATTGGTCTTAGCGTTTTTGGTTAGCGACAGACTCGTTCGAAGTAAAGAATGGTGTCAGGCAAGGTTGCTTACTCTCACCCTTTCCCTTTCTCTTGGTAATCGATTGCATCATGAAGACGTCAACATCTGAAGGGAAGCACGGGATACAGAGGACAGCTAGGATGCAGTTGGACGATCTAGACTTCGAAGATCATCTGGCCCTCCTATCAACGACCAGTGTAGCAACAGCCTCAGAAGCAGTAGGTCTCAATATACACAAAGGGAAAAGCAAGATTCTACGATACAACACAGCATGCACCAATCCAATCACAAATGACGGAGAAGATTTGGAAGATGTAAAAATCTTTACATATTTGGGCAGCATCATTGATGAACACGGTAGATCTGATGCAGATGTGAAGGTGCGAATCGGCAAATCAAGAGCAGCATATCTACAACTGAAGAACATCTGAACTCAAAACAACTGTCAATCAACACCAAAGTCAGAATTTTCAATACAAATGTCAAGACATTTGTGCTGTATGGGGCGGGAACCTGGAGAACTACGAAAGCCATCATCCAGAAAATACAAGTTTCTATTAACAGTTGTCTACGCAAAATACTTCGGATTCGTTGGCCGGACACTATTAGCAACAACGTACTGTGGGAGGGAACAAACCAGATCCCAATGGAGGAGGAAATCAGGAAGAAGCACTGGAAGTGGATAAAACACAAAATGAGAAATAAACCCAACTTCGTTACAGGGTAATCCCTCACTTGGAATCCTCAAGGCCAAAGGAAAAGAGGAAGACCAAAGAACACATTACTCCGAGAAACGGAGACAGACATGAAAAGAATGAACGATATTGTATAGAATTAGAAAGGAAGGCCCAGGATAGAGTGAGTTGGAGAATGCTGGTCGGCGGCCTACGCTCGATTGTGAGTAACAGGCGTAAGTAAGGAATTATTTGTCTTCTCAGAAGTTTGCTTTTCAGTAAACTGTGTGGTTTTCTTGGCTATTTTAAATACTGTTTTTTTTTAAAAAAACGGAAGAGATAATCGATCACTTTATTCTTCAATTTTAGATTCAACAAATGCTAATCTACTTTCATCATGGACAACATATAAAACAGAAGACTTAGAGGATGACAGTTTCTATGATTGACAAATAAAAATGTCTGTATAATACATTTCTTCTTTGTTGGGATAATGATGATAATATCAGTGAAATAACGCTCATATTTCTCAGTACACAGACACTAAATTGCTTGGGATGGGCAATGAATTATTTGTTTGCGTATATAATTCACTCGCTCTTTACTACATACCTATTCAGCACTATTCTTCTACAAGGCCTCAAAATAACTCAAGTTAAGAACACGCGATTCACCTGACTAGTACGTGTATTGTTTAGCAATTATCAACCTACAATGCAGTAAGTACACGGGTAGGGAAATACATAAGACATATCAATTACTTATCAGACTATCTACCAATCTGCCTACGACAACAATCAATCACTATTTTCTTTCGATCAGACAACAATCAGTGTGCGTGAAATTTTTATCTCATGTCACAATGTTTAGTGAAAAGTAAATTATATTGTAAATGAACAGACCAATACAATTCCATATCCTAAAAAAATTTATTACCGGAGTCGATCCATTCCTTATGTGTATAGATCTGCTTACTTATTTTAGATTAAGAATTTTAATTGACCATCTAGCTTTATCGTTAACAAATGACATGATATTTACGAGTTTTGTTGTACAATAATGAATATACGATTCATGAACATGAGAACATTTCTGTTGATAATTAAATCACCGGAAGTTTTTTCAATTTTAAGCATCAAGAAATAAGAAAGTCAACTAGGTAAGTGTAAATTAACTTGTTACTTGTAGAAACAGTATAAAGTTTATTAAAGTGGCTGACCACTCTGAAGTAAAGCAATAATGGTGATGTGCTTTATATATAAACTTGTGAAAAGTGAGTACTCGAGGGAATATTGCAAGCAAACATGACCATGAAAGTTGGCAATAGAGAAAGTTCAAATGGTTAACAAAAATTCACTACATATGCATCTGATATTCAAGGATCTAGCAAAATGTTAATAATGAGTTTGCGCAGAACAAATCAAATAATGTTCAATTCAGAAAAAGCTACAACTAGTGTTTTTACTCATCGGATAGCTGCACCGATACTGGCGGATAAACTACTTTCAACTGACCTGTAGAGAAAGTTACGTTGATAGATGTTTTAAGAATTTAATTTTTCGTATTTGCAAACACTTTCAACAGTGACCAAGCGAAGGCGTAATTATAACGATCAAAAGTCCCCTCCTATTCCATCTAGTTAAAATGGGTCACAGCGTGAATTATTCTTTTATTAATTACATGCCAAAATCTACCAATTGGCAGAAACATCAATGAAAAAGGCTGAAACACCGGAGAATTGAATACAGAAGAAATTTCTCTTACTGTGGCCAAACCTAGACACAATAATTCACTAGTCAACTAAAGTATACTTTGAACAAAGTATACAGAAACTACCCTCTACATTTTTGTAACTTTAATTTAACCTAATGGAATATAATTGCTATTTTATTATTACAGATCCTGTGGAGAATATAATTAGTACTCATTTAACTTTACCATCCGTTACTAAATTTCTGTCATTTCATACATTACATAGAATTCGACCATATATCTGATTTTTACTTACATTATTGTTTCTCTCTCCCTATTTTACTAATGCTTAACATTATATCTTAAAATACAATAGGAATGTTTATTATTATTTACAACTCAAAAATCAAGAATAAATTTGTGTAATAGATGTTTAATACACAATTAATGCTTGAAAACTACTAAAATAATATTTGGAAAGCGCTCTCCGATATCTTATCATCATTTTGATCTTATTATACGTTTCCATATTGACTATTATTCACCTCACTCTAGTATTCGACTAGAATCAAAGTTGCACTTTACTATTTCGTACACAAAATGTGTTGTGTGATTTCTCAACTCATTCCTTCAATGGTAGTGTGATTATGGAGTAGTTACATTTAAATAGTTCATCTGGACATGTTTCATAGACATTCAAGGAATTATCATCAATGTAAAGAAAATAAAAAAAGAATAAAGATATGGAATATAGTTGATTCGTATTCCTCGTAAACAAAAGTAGGGAAATTATAGTATATGGATATGCCAATCAGAATGAAAATAGAGCCTCTCAGACGTGAGGGAAATTCAAGGGGACATGAATAGTTTGTATCTCACTAGAGGCTGAGTAAAGGTTCCCTATATCTAGTTCGGATGCTCAGAACCGATAAATATATCTGCTGTGCATCTACACGGTAGACACTTAATGTGAAAGCTTCTGACGTAGATTGCGTCTCCAACCGGGCGCACTCGATGTGATGGTAAAAGTATACTATTCTAACGGTCTTGAAAAACTCACCAGCCAGTCAAGATACAGTGTTTCGTTATAAAACAATTACCAATAAAACCACAGTGAACAAATATGCTTGGTATTATTAGTAAACCTCTACGTCAGTAGGACTAAACCATGTTGACAACGTTGGGCGATTCTAGAAAGGATAATGACTCACCAATCGGAGTAAAGCCCTTGCAAATGAAATAGGCATCTCGAAACAAACGATAAGATTACAGATAATATGAAGTCAGGGAATACTAGTAGCATAACTCTACTATCTTTCAAGCAGCATAATTCTGACCATCCTTAACTTAATTCTTCTGTAGTAACACCACTGCACTCCACAGCTTTCCTGACCATTACTTGGTGTGAATTTTTAATAGTCAAATATTCTTCAGCTGATCGGCCATCACGTCATCCGAATTCCCTGACAGGACAAACTTCCTCATGAGATAATACCTTGAGCCAGACTATTTGTGATTCCGTCTTAAGTATTGTGCACAAGTTCGACGATCATTAACTCTATACTGAACAATTCTATTTGTTTCAAAGTCCCAAGGACAGTTTAGATATGCAACCACGTTTTACGGCACCTTCGGTTTCGCGCAAAAATTCTAGACCTATACTGGTTGTGATCAACTTACTCAAAGTCATTAGTATGGTATACTTTTACTGATGTAGCTAAGCGCATGGTCAAGGGCGTTTGTGTGATTTCCCAAGATCACGGGTGCATTACGATCTAACCTACATAGGAGAATTATTCAGGGACTACCATATATAGGGATGATTGGTGAATGCAAAAAGTACGATAGTCATCGTTCACAAGCGTTCTTGTTCTGTCAACCCTAAGACTGGAGACCACAGTAACAGTGTGGTGAAGACCGTAGAACTATCTTCAACCTTACAAAATATCTAGAGGTAAACTAAACTGGAGTCATATAGACAAACTTTTGTATGGCACCTGCGTTGATTTGCATACTGATGAATCCACTGCAAACCTTAATCAGCTTGACGGTCAAATAGGAAGTATATATATGTTCTAATTTTCGATAATAAATGATTCATTCCTGTCACCTATATTCCGACTGGAGAAAAAGTCTCTTAAGGCCATCCATACATTACAGTTCAACCTGTATAAACAATGGTCCAATGCTCTGTGATTTTCAAGGAATGTCTGTCTAAAGTGTTTTTATAAAATGTAGACTAATTGTTAAAGATGATTATTTCGGTACTAATTATTGGTCTTAGCGTTTTTGGTTAGCGACAGACTCGTTCGAAGTAAAGAATGGTGTCAGGCAAGGTTGCTTACTCTCACCCTTTCCCTTTCTCTTGGTAATCGATTGCATCATGAAGACGTCAACATCTGAAGGGAAGCACGGGATACAGAGGACAGCTAGGATGCAGTTGGACGATCTAGACTTCGAAGATCATCTGGCCCTCCTATCAACGACCAGTGTAGCAACAGCCTCAGAAGCAGTAGGTCTCAATATACACAAAGGGAAAAGCAAGATTCTACGATACAACACAGCATGCACCAATCCAATCACAAATGACGGAGAAGATTTGGAAGATGTAAAAATCTTTACATATTTGGGCAGCATCATTGATGAACACGGTAGATCTGATGCAGATGTGAAGGTGCGAATCGGCAAATCAAGAGCAGCATATCTACAACTGAAGAACATCTGAACTCAAAACAACTGTCAATCAACACCAAAGTCAGAATTTTCAATACAAATGTCAAGACATTTGTGCTGTATGGGGCGGGAACCTGGAGAACTACGAAAGCCATCATCCAGAAAATACAAGTTTCTATTAACAGTTGTCTACGCAAAATACTTCGGATTCGTTGGCCGGACACTATTAGCAACAACGTACTGTGGGAGGGAACAAACCAGATCCCAATGGAGGAGGAAATCAGGAAGAAGCACTGGAAGTGGATAAAACACAAAATGAGAAATAAACCCAACTTCGTTACAGGGTAATCCCTCACTTGGAATCCTCAAGGCCAAAGGAAAAGAGGAAGACCAAAGAACACATTACTCCGAGAAACGGAGACAGACATGAAAAGAATGAACGATATTGTATAGAATTAGAAAGGAAGGCCCAGGATAGAGTGAGTTGGAGAATGCTGGTCGGCGGCCTACGCTCGATTGTGAGTAACAGGCGTAAGTAAGGAATTATTTGTCTTCTCAGAAGTTTGCTTTTCAGTAAACTGTGTGGTTTTCTTGGCTATTTTAAATACTGTTTTTTTAAAAAACGGAAGAGATAATCGATCACTTTATTCTTCAATTTTAGATTCAACAAATGCTAATCTACTTTCATCATGGACAACATATAAAACAGAAGACTTAGAGGATGACAGTTTCTATGATTGACAAATAAAAATGTCTGTATAATACATTTCTTCTTTGTTGGGATAATGATGATAATATCAGTGAAATAACGCTCATATTTCTCAGTACACAGACACTAAATTGCTTGGGATGGGCAATGAATTATTTGTTTGCGTATATAATTCACTCGCTCTTTACTACATACCTATTCAGCACTATTCTTCTACAAGGCCTCAAAATAACTCAAGTTAAGAACACGCGATTCACCTGACTAGTACGTGTATTGTTTAGCAATTATCAACCTACAATGCAGTAAGTACACGGGTAGGGAAATACATAAGACATATCAATTACTTATCAGACTATCTACCAATCTGCCTACGACAACAATCAATCACTATTTTCTTTCGATCAGACAACAATCAGTGTGCGTGAAATTTTTATCTCATGTCACAATGTTTAGTGAAAAGTAAATTATATTGTAAATGAACAGACCAATACAATTCCATATCCTAAAAAAATTTATTACCGGAGTCGATCCATTCCTTATGTGTATAGATCTGCTTACTTATTTTAGATTAAGAATTTTAATTGACCATCTAGCTTTATCGTTAACAAATGACATGATATTTACGAGTTTTGTTGTACAATAATGAATATACGATTCATGAACATGAGAACATTTCTGTTGATAATTAAATCACCGGAAGTTTTTTCAATTTTAAGCATCAAGAAATAAGAAAGTCAACTAGGTAAGTGTAAATTAACTTGTTACTTGTAGAAACAGTATAAAGTTTATTAAAGTGGCTGACCACTCTGAAGTAAAGCAATAATGGTGATGTGCTTTATATATAAACTTGTGAAAAGTGAGTACTCGAGGGAATATTGCAAGCAAACATGACCATGAAAGTTGGCAATAGAGAAAGTTCAAATGGTTAACAAAAATTCACTACATATGCATCTGATATTCAAGGATCTAGCAAAATGTTAATAATGAGTTTGCGCAGAACAAATCAAATAATGTTCAATTCAGAAAAAGCTACAACTAGTGTTTTTACTCATCGGATAGCTGCACCGATACTGGCGGATAAACTACTTTCAACTGACCTGTAGAGAAAGTTACGTTGATAGATGTTTTAAGAATTTAATTTTTCGTATTTGCAAACACTTTCAACAGTGACCAAGCGAAGGCGTAATTATAACGATCAAAAGTCCCCTCCTATTCCATCTAGTTAAAATGGGTCACAGCGTGAATTATTCTTTTATTAATTACATGCCAAAATCTACCAATTGGCAGAAACATCAATGAAAAAGGCTGAAACACCGGAGAATTGAATACAGAAGAAATTTCTCTTACTGTGGCCAAACCTAGACACAATAATTCACTAGTCAACTAAAGTATACTTTGAACAAAGTATACAGAAACTACCCCTCTACATTTTTGTAACTTTAATTTAACCTAATGGAATATAATTGCTATTTTATTATTACAGATCCTGTGGAGAATATAATTAGTACTCATTTAACTTTACCATCCGTTACTAAATTTCTGTCATTTCATACATTACATAGAATTCGACCATATATCTGATTTTTACTTACATTATTGTTTCTCTCTCCCTATTTTACTAATGCTTAACATTATATCTTAAAATACAATAGGAATGTTTATTATTATTTACAACTCAAAAATCAAGAATAAATTTGTGTAATAGATGTTTAATACACAATTAATGCTTGAAAACTACTAAAATAATATTTGGAAAGCGCTCTCCGATATCTTATCATCATTTTGATCTTATTATACGTTTCCATATTGACTATTATTCACCTCACTCTAGTATTCGACTAGAATCAAAGTTGCACTTTACTATTTCGTACACAAAATGTGTTGTGTGATTTCTCAACTCATTCCTTCAATGGTAGTGTGATTATGGAGTAGTTACATTTAAATAGTTCATCTGGACATGTTTCATAGACATTCAAGGAATTATCATCAATGTAAAGAAAATAAAAAAAAGAATAAAGATATGGAATATAGTTGATTCGTATTCCTCGTAAACAAAAGTAGGGAAATTATAGTATATGGATATGCCAATCAGAATGAAAATAGAGCCTCTCAGACGTGAGGGAAATTCAAGGGGACATGAATAGTTTGTATCTCACTAGAGGCTGAGTAAAGGTTCCCTATATCTAGTTCGGATGCTCAGAACCGATAAATATATCTGCTGTGCATCTACACGGTAGACACTTAATGTGAAAGCTTCTGACGTAGATTGCGTCTCCAACCGGGCGCACTCGATGTGATGGTAAAAGTATACTATTCTAACGGTCTTGAAAAACTCACCAGCCAGTCAAGATACAGTGTTTCGTTATAAAACAATTACCAATAAAACCACAGTGAACAAATATGCTTGGTATTATTAGTAAACCTCTACGTCAGTAGGACTAAACCATGTTGACAACGTTGGGCGATTCTAGAAAGGATAATGACTCACCAATCGGAGTAAAGCCCTTGCAAATGAAATAGGCATCTCGAAACAAACGATAAGATTACAGATAATATGAAGTCAGGGAATACTAGTAGCATAACTCTACTATCTTTCAAGCAGCATAATTCTGACCATCCTTAACTTAATTCTTCTGTAGTAACACCACTGCACTCCACAGCTTTCCTGACCATTACTTGGTGTGAATTTTTAATAGTCAAATATTCTTCAGCTGATCGGCCATCACGTCATCCGAATTCCCTGACAGGACAAACTTCCTCATGAGATAATACCTTGAGCCAGACTATTTGTGATTCCGTCTTAAGTATTGTGCACAAGTTCGACGATCATTAACTCTATACTGAACAATTCTATTTGTTTCAAAGTCCCAAGGACAGTTTAGATATGCAACCACGTTTTACGGCACCTTCGGTTTCGCGCAAAAATTCTAGACCTATACTGGTTGTGATCAACTTACTCAAAGTCATTAGTATGGTATACTTTTACTGATGTAGCTAAGCGCATGGTCAAGGGCGTTTGTGTGATTTCCCAAGATCACGGGTGCATTACGATCTAACCTACATAGGAGAATTATTCAGGGACTACCATATATAGGGATGATTGGTGAATGCAAAAAGTACGATAGTCATCGTTCACAAGCGTTCTTGTTCTGTCAACCCTAAGACTGGAGACCACAGTAACAGTGTGGTGAAGACCGTAGAACTATCTTCAACCTTACAAAATATCTAGAGGTAAACTAAACTGGAGTCATATAGACAAACTTTTGTATGGCACCTGCGTTGATTTGCATACTGATGAATCCACTGCAAACCTTAATCAGCTTGACGGTCAAATAGGAAGTATATATATGTTCTAATTTTCGATAATAAATGATTCATTCCTGTCACCTATATTCCGACTGGAGAAAAAGTCTCTTAAGGCCATCCATACATTACAGTTCAACCTGTATAATGACTACTTACTGAAAAAACTCACCAAACACAGAGTGGTGTGATTGGTCTTGGGTTATACTTTGAGTAAAGACTAGAGTATTAACACTGCCCACTTAACCGGACTGAAGTAGGTGGGTTCGAACCTACAATCTAATGGTTGAGAGCCGGACGCTTCAACTTTAAAGCCACTGCTCAACCGCTTACTGATATGCTATATGGTCAATTACCATCAAGATTACAAAGTAAAATAGTCAGTTTAGTCTACTTTTTGTAAAGCTGACCAATATATAGTTGCACAACTTTTAAGCAGTGTCGATGTGTAGCACAGTACCATGGACAGGAATTCACTGAGATGGTTTTATTATAAACTATTGAGAAGTGATAAATAGGGTACTGATATGAAATGAAGAAAACAACTATTCTCTACCTCGAATTTTATTTACAGAGTATGCGCTTCAAATAGAATTAAAACACCAGATGTGATATATATATATATATATATATATATATATATATATATATATATATATATATATATATATATATGAGCTTTTTGGTAGTTTTCGGGTATATATAAAATAGTATTAGAAATAAAATTTTGAAGTGAACTCATTATCAAATATTCAATATAATCACAGTTACAACAGAAAACTGATGAACAGGTCTACACACTAAATATATATATATATATATATATATATATATATATATATATATATTCCAAGTAAGTAATTAGAGTATTATGAAAGGAGCCTGAAGTATGACAATAGTTAAGAACGTTTACGATTGTGATGGCGCAATGATTCTCCTGACGTAGAAGGACTTGGATTACGTTGATTACGAGATCCAGAAGAATTTAGTGAGTAGTTGGAAACACATTCATCTCCAGATAAATATGGTGTACTTGATCGGCTTGCACTTACTATCTGCTTAGCTTCTGATCTTTCACTTTCTAAACAGCCATTGTTGGAGGATTTTGAACACGGTAAGTTGGAAGACGGATTATTCATTGGACCCCATTAACTCCATTAGAGTTGGAATGAGTCGCTTCCTCAATTTCTAACTGTTTACACACTGATGTTGTACTATTGCTAGATGATTGAATTGAGGACATTTTTATTCCAGCTACACCCTTCTTTTCACAAGTTAGCAAGTCCCGTTTAATTCGACGCAAACGACCAGAACGATCTTTCCGGATCTTCAAAAACAAGAATGCATTACAAGCATAGTAAAAAATGGCAACTGAGACATTCGAGAAACTAAATGTAAGGCGAATGAAATGTAACATACAAAATGTATCAAATGCATTTTTAAAACATGTAAATAAACTAGCGAAATGCTTTTCTTTTTAAAAAACCTATGAGCAGCTTGGCTGGATCGACCACATAATCACCATTCTTCAGATTTTAGAACACAGATATGCTTATCGTATCCGACAATGGTGGTCTTTCTTGACTTAAAAGCAGCATTTCACTCTGAAGATCACGAAGTTCTGTAGCAGTGTCTGTCATTGAAAAGTGTACCTCACAAGTAAATAAACCCTGGGAGGGCTCTTTACTCGAGCACTACCGCTCGAGTCAGAGCTTATGGCGAATTGTCATTTGGTTTTTCAACATCAATTGGTGTCCGGCAAGGCTGCTCACTATCTTCATTTCTATTTAATTCCATAATAGACCTACTGATGGAAATAACGTTCTCGTCGTCCGAATTTTCAGGAATTGATCTCCTACATGGAGGTCTACTTATCAACTTAGAATACGCAGATGATGAAGTCCTGTTTGGTGAAGATGCTGATAAAATACAGAGTCTTTTGATAACACTGAGCAACAATGCCAGGATGTTTGACATGCGTTTATCCCCTCTAAATGCAAGTTTTTGCCTAAAGACTGGCCTGCGTCAACACCTGAACTAAGGATAGGGAGTGAAGTAGTCGAACGCGTTGACAACTTCACTTATCTCGGAAGTACGATAAACCCTAATAGGAAGGTGTCTGATGAAATCTCAGCACAGATTCGAAAAGCTCGTTTGGCTTTTCCCAACTTACGTCACCTCTGGCGAGGGCGAGATATCTGTGTATCAATTAAGGGACGAGTATACTGCGTAGCAGCTCGTCCTGTTTTACTTTACAGCTGCGAGATATGGTCATTACGAGTAGAAGATACTCGTAAGTTACTAGTATTTGACCACAGATGTCTTAGAAATATTGCTCGCATCTGCTGGGATCACCAGGTAAGTAATAGTGAAGTTAGACGCAGGGTATTAGGCAACGATGGTAAATTAGTTGGTAAGGTTGTGAATCTTCATCGACTGAGATGGTTGTACCATGTATTGCGTACACCTGAACACCGATTACCACAACGCGCAATCTGACTAGTTTTGGGGATGGTTGGAAGAGAGTTGTTGGTGGCCAAAACAAAACGTGACATCAGTGTTTGAAGTCAATAACTTCTAGTCTGAGCCATGTTGGTAGATGAAGATTACTTGGTTGGGGTCAGCGTGACTGTCGTAACCAATGGTTGCAATTTTCGATTAAATTAATTTTATGGAGGCGTATTCTAATAATAATTAGTCTTTTGATATCAAGAACTAGCGTCAGTGAATAATTTCAGAGTCCGCATTACTATTGTAACTAATGGTTGGAGACTCTGGCTGACATGACACAGAATCGATCACAATGACGTAGGTGTATACACTCTCTGTTTTCGTTTAAACTATGAGATTTTAATCGCTTCATATCTTTCTTTCTATGAACTAATTCTTTCTTCCTGTATTATATCCTTATATGCAATCGTTTTTTAATATATTATCACCATTGAATTATTTACTTCTATGAAGTTTTTGTTCATGTCGTTTTGCTGATGAGGTATGGCAACTTCGACCTATGCATATATGTGCCTGGTCGTACGTTGTAGCTGATTGACTGACTATGAGTAGTGTCTATGTACACGAAAAGAAACATATGCATAAAAAATACAAATAATTTAATTTCAGTATTTAATCCACCTCAATAATCAAGTCCACATTTGTGTACTGGGCTTTACACTTTTCATTGCAAGAGTGAGTAATAATCTATTCAGATCCCTTAAACAATCTGAATAAGCTTTGAAATTTAATCTTAGTAGTAACAAATCGAAAGCACAAACATTTGACCCACTGGCGCATGTAAGAAATATAACAGGTTGCACGACAAGGAAGTACATGACAGTCATAAAAAAATGTTTTGATTCTTTAGATACTTTACATGAGAACAGAGCATTATCCTACCACCAAACAACCAACGAATAAGGTCTTGGTCAAACAACAATGTATTGGCTTATGAGGACTGAGATAAAAATTATCAAAGAATGATACAACGATGTGCAATTCTTATAGAAGTTTATTTTCAGTTACTTTGTTAACAAAACTAGGATTTAGATTTGAGAAGTCACATAGCATATTCATAACCATAACCAATGGACAAGTTATACAAAAATGGGGAAATTTAATTAATGTCATTTAGTTTTTCGGACTGATTAGTGCAACTTAGCTTCATAAGAAAGTTGTAAAGCATCAACAATAAAAACATTTATTTACTAATTACAATTAAGTGAATTAACGGAAATACAAAGTTGATTCCAGCAGGAGGTGAAAATAAGCAATTGTCTACCAAACGATGCCAAAAATATTCATGTTATTTATAGTTGGCAGCTGTCCTCAACATACAGATACTTAAAAGTTGGACGTTGAAGTGTCATCTACTTTAGAAAGTCATAACTTAGTCGCGCTTACAGTAAAAACTATTAGTACAGGTCGAAATACTTTATAAATTATTATTAAATAATGATTACTAGAATATGAAAAAGTAACTCTTAAGCAATACTTCTTACCTGAGTCATATTTTTCAAATCTATACTGTATACATAACCTGCAATAGTCAATTCATATGACGATAATTGCCTATTAAATGCATTCTCCAACTCATTACAAGTACGTTCATCGTATTGCCACCAACCTTGGAAACCTTCATAGAACCAAGAATAACTTGGTAATTCATTAGAGTATGAATCATTGACTGATTGAGGTAAAGTTGACAAGCATTCACATAAGTCAACAATGTGACTTAATTTATCTTGATCATTTTCACGTAGATCGCAAACTGAAATTTAAAATAAAATCTATAACATTGAACAAAAAAACCTAATGATTGAATTATTTCTGTAATAACGAATATTTTAACATTGAACTATAATTTGGTATCATACGGACTGATGGGATCCACTTTGAATTGGTGACTAAACGGCTAAAATATTCAAGTCTTAATCACTGGATCATAGATTCGAACATCTTTTCGTCTACTTTGCAATCTGATAGCATCACTAGCACAATGAAACATAACCTGGAAGCCGAGTTTGTGAACGCAGACATGATTACTGAGTTGTACTATACTTTTGAATTAGCATTTACATTTGATTATTTGAATACACAATGCTAGTAACTATAATGTCTGTAATGAGTCTTAAATACATCCATTTATTGTAAACTATCAAATTCCCGACCTTAGCTGCAACACTGACGTGGTGGTCAAGCTTGCCTATCGTAATGACGCAACCGAGCTATATTGGCTGGAACATATGTTCCTGTAGGTTCTACCATGCCAGGCAGGTCGATTGGAGAACGGTAAGACTAAAAGCAGCAACTCAAGGTCTGAGGGCGAAGTCGTACTGCTGACTGTAGAGGGGTGTGACAGCAGTAAGGTGTTTCCTTAAAAAAAGCCCAGCATCTACAGCAATGCTGGCTTCCCACAAGGAAGGAAGGGTAAGAAAATGTCGACCCTAAAAATGTCACACCTCACCTCACCTTACCTCACGGATTTCCGTTTCCGGCAGTAAGGCCCTTTGAAGAACGGAGCTAACACATTAAAAACCTTCCACGAAAAGGCCGTGCGCGACCGGTCTCAAGTAGTTGTCCCTTGGGCTCTGCGGTCACGCTCCCAGGTCGTTGAGACCAACACTAATTCAATTCCCTTTTCAGGTTCCTCAAGAAATACCCTTCCACGGTGTGGGCAGCCGGGAAGTGATATCAACCCTCATACCCGTATCAGCACACGAGACCAAGTTGGTCACATTCAAATCCCTCCTACACCTCCTAATACCTCTCTTATCTCCATGACTAGCCCTCCTCACGTCTCTTTATCACCTCGCACCGCTAGGGCAAACCATTCGAGTACGCGGAACGCTATTCCTGGTCTCCTGAAACCACACTCTAAACTACACGTAGGAGCTTTTAACGTCCGAACACTGTGCCAAATAGGACAGCAGGCTTCCTTAGCTAGGACTTTACAATCCCGCGCCATCGAAAAGCACATACAGGATCCGAGCAGCGTCGTTCGTTTGACTTCACCATATCAAAATAAGGAGTCAGTTTGATTCACGCTTCGTGTCTGGAAGCCCCGATGCTGCTTCCCGTGGCCTCGCCGGCGTAGGCATAGCATTGAGCCCTAGGGCAGAACTAGCCCTCTTAGACTGGATCCCAGTAGACAGTCGTTTGTGCGTTGTCCGACTAAACGGAACAGTAAAGCCTCGGAAAGATAGAACGTTCGTCGTCACTGCCTACTCTCTCACTGACTGCAGTTCAGATGATGTAAAAGACGAGCTTTACAGAAAGCGTTCCGACCTCCCAAAAGTTGTGCGCCCCCACGATCTCCAGTCGACCTGAATTGCAAGTTGATGTAAGTCCTCCAACTCTTTATGAAGTTGAAAAAGCCATAAGAAATCTGAAACGAGGGAGAGCAGCAGGCCCTGACAGGTTTACTCCTGAGATTTTTAAGGATGCTGGTTCAGTATTAGCAGTGAGATTAACCGAGGTCTTAGGTAGAATTTGGGAACTGGACGTAATCCCATCTGACTGGTCTCAATCACTGATTGTGCCAGTTTATAAGAAAGGACAAAAGTCCTCTTGTGACAATCACAGAGGAATCAGTTTGACTAATATAATGTCTAAACTATTAGCTTAAATAATACTTCGACGACTGACCAAAGCTCATGAAGAACAGACTAGAGAAAATCAGGCTGGTTTCCAACCTGAACGTAGTTGTATAGACCAGATATTCACACTACGCCAGGTCCTAGAACATAGACACACATTCAGACGCCCCACAATGGTAGTATTTCTCGACCTTAAGGCGGCATTTGACTCTGTTGATCGTAAGGTTCTATGGCAGTGTTTGTCACTGAAAGGAGGACCAAAGTACACTAACCTTATACAAGTTCTCTACTCGAATACAACTGGCCGAGTGAGGTTTATTGGGCCTTACATAAGCCTTGTAAAGTTCCTGAGTCAAGGATTTGCATACTACTAGACTAGCGTTTCTCTGGAGTAGACCGGAATTTATTTATTTGAACATATAAATATTGGTACAAGAGTGCACCAGATATGTATGCGCCACACAAAACAATGAGAATTAGAAGAGAAAAAAAGAACAATAACGAACAGATTAGTGTAAGGTAGTGAAGTAATAATAATAATAATAATAATAATAATAATAATAATAATAATGATAGTAATAATGGGGGAAACGGAAAGGTACAATCAGAAGAAATTTCTCAGTTAAAGAGGAAACAACCACTTTTTATGAAGAAAGTAAAAGAAAGTTACAGCAGGATCGCCACTGGCTTCTATTCTGAGCCGTATCTGACAAGTTCTCTAGCCATTGTGTAGAACCATCTCTAGGACCCCAGCCAGGTAGTTGTCAAGGTCCAACAGAAGCCACCCCTTTGCAGCTTTCTTTCATACCACGACACCATGTCATACACTGACCACCTCTCCGCTTCATTCAACCGGTCCCAGAGTCGACAAATAATGCACGACGGGGAATTCTCTGGGACGACATTCGGAGAACATGTCCAAGCCACCGAAGTCGGTGTTTCAAGATGGTGACACCAATTGAATTATCATCTCTGTGCCCGAACACACGATGCCGAACCTCTGCATTGCTGACATGGTGTTGCCACTGAATGTCAGCAATCCTTCGGAGACAACGATGATCGAACACAGAGAGTCGTCTAACGTCCTCAACTCGGAGAGGCCAGGTTTCACAAGCATAGAGCAAAACTGCTCTCACCAACACGTAGATCCGACCTTTTACAGTCAGACTAACATCACGAAGGTGCCAAAGATGGCCCAGATTGGCATAAGCCGCTCTGGCTTTCACTATACGTGCATTGATCTCATCACTCACACCCCACCAGCACTTATGCAGCTACCCAGATACACGAACTTCTCGACTACGTCTATCTGCTCACCATCCAGGGTGAGTACAGGATTAGAATCCTGCCAGTCTTGTAAAAGTACTTTGCACTTCGAAGGTGCAAAGCACATACCATACCTACGGACACTGATTGCCAACTGATTAAGTGCGGATTGCATGCCTTGGGCATTATCGCACAGTAAGACAATATCGTCCGCATAGTCCAGGTCGAGAAGTCTTTCTCCGGGCAACAGATCTACACCGCCATTAATTACATCCATCAGAGCTGTTTCCAGAATGTCATCGATGGCAAAGTTGAAGAGGAATGGTGAGATTGGGTAACCCTGTCTAACCCCACTGCTCGAATGGAACAACAGAGAGAGGTGGTTGTATGCCCTCACTCTGCCTGAGGTATTGGTATATAGGGCTTTTAATATATTAGTAAACTTCTCAGGCACACTCTTGTCCTGTCCAACGAATCGAAGGCAGCCCTAATGTCAAGAAACACTAGGATTGTTGGCCTTTGATAAGTATGACAGTGTTCTAACATTTGGCGGAGGGTGAAGATATGATCAATACATCCTCGACCAGAACGAAAACCAGCCTGCTCCTCGCGAGTCAATCTTTCTCGGGTTTTGAACGGAATGTCTCGATGAGTTTTGAAGAACTCACAGGAACCTAATCCTCAAGAGAAGATTTCACAAAGTCGCAAGCAACTTAGCACTATCCAGTTGTGTGGACACAACCAGTGCCCATCTGGTGGATTATTCGTTACTCTTTAACGTTCATTGCAATGGAAGGTGTAGCTAATTTGTTGGTCATCAAAAGACAAGATAAATCTGGTGCAAACCAGGGAATGATTGGAATCCAGACAGGTATTTGACAAAAAGCGAAAATCTTATGTGCATCTGATTCAGCGGTAGCTGATTACAATGTGACTAATTTGAGACTAGGCTTCAGCTGTAGAAAGGGGACCCCAGTTCCATATCAGTGATGACTGTGGTAGAAGTAAGTGGTAAACATCAACAGGTTGTGATTTGCTCGAAGCTGAAGGTGGTCACCGTTATCTGACCTTAGACCATCGAATCCCCTTGGTAACCTAAAAGACTCACTTAGATGGTGGAAACCCAGGTTACTACTACTCTAAAACTGTGATAGTAAAATTGATGGTAACGACTAATAAACTTACCATTTATTAACTTGGGATCATCGAAAAAACGCGACGAGAATCTACTGCGGCACATAGGACATTTTCGCCTGTGAAAGGCACAACCTTTAATGCACAAAAAGCAAAATATATGACCACATGGTAATTGAGCAGGATGAACAAGGTTTTGCAAGCATATGCTGCACTCTAGACTATCAACTGTCATAGAGTGGAAGAAGTTTGGAAAGTTGGTATTCAGTAGAGCTACAAAACAAAATCAGATAGTGAGGTATTGTACTTAAATAATCTATGAGGATTTATTTACTTGTTTAAATACAAACATTGGTACAAGGAGGCACAAAATATATGTGCGCCACACAAGTCATGGGGAAAAAAGATAAATCCGCAAACACAAAAAACTAATTTGCAAGTAAACTGATCAGGGACTGTTCGTATTAATGGAAAAATTAATAGTGAGAACTTTTGAAAAACGTATGTATGGTAGTGTATGTCACTGACAGAAGTAGTTTCCGGAGTACTGGTCCGAGAACTGGTTGATGTTGCTGTGTTGACCTAAGTGATATGAGTTTCAAGAAAGTTGACATCATTCTATGTCGGGTTGATGATAAAGATTAGCAGTATAGTTAGATTTAGTACAAGATGCTGCACCGAATCGATTTTAGTGCACCAATAACTAACTGGTGCAAACCATTTACAAAGTACAAGTTCAACTTTGTAACACGTTGTCCGAGGGTTAGTAATACTACCTGTATGTTGAAACCGAGATAGGCAACGTTCCAACATGCATCCTACTGGATGAGAACAAAAAATCTTGACCAACAACTCTCAAGCACAACACTGATTATTTTACTAAAAAAACTTTCGAAATTGGTTGATTAACTACATTTATTGGCGAGACTCTAATTTATGGACGAGCCAATCAGAAGCGTTTTAGAGATCTCATGGTTATGGCGCCAACTTCGGTGCTTAATGCTAACGTACGGTCGGTTCACAGGAAATTTTGTATAAAACGTGATAATGGAGCGGCTATAACAAATAAAACAGCAAGACTATAATTTATGGACGAATCAATCAGGTATAAGATAATAGATCTCGGATTTTAACACGAAAGCCTTTCATTCATTTCGCTAAATTAATTTCTGGCATTATAGCTGATGTCAGTTCTTGATGAGAACCCCATATATAATCCCTAAGGCAAATTATGACAATTATTGCGAACTGAATAATAAAACCACAAGTAACACTCGCTGCAGCCAGGTACTATAATATATACGGATGTTTGGGGAGCGTACAGACTCATACATAGGCTTGGTTTGTGCATCGTGTCATTATCCACAAGTAGCATTTTGTGCACTCAACAACCGGAGTGCACATAAACAATATTGAAGCTATGTGATCGAGGCTGAAAGATTATTTGAGACTTTATCATGACTCCAGAGGTCGACGATTCTGCAGCCGTATGGATGATTTCCTCTACCGCATGCATTACGACATAGAACCCCCGAACACCGTATATGGAACAAGTGCAAACTATTTAAAATTACAATGCGAAATGGGAAGTTTAAACCTAACGTGATTTGCATTTATCAGACTTTTGCTGTGTTCTTACCCAACAAAAGTACCATTTCCGTTCTAAAGAATCTATCCTGAGCTATGCGTTCGGTAGATTACTTTTTTTGAGTTTCACCATATTTAATAGTTAACTGTGGTTTTGCCTCAGATTACTATTCGGTTTTTTTTCACGTTAAGACTAATTCAGTTTATCTCGCTCGTTTTTATCCATTTTTGTCCGTTTTCAGTGTGCCTTTTAGTGTATTTTTACGGTCTTAGGCTTTTGCAAGCATCTATAACATAGTTTGCTTCAACATAGTCATGAAAAACTCACGCAAACGTCCTGGATGCCGTTTTGCTGTTACAACTGGCATGCAGTGCGACAACTGCAAAGGTTGGTTCCACGAAGCGTGCACAGATCTGACGGCAACTGCTTACAATAGACTCAGCAAGTCGGACCAAAAGTGGGTATGTGTCACGTGCAGCACGGACGCTGTAGTCTTGCTGAGTAACATCATCGTCCTACTGACAGGTCTGCGGAACAAGTTGTCAGCAAACTTGGATAACGACAGTAAAAAGACGGGCAAACAAACAAGAGCGCGCAATGAACACAAGATTAGGGATGTCGACAGGTATACCATCGATGGAGCATCCATTAGCACTAATGATGACGTGTTGAAGCTCAGCACCATCATTACGTCGACGGTATTAGACTCCCTAAGTAAACTCGGGTCTCCCAGCTCAGGGTCCCTGAACACAACGGTGGTTCTCAAAACCCTGTAGGTGATTCGACCCACGTTAGCAGAGCCCAAAAGAACCAGGTGTCACCGCCTAAGCTGAGCATCCCAAGTGTTGTTGTACGGAAAACAACTGGTGATTTGGTCGCACAGTCTACCCCCAAGAATGTTCATCCGGTCATCAAAGAGCCCAAGACTCAAAAACGTGCCTTGACCTCCAAACAACAAGGTATTAAACCTGAACCCATCGGGAAACCTGGTAAATCAACAACAGTTCGTGACGATTCTCTCATAATCATGAACCTCATTGACAATCCTGACCCTCCTCTCAGTCTGCAGGACAAAAATGATAGGACGCTCTGGGGTGAATTGAACAAGAAGCTCAAACTTCCTAGAATAGAGCCTTTGACGGTCACCCGAGGCTCCTTCGAGTAACACTTAAGAATGCTACCGACGTAGAGGACGTCTTGCTAGCCAGTCACTTGCTGAAATCCGATGGGAACGTAAGAATATTGCCCGACATACCGTACTCTGAGCGCAATATCATACGGAACACCCCTAAAGAATCTCGCGAGAAGTTTTTCCGCGGAAGAAACATAATTGTGCAAGGTATACCGGAAAATACGGACCCTAATCAATCAAACTCTGACATGGAATGGAAATTCATCAAACAGTCCTTGAGACTCAAACACATGCTGACTCAGCATGTGACGAGACTAGCCAAGAAGGATGGTGATCCTAGACCCCGTCTAATGAAGATAACCTTCTCATCCTCCCACATGGCGGCTGCAACTCTGGAAGCATTTCGTGCAAACAGACGTCGATTGCCACCTGGAAAGGCCATATGAAGCTAGGAGCAAACACAAAGGCAAGATGAAGCTGATCATTCCACTTGTGGACTGTCTAGATGATAAAAAACGTGTAAAGGACAGGGCCTACCACCTCGGCAAACCTCATATAGGTGGGCTACCTGTCCATTCACGTAAGGCTCATACAGACAAACAGGACGAAGCTCACGCGTTCCAAATTGAAAGCATAAACTTCTTATATATGAACACCGCGAGTCTACCAAACAAATTGGATGAATTACGTGAACTTAGCGACGCCAATAAGGCCCATCTGATAGGAATATCTGAAACCTGGATATCTTCTCAGTTCTCGGACCAAGAGTTAGCATTACCTGGGATGTCTTTGTTCCGCAACGACAGAAAATTAGGAATTGGGGGCGGAGTAGCCGTATACATACGTCCTTGCTTGGAGGTGCACCAAGTTCATAACCTCGAGTTTAACAATCTTGAGGCGACGCCGCTAACCTTCTGGCTGAACATTACTCTCAGACATTTCAACCTACCGACATTGCAGATGAAACTGTCATCAGTAAAGTTGATGTCAGCCGGTTGAAATGTTTGAGAGTAATGTGTCTCCAGGATTGAGGGGTTGTCAACTAGGGATTCTTCGTTTGTGAATACACAGTCTAAGCGCGATGGTGTCTGACTGTTTCTCCAACGAGTTGCCGACCTCACATTTTCATATAATCCCAAGTCATCGATGAGGTTGAAGAACCGAGCTTCAATTGAGTTATCGCCTCCAGTATGCGTGTGATCCGCGAAGTTGACTCTAGGGAGATTAAAGTCCCCTAGAATCAGGATGTGTGTAAAACCGAGACGAGTAGAGCGGGATAGCCCTTCCAGCATACGACTATCGTACTCGATGTCGGCAGTTGGCTTCCTGTAAATGACTCTGACTAGACACCTCGAAGTACTAGACAATCTTACAGAGCACCATATGGATTCCTCAAAATTGTTAAACTCGAGGTTATGAACTTGGTGCACCTCCAAGCAAGGACGTATGTATACGGCTACTCCGCCCCCAATTCCTAATTTTCTGTCGTTGCGGAACAAAGACATCCCAGGTAATGCTAACTCTTGGTCCGAGAACTGAGAAGATATCCAGGTTTCAGATATTCCTATCAGATGGGCCTTATTGGCGTCGCTAAGTTCACGTAATTCATCCAATTTGTTTGGTAGACTCGCGGTGTTCATATATAAGAAGTTTATGCTTTCAATTTGGAACGCGTGAGCTTCGTCCTGTTTGTCTGTATGAGCCTTACGTGAATGGACAGGTAGCCCACCTATATGAGGTTTGCCGAGGTGGTAGGCCCTGTCCTTTACACGTTTTTTATCATCTAGACAGTCCACAAGTGGAATGATCAGCTTCATCTTGCCTTTGTGTTTGCTCCTAGCTTCATATGGCCTTTCCAGGTGGCAATCGACGTCTGTTTGCACGAAATGCTTCCAGAGTTGCAGCCGCCATGTGGGAGGATGAGAAGGTTATCTTCATTAGACGGGGTCTAGGATCACCATCCTTCTTGGCTAGTCTCGTCACATGCTGAGTCAGCATGTGTTTGAGTCTCAAGGACTGTCTGATGAATTTCCATTCCATGTCAGAGTTTGATTGATTAGGGTCCGTATTTTCCGGTATACCTTGCACAATTATGTTTCTTCCGCGGAAAAACTTCTCGCGAGATTCTTTAGGGTGTTCCGTATGATATTGCGCTCAGAGTACGGTATGTCGGGCAATATTCTTACGTTCCCATCGGATTTCAGCAAGTGACTGGCTAGCAAGACGTCCTCTACGTCGGTAGCATTCTTAAGTGTTACTCGAAGGAGCCTCGGGTGACCGTCAAAGGCTCTATTCTAGGAAGTTTGAGCTTCTTGTTCAATTCACCCCAGAGCGTCCTATCATTTTTGTCCTGCAGACTGAGAGGAGGGTCAGGATTGTCAATGAGGTTCATGATTATGAGAGAATCGTCACGAACTGTTGTTGATTTACCAGGTTTCCCGATGGGTTCAGGTTTAATACCTTGTTGTTTGGAGGTCAAGGCACGTTTTTGAGTCTTGGGCTCTTTGATGACCGGATGAACATTCTTGGGGGTAGACTGTGCGACCAAATCACCAGTTGTTTTCCGTACAACAACACTTGGGATGCTCAGCTTAGGCGGTGACACCTGGTTCTTTTGGGCTCTGCTAACGTGGGTCGAATCACCTACAGGGTTTTGAGAACCACCGTTGTGTTCAGGGACCCTGAGCTGGGAGACCCGAGTTTACTTAGGGAGTCTAATACCGTCGACGTAATGATGGTGCTGAGCTTCAACACGTCATCATTAGTGCTAATGGATGCTCCATCGATGGTATACCTGTCGACATCCCTAATCTTGTGTTCATTGCGCGCTCTTGTTTGTTTGCCCGTCTTTTTACTGTCGTTATCCAAGTTTGCTGACAACTTGTTCCGCAGACCTGTCAGTAGGACGATGATGTTACTCAGCAAGACTACAGCGTCCGTGCTGCACGTGACACATACCCACTTTTGGTCCGACTTGCTGAGTCTATTGTAAGCAGTTGCCGTCAGATCTGTGCACGCTTCGTGGAACCAACCTTTGCAGTTGTCGCACTGCATGCCAGTTGTAACAGCAAAACGGCATCCAGGACGTTTGCGTGAGTTTTTCATGACTATGTTGAAGCAAACTATGTTATAGATGCTTGCAAAAGCCTAAGACCGTAAAAATACACTAAAAGGCACACTGAAAACGGACAAAAATGGATAAAAACGAGCGAGATAAACTGAATTAGTCTTAACGTGAAAAAAAACCGAATAGTAATCTGAGGCAAAACCACAGTTAACTATTAAATATGGTGAAACTCAAAAAAAGTAATCTACCGAACGCATAGCTCAGGATAGATTCTTTAGAACGGAAATGGTACTTTTGTTGGGTAAGAACACAGCAAAAGTCTGATAAATGCAAATCACGTTAGGACTATACTTCCCCTTCAGAAAGCGCATCTTCTCAGAGCACCATGCTGGAACTCGCTGCCGGCCGATCTAGTCTAAGAGATTTCCGAGGAATTCTTTAAGATTCAAGTTTACCTATTCTTAAGGACCAAGGACAGCATCATACTATAATTTCCCAAATTCTTTTTCCTCTTTTATTTTCCACGTTCCTCGGCTCTGACGGATAATGTGCGGACGCGGTAAAGGTGGAAAATCTCGTGCTAAGGCGAAAACACGATTAGCCCGTGCTGGTCTGCAGTTCCCAGTTGGTCATGTCCATCGCCTCCTTCGCAAGGGTAACTACGCAGAGCGTGTCGGGGCTGGTGCCCCTGTTTATTTGGCAGCTGTCCTCGAGTACCTGGCGGCTGTAGTTCTTGAGTTGTCTGGCAATGCCGCTCGTGACAACAAGAATACCTAGGTTCCTTCCCGGAGGATTAGGTGATCCCCTGCTACTAGACACGGAAGCCTGTTAAGCGAAAGTTTTTTCTATTCCGTCAAAAACCATTTGAACTACTATGGACAAAGTGGAACGGTTTGATAATCACATTAGCAAACAGGACGTTAATAAACATAAGCACTTTAAGAAAGCAAAATATCTAAATTTCACGGCCTGATGACCAAGTATCATGTTTATAGTAAACTGAAGAGACTAAAATTGGTATGAAATTAATAGCAACGACTTACAAAACCTTCCTGAATTTCCAAATGGGTCGACTTGTTTGTAATAGGCGCTGCTGTATCACTACATTGTGAATCTTCGACAAATATTACATAAAAAATGCAAAATTGTTTATTTTAATCACAGTCCATTAATTATTTTACAAACTTTATGTTTTTTGTTTAAGTTTACTGTCTTTAAATGGCAGCTCCTGCGTTAATGTAAGTTGGCTGCATATCTCATTTTCTGTTTTATTCAAAAAAATAAATTTCTAAACCGTCTGACAGCATGTAGTCCATGTTAGACCAAGCTTAGTTTTTGCAGTTTCTCTTTGTCATACCAAGATTTTTATCTATCCATATGTTTATTTATATTTAATTTCGTGTTTTATTGACTTAAATAGTCTAGACAGTACGTTTTTGAGTGAAACACTACAACTTGTAGTATGACACGTTTGGTATTATCCAATGAAGTCTGGTTTTACTGACTTCAGATGTTACTTTGGTGTTCAGTCAGTTTCGAGCGTGTATCAGTCTTTACTGACAAGCACAGGAAATCAGCTGACCAAGTATTTGAAAGTGTTTACCCACAGGGATAGTATCGCTTTGGGTGTATTGCGCTGCCTGTTGACAATAAGATCTCACCCTTTGGTCATGGTTTTGAAACATTTTCGTAATGGCCTCGGAGATGACTAGCCTTCAAGAGCTGATAATAGTTATGAGGTTAGGATCTCAAAATCATATTGCATCCAAGATCATCTGAGTGGTTAAAATAAACTGTCTGCTTCACTGCAAATGTCCCTTAGTTTTTACTTAACACCAACCGGGATGTCTGCACCACATGATGTAATCCTAACCAGCATTAAGTTTTGTGTAACTCATCAAGAACATATTCCATTACCGATTGTAAGTCACACTTTTGTCTATGGAAATTATTGACGTTGCTCGATTCTCCATATCAATATAAATAGATGAACTAAGTCTTGAATATCAAAACACCATAACATTTCTTTTTTTTGTTGAGGTTTTAATGTTTAGTAGATATAGTCGATTCCTAATTAATTAATATAATCCCGAGCGATACATGGTGTACAACGATGCAGCATGTCCACATGTTAAATTGCTTATGTAACTGGATTGATGACGTCGACCATGGTGGCTTATTATGAACTGACTACTCCACCTAGCCTCGTTGTGTAGTGCTAAGTGTAGAAGCCACTTCGGTGACGTTCGTAACGTGTTCTAATCACGACAGCGTGTCCCAGTGTAATGTCACTAACTGACCTATTGTCGTCGCACGAACACATGACCGGACCTCCTCATTGTTAGTTGTCGCTGAATGTCTACAACCCTTTAGAGAAAACGACGATCAAACACAGAGTTGTTTAACACTTCAACTCAAAGAGGTCATATCTCACAAGCATGAAACAAAACTGTTCTCATCGACACATTTTAGGTCCAACCCTTTACATCCAAATTATCACGCAGGTGCCAAAGTTAGCTGATATTGGCATATTCTCATCTGGCTTTCCAAAATGTCGTCGACGGCGAACTCGAGTTAGTTGTGGTTTGATTAAACAACTTTGTCTAACTGCGCTTCCAGAATGAAACAGGGAAATGTTTTGTGTTCTTACTCTACCCGAGGTGTTGGTGTACAGAATCTTTAAGATGATAGCAAACTTCGCAAACACCCTTTAACAGACAATCCCAGAGCACAGTTCTATCCAACTAATCGAAGTTGATTCTGATGTCGAGAAACAACCATTGTTGGCTTGCGATAAGTGTGTTCTAACATTCAGTGAAGGGTGAAAATGTGACTGCTACATTCATGATTTTATCATAAACCAGTTTGCGAAATATGGTGTGATTAATGATAATCATGTTCCGCCTGTTTTGCAACTTTACATCTTAACCATTTCTGAAAAACTAAAACTTATGGTTTCCTTATTGATGGTGCATCGGACTTTTCCACTTACCAATTATTAGATTCGTTTTATTAATTGCTAATTGTTAATGGCTTTAAATCTAATTAGATCCAGTCTTGTTGGTAATCTTATAACTTACACCTGACTGTCATGTTTTTAATATAGTCCTTAAAAGTAGGAGGAATTTTGCTGACTAATATTTGGCCGTATCATCATGAAATTGCTTGCACATGGCGAAACACTTAATTGACATTGCTTAATTTAGTCCAAAGGTCGAGTGCCTAATCCGCCGAAATATGGAGAACTGTTTGATATGACTGTGAATGTTCGTCAGCCTCAATAACCGTCTATTTCGACGGCCATTTCTGCCTAGTGTATGAGTAAGCTGAAAAATATTTACCAGCGACCAAACTCTTCCCTTAGATCTTGCGTTTCACTACTAACTGATACTTATTATGCTATTATTTTATTCCTGGAACCATATTACCAGTCTTGCTATCAGTGACACCTATCTCGACTCTTGCTACTCTCTTTATGGACTTCACCTCATTGTTTTGAAATGGTGTAACTCATTGAACCGAATCACACTTATACTATATCCTTCGTTTTATTAAAGGTAACTTATGCCTATAACTTACCCACTGTAGTGGTTTAACGGCATATAGGATATGTTTCTGGGACTTCATTTGTTTCCATTTTGTTTTAGAGTATGAATTGATCTCAAGTATGGATTACGCCAAACTTAGTAGCTATCGACACGCCGATCCTTTAAAAGTACGTCAAGTTTGGGATGCTTTTGGTGTACTTAAATCCCACCGACTAGCAGTACCAGCAGACAAAATTAGCAAAATTCTTCGCAAAACATTGGATCTAAAAGATGATCAAATAAGGTTACTCCTTGATGAAATTGAAGGTGATGGACTAATTGAAAAAATAGAGCCTCCGTTCGGTAAAAATGGTATGGTTCGTTACCAGCTTCCTGACTTTTCAAAACAGCATCCTAGAGGCAAACATGATTGGTATTGCTTCCAGTGCCATAGACCTGGTGAAGTTTTACGCTGTCTTGATTGTTTCCGTGTATATCATTCTGATTGTGTTCAAGAAGCATCTGGTCCTAATAGTCCATCAAGAAAGTCTATGCGTTCACCAACTCTTCATGATGGGCAGGAAGATAATTTTACTTGTCCTGTATGCGAATCTCGACCGAAATGTGAATTCTCCCGCAAGCAGATAAGGAAGCTATTGGAATTTGCAACCCATCAATTGAGGAAGCAGCCATTGTGGAAAACATTTATTCAAGTTGGGTATAAAGGTGAAATAACAAAAAATGAGTACCTTGTGTATAAGTACACTGATCTAGAGTTATTGCAACGCAAGATAAAAGATGGTCGGTATGCTGCTTTAGAGGAATTTTCTATGGATGTACAATTGCTTGTTCATGATGTCTGCATTCTTCATGGCCCTTATAGTAATCAAGCCGATGAGATACGATTTTTCTTTCGATCTGTTAATACAGAATTAAATGAAATCCAATTGTGTACTGACTGTTATATCAACGCTAAGGCTCGTGTTACAGACTGGATTAGTAAACCCTGCAAACCACGTCATGAATTGATATGGGCACGCAATCGCACATCAGCAGGGGCTGGCTTGTTCAACGATACTTCAGTCTCTCAATTCTATTGGCCTGCAAAAGTTTTGTTGGAACGCGATGACGGATATGAGGTAAGTTGCCCATTTTATTATCATGAACGTTTTCTAGCGAATACGTAATCAAGACTGATACTCTAGGGGAACAGGGCTTATTAATTACAAACGAACAATAATTGAACTCACGTTACGTTTCATTAGAATACGGTTGGATTCTTATTCTGTGCGGCTGTCTGACTAGTTTATTTGTCTACACGTGGCTCGACCTAACACATGTATTCGAAGTTTCTATGAAATAAATCGACCTTTATCTGTTTCAGGAAGTTTACTTTCGAAATATACCTACTCAACAAACAAATATATATAGTGGTGTTTCGGTACCAAGTAAAAGCTCCATAGCTCAGACAATCTGAATTTATTGATGCATACTTTGTTATTTTCAGTTGAGTCATTCTATCTGTGGATACACAAAATTTTTTCCTCTAATCATTTTACCCTACAAGTGTTCAGTAGCAAGTCTCAAAGTTGTCTTTAGTTTTGCCACTCTTTAAGTTGAGTTTATTCACTTAGTTCCAAATTCTTCGAATAAGTATAGCAAATTTCGGATTTAATTTTATAGATTTTATCCTTTTCTTTCTTAATGTGTGTTCTAGATACGCTTCTTTGGAGGCTCCCATGAGCGGATGTTCGTAAAGAAAGCCCATACTCGTGCTTTTCACCTCCCAGCTGATGAAGTTGGTGTACTTCGACGTTCAAACGCGACAGGTGCGATCTCAGGTGGAGGATTTGAACGAGCTTGGAATGAAGTTAGTAAATTACAAGCTAACATCGATAGTGGATATTACACACATTCTTCTGGTGAAAGCGATCTTCCCCCATCTGATGATGATTACTCTGACGAAATGTATCTTGGTCCGCGGCGTAAAACCGTCATCCAGAGCCAACGTTCACACCGTGCAGATAGTCCTAGATCGTCTCTTACTTCTGGTAATACCAAGGCTAACAAAAGGAGGTAATCAAACTATATTTTCTCACGTTCTATATATGTCTTTTACACGACACTAAGTGGTTCTCTTATGTAGCTGGTGCCACTGTATTACGTGTTCATTCGTCATATTATATTGACTTTCCTCAGGTATTTTGGACATAATTGTACTTTTTATACCCGAACTTCTCTGTAATATTTTCTTCGTTGTCTTCTGTGTTAGCTTAGCTAGTTATGTTTGATTGACCTCGTCATTCGATTAATACTACTTTAATGAACGAGAACACAAGTGGGGACAACCGACAGTTTAAAATTATACATGCCCTTATCACCCTTATTAAGTACAATTGTGCTTCATTTTTTTACCCGTGGTAGTAATACTACCGAGCTGTCTAAACAAATCAGACTGGGTTGAGTTGTAACGTGTGACTTGATGATTCCATGTTAACTTCTGACTTTGAACTGCTCACCTCGTAGTGTTAATATTTATTGGTATTTAGGTATATATTTTAAAATTTATTCTTGATTTTACTAGAAATTATTAAACTATTAGGAGGTCCTGTGCTCTTCATATTTCGATTTCCCAACATTTTTACGTTTGGTTTGGAAGATGAAAAATTTTTCAGTCTTAATTGTCTTTTTTATTTTTTATACAGGCGTCACACTTCTTCAAGCAGTCATCAAACTACTACTAGTGATACTCCTACTGGTGGCTCACCCACTCGTGATGTCTCACCATGTACTCATGGTGGCAAGCACTTCAGAACCCATGGTCTCTTGCTTAATTCACACACCGATCTTACTGACAAAAGATTGGCGAGTAATCGTCTTCCAATGCCGGTTGTTCAACCCGGTACTCCGGGCGCTGCAGCTATATCCGCCTTAGCAGAGACAAAAGCAGCTATGGCAGCTGCAGTTGGGTCTGGTCGTAGGCCCGCTGGATCATTTACTGCTGACCTCTTATCTTTAACTCATCGTGAGCATGATAAACCTTATCGAAAACAATCAAAAGAAAATCATTCAAACGTTCCGATACGTGGTCAACGGGGTCGAGGGAGACCCCCTCTCCGAGATAGCAAGGGAAGACCTATTCGGCGGCGTAAATACCGAAGTTCGTCTTCATCATCCCATCCTTCAGATAGCCCATCTTCATCTGTTTCATCAGGTTCCTTGTCAGGAGTAGATGTTCCTCGCACCGCAAATAATAGTTCTCAAAACAACTGGTGTTCTAATGTGAGTACTTTTTCTTATTATGTTGTTTTTATGATTTGCTTAATGTGATTTTAATTAGTCGATGCATATGCATTCTCCAGGAGTCTAACCAGTCAACTAAGTTACTTGTTCTGATTTTATTTGATATTTAAGGCCTACCAAATTATGTCATGAGTCAATTAGCATTATACAGACTTTCTGTTGAATATAACTAATGGTATTCATAACGATGTGTATTAACGGGAATTTGCGTTCGTATTTTGAGAGATAAAAAATGTCTGAATATTTAAAAAATGATGGTTTTATTCTTGATAGTAAGAGAATGATTTACTTTTAGTAAAATAAATTCGATTAAATTCTCTGTTAAGTGTTTTGGTTATATTTTGGGCATTCTCTACTTACTTACAGTTTCGGAATAAAGGTACACAAGGTAGTAAATTGACACTATATTTGTCAAACTGATTCCTCTGTGATTGTCACAAGAGGACTTTTGTCCTTTCTTATAAACTGGCACAATCAGTGATTGAGACCAGTCAGATGGGATTACGTCCAGTTCCCAAATTCTACCTAAGACCTCGGTTAATCTCACTGCTAATACTGAACCAGCATCCTTAAAAATCTCAGGAGTAAACCTGTCAGGGCCTGCTGCTCTCCCTCGTTTCAGATTTCTTATGGCTTTTTCAACTTCGTAAAGGGACGGAGGTCCTACATTAACTTGCCATTCAGGTGGACTGAAAATCGTGGGAAACCGAAGTGTGGCTGAAGGCCAGTTGACCTGATCCCTAAAGTGTTCTGCCCATCGATCCAATCTCCTGGATTGAGAATGTATAATATGTCCATCTTTCTCTGTGAGTGTTTCGCTAACAGTCGGTTTCCTTAACAAGTTTGAGCAATTGTCTGCTATTACCTATTGCCGCTGCCTTTTCCATCTCTCTTGCTTTCGCTACCCACCACTGTTCATGATCATTGCGTAGACTTGTCAGCTTGCGCTTAAGCTGACTCCGCTCTTCATTACGTTCAGAGCCAGGTGGAATGAGTTTCCAAGCATCTATCAGTGCGGTAGATGCTGCTGAGATCCAGTGTTTCCCCCTAACCCTGTGGTTTACTTTACTAGCAGATATCACTGCTGTTTCCACAGCTTTTCGGACATCACCGTCACCTACATGGCTGCTTAACTGTTTTCCTAGTTGTTCCTGGAATATACCCTTAGTTTGACTATCATTAAGCAGGACCCTAAAAGGTTTCCTTGCAGCGCCTTCCTTACGTCCAGCAAGACGCAGGCAAATACGCGCTCGCACTAGAGCATGATCTGAATCTAAGCATGTGCTCCAAAATGAGTGACAGTCTTCTATCGAACCCCTCCGTCGGTGGCTGATAGCGATGTGATCTATTTGGGTCCGACGTTGAGACGAATAAGGGGTCGCCATGTTAAAAGATGTTTTTCCTTATGCTTGGAGTTAGTATTTGCAAGAAACAGGCGGTTATCTGAGCATAGCTGCAACAGACGGTCGCCATTATCTGTTCTTTGAGCCACTACACCATAAGATCCACCCAGGTGTCTTTCCCTATCGCTTAGTTTACCTACTTGAGCATTAAAGTCGCCAGCCACTATTACTACGTCAAAGCACCTAGCGTTTCGGAGAAGTTCGGAAAGCTTTCTGTAAAACTCATCCTTTACATCATCTGCGCTGCAGTCAGTAAGAGAATAGGCAGAGACGACGAAGAGGCAACGACGAGTGTCCCTATCTTTTCGGATCCTTATTGTTCCGTTCAGTTGGACAGCGCACAAACGACTGTCTACTGGGATCCACTCTAATAGAGCTAGTTCTGCCCTAGGGCTCAATGCTATGCCTACGCCGGCGAGGCCGCGGGAAGCAGAATCAGGGCTTCCAGGTACACGAAGTGTGAATCGAGTCGGTTCTTTATTTTGGCATGGTGGGGTCAAATGAATGACGCTACTCGTATGCTGTATGCGCGTCTCGGAGACGCAGTGCACATCGATGGCGCGGGATTGTAAAGTCCTAGCTAAGGAAGCCTGCTGTCCTATTTGGCACAGTGTTCGGACGTTAAAAGCTCCTACGTGTAGTTTAGAGTGTGGTTTCAGGAGACCAGGAATAGCGTTCCGCGTACTCGAATGGTTTGCCCTAGCGGTGCGAGGTGATAAAGAGACGTGAGGAGGGCTAGTCATGGAGATAAGAGAGGTATTAGGAGGTGTAGGAGGGATTTGAATGTGACCAACTTGGTCTCGTGTGCTGATACGGGTATGAGGGTTGATATCACTTCCCGGCTGCCCACACCGTGGAAGGGTATTTCTTGAGGAACCTGAAAAGGGAATTGAATTAGTGTTGGTCTCAACGACCTGGGAGCGTGACCGCAGAGCCCAAGGGACAACTACTTGAGACCGGTCGCGCACGGCCTTTTCGTGGAAGGTTTTTAATGTGTTAGCTCCGTTCTTCAAAGGGCCTTACTGCCGGAAACGGAAATCCGTGAGGTAAGGTGAGGTGAGGTGTGACATTTTTAGGGTCGACATTTTCTTACCCTTCCTTCCTTGTGGGAAGCCAGCATTGCTGTAGATGCTGGGCTTTTTTTAAGGAAACACCTTACTGCTGTCACACCCCTCTACAGTCAGCAGTACGACTTCGCCCTCAGACCTTGAGTTGCTGCTTTTAGTCTTACCGTTCTCCAATCGACCTGCCTGGCATGGTAGAACCTACAGGAACATATGTTCCAGCCAATATAGCTCGGTTGCGTCATTACGATAGGCAAGCTTGACCACCGCGTCAAGGTAGCAGCTTCGAAGTTAAACAAAAACGACTATTATTATTTGTTCGTGTGCACAAATAATAAGTGCTACTTCGACGGGCGATGTTTTCTGGTATAGGAGTGGGCTAAAAGAAAGCTGACGGCGGTCGAATTAAAACATGGCATCAGTCCATGAAGTCACTGACAATTGGAGTTAGCCAGGTATAGACTACCAGAATAGGGTCTGCGTGATTATCGTAACTAATGGTGAGAGACTTTGAATGACATAATTCAAAGTCGTTTGCAATATCACAAATGCACTCATTTATTGTCTTCCCCAAATTCGGGAGTTCTAAATTCCTTGTAAATGTTTTTATTTTGTTTATATTTCACTCATTTATGTTCTTTTCGAATCGTATCTTCGATTCCTTATCTTTCCTATTACCACTGATACTGTGGTGCGTGCGACTTATATTGATATAAGTAGTATATTATGCGAGTCAGGAGTGTAATGTCTGACAGCAGAAGATGAGGGAAGATCAAGAAAGCAAGAGCGGGAATAGAATGCAATTTGTATGAAAATGTAAGAACAATGAAGTCTGAGGCATTTTGAAACAGTTGGTGGACATTTTGCAAATTAACGATTTAATATTTGGTTCTCAGATTTTATTGAGATGCTCTGTAATTTTGTGTCAAATACATTCGATTGTCCCCACCCGTGTTCTGTTTAATACATTACTACATCTACGATTCTGGAATTTGGCTTAAAAACTTAATCTCAGTATGCTGCTAATGGGGGTATCGAAACTTGGACCAATCTACACACGCACAGGTTCTGCGTTGTGACTGACTGACAAACACTAACAAGTGTCCTAAAATATTTCCTTGTGCCCCAACTCCTACTTGCTCTTCGAAGTTGTGTACTTCAGAGACTGCTTTTGTAACTTTAATTTTACATAATATAACCCGACAGTTTTCGCTCGACTCACTAACATTGTATCAGTATTTGCTTTCCGTTTTACCACCCTCTAATCGACCTAACATTTATGGGAACCAGCATTCCAGCGAAAACTGTCACCATGATATACATCGGCATGAATAGGTAGAAGTCGTCTACTCGAACTCGGTCTGTGTTCCTCGCGATGACTCCAACTAAAATAATCAGATATCTTCGTTTGAAAAATGCATACTTTTGTATAATTTGTCCCTTATTCAGATTAGTTGTAACATTCCTTATGGATAATTATTTATTCTCGCTATTCGTTACATGACTAAATCAGATATTTTTATTTGAAATCCCCAATAAACTGGTTTCATTGGAAACTTAAATGTGTTGTTCTCTTTACAATACGGCTTGATGAAGATTCCTTTATTTGGTTTGTTTTACTAGTCCTCTACTGATTGGAAAGTTAAAAAGACTGAAATGCCACGTCGTGGACGTCCACCTAAATCTAGAGGTCGTGTAAAAGCTGGTAAGTTTTTTTCCATAATTTAATTCATATTCGTATTGGTGATAATAAGAGTTGTGAGGACTTTCTTATTGGTTTAAATTTATTTTTCATGAACTGGCATTTAATAAAATAATCAAAAATCCTAGATATCATTCATCTATCTTAACTTAAAATGTATCATAAATTACTTTAACTGTTATCAGACAATTCAGCGACAGTTTTCATAATATTTTTGCCCTTTGAAAACAGTTTAATCTGTGTTTAACAGGAGCCATCCAGTTCCCTCTGGTTTTTAATATTTTTCCAAATGGTTTCAATTCGGTGGAATATATTCAGATATTATCGTACTCAGTGTGTTTCCGGTGAACATACTGGATAAACAGTCTTCTGGACTTTCGTTTTGTTGTTAAAAAGTATATTACTTATCGTCATGGTGGTTATGCGGTGGTTTTTAGCATTCAGTTTTTAAATCAAATATCAGAAGTTTACTTTCAGATATCAAAACATGTAACGTTATCGTTTCACCACTTAATTTTCATGATTTCAATTCTTGAGTCACGTGCCACAGGATGATTCGGACATCTAAGTAGTGTATTCAGCCCTAATGCTTGCATAACTTATAGTTGTCTACCACTCTTGAACGTCCTAAATAAACCATTACGATCGAGACTAATAATTAACAAGTGGGGAAGGGTGTGAACGTCTGGAAAAAAGAATAACTTCAGTTCTTACGATGGGTTGGTATTTGGAATGCCTGTACCTAGTGGTATTCGTTAGGACTGTTCACACTCTTCGTTTGCAATCATCTTTTTAATTAATATATTTACTTTACGCATAGGCTGCCCACAAGCACTCTCCATCTGACCCTGTGCTGAACAATCCTTCCCAGTTTCTAATCATCCTTTTCATATCTGCTTCGATTCTCGGCGCAGTGTGTTCTTTGACTTTCCTCTTTTCCGGTTCCCTTCAGGATTCCGAGTTAGGGCTTTCCTCGTGATGCAGTTTGCTGATTTCCATCATGTATGTCCTATCAGCTTCCAACGTTTTTTCCTAATTTCCTCTTCAGCTGGGAGCTGGTTTGTTCTCTCTCACAGCAGGCTGCTGACGGTATTCGGCCAGCGGATATTGAATATCGTGCGTAGATAACTGTTTATAAATACTTGTATCATTTCGATTATGGTTGTAGTACTCTAAGTTTCAGCCCCGTACAGTAGGACTGTCATGATGTTCGTATTAAAGATTCAGACTTTGATATTGGTTGACAGACAGTTGTTTTAAGTTCCATGTTTTCTCCAATCGTAGGAATCCTGGCCTTGCTCTGCCAATCTTCACCTTTACGTCTGCATCAGATCCTCCTTGTTCATCGATGATGCTTCACAGATACGTAAAACTGTCCAACCCTTCCAGAGTTTCTTCATCAATTGTGATTGGGTTGGTTGGTGTTCTCCATGTTTATTTGAGCATCTTGGTTTTTCCCTTGTGTATGTCGAGGCCTACTGCTGCAGTGGCTGCTGCTACACTAGTTGTCTTCACCATCATTTGTCTCTGTGTATGAGATGTAAGAGTTAGGTGATCTGCAAAGTCCAAATCGTGCAGTTGATTCCGAGCTGTCCATTGTATTCCATGCTTCCTGTCAGATTTCGAGGTCTTCATAATCCAGTCGACCACCAGAAGAAAGAAGAAGGGCGGGAGTATGCAGCCTTGTCTGACTCAAGTCATTACTTGGAATGCATCTGCCAGTTGTCCTCTATGCACAACTTTGCACTGTAGTCTGTCGCATGAATTCTGTATCATCTTAACGGTCTTCCCAGGCACATCATAGTGTCGAAAAAGTTTCCATAATGTTCTCCTATCCACACTGTCAAATAACTTCTCATAGTCAATGACGTTGATGTATAATGACGAATTACACTGAACTGATTGTCCGACGATGATTCGTAGTGCAGCAATTTGGTCTGTGGACGACCGATCCTTACGGAATCCAGCTTGTCGACCTCGAAGTTGGGCGTCTACTGAGTCTGTCATCCGGTTCAGCAACACTGTTGTAAACTTTTCCTTGTACTGACAGTAGTTAGTGCCTCTGTAGTTCTCACATTTGCTCAGATCTTTCTTTGGTCTCTTGATGAGGTGTCCTTCTTTCCAGTCTATCGGCACTTGTTCTTCCTCCCAAATTTTCCTGAATAGAAGGTGAAATATACTTGCAGCTACTTCGATATCTGACTTCAGTGCTTCGGCTGGTATATTGTCAGATCCTGTTGCTTTCCCGCTCTTGATTTGTCTGATAGTCATCGTGATTTCTTCGGCCGTTGGTAGAGTGATATCTATAGGAAGGTGTGTAGGTGTTGCTTCGATGTCCGGTGTATTTAATGGAGGTCTATTCAAGATTTCCTCGAATTATTCCATCTGTGGCGGTCGTCATTAGATATAATTCTTAAACTTCGTATACTGCTCGTTCTGATATATATATATATATAGGAAAACGAATGAGTCATCAAATCATTTAAGCGACTCACATTGAAACTAGCAGAATGACTATATGCGTAGCCGGTAAGCAATGATCAAGCATACAAGCACAACAATAATAAAAGTACTATGGTATACAAAAGTTGTTGTTGTACGAACGACTCTGTCTCTTAAATAATTTAATAAAAAGGGTTTTGTGGAGAGTTTTAGAAATTTCACAGACCACTGAGCCGGCTAGTGGTTAAGTGCTCGCGCGCGAAGCCAGTAGGTCCTGGGTTCGAGCCCCGCGTGGTGCGGGATCGTGGATGCGCACTGCTGAGGAGTCCCATACTAGGACGAAACGGCCGTCCAGTGCTTCCAGGTTTCAATGGTGGTCTAGCTTCAACTGACTCATGATTTCAACCTGTGAAATTAATAAAAAGGCTTAACGAAATTAAATGTGAACAAACGTTTTGATTATTACCTTGGAGTCCAGACAAGTTTGATGAACAAAACTTTGGAATTATTTAAATTTCAATCTCTGAGGTAATTTTAAATATAACTTTCACATATAATAGCTTCTCTATACTCGGCGCCTAATTTTTGTCTTACAATTCGTTCTAATATTGACGAATATTCATATAAACTCAAATGTATGTGAGCTGCTATAAACCTATCTGTTCCTTTATTCTGGAATCTCGGTGATTGTCTTACCTTCTCTGTCCTTGACCGGTCTCTCTGGTTTACTATATCTCCCTTCTAGTTTCTTCGTTGTATCATAAAGCTGTTCCATGTTTCCTTCTCTTGTAGCTTTTTCTGCCGTCGTTGCCAGTTCTTCTACGTAATTCTGCTTGTCGATTCTAATGACCTTCACTTTCTTGTTTGCTTCAGTGCATTCAGCTTGTGCCTTGACTTTCTCTACTCTTGTTCGGCTGTTGTTGATAGCTGTCTTCTTGTTCTTCCTTTCTTGAATCTTGTCCAGTGTCTTCATAGCGATCCATCCCTTATGATGATGCTTGTTGTGGTCCAGCACCTCCTGACATGTTGAAGTTAATACCTCTTTGATCCCTTTCCAGCTGTCCTCCATCGTAGTTTCTTCTTTCAGTGGATCCTTTAAGGCTTATAACCTGTTGTTGATAGTTATCTTGATTTGGCTGAGTTTGTTAGTATCTCGTAGAAACGCTGTATTGAATCTTTGTACTGCTGTTTCCTCAGCTGTCCAATGCTTCTCTAGCTTCAATTTCATCTTGAAAACCACCAAGTAGTGATTTAAAGCTATGCCAGCTCCTCCTGGTCCTCACGTCTTCCATTATCCTTCAAGATTTTTTATTGATGCAAATATGATTTATCTGGTTCTCCGTGGTATGATCCGGTGAGACCCATGTAGCTTTGTATGTGTTTGTGTGGAAATATTGTGCCGTCTCTAACTATTCTGTTAAATGCACATAGATTTACAAACCTCCCGCTATTCTCGTTCCTTGCTCCCAGTCCATATCATCCCACGATATCTTCATATCCGGTGTTGTACATTCCGACTTTGGCGTTTAGGTCTCCCATCAAGATGGCGAGATCCTCTCTTGGGTACTTTGCTAGGATCTATTGCAGTCTCTCATAAAAATGATCTTTATTATCGTTGTTGGTGGGTGCATAACATTGGATAACATTCATCGTGACTCTCTTCTTTGTTCTGAAGGATGTTTTGATGGTCCTGGATCCGTAAGATTCCCATCCTATAAATGCATTACGTGCTTCTTTGGACAGCATTAGAGCAACTCCCTGAGTGAGTGAGTGAGTGAGTGAGTGAGTGAGTGAGTGAGTGGAGCATTTTTCTCTTCGTGACCGGAGTACAGCAGCATCTCTCCTGTATCTAGCTTTCGCTGTCCAACTTGGGTCCAATGGGTTTCGCTGATTCGCAGTGCCGCCAAATTGTATCTCCTCATTTCCGCTGCTTTTTGACTGGTCCTCACGTTTTCCAGACGTTCCATGTACCTATAAAAAATTTTTCTTTTGTTGTTAGAAGGAGCATCGGTCTTGTGACTTCCGAAAAATCTCGGCTTTTACCTTGAGGCGTCATAATTCTTCCTTCAACCCGGTGGGCAGAGTTTAAATGCTTTAATTAGTTTAATCTGGTTTGTGGTTTTTTAGAAGAAAATTTTCTATGGCATAGGGTTGCCAACTACATACACAACCCTCCTTCTTTACCCAAGCTCGGGACCGGTAATAACTGTGGGAGTGCTACAGGTGGAGTTTTTGTCACTTATACGCTTCTGTAGTACTCTAGAACTAGTTAAAATACCATAATCTCAATGTTTTTACAGTGGCAGAGATCTAACTTTTTTCCTTGTTATTCTTTCTCATTCCCTGTTTTAAGACTAATATTTTGTGAAATTCATCGGTTATTTACTTTCACTAGTAGTCACAATTCACTATGACACAATAGTAGATATATCTAGGGAAAGTAATTTCAGTTTTAAAAAGTATTTCAGGATTTGTTCCAACCATTCAAACTCCTAATATGCAGTTTATGCTGTTTTAAATATATCGCAGATTTCTTCAAAGTAATTGTTATACTTCGTTTATCACTCGTTCTGATAACCGATATTAGATAACTCCCAATGGTGTATAAATTTCAGAAGACAATGGAGTGACTGCAGTTTACGGTTGTATATGACAGACCACAGGTACACGAAACAAATATGAAAATGCTTTCGCAAGGGAATGAAGGAATATAATTTAAGTTATATATATATATCTTCTGAAATTTATATATATATATATATATATATATATATATATATATATAGGAGCAAGCGGATGAATCATCGGACGATTTAAGTAAGTAATATTTAAGCTAATTAAAGGAATATGTGTGGGTTGTAACACTCGACCAAGCATACATGATCACCAAAGGATGTGAATAATTGCCTTAAGGTATAAACAAACTGTTATCAACACAAACGACACTCTATTGAATAAGTTAATCAGGTAAATTATACTATGGTGATGACCTTAGGCGAGTTATCAGCTAATCAGGAGACTGTCTAGTTATGAAACAATTAACATTTAAAAGTAACGGAACAGTGAAATAATAGCTTTGATCTGCCTAATTAACCCTCACATGTCAAGTTATCCCTTGCAGTAAAGAAGAAAGGTCAAATTTACATTATAGGAGTCAGGCTAGTGTAGTGAATTAATGCTATCACACTATGGAGTTTTTTTCATCACCTATCATCAGCCTACTACTATGTTTTGCCACTCTCCTATTTGCAAACTTAAGATTTAAAGTGAGAGTTAGAAATGGAGAATATTACCTAGCTTCATAAACGTTTGACTACTCATTAAATCATATCAAGCACTTAAACACACAATCTGCCTTCGGAGCGGGTAGGTTTCGTAATTCAGCCTAAGCATTATCTTAGATTTACTTTCTAATTTTTTAACGGATATTTTGAGAAGCAACTATTTTCAGTTTTCATTTAATTCATAATAACATACAAATTACCAGCCATTGCACTTTAAATTTTGCGCGATTCGCGATAATATATTAGTTCGGATTCGTTAACTCAGGGCCCATCAGTTTACGATAGTTTTACCGTTAATTAAAGAAGTTAATATATTTCAATATGTATAAACTCAGATATAGGCCGTTTTATAATATATGTATAAAGCTTATTCAATATCCTTACACCACCTCGCAAAATTACTGAAGCTTGACCGTGAATTTTCTTTTTTTTTTTAAGGCTTTGACGATATAAAAGAAGTTCATTCATGAGAATTTAACTTTCTAAGTATCATGTGTAGCATTATTATTGTAGATTCGTTTGCTTTTCATTTCACTCTTCTATATTGTATATTTCACCGATATTTTTTTCGAATTTACCTACATTTATCATTTCAAAATAATCCACTATTCTATATGGTGTATAAATCAACCTGGTTTACTTTCGTCTCTGAATCCTAGAGTTATTTGGAGAACTTTTTATATAAAATAATTAAGTATACGCAAAGTGAGATTCTTTCTGTACACATCCTTTCATGTTAACCAAATTTAACTTTCATTTTAACTACATTACTACCGTTTCTGCGTAACTTTTATAGTTAACGATGTTGTTCGTTCAAGTTGGTGTTCACCAACAGCTGAGAGTTCAGATGCTGAAGGCAATTCAGAATTGTGGACGAAATCGGGTTCTTCAAGTGTTATAAAACCTGTAAGTGTATCTTTTTTGGAACTATATGTACTTGTTTTTAAATGAAAAATTTAATTATAAATTCCTCATTCTTTACTATTTAGGCGCATAAACGATTTTGTACACACAAACCATTTGTGCATATTTATCCATTTCTTTCTTAGTAGGACAATGTAAGTCCCTAAAATTCTGAGCCTTACGTATGGTCTATTAACGTGAGTATAGTTTTTGGAACAATTGAGACCACTAAATGTTGTCCCTCACTTAAATTGAGATGTCTGTGTATATGGTTTTTAGGCTGTTAATAAGCCTCTTAAATTACAATTTACTAATATTTTAGATTTTCTGACGTTTCGTGACTCAGTGTAAGCCACTTCTCCAGAGAATAAATAACCAATCTACCAAATGTTCAATTTATTCGAAATTATCAAGTCAAACCTTGGTAATGATACCTACAAATTCATGCTTCGTTTAAATCTTAGATGGTGATCAATACACGTCAATAATGAATTATACTATGATCTTACAGTTCTTTCTATAAACTAGCCTCAATACATATAACTTTTTAGAACATATCCTAGTTATTATCATTATTTTCTGCTGACTAGCCGTTAACAATCCCTAATTGTTTTCCATTTATTTAATGACTTCATTTTCAATGTAATTTGACTGGTATTATTGTTTTTATTGTACGTCTTAATGTTATCTTATGTGATGTGGTGACACAGTCATATACAAAATATAGGAGATCAATAATTGATAACAAGCTATCAATTCCACTAGGTTTCATTACTGTCAATAATATGCTGAAGCATCACAACTTCACTCGAAGTAAGAAGAATATAAAGTAATCTCGGCCTCTGAAAGCAAAGAATATAAATAAAAATATTTTTTGTAGGCTTCGCACAAGTGAATTGATCGCATTTTAAGCACATTTTGATGATTAGTCTTATTCAGTGTTGGCCATGTCAGTCATAATTAAGATTGGACGACGTTGAACATCTTTCAAAATCCTATCTCACTGTTCAACAAAATAAAACAGTCGTAAGTAAAGAAAAAATGGCGAATAGCAGTGGGATCCAGGATACGCGTTTTGTCTTGCTTGGGACTCGTCATCTGGGCGTGTCTACATCCTAGAGTTGGTATTCACTCCGGGACCCGAACCCAATATCGTTCACTTCAAACGTCATTGCGTTATCCAACTCTGTTCCAGCCGTTTAATGTTGGTGAAGCCTGGTGGCCTTTCTGGAAATAGGTTCTGTTTTTCCAGACTCGCAAACTCACTGTATGGGTGTTATTCCCTGGTGAAATCAGTACCCCCGATTCTCGTCGCGCGGGTATCGCACCAGGTGCAAGTATGCGTTACATACATACAGGTAACATATAAGTTTTCACTTATGCATCCTTTCGCATACATATAGGTATATCCACTCAGGAGGTTAGATGTTAACCTCTATTCGAACGTATTCGCCATAACTGACTGTCTCTTGAGCATTATATGCATACCACTGATACAAAGACTTTCGCCCTCGCACTTAATGGCGTGCACATAAGCATAAACACTTTCAGGGAGGGTTGATGATCACCTTCCCCTAATATGTGCAATCGTGTCTTTTTATTATATCTTCGACTTGTTGGTTTAGGCAGCTGATTTTATTAGACATAGAGCAGACATATCAGTTTGTTTCTTTTTCAATCCAGGCGTATACCCTCTGCATATGCTTACCTACACAAACTGTGACTCGTGGAATTCACTTACACAAACACACACATCGGGAAGTCCGCAACATTTGAGAGCCTTAATGTTTGAACCCCAAGTAATCCATTTTCAGTTTAGGAGTGGTAGATTAATCCGATCTCTGCTTAGCGCCCGAATGAACTAGCGGGGTTTCCCCCACTACCCAGTGGCTCCACGTGGAGGTTTTGAGTCGGATTTTGCTCCCACGTTATTTAACAGCTGACGCAAATGAACATGAAACAATGCCTAACATTGGATGAGACCTCTGTAAACCACAATTATTCTCCATTACTGTCTGTATGAAAACCAATTACTTACAGTTGAATGGGTGCTACTGTCCTCTGGCATTCAGGAGAATCTAGTTTGTAGTTGTCCTCTGCGTTAACGAAAAAATGTTAATGATTACCAAAGCTAGATTTGCAACTGAACATATCTCGATGGAAATGTAAACGCGTTTAGATTATTGTTTTGCATATACTTTTCTATTTAACGTTATATTGAATTCTATTGTGAGGACGGACCACGGGTGAACCCGAGGAAGCTGTAAGAGGTTCAGAAGGAGCCGAAGGTATTCCATCCGATCATTTTTTGGAAGAATATCCTAGAATTCCTACCTGTAGCTTCCCGATTGGACAATGCTAATAACCCCCTGTATGCGGGTTGGAGGACTGTTATGATGATTTCGTTCTTACTAAAAAACTATAAATACCTGACAATTTTGTGCTATGATTCACAGTCTGGAATAACATTCCTTTCACTACTCTTCTCTCTTCTCACTGCGACTTGTAAGGGTTCTGGCGTTTTATTGCTCAAGTTATACGCAGTATATCAAGAAAACAACCATCTAGATATAACGTTTATCATGCTTTGCTGAGATAATTATTTAGAGTAAAATTTCTATTCAATCGTTATTTCCTACTAACTAGTTACAAATATTACCAACCTAATGTAAACTTTGTAAATAACGCTTCTGTCAAAAAGAAACTAAATTAACATAATGACTAACTGGCTTCAAGTTTCATGTGCATGTTATCTTGAATCCGCACATGTTGAGTAGTCCATCTTTTTTATTGGCATTTTCTCACAGTGTACACTAATTTTTCCATAGGTTTTACTGACTATGCTCATATGTTAAAATTCTCACTAGGTTTACATTACATTTTTGATGGCGCGTAGTTAAACTCTTTCCTCGTTTCCAATTGTTGCTCTAATTATTAGCCTTATTTGACCTTTTTAGAGTCCAACTCGAGGACGACCGAAGTTAGCTGCCTCAAATAACTCTCTTAATCGTATTGAAGATGCTAAAAGAAAACGGTTAACGATTCCAAATAAAACTTCGACTCAAGATACAGCGAATTCCGGAGGTAAACGTTCTAAAAGGTATTCCAAACAAATGGATAGTTTTGGTAATGTTCGAGATGAAGATGACGAGCTAACTGACCGATGTGATTCTCCCATTGGAAACGACAGTCAGAATTTGAGGCACTCGAATAACTATCGTTGGCATTCGCATCATTCATCAAGTGTTTACAACACATCGGGTACACCTGTTTCTTCAATGAGAAAATCTGGAACTAATGATTCGAGTATCCATAAAACATCACCATCTAAGAAGGCATCTACTGCTAAACAGCGTTCTTCTCAATCTAGCAATTATAGTACATGCTCTTCACCCTCTTCTTCTGATATGGATGACAACGATGAAAGTGGACGCAGACATCGTAATATTGTCAAAGTTGACGATGAAGATGATGACCGTAGATTCCGTAGTCCAACTCGTAGTGGTTCAAGCAACAAGGATAGAACTTCTGGAGCAAGCAGTACAATGTTACGTCGACCACCATTCGCTCCTCCTTTGAGTACATCTGGATCCATTAGTAATTTGAACGCTACTAATGATCGAAACAGTCTATCTACTGCTACAAACTTATTTTCTAATACTGGCCAAAATCTTTTTTCTCCATGCAATGATTCTGTTGTTACAATAAATTCTTCAGTGAATTCAGGAACTTCATCCACTAATAACAGACTAAGTGGTTCCGTTCATCCTACTACATCTAATGCTAATCTTTCTTCACATTTTATATCTTCAGGTGCCTTGTCTAGCAATTCAAATAATGTTGCCACTACTCCCGGAATGTCTACTCTCCCACGTTCACACTTACCGCCAAATAAACGTGCTGCTGCTGCAGCTACAGCAGCAGCTCTAAACAGAGACTCAGTTGGAGGAGGAGTAAATGATGTTTCAAATGAAACTAATCAACGTCAAGCTTCTGTGAAAAGTCCTGAACTTTCTGTGACATCCTCTCCGAGAAAACAACTTCATAAAGGAATCCAGGTAAGCTGTTATAATCTGTCAGGAAGTTTATTTCCTTTTTGTAATTTTTGACCAGTGATTGTATAATTTGAAACTTTTTATTGGTTATAATTTATTATTGGGATGTCCTACTTCGAAACGTTATTATTAATAATGTGAATTTCCAGTTATTATGTGTGATAGAATAAACTTGGTAGTTTAATTTCCTTACGTTGTAATTTATTTTGGCTATCTTAGTCCCTACATGGGTGTTGATGTTTTTTCTCGAATCAGCTTAGTAAAAAACATCTCACTTTGTCAACATAGGTTATAATATATATACTCATATCAGTGTTTTATTCGGTGACTTGATTTGCGTTGCTTTTTTACTATGTCATCCATGTCCATTATAATAGATTCATTGTACTTCAAATCTTTTTAATAATTTTGTTTGTTCTAAATCTTTTATAATAAGCATCTAGCAAGTATTAGACCTGTTAATTATTGTTCGGTTTCAGCGAAATAGTATGAAGAATAATTGTCATTGAATATTAAGCATTCTTTTTTATTTAGCGCTTATTGTCCAAGATTTTTGATTTTATATATTTTGTTTATTCATTTTTTTCTCGTTACCTAGACCCCAGCCAGTATGGAAATACCGATATTATCTCAACAACCATGTTCACAGTGTAAAGAACGTGAAGCAGAACGGTTGGCTGCAGCTAATGATACTAAAAGAGCTTTGCGAGAACTTGAAGAAAAACTCATAGCTCAATTTAAAGAAGAGAAAGCTACCGCTTTACATTCAGCTCTTGAACAAGCTCAAGCCAGTGCTCGTGAGGCTATTGAACATGAACGTAAATTAGCTCATGATACTTTGGAAGCTGCTGAGGCAAGATTTGCAGAAGTTATTGTTCAGACTAAACGTCGACAGTGGTGTCGTAATTGTCTTATAGAGGCTATCTATCATTGTTGTTGGAATACTTCGTACTGTAGTACACAATGCCAACAGGAACATTGGCAAAAAGAACATAAACGTCAGTGTCGTAGAAAACGATGATTTTCAATGATACTCATACCTTATATATATATATATCAATCTTGTATATAATCTTGTTATTTTGTCTATTCCACATACATGTACATTACTTTTACCCTTGTTATAATTATAATCTCTGATTATGCCACATCAATAATTGTTACGTTTTTTTTCGATTTCTGTTTATTTGTTATTCACAATCATGAATATAGTCAATTTCTTTACCCCATCCCCAAGAAAGAAAAGCATTTCAGTAATTTTTCACTTCAAATCTTTCCGTTTCTCAATATATATATATATATATGTGTGTATAGGCAGCTGTTCATTTCCGATTATCCTTTCTTATAATATACAAATTAATTAAATCGTAATAATTCAGCTTTAAAAATAAAGTCGTACATTGCATAGCCACTATTAATATACTCGTTTGTGTTTATGTGTGTATGATCTATTTTCAATTTACTTTCTTCTAACTTGCGTTTACTTAAAATTGTAGTCTGATTGTGACTGCTTTTTTATTCTTGTATTATAGTCGTTTTAATTTCTTTTCTCATCGTTATATTTATTTATTTAAATATAACTTTTCATGTTATTATGTATGAAAGAATAAACTTGGTAGTTTAATTTCTTTACGTTTTAACTTAATTCTGCTATTTTAGTCCCTACATGGGTGTTGATGTTTTTTCTCGAATCAGCTTAGTAAAAAACATCTCACTTTGTCAACATAGGTTAGAATATATATACTCATTACTTACTTACTTACGCCTGTTACTCCCAATGGAGCATAGGCCGCCGACCAGCATTCTCCAACCCATTCTGTCCTGGGCCTTCTTTTCTAGTTCCATCCAATTCTTGTTCATTTTTCTAATGTCTATTTCCATTTCCCGGCGTAATGTGTTCTTTGGTCTTCCTCTTTTCCTTTGGCCTTTACGATTACATGTGAGGGCTTGTCTTGTGACGCAGTTGGGTGCTTTCCTCAATGTTTGTCATATCCACTTCTAGTGCTTCTTCCTGATTTCTTCCTCCACTGGGATCTGGTTTGTTCTCTCCCACAGTACGTTGTTGCTGATAGTGTCTGGCCAACGGATCAGAGGTATTTTGGGTAGACAACTGTTAAATATTTGTATCTTCTGGATGATGTCTTTCGTAATTCTCCAAGTTTTCACCCCATACAGTAGAACTGTCTTGACATTTGTATTGAAAATCCTGACCTTGGTGTTGGTTGACAGTTGTTTTGAGTTCCAGATGTTCCTCAGTTGTAAATATGCTGCTCTTGCTTTGCTAATCCGCGCCTTCACATCTGCATCAGATCCACCCTGTTCATCAATGATGCTGCCCAAATATGTAAAGGTTTTTACATCTTCCAAATCTTCTCCGTCAATTGTGATTGGATTGATGCATGCTGTGTTGTATCGGAGAATCTTGCTTTTCCCTTTGTGTATATTGAGACCTACTGCTGCTGAGGCTGCTGCCACACTGTTCGTCTTCTCTTGCATTTGTTGTTGCGTTTCGGATAGAAGGGCCAGATCATCTGCGAAGTCTAGGTCATCCAACTGCATCCTAGATGTCCATTGTATCCCATGCTTCCCTTCAGACGTTGACGTCTTCATGATTCAGTCGATCACCAGGAGAAAGAGAAAGGTTGAGAGTAAGCAACCTTGCCTGACACTGGTCTTTACTTCGAACGACTTTGTCAACTGTCCTCCATGCACGATTTTGCAGTGTAATCCACCATATGAATTCTGTATGATAGTGACTATCTTCTGAGGCACACCGTAGTGTCGAAGAAGCTTCCATAGTGTTGTTCTGTCCACGCTATCAAATGCTTTTTCGTAGTCAATGAAGTTGATGTAGAGTGATGAATTCCATTCAATTGATTGTTCCACAATGATCCGTAGAGTTGCGATTTGGTCTGTACACGATCTATCCTTACGGAATCCTGCCTGTTGGTCACGAAGTTGGACGTCTACGCAGTCCTTCATCCTGTTTAACAATACCCTGTTGAAGACTTTTCCCGGTATTGAGAGAAGAGTGATGCTCCTGTAGTTTTCACAGTTGCTGAGATCTCCTTTCTTCGGTATTTTGATCAGAAGTCCTTCTTTCCAGTCTTTTGGTACTTGTTCTTCATCCCAAATCTTATTGCAGAGAATGTGGAGTATCGTTGCAGTTGCCGCTACGTCTGCTTTCAGTGCCTCTGCTGGAATGTTGTCTGGTCCTGCTGCTTTGCCACTCTTGATTTGTCTGATGGCCATGCTGATTTCTTCAATTGTTGATGGGCCAACACTGATTGGGTGATCCGTGGGTGCTGCTTCGATATTGGGTGAGTTCAGTAGGGCCGGTCGATTCAGGAGTTCATTGAAGTGTTCTACCCACCTGTTTTGTTGTTGTTCAATGTTGGTGATTACCTCACCTTCCTTGCCTTTCACTGGTCGTTCTGGTTTGCGGCGATTTCCAGAGAGTTTCTTTGTCGTGTCATACAGTTGTCTCATGTTTCCTCTTGCAGCCTTTTCCGTCAATGTTAGATCTTCCACATATTTACGTTTGTCGGTTCTGATGCTCCTCTTCACTTGTTTGTTTACTTCTGTGTATTCAGCTTGTGCCTTGGTTTTTTCTGCTCTTGTTCGACTGGTATTGATTGCTGCCTTCTTGTTCCTCCTTTCTTGAATCTTATCAAGTGTATCATATCAGTGTTTTATTCGGTGACTTGATTTGCGTTGCTTTTTTACTATGTCATCCATGTCCATTATAATAGATTCATTGTACTTCAAATCTTTTTAATAATTTTGTTTGTTCTAAATCTTTTATAATAAGCATCTAGCAAGTATTAGACCTGTTAATTATTGTTCGGTTTCAGCGAAATAGTATGAAGAATAATTGTCATTGAATATTAAGCATTCTTTTTTATTTAGCGCTTATTGTCCAAGATTTTTGATTTTATATATTTTGTTTATTCATTTTTTTCTCGTTACCTAGACCCCAGCCAGTATGGAAATACCGATATTATCTCAACAACCATGTTCACAGTGTAAAGAACGTGAAGCAGAACGGTTGGCTGCAGCTAATGATACTAAAAGAGCTTTGCGAGAACTTGAAGAAAAACTCATAGCTCAATTTAAAGAAGAGAAAGCTACCGCTTTACATTCAGCTCTTGAACAAGCTCAAGCCAGTGCTCGTGAGGCTATTGAACATGAACGTAAATTAGCTCATGATACTTTGGAAGCTGCTGAGGCAAGATTTGCAGAAGTTATTGTTCAGACTAAACGTCGACAGTGGTGTCGTAATTGTCTTATAGAGGCTATCTATCATTGTTGTTGGAATACTTCGTACTGTAGTACACAATGCCAACAGGAACATTGGCAAAAAGAACATAAACGTCAGTGTCGTAGAAAACGATGATTTTCAATGATACTCATACCTTATATATATATATATCAATCTTGTATATAATCTTGTTATTTTGTCTATTCCACATACATGTACATTACTTTTACCCTTGTTATAATTATAATCTCTGATTATGCCACATCAATAATTGTTACGTTTTTTTTCGATTTCTGTTTATTTGTTATTCACAATCATGAATATAGTCAATTTCTTTACCCCATCCCCAAGAAAGAAAAGCATTTCAGTAATTTTTCACTTCAAATCTTTCCGTTTCTCAATATATATATATATATGTGTGTATAGGCAGCTGTTCATTTCCGATTATCCTTTCTTATAATATACAAATTAATTAAATCGTAATAATTCAGCTTTAAAAATAAAGTCGTACATTGCATAGCCACTATTAATATACTCGTTTGTGTTTATGTGTGTATGATCTATTTTCAATTTACTTTCTTCTAACTTGCGTTTACTTAAAATTGTAGTCTGATTGTGACTGCTTTTTTATTCTTGTATTATAGTCGTTTTAATTTCTTTTCTCATCGTTATATTTATTTATTTAAATATAACTTTTCATGTGTTGTACAGTACTATCTATTCATTTGTATACGATTGATGTGTTGAATAGACGTATTTTCAATTATCTTCTATTAGAAATCACTGATACATATCAAATACAATGAAGTTTTCAAGAGTTTCTTAATAATTTAATCATAATTTTTCATTATCTTAATTGTTAAACTTTTGTGCTTTATTCAATCTGAATTAAGTTATTTCTTTTTCAAAAATGACACTTTCTACACATTTTAGCGGGCGTCGTATTGTATTGTTCACTTCTGATAAATACTGGTGTTTCACATCTATACAAATATACATATATATATATTGATCAACTGTGTTCATATCTTCATTGTTTTGGTTAGAATGAATAATCAAGGTTGTTGATAACGTTAGATTTTAGTTAACTTTCATTAAAGTGTGAATAAGTTGTGTCATTTGATAATAGTCTGAGCTTTTTGGTCTTTCAGCATGCCTACAATTGAAGAATTAAAAAATAATAAAGTGGATTCTTCAATAGAAAACAAAAATTCTAATTTACGGAAATTATTATTAGAGGATACTCTTGATGTTGCTCCTATTGGTCTAACATTCTGTTTTGATCGTGAATCATTTCTAAATGTAAGCGTTTTTTCAAACTACTTTTGAATACATTTGTCTGCTGTGTGAAAATTGATTTTGAAATTTTTCAGTTCAATCCCGATAGTGATGCATATGCATATTATGAAACAATTGTTTGCTAGTTAAAGAATTAGAAATATTTGACCTTCAGATTCTAATTATTAGTATCTAGATTAATATGCATTCATTTCACTGAATAAGAAGTAATGAATCAGTTCTTAATAAAATGTCCAATTTATTTGAAATTAATATCAGAAGGGGTTTTGTGGATATCTCCCGAGGCGGGATCGTGGACACGCGCTGCTGAGGTGTCCCACAGTAGGAAGAAACGGCCGTCCAATGCTTCCAGGTTTTCCATGATGGTCTAGCTTCAATTGACTCATGATCTGAACTATTAAAATTGTTTGAAATTATCAAGTCAAACCTTGGTAATGATCAGTTCTGTTTCCTAACTTTTCCAGTTTATTTGTGTAAGCGCAGATACATAAATAACATGACTAAGCTCTAAAGATATTCACTTCTCAGTAATACAAAATGATGTCCAAAAATGCTATATCTAGCTCCTGACTGTTTAAGTTCTTATCAAATTGGAGTGGTTATTGAATATTCTTTTTTTCTTTGTTGTTTTATGGTAGGGTACAGGTGTTCGTCATTGTCCATTCTAACAATATTAATGGGAGACACAAAGTATATTTTACATAGAGCCCTGTTTAACTTCGCCGTAGTGAAAGTTTCAGTATATACTTTTAAAATTCCATATAATTAGTTTCCTCTAAATCCTTGCCTAGTTTGGTCTTATTCCTTAATCCGATGGTATATATGGCTTTACTGCAAACTTTGTTTATTATCCCGCTATAAGCTTCTCGTCTGGTTTATACATGTCAAATATGACTTTCATTAGCTAACTAGATCCTTCCTATACTTAAAAGTTTCATAGGGTGTAATATTAAGTTTCACACGTATGTATTTATGTTGTCGCACATTACAACGACATAGCAGTTTCAGAAGTCTGCTCAAACTTTTGGGTCACCTATTTTAAATAAACGTATATACTACTAGCACATGATACCACAAGAAACAACTTGTAAATTATTGCTATACTAATTACGGAAAAGCTCGAACAAAGTCATCTTTATTTTTTGTATGTTTTTTCTCTTTGTCTATCATTTAATGAAACAAATATATTTGAATCCACTCATCCTGTATATGGTGTATGAGAAGAAAACCTAGCTGTAGCAGCTGAACTAGTAGGAACATTTCACAGTCGAAGATAGATATTTATTATTTATTTATTTTAACACAGATATTGGTACAAGGGGGCACCAAATACATATGCGCCACATAAATCTCACTTGATATGTGTGAGGGCTGTGGTACTGCCCGGGTGCCCAAACCGACGCAGGTGGTTTTCTTAGGAGGCCACACTCGGTGCCTTCGACCTGAAGGTCTGATCCACAAGGCAGTGGAGCATTCTAAGGAGATGTAGTCCCATGGTAGCCGGTGACGTACGATTGGTTCATACGCCATTTGTTCTTTCGGGATACTGGAGCCCATGTGCACCAGTGGTTTGGAATCAAGGTTTTCCAACTCCCCTAGGTGGATTCTTAATGTCCACCAACCCGGTTAAAACGCCGGACATTCGCTTTTCGTCCTCTTAATTTCGTAAACAACACCACCACGAGAAGGCAATGAGTAGGACTTCCCTGACAGGCTATATACGCGTGGCCATGTGAGAGCATTTCGAGAGGAAGAGCGAACTCTCCCCACTCTCGGCCGTATCAGGGCATTTGGGGGCGAAGATAGATAACGAATACTAAAATTTCTGGAATATTTATAGAGTACTTTTAGATCAATTACAATTCGAAAGCATGATGTACAGAAATTTGTCGCAATATTACACAAGTGATATTAAAAATTCCTTACTGGTATTTGATGCATCAATTATTCATGTCAACAGGAAGTAGTAATAGTGCTTACACAATAAAAGACGAAAAAATTAGACGACAAAGATTCAGAACAATGTGATGGTTATTTCAGTTAGGTAAATGAATAAGTTCATTTACTTCACTATAATAGATTATGAAATCTACAATCATAAAGGGCTCTTGCTACTGCAAACTTACAATTGTCATTACAGAACGATGCAGACCACGGTGTGGTTTTCTCATACTCCGAGTAGCTTTCCACTTCAAAGTAGGTTTTTAACTACAGATCACATATCGTTTAGTTAATTATCTCGATCTGAACCATATTTGATAACTGCAATTAATGGAATGAAGGACTTGAGTTTTTTTTTCTTTATGACTCATTAACTGGATAAAGTTGTCAGGACATCCAAAATTTCTTACCTTGCTATCATTTTTAGTTATATATATATATATATATATATATATATATATATATATATATATATATATATATATATATATATATATATGAACTGTAACTATAGGAATGATCCAACTTCATAATGTACTGAATAAATATTATTTCTGAGAATCATCTTTCACGAAGAGAAGTATAAATGGGTGTTATTATTGTACGTAAACGACTGATGTGGGAAATAGTTAAGGAAAAATTAGAAAAGTCCCTATATATATATATATATATATATATATATATATATATATATATATATATCATACCTTGTGTAATATATTAACACTAGTTTAGTGTTCTACCCGTTAAACTATAACTTTTTGTCTGATCATCCCTGTCTAAAACCGATAGCTTTTGATTGTGTGGTATAGTTGTTAGTATCTGAGTTAGATCATATATAGTGTATGAATATTGATCGAATATACTTTATGTGCTCCGTGTACACAGTGGAAGATTAAGTAGTTTTTGCAATGAATGGAATGTCCACTACTCAAATACAGATTATTGGTGCATGTATGTGTATCAGCAAGTAAAATCAGTTATTCTTTTAGAACAAAAAGCATACAGTTCAATCACTTCCATTAATAATCCACCATTATTTGTACCTCTGGGTATAGTTGATGACTGGTTCGTTGCAATACATATCGCAAGTATTCTTCTACCACACGCTAATGACTGGTTTGTCCCTAAATGCCCTGGTACGGAAGGAATAAATGGCATATGAACCTATTGTTGGTCGCCAGCTATCATGGGACTGCATTTCCTGGCGTTGCTCCACTGCCTTATAGATTAGACCTTTAGGCTCGGTGTTTGGCCCCCTAAACAAAACTATATCCAGAGGGTTTCTAATTTAGGGTCGTCTATTGGTTGAGAACCGAATTCCCTAACCACTAAGCGGTCCATGTATGGCCTTACCATTCATATGGATGTCTTGTAATCTTTGCGTAAATCTGCAAAAATGATGACTAAGGAAGTTTTATGGAATTGTTTTTTGGTATTTGAGGTATATAAAACAGTATGTCGATCTGTCATCAAGTTTTTTTCAACACGTAGCTGTAAAGTAATTTATATTCACACTAGTTCTTTTTTGAAAATATTTTACAGGATGACTTTAAACCGGACGATTTTATTTTGGAGCAACATTGTCGTGGGATATCATTAGAAAAACTTCGTGATGATCTTCTTCAATATTCTAATATTCTTAAGTCCAGTTTAATTGAATTGATCAATCAAGATTATGCTGATTTTGTAAGTCTATCAACAAATCTTGTTGGTTTGGATAAATCAATTGATACAATTGTCACACCATTGAAACAACTACAATCTTATGTATCGGTAAGCTTTTTTTTATTAATTCTCTGCATGTACTGAATATTTGTTCGATATTGTACAACGCGGAGTTTTTGACTTATTCGATTTAGGTATTAGGTTTTAATTAGTGTACATTTATATCTTTGGCCATACCTCATTAGCACAACAAGACGAATAGCAAATTCATAGTAGTTACTTCAATGGTAGTAATATATATAAATAAAGATTACATGTGAGAATATGATACGGGGAAAAAAATTAGTTCTTAGCAAGGAAGGTATAAAGTAATTTTAATCTCACAGTTTAAGGGAAGACAGAGAGTGATAGCTTACTAGTATCCTCTACTCTCATTGGCCATGTTTTGCAGCCGTAAAGTAGGACAGAACGAACTGCTTCCCAGTATACTCGTCCCTTAATTAATAGACGGATATCTCGCCTTCGCCATAGTTGACATAATTTTCACAGATTGAAATCATGAGTCAGTTGAAGCTAGACCACCATGGAAAACCTGGAAGCACTGGGCGGCCGTTTCGTCCTAGTATGGGACTCCTCAGCAGTGCGGTGGTGGTCTAGCTTCAACTGACTCATGATTTCAATCTGTGAAAATTTCGAAAATCTTCACAAACCCCTTCTGATAGTTGACGTAAGTTGGGAAAAGCCAAACGAGCTTTTCGAATCCGTGCATAGATCTCGTCAGACACCAACCCATTAGGGCTGATCAGACTTTCAAGACAAGTAAAGTTGTCAACGCGTTTAACTACTTCACTCCCATCAATGATCTACGGAAATATACGTGCTCGTATTAGATCATGGTTAGAGTCTAAACATGTATTCCAGAACAAGCGGCAGTCTTCTCCTGAGCCTCTCCAACGATTACTGACGGCTGGTTTGATGCAGAGGGTCGCCATGTTAGACGATATCTCTCTTTACTCTTAAAATTAGTGCTCGTTAGAAATAAACGATTGTCTGAGCACAGTTGTAGCAGACGCTCACCATTACCTGTTTGCTGAGCCAGAATACCATACCAGCACATAGATGACGGTTAACAGGAATCCATTCTAATAGTGCTTGTTCTGCCGTCATAGTTAGTGCTATGTCTACACCCACTAGTCCACGATAACTAGTCATCGGGTCGCCAGATAAATGGAGGGTGTATCTCGTCGGTTCTCCGTTTTGTCTAGGTATGGTCAAATGAAGGACCACACAAGGATCCTGTATGAGGGAGGTTATTACTTCCCAGTTCCTCTAGTCATCCTAGAGGAAATTGGGTTAGAGGTTGGTCTTAGTGACCTGAGATCGTGACCGCACTGCCCAAGGGACAACTGCTTGAGGCCCGTCACACACTACATCCTTGTGGTAGCTATGTACTTGTTAAGACCTTACCGCCAGAGACGGAAATCCGTGAGATAAGGCGAGGTGTACATTTTCAGGGTTGACCTTTTCGAACCCTACCCTTCCTTTGCAGCTGCTCTGTTATGCTGGTCGTCTGAGGGAATCACTTTACTGCCATCACACCTGTACAGTCAGTAGTACGACTTCGCCCCCTGACCTTGAGTTTTGTGTTTTTGGTCTTACCTCTCTTCAACCGACATGCCTGGCGTGGTGGGACCTTGTGGGTTGTTCCATCCAGTGTAGTCTAATTGGTTCACCACGATAAAGAAGTCCGACCATCACATCAAGATAGCAGCAAGGGTCGGGTCAGACAATAGCGGAACCTAACACATCTCTCCCTTTTAATTCTGCCATCTTGTCTATTTCTTTTGTACTATTTTCATATTCGGCTTCCTGTTTTGTTCATCTCTGTATGTTTGCTTATGTGAAGTGTGATAACCTCGATCGATGTTAAATGTACCTAACTGAATGCTTCTAATTTGTCTGAGTGGTACTCATTGATGCATATCTTTCAGTAATCCCTATAACTTCTATTCTTTACATTAATTATTTCTAGTGTGAAAGCGGACGTAGTGTGTAATGTAGACACTAGTTACTTTATAGAGTTGATAGGTGGACTGTCGCAATGTAATCTCAGTTTCAAAGATTCGTTTCAAAAATAGTTATTTCTTCGCTTAGAATATTACATAAAATGGTATCATTTGAAAAATAATTCAAGGAACCGTCAAAAATTGTTACTCGTCAATGTTTTTTCAGTGAGATTCAAACTCTTTACCCCACCTTTTTCTTCACTAAAATGAATAATTGTCTTTTGTAAATTGGCAATCAATATTATCTAGGTAACCTAAAATATAATTGTGAGTTGAAAATCATAATCTGTTATTGTATGGAGATACATATTACACCTTGTCAGTAATTGTCTAAAATCGGGAAGTGACGATATTCCGGTTGTCAGAAGTGAAAAATAAGTGACTGGATATTTGGTGTATTAATAAAATTGATTTAATTTCCTAATATACATTCATATACTCAATTTATTAACAAACTGATTTAATCTTCTAAGATTTGGCATATGAATAGAAATATCATTAGTCTAGTCATCTGTAGTCCATTCTAGTAACTTTAACCAATCAAATTCTACTTCATAATAGGTTTTAAATAAAATTCTAAGACAATGTTTTTATCCACTATGTTGTCGTTTAAAATTATAACTACCTACGGAAGAAGATCATTCAAAGTTATTAGTATTTACTAGTATAGGGGTTGTGGAGATTATTAGGTTTTTGGTTGAGATCATGAACCGATTGATTTTAGACTACCTTTGGAAACCTGGAAGCACTGGACAGTCGTTTCGTCCTATTGTGGAACTCCTTAGCAGTGCGCATCCACGATCCCGCTCGCGGGATTCGAACCCAGGGCCTTCGGTCTCGCGCGCGAACACTTAACCTACTGGACCACTGAGTCGGCATCCAATTGTGTTAGTATTTGTTTTACTACTGATTAATGTCTTTTGGTAAAATTAATTTAAAAATCTACGATTTTTTTCTCTGAAAGCATTAATCAATGTTCCATTAAGTAGTTAATTCATAGAAATAAACAACTATTTTCCACTGTATAAATACATTTCACATATATGTATGTATAGGCACACAAGCACACCGTTATTCATAGGCACGATTAGTTTAATAAAACACCGAACTTCCTTATTGTCCACAGTTTATTTTAATCATTATTTGTAGTGTTCAATATGAGCTTTTTTTTTCTCATTTTCATTACAAACCATTTAGTTTTTTTTTAAAAAATTAATATGACATTTTGTAGTGTACACTTACACATCTCATGGGATAGATAAATAGGCACATATATTCTTACACATAAACATGAACTTACTATGCAACATCCATAATGTATGCTTTCATCACAGGATTTTCATTACGCTATTATGGAATGTCTATTTTTATATTTTCAAGATTGATAATCAGAATAGTAGAAAAAGAAGGCAAGAAATAATCGTATGCCTATTTTTCCCTACTCTGATTCATAACTTTTGTAATTGAAGAAGTGTTGCATGCACAACATACTTTGATTTTCAAATTGTAATATAAAAAAAACATTTAGAAACTTTGATACCAAACTTACTGTGAGTAACAGTACACTAGTTGCGTGCATGGAAATATGTAACAATGGTGTTAGTAAGTTAAAATAATGCTTGGAACACAGGACTCCTTAAAATAAGTTTCATTTTCTTGAAAAAAAGGGCAACTCTTTTTATCTTAATACATTTTCTGATTCGATATGTATACAAGTTGATTAATGAAACAATAACTTATCAAATTGCATAATTCCCCTTTGTTGATGTGTACTTGAAAGTAAATCGGCAAGAGAACGTGGGTCGAGGTTTCTGGATAGATTACAGATGTACGCCTTGCTGACGAGTACTAGGTTATTCTGCCAACTAACTCCAACTACCTAATATCTGGAAATATAGTACATATGATGTCGAGTCATTTAGATTAATGGTTACATTATAATTCGATCAGTGGAATTATCGTAATCAAGTGATTGTACATTTTTTGAGCTTCCTGTTCTTAGTGGTTGATCTATTTTTTTGTCTGAAATAGTGATTCTAAATGTCAGATACGGAAATCTTTCTAATTGACCTGCAAGTGTGAGTTTTTCTTTCAACAAACAATCATCTTTGTTAGTTGGTTCGAGCAGTAATCAACACAGAAAGTTTGGCCATGTACGACTTTGTGTACTCTGCTTTGAATAATATTGCGTTAGTACTACTAATACTGCTTGGTTGCCCAAACCGATGTACAAATGGCAGGGTTTGAACCTAGAGCCTGTGGGTTGTAAACTTAGTACTTTAACCATTAAACCACCGCATCACATTGTTATCCTGAGTTCTCCTTTAGCTTCATTCAATAGACTTTAATATACACGATTGTAAAGTTGCTTAGAGTTGTTTACCTTTAGTTATATTATGGTGTATAGTGATCTATTTTCCTTTAAAATTCTATCCATCACGTAATCATAACTTCTTAGAAAGAAAAAAAATCAATATATATTGAGTGTTTATTTAATATTTCATTCTATATCTTTTTTATATAGTCAGTCCTTGATGAACTTGAATCTACTGATCAAGAACTATCAGCTAAGTTGAAATCTCTTCAGCATATAAAAAATGAAAAGGTATACTTAAGTTTCATTTATTCCTACTTTATGTGCAAAATCGATTTGATCAACTTGTCAATCACCAGAATGTTTAAATATATTTTTATGATGACTATATACTGTTAGAGTTGTTTCCTATAATTACTATTGTTTATAATCACATCCAACTTTGCGTATCAAATTTTAAGTAGATCACGATTTCTACGTAACCAGATATATCCATAATTTAAAGTTGCCCCTAAATGCCTTGGTATAGCTGATGGTAAAGTGTCCGTTTTTTTTGTATCAAAGTGTTCTCACATGGCCGCGCGATTACAATCTTTGCTAGGAAAGTTCAGTTCACTCCCTTCTAATAGCAGGAGTATTTTTTTTGAGTGACATTGAAAAGTGAATGTCTGGCACTTAAAACCAGATTATTGAATATGAAGGATCTATTCACACGAGTTAGAAAGCCCTGAATTTGAATTAATCGTGTATATGGGCTCCAGAATCCTGGGAGAACGAATAGCGTTTAAAGCTAATTTGATCACCTAGTACAATAAGATTTTAACTTATGGGGTTGCTCCAATATATATTAAAAAGTACATAAACAAAGTGTTGTTTAATAGTAATCAGTTCTATCAACTGATTGAAATGCACATACAAAAATATTTATGTATTCAGCTGAGCGTAGTAGCGGTAGTGATAGTATCAGTTAGTAAACATGTAAGTAAAATGTTTCAAGATTAGAAATGTGTTGTGTACCAGAAGGAATCTGTTAGCAGTCTCACTATTCTTTTTATTTTGCACTAAATTAATTTTCTAAACACAGTTTTATGTTTTTATTATTGCCATTATTAAATAATGTCTCTTTTATTATATCTTTCCTATCACTTCCTCTTTTTTTATATCTAACTAGTTTTCTTTGTTCTATTTATCAATAAGTAATAATACGTAACCAACAATTCTTATGTTAACCTACTTGTTACTACGGCAACTCGATGTAACAATATCTTTTAATCAATGTTATACGACTTTGGTCAGTAGTAATTGTTGACAGTTAGTTATATATCATTTTTACCTTGTTGTTTTGTTTCTTTCATCTGCATATTTACGTTAATTGAGATGTGTTTACCACGTGTATTTAAAGTAGTGTTTACTTACGCTTATTACCCCTCATCAAGGAGCATAGGCCGCCCGCCATCTATTCTATCGTATTTTATTAGGGTATACAGTTTTTGTTTGTGTTTAACACACTTTCTAATCATTATTCGTTTAACAACTAATGTACAAACTGCACATTTTGTTGTAATGTAACTGGTATGAGCTCGAACATTAGTCTATGTGCTTGTAGTTTATTATTTCGAGCTTAGTGTACGGAGTAAATAGATAATTGCTTCATTAGTAGCCATCATTATGTGTTTAATGGATGAAATATTTACCAGATACTCAAACCTTAAGTAGATGGACTTTCATGGTGAACCATCTCACAAACCTTCAACTTAAATGTCTAATCCATAGAGCAGTGAAGTAATGTCAGATGATGCTATCCAATAAAAAACTAGAGGATCCTAGATCCCACATTCACTACTGGTTTGAAATCAAGGATTTCCAGTTTTCTTAGGTGGGACATCCACTTTCATCCACTTAGTTTTGTAAGGAAACAGCACCATCGTGCTAAGGTAATGAGTATAACTTCCCTGGAAGAGGCCATAATCGCATAACCGTATAACTGGACTTCGAGAGGGAAAGCGGACTCCTACTTTCAGCTGTACTGTTACTTCCTTGATCTGTCTATCCAATAATATACTGGAGAGAAATTGTCTCGATCTAGCTTACGATCTTGACATAATAGGCTAACCTGTTCAACCTTGTGGCTAGAAATTTGTGAGCCCAAATTGAGACTAACGGGCTTAGGCAGAGAGACGATAACGATTCTATCGTCTGATTACTTGATAAATGAAAGAGAAGATGTGTTGACTGAAACACTAATCTATTTACTACTGATTCAGATTAGTGTAAAAGAAAATATATGAATAATTAGATGACTGACACGATCACAACGTACAACTTACTTACTTACGCCTGTTACTTCTCGTGAAGGAGCATAGGCCGCTCACCAGCATTCTCCATCCAACCCTGTCCTGGACAATCCTTTCTAGCTCCGTCCAGTTGTAATTCATCGTTTTCATATCTGCTTCTATTATCCGACGCAATGTGTTCTTTGGCCTTCCTCTTTTTCGCTTCCCTTCAGGATTCTAAGTTAGGGCTTGCCTCGTGATGCAGTTTGACGATTTGTATAATGTATGTCCTATCCATTTCCATCGTCTTTTCCTAATTTCTTCTTCAGCTGGAAGTTGGTTTGTTCTCTCCCACAGAAGGCTATTGCTGATGGTATCCGACCAATGGATGTTGAGTATCTTGCGTAGACAGCTATTTATAAATACTTGTACTTTCTTGATTGTGGTTGTTGTAGTTCTCCAAGTTTCAGCTCCATACAGTAGAACTGCCTTGATGTTGGTATTGAAGATCCTCACTTTGATATTGGTTGAAAGTTGTTTTGAGTTCCATATGTTCTTCAATTGTAGGAATGCGACCCTTGCTTTGCCGATCCTCGCCTTTACGTCTGCATCGGATCCTCCTTGTTCATCGATCATGCTTCCCAGGTATGTGAAGGACTCTACATCTTCCAGAGTTTCGCCATCAAGTGTGATTGGATTACTGTTCTCCGCTTTGAATTTGAGGACCTTAGTTTTCCCTTTGTGTATGCTGAGGCCTACTGATGCAGAGACTGCTGCTACACTGGCTGTCTTCATCTGCATCTGTTCGTGTGTACGTGATAGGAGGGCTAGGTCATCTGTGAAGTCCAAATCGTCCAATTGGTTCTGAGCTGTCCATTGTATTCCGTGTTTTCCTTCAGATGTTGAGGTCTTCATAATCCAGTCGACCACCAGAAGAAAGAGGAAGGGAGAGAGTAAACAGCCTTGTCTGACTCCGGTCCTTACTTGGAATGCATCTGTCAGCTGTCCTCCATGCACTACTTTGCACTGTAGTCCGTCGTATGAGTTCCGGATAATATTGACAATCTTCTCAAGAACTCCGTAGTGTCGAAGAAGTTTCCATAATGTCCTCCTATCTACACTGTCGAATGCCTTTTCATAATCAATGAAGTTGATGTATAGTGATGAGTTCCACTCAACTGATTGTTCGACGATAATCCGTAGTGTTGCAATTTGGTCTGTGCACGACCGATCTTTACGGAATCCAGTTTGTTGATCTCGAAGTTGGGCGTCTACTGCATCCTTCATCCGGTTCAGCAACAATCTGTTGAAGACTTTCCCTGGTATTGACAGTAGTGTAATGCCTCTGTAGTTTTCATATTTGCTCAGATCTCCTTTCTTTGGAATCTTGACGAGGTGTCCTTCTTTCCAGTCCATCGGCACTTGTTCCTCCTCCCAAATCTTTTTGAATAGAAGATAAAGCATGCTTGTGGTTGCTTCGATGTCTGATTTCAGTGCTTCAGCTGGTGTGTTGTCGGGTCCTGCTGCTTTCCCGTTCTTGATTTGTCTGACGGCCATTCTAATTTCTTCCGTAGTTGGTGGATTGACATCTATAGGAAGATCTATGTGTGCTGCTTCGATGTCCGGTGGATTCATTGGAGCCGGCCTATTCAGGAGTTCCTCGAAGTATTCTACCCATCTGTTACGCTGTTGCTGAATTTCGGTGATTTTCCTGCCTTCTTAGTCTTTGACCGGCCTCTCTGGTTTACTGTATTTCCCTGCTAGTTTCTTTGTTGTATCGTGAAGCTGTTTCATATTTCCTTCTCTAGCAGCTTTTTCTGCCGTCGTTGCTAGTTCTTCAACGTATTTCTTCCTGTCGGCTCTAATGCTCCTCTTCACTTGTTTGTTTGCTTCTTTGTATTCAGCTTGTGCTTGGACTTTCTCTGCTCTTGTTCGGCTGTTGTTTATTGCTGCCTTCTCGTTCTTCCTTTCTTTGATCTTGTCCAGTGTTTCTGTAGAGATCCATTCCTTATGATGGTATTTCTTTAGACCGAGAACCTCTTGACACGTTGAAGTTAATGCTTCCTTGATGCCTTTCCAGTTGTCCTCCATAGTAGTTTCTTCTTTTTTCAGTAGATCTTGTAAGGCTTGGAACCTGTTGTTGAGAGCTATCTTGAATTCATTGAGTTTGTCAGTATCTCGAAGGAAGTCTGTATTGAACCTTTGTATTGCTGTTTGTCCACTTGTCCAGTTCTTTTTTAGCTTCAGTTTTAAATTGGCTACAACTAGGTGGTAATCTGAAGCTACGTCAGCACCTCTCCTGGTTCTCACATCTTCCATTGTCCTTCGGAATTTTTTGTTGATGCAAATATGATCTATTTGGTTCTCTGTAGTGTGGTCCGGTGAGATCCATGTAGCCTTGTGTATACGCTTGTGTGGAAATATTGTGCCTCCTATGACCAATTTGTTGAATGCACATAGATTTGCAAATTTTTCTCCATTTTCGTTTCTTTCTCCCAGTCCATGTCGTCCCATAATATCTTCATATCCAGTGTTGTCTATTCCGACTTTGGCATTTAGATCTCCCATCAGAATAGTTAGGTCCTTTCTTGGGCATTTCTCAATGATTGACTGCAGCCGCTCGTAGAATTGATCTTTAATTTCGTCGTTGCTATCATTAGTGGGTGCATAACATTGGATAATATTCATTAAGATCCCCTCCTTCTTTGTTTTGAATGATGCTTTGATGATTCTGGATCCGTGAGATTCCCATTCTACAAGTGCATTTCGTGCTACTTTGGACAGCATAAGAGCGACTCCCTGAGTGTGTGGAGCATTGTCCTCTTCGTGACCGGAGTATAGCAGCATCTCTCCCGTAGCTAGCCTTTTCTGTCCAACTTGGGTCCAGTGGGTTTCGCTGATTCCCAGTACTGCTAAGTTGTATCTCCTCATTTCCATTGATATTTGACTGGTCTTCCCGGTTTCCCACATTGTTCGAACGTTCCATGTACCTATGAAGATTTTTGCTCTGGTTGTTAGAAGGGGCATCGGCCTCGTGGCTTCTGAAGGAACTCGGCTTTCACCATGAAGCGTCATAATTCTTCTAAATGAAGACCTTCTAACTCTCAGGGCAGAGTTAAAATGGTTTGAATTATTTTTTCTGGTAAGCGTTTTTTTAGCGAGTTAGTTTTCTACGGGATGGGGACGCTAACCCCATGCCCAACCCTCCTCCTTTACCCGGGCTTGGGACCGGCAGCAACCCTATAAGAGCTACAGGCGGAGTTACAACGTACAAACAATCAGGAAAATACAATTATGTCTAAATTAGGCATTAGGGCAGAAAAATAGAGGATATGGCAGTGAATCATATATCAAACAAAAGCTTATGGTTTATAGAATAACCTAGGGACAATACTAAATATTAGTATTTTATGAACTTTGAATTAAGTGAATTAATGTCCCGAAAAATAGCCTCCGTTGATCATCATGACTCCTTTATTCCTCTGTTTACATCATGCGCCAAGGCGTATAGTAATTGTATCTAGAACAACAATATTGCTAATTGTAAAGACAAAGAAGATTGTCCCAGGGAATTCATCATCATCAATTCTGATTACATTATATATGTACCTTAATTCTTTTTTACAAATACTCTTATTTATAGGATTATGCAGATAGTTTATTCACATTGGATGCATGTGTGTCGCGTTTAGAACGTTGGCTAACACAATCAAATCAACCATCAGTGAATAAAGAACAAACTAATGATCAATTAGATCATAAATCTAATAACATCATGTTAGGTGACAGTGATAATAATGAAAATGAGACGTCAAAAGGTATTAATAATGATGGCGATGAAAACGAATTAGATATATGGCCGCCTGAATTCTATGCTGATTGTTCGTAAGTTTTTGTATTTCATTTATCATTGTGTTGTTCTACTAGAGTTATACTATCTTGTTGTCAATTACCTTAAGTATATGGTTGTGTAGTAATGGAAAACATGTAGCTCAGAATGATTTTGATGTGTTGTATTCTCCATACTGAATGATTTATTTGTGAAGCTTTCATTGTCTTTCTGGAAAAAATCATTAGTAGGTACTTCAGAGAGTAGTGACCTTTTCATGTTTCTTCACAATTTACTGAAAGCTTGTTTTGTTGTTCATAACTGTCTGGTCGTTCTTTGTATGTGAACTTCAAATTTTCTAAGTGTACACACTCGCTAATATTCGCGATTATCATAGTTACGTAAATCACAGTGTTAAGCTATAATTTTCGAAAGGTGAAAGCATTCAAGGACACATTCATACTGTTGAGTCGGCTTCCGAAAACTACAACGGAGCATCCAGAGGCCCTAAATGAGCCAAAGAGTTTCCATCTAATCAGAACATGATTGAGCTTTCTAAAATATCAACGTGACATGCTACTATTGGACAGTAGCATAATGTCTCTTTAAGGATTGGCCGAATTATAATGTTGGTTTAACAAATGCTAATATCTATAAATACCCGTGGTTTTCTGCATATTTCGATTCTTACCAGACAAACACTCCTCCAGCTTTTCTTCTGTCTTCTGATTTGCGACGGTGAAGTTCCAACGTTCAAGAGTCGTAGTAGTAAACCGTATTCTGCGTTAATCAATTGACGAACTTAGCACATACCTAATGTACTCTTGATCAAATCTGATCAATTGTTTGCTTTGAACATATCACAGATCTTGAAAATAAGACGCCATGTGGATGTTATTGTACTTTCCATATACAGATTATCAAATTTCTCTCCGTTCATTATAAGGTAGATGAGAGATTGGTTGCATCTTGTAATCCTGAACTAGTGTATACAAGTTTAATATCCTTTACTTCTGTTGCATGTTGCCTATTGCTGTTATTTGGTAAAAGTATACTTCAGGAACGAGGCAATTATGGTTGGTAAATTGATCTGTAGGTTTTTGAGCGTAGTTTATCATTTATAACGAGCAGTGAAGATTACTTCTGTATGCTGCTGAAGAGTTTTTAACATGATAGCAAAAGACTAATTTTTATAACCATAGAGTAAAGTTGTTAGTGTCAAACATGTCAGACACTGAATTCTGTCTCTTTAGATTATATATAACAGGCAAATAGACTCCATCTCTAAATCCTAAACCTTATCCTGGCCGGACTACACTTTGTGGATAAACTAATCAGATCCCCCCTTTTCGATTTTTAAGCGAAGTTCATCTATCCATATGGTTTCAGAGAATTTTCACTTTATAACTGATGTCAGTTTGTAATTAAAACCCAAACTCTAATCTTTACTTTGAATACCTATCCGTAACTAGGAGCAACAGAGGGTCTCTTAAAAATCTGTCTGGATCCTCAAAAATGTTTGACCAAATGAACAGTCACTGTCCATAGGGACGAGTTTATATGTCGTTTTTTTTCAATTTGCAAACGGTAACCTGTAGAAGACAGTTTAGCGAAGAAAATCTTCTTTTCAATGATTTCACTTGCTGAAACTGTGCAATTGTGTTTAGAATTAGTTTATTTACTAAAAATAATAGTCTAAAAATGATAGTGTTAAACGGAACTGCTGTTGGGCTTTTAGGTTGAACTTCGTATTGCCTTTTGCAGTTGTCCCGCAATTCTTAGCTGTGTGTAGGACAAGCTCCCACTTTGAATTAAATCCTTGTTTATCTATCAGTTTACTTGCTCATACGGAGCATGTTACATTGGCCACATAGTGTGCTTTTTCGAAATATATCTCTGAATACTACCCTATCTGGATATCTAAAGGATTATGTAAGTCAGTCAAAAGCTCAGTCCTAGAGCAAGTAATTAATTCTAGTCACTCAGCTTCACTCGACTCCTTCAAAATTATTCATACAGTCAAAAGGGTCGCTTTCAATGGAATTCAAATTAAAGACTTACGTGCGGCAGAGGCTGTACTTGCTTAACAAGGTGGCCTGCTTGAGCATCTGGGCTACCTGTTCCTGCCATCTAGACATTTCAACAAGTTATCTATGTTTGTTTGTTTTAATATATCATTATGTTTATTAATCGCATAAGCTATCCTGGTGCATTTCTGAAAAGTGTACAACCTTTCGTTGTCAAAGTTACAAAAAGCTCAATAAGAGACAATGTGGTTGCTGGCAATATACAACGAAAAGAATGTACATTATTCAGATGTTCATTTACTGGACTGCTAACATCTAACTGGCGATCACTCAGTATTTATCGCCAGGACCGACCAGGAAGAAAGAAACGGAAACTTGTTGAAATACTTTGCTCTGAGAATTCTATATTGTACAAAAAATATAATATTGAATAAAGCTAATAATAATAATAATTTACTTACTTACTTACGACTGTTACTCACAATCGAGCGTAGGCCGCCGACCAGCATTTTCCAACCCACTCTATCCTGGGCCTTCCTTTCTAATTCTATCCAATCTTGTTCATTCTTTTCATGTCTGTCTCCGTTTCTCGGAGTAATGTGTCCTTTGGTCTTCTTTTTCTCGTTTGGTCTTGAGGATTCCATGTGAGGGCTTGTCTTGTGACGCAGTTGGGTGCTTTCCTCAATGTTTGTCATATCTACTTCCAGTGCTTCTTCCTGATTTCTTCCTCCACTGGGATCTGGTTTGTTCTCTCCCACAGTACGTTGTTGCTGATAGTGTCTGGCCAACGGATCAGAGGTATTTTGGGTAGACAACTGTTAAATATTTGTATCTTCTGGATGATGTCTTTCGTAATTCTCCAAGTTTTCACCCCATACAGTAGAACTGTCTTGACATTTGTATTGAAAATCCTGACCTTGGTGTTGGTTGACAGTTGTTTTGAGTTCCAGATGTTCCTCAGTTGTAAATATGCTGCTCTTGCTTTGCTAATCCGCGCCTTCACATCTGCATCAGATCCACCCTGTTCATCAATGATGCTGCCCAAATATGTAAAGGTTTTTACATCTTCCAAATCTTCTCCGTCAATTGTGATTGGATTGATGCATGCTGTGTTGTATCGGAGAATCTTGCTTTTCCCTTTGTGTATATTGAGACCTACTGCTGCTGAGGCTGTTGCTACCCTGATCGTCTTCTCCTGCATTTGTTGTTGCGTTTCGGATAGAAGGGCCAGATCATCTGCGAAATCTAGATCGTCCATCTGCATCCTAGATGTCCACTGTATCCCGTGCTTCTCCCGAGATGTTGACGTCTTCATGATGCAGTCGATTACCAGAAGAAAGAGAAAGGTTGAGAGTAAGCAACCTTGTCTGACACCAGTCTTTACTTCGAACGAGTTTGTCAACTGTCCTCCAGGCAGAGGCTATAACTATCCATTAATGAAACCCTAACTTTTACGTACGGAATCAGTGTGTTCAACCCCTCCTTCTATCATGACCTTAACCTTCATCTCTATGTTCCATAATCTATCGTTTTTTTTTCTAAATTTCTAACAACATTTTTCATTACAAAAATATGGTAATCGGAACTATGAGTTGATAACGTATATTTAAGATTAATTACATCCTAAATTATACTTTTACACTTTTAATTAACTCTTCTACGTAAAATTGTGACTCTGTACATAAGTCTACACATGGTAAATGAGTAGATAAATCGACATAAATATATCTCTATTCTGATTTTATATATTGATCAGTTTGATGATGAAATCTAAATTAGAAATAACAATTCGAACACCGGGATTGCTGTTCAGATTCTATCTTTAACTCAATCCTGCGACTGTTCATTTCCGGGTAAATTAACGATTGTTAGTTTGTGTTGTAGAACTTTCACATAACATGTTCACAAACTTTTAGAAAATAGTTTACAAATCTTCAGTTGAATTACTGAGTTAGTTGCATTTGTCATCAAGGGCACGTCTGCAACATATCAGAAATACATACTTTGTCAACGATTCAAACCAACTTATTTCATCAAATTAGTTCTTCTAAAACTATGAAGTAAATCTAAGGTATTCACATGATATCATCGTGTGTTGTTTTAACCATAGTAAAAATAAGCTATATATAATCACGTCTTTTAGTTTTTGACCTAGTCGCCATTTTTTTGGAAAAGTAGACTTCGATTATCATTGTAGTCGATTAGAACACCATCTCATATGTACACTATCTATTACCCTGTTAAATTTATTTAATTTATTTGATCTCTCTACTATTCTCGACATGTTTTAAAATACTAAAAATTCTCATATTGTGAATTAGAACAACACATATATAACGGAATAATATTGTTTTCAATTAGATCTTCATCAGGCTTTACTCTAATTTACAGTAATATTTTTATACATATCTGAAAATATTAAACCAATCAAGGAAGTTTGTGGAGTCAGTGATAATAATGAAGTAGATTATAAAAATAAACAAGCACAAATTGATAGTTTGATGACAGAGGTACTAGTTCTGATAAAAATAATAAAGGCTTGGATCAATGTTTCATAATAGGAAGTAGGTTAACGACTTGACAAAATTAGACCGAAACAACATTCGTTAAAATTTATGAAAGATGCCTTATAAGAAGTGTCCAGATAATTGGACAACAAAGCGTATATCTGAAAAAAGGAGGCGAAGAAAAATTGATAAAGAGTATGTAAGATAATAATAAATGAAATCGTTTGTCAAGGTTAATTCGGCCATGCAAGAGATAAGGGTGTTACAATTTTCTTATGTTCACAAAGACTTTAATTGTTAGGTCGAATCCCTATAGATTCTGCTATATGTAAGAGACGAGATCGAACCGCATAAAGAAATATAGTAGGTATACTGTAAATTACTTCGAATGATTTATTCCTATCTATTACACGACTGCTATCGACCAAATGTGACACAACGGAGTTGTTTTTCATGCCATTTCCTAATCACGAAGGGATGCGTGCACTAACTCGTTGACTCAGTTGTCTGGTTGTACACTCAATTTAGCTTTCTCCACAGGAGCAGCTATATTTGTAGTTACACATGAATGTGGCGAAACGCTTCACTGTCCAATTATCTGAACACTTCATATTACGTAGTTTTTATAGTTTTTAATAAATATTATTTCAGTGTCTATTTTTCCAAACCGTTGATAACATATTTTTTCAAAATGTAACTTATCATTGTGAACATGTGGATTGAGCAAAAGATAATTACTACTCTGCAACACTGATAAAACAATTCTCTTTTTATTCATCTTTTTCCTTTGAAGTCTTCATGAAGATATTGGACAACGTATGGATCGAATTGCTAATGAATACATTAAACTTCAATTTTTCAATAAAAAGTGTCGTGGTCATCCAATTTTAAATTCATTAAAACCAGTACGTGTTTAAAAGTAATTTTACTTTTTATGGAAGTTCGTTATCGTTTCATCTTGTTATCTGACTTGTATAATAACTCTGTATTTTAATGACTAAAGCATTTCGACGTTTACTCGATATGTCTGAATCGACGCATCTCGAACAAAAATGCAACACCAAAGTGATTTTTTTTGTTATTCTCTGTACTAATTCTTTTTCATTTAGATCATCAATTGACCTAGGTTAGACATCTGATAAAAACCTGGAAGCACTGGGGAGCTATTTCGTCTTGTTAGAGGACTCCTCAGAAGACCTTACCAACAACCTCATTGCGGATTGAACCTTGAACCTTCAGATGTCACAGAGAGAGCTTAACGTTTAGATCCATGGGTCAGAATCCGATGGTCATCAAATCTAACTTCAATTGATTCGTCACATTGCTTAACCATCTTCATTATTTTTAGTGGATACCTGCATGACACCCAACACTGTAGAACTCCCCTGGTCACAGCTCACTAGAACGTCGAAAATTTCCTTTCGAAATTAGTTGCCAGTGACCACGTGATAATTATCAGTACGGGGATTTGTGTAGATTATTTACGGTTACTATTATTTTGACTTTTTTTGTTATCCACCTTATTCACTTCACTTTACTCAGTTGATTTAGTTTAGTAACATGGCAATATAACGCACATTTATCCCAAGTTCTTTGTTGTCGTTGTTGTGTTTTGAGATACCTAAGTTTGCAGTAGAATTGGTATTAGGGTTGCATTTATAATTAATGTGTGAATAAGCCACCTCTATGAAAAATGTCTTTCAGTATCACCCTTCCTTCAATTCCAACTGATCAAATTCTAGTGTTTTATCAATTCTTTAGAAATGGTAAACTCTTAATAATTTAGCTTTCATGCTTAATAGACGAAAATAGAAAAAACCCCTTCCATTATAGGTATACAAGATAAGATGAAGTATTCACAAAAGATAAAGATTGTACAATCGAATCGAAACAGTAAGAAAAGTATGCTCTGAAATTTTTGACATTAAAATTAAGTCAACATTGACAAATATATTTGAATACGCACCGATGTGTTGTCCCACACTAAAATAAAACAGCCATCCAGTACTTCCAGGTTTCCAATTATGGTCTAACTAAGATCGGTCCTTGATTTAACTGTGAAAATTGTACAATTTCCACAAAATTCCTTTCAGTAAAAATGTATTCGTATTTATCTCATTTAATGAATGTCCAAGGTCAATTGTTTAATTCAAATCATTATTGTCTTCTCATAACTTGGGGAAATGTATACAATGATCAGAGGATAAATGCTAACCTTTATGATTCGTTTGAATGAGACAGGCTATGATATTAAATATATTAGAAGTAATTGGAATTAGCGATTCCTTTGAATATGACTATTCTAAACAGTTCTATTCGTCAATCCTATAATATTTAATTAAAATATGAATTTGTAGGTTGCATTTATCATAGATAAATCTCAGATTGAAGATCAGAGAGTACTGGACAGTTTTATCGTCCTACCATTGTACTCCTCAGTAGTACAAACCCACAATTTCTATTCACGGATCCAACCTCAGGGTCCTCAGATCTTACTGCAAATACTTAAACATTATGACCAATGGGTTGATATCTAATTGTACAACTCTAATTTCATTGAATTTGCAATAAAGAACATGATGATCATTCAATCTTATTTGTATCAAGTGTTTCACTCTTGACATACTTGAGCTTCTACAGTTACGACTTCATATAAGATTTCCAGGAACTCATCTTGACGAAGGAAATCACTAATAAACTGACTGTCATAGTTTAGTTGAAGAGATTTTGAAAATATCTATATTCATTGTTTACCTACTTATTTGTTGTGTTTTCCTTATTCAATATAATTTCTTGATTCTCAATAGACTGAATATACATCAATTTCTTTTCTTTTTTTAAACAAACGAACATTTGATTTTAGCGTATTAATTGGATTACAATAAATCTTCAAGAACAATTAGAGATACGTTTAAAGGAGAGTTTTAATGCATGTTGTTTAACAGTAATTAATACAAATGTTGATTGTACAATACCGAAACATTCTATTGAACAATTAAGACGAGTTATTTCTACATATTTGGCTATTGATAAATTATCTGATTTATTGACACTATATCGTAAATTTGTACTTCATGATCAACTTAGCCAGGTTTGTTATTATTGGCCTACTTTGTATTTATACTACTGTTCTCGTTGTTGTCGTTTTTTATCGGTGAATTATTTTATTAATCATTAATTTTATATTCTGTTGACAAGTTTATTAAAATTTTCGAGATGGGAGAAAGAATCTTTAGAAAACTTTGTTGCTAACCGAGTTTGTATGCTACTTATTGATGCTTATCATTATACATTGTCTAAAAAGCTTGCGAGAATTGATTTGCTGTCTCGTAGGTCTTCTTTTTTAGTTAAGCCTTAAAAATAATGGTTGAAGGTTGACTTTCTTCTTTTAAAAAAAAAAACAAAAATGGGTTCCTAAGGAGATTCATAATCGACCACATCGTGAAATATGGATCATTCGATTTTTTTTTTAAACAGACGACTCAGCGTTCAAAATCACCTGAAATTAAAATAGAAACCTGTCGAAGACAGTGAACTTTAACAATGCTGAAACTTTTGCCATACATTTGGAGGAGCTAGAACTGCGTATAGAAGAAAAATTTATTCAACCTTTTCTTCTATTTATGATCTTATTCTTTAACTTTTCAAAACCATTACTCTCACTCTTTCTCGGTTGACCTCTTACTTTTAACCGACTTATTTCTGTTTCCATATTCTTTCTGATTATGTTTCACTTCAGTTTCAACACTTTACCATGTCATATTATACAACTTCTTTTTTTCACAATACCTTATCGTTATGTAAATTCCATGACATTATTCTCGAGTGAATATTCAAGTTTTTCTATCACAGTTTTTTGATAAGAATAATATTTATTCTAAAGTATGATTCTGTCTACTTTACTTCGTTGTCACGCGATGTTCAATAGTAAATTATTGTAATTTTATTACTGTGAATATGAATTCATTAAATAAAGGAGGTTAACTCTTTACTGAACCACTTTTTGTTTCCTTGTTCTTATATCTCCACTTATTTATAGAAATCCAATTAAGTTTGTTTTCTTTGTACTAAGACTAATTGATTGATTGATGAAATAGCTGATCAATGATTAAATTACAGTCGATAGCTTGTTTACATAATTACTTAATAATTATAAAGAAAAAATACAGTTATTAGTTTTGTGTATATGTTTATTTGGTAGCATAGAATTCGGTAATTTAATACACCATCTTATCAAGTTATTACCTTTTTTAAGTCTCCTCGTAGTTTAAACCATGAATTGATCTTAACTAAACTATCATTAGAAAACTTGAAAGCAATGAACGGCCCTTTTTTGTTTGAATTCTCGTTTTATGTTAATTTCATACCTAGAAATTATTCATTATCTATTGTTTACCATGCAATTTTATATTGTTCAGTCTCATTTTCATCATTATATGATTTTGTTTTTACCGTCCTTAATAATTTCATTACGCAACAGTAACACTTACTGAATGGAATAGAGCAAATGCAAAGATTTAATCAGTATTTCATGAATTTATCTTAGTTCTTTAAAACCTTTTCCAACGGCTTATAATATTTTAATAATCAAAATTATCTTAAAGTCAATGTAGTAAAGTTGACTAGAGGTGTAAATCTGTATCATAATTATTGAACAAAACATTTTTGATAAAATTAATAGGAATTATTAGAATGGGGATTTGTAGAGATTGTAGTAATTTTGATAGTTAAATTCATAAGTCCACCATTGAAAACCTGGAAGTATTAGATGGTCGTTCTACTATGGGACTTCTCACCAGTGCGCACGCGGGACTCAGAGTCCGATACTAGGACGTAACAGCCGTCCAGTTCATCGAGGTTTCCAGTGGTGGTCTAGCTTAGATCTACTCATGAATTCAACCATTAAAAAAATAATTTTTTAAACAATTACAATGTAAGAAGGAAAATTGAAATGGTAACTAAAGTCCATAGAGGTGGAAAAAACTAGACTGAATGCGTAATGAAGTAATTAAACACAGAATGATGGTAGCAAAGAATTATATGAGTTTGGAGTCAGTCAATTAGAAATAAAATTATGAATTCGTATAAAAATGAAAGTGATGTAACCAAAGTATAAGAAAGAGTTAAAATAAAAGATGATGCAATAAACTGAGTGTAATGTTACGACGATGAAGAAACATTTATCACAGTTTCATATGTTTTATTCTTATTGTTTTAGCGAATTTCAGAAGACCATTGTCTAACTTTGTTAATCACTATGAGAGACTTCAGTGTATCAATTTGATATCCTGCATCAAGAATCTGTCTTGAAGCCATTTGATCCCAAACTTTTTTAGAATATGTTCTTTGGCGGTAACATGAAAAGAGTATCTTTACTGGCATTAAAGAGCACTTTGTTTTGTATAAAACAGGACATGTTCTGATTAGTTCAAATTTTAGTCTTCTGTTAATTATCTCCGAAACATCATCACTTTTGGATTTAAGTTGAACAGGAATAGTTTTTTTGTTTATTCTAGTCTATTTGTTCTTTCTCTCTTCACATTTTCCATATTTCTTAATAAACGTCTGCAGATACTCGATGTTCCTTAGGTGTTTTTCAATACTTACTTCTAGGACATTTTTGGCAACATATTTGTGTAGTTTAATGAAAAGACGAAGATTGTCAGAACTATGCGTTAATATAACACATAGTTCTAATCATATTCATCTTCTCATTACACTATTCAAATTCCTCATACAAACTAATTGCTTTAAGCATATTTATAGTTAAATTGACTGTAATTTATGAACATTTCAAAATATTCCAATTAAATAGTGTACGTGAAAAATATCACAAAACAGTTATTTAAAAGATATTCATTACATCAATACATAAAGTAATTTAATAAACGATATCCTAAGTTTTATTTATTTTCTTTACTTTCTAACAGTTGATCTGATAAAAGAACTAGATTTGTTTATTTGTCTCCATCATTGTGACATGGTTAATAGCTTCATGATATTACAAATTTATCTTCTATCATCATTACAGTTGGAGACAATAAAACTAAACATTTTAGGTCAGTTAGTCATTGTCACTTGAATTAATTCTTATCGACTTATTGGTCATTAAATAATACACTAGTATCTAGTCATCAGTAGTAATTAAACTTTAAACGTCAATTTTCTAACGTTTTTATGCTGTGTCCGAATAAATAAAGGTATGTTACCGAATTTTGTAACTGTAATCTATGAAGTGGTCAATAAACTAAAAATCAAATTGAATGGTGTTTAGCATTGCTTAACCATAGGTTGTATGTGTTCGTTTTGGAAATATTTTTAAAGTTTCCACAAGAAAAAGACAATCATTTTTTTATTCTTCTTTTTTCTATGGAATAGATATTTACTCCTCGACCTGAGTTGACTCATGCAGGTTCTGATACTGCAATAGCTTCTGAGACTTTGAACTCGATGTACACCAGAGCACTGAAAGTTCTTGATTCACAAATTTATTATGTGAAAGAACAGATCATTAAATGCTCACCTGAAGGGTAAGTAGTATTTACTGTCGTATTTAAGACTTATTCAGATTTTTATGTGATTCAGGTTCAAGACAGTTGTAAACGTGTCTAACCACAGTTTTTATATCAATGTAGATCAAGACCCCAAAATGACTGGTGAGTTTTTCCAATCTAAAATCTACAATTTGGCTAATGAGTGCTATAGAACAGAAAACTTCCCGGGTTTCTAACCTTTAGCTGAAATATACGATTCTGACTACGTTTACTCTATGACGAACACATACAATATCTATCTGATTGTTTGTAAAATAGTGACATATCCATGAGAACGAACCAACAACCCAAAACAATCATCCAAAAAGATTTTTTTAAGATGGAAGGTGATTAATTAATTTAAGTTTGATTCCAGCATGTCATGCAAACTTTTGCCTTTTTGAGTCGCATGAAATCACGAATGTTTCAGCTTAGGAAATAAATTCTTGCTTTCCCAGTCCGATATCCAACAGGCAGAATAAGATATAGAACATTGAAAAAACAGGATATTATGTGTTGATCTTCAACTATAAAAGAGTATTTGAATAAAGCCAGAATAATATTAAGTCATTATATCTCATTGTTTCTCTTCAGCTTCTTACAACCGTATTCTTATTAACGTGTAACGTTGGGGTATGATATAATATCCAGTAATAGATATTCCTATAAATTTTAAGCATTTTATCACATTTCATTTGTTTCCTCTCCTCAAGTTATGTCTTTGTGTACTGTGTTTGAAGTACAACAAATTATGTTTGATATTCTTACGTAGTTATACGTAGTGTATTATGCTTATTTGTCTTGTTCACAACATAACTGTACTTGTGTTCGTGTATGCATGCTTGTGTACAATTTATGCATTAATATATAGTGTGTAATGGCCTATTAATCACCTTATTACCTGTTTATGACTCGACGTATGATAATTACTTGTTCAAAGTAGATTTGAGGAAAGCTAGGAGTGGTCAAACTAAGGCGTAGCATCTGTCCGTCCAAACACCGGCTTTTGGACTGAGCCAAGTAGATAAGTGCAAACTATCTAGTTCAGGTTCATGCAATTACTGTAACCAACGATTGGGGACTTTGGTGATGTATGGCTTAGATGCATCTGTGGTGTACGCTACTTACGTTCGCATATATAAGTAGTATGTAATACCAGTCTTTCCGTGGATCTTAAGTTTTAAATTCCAACAAAAAAAATTTTCAAGAATTTATATTTTCTTCCTAAGTCGTATCTTCTATTTCCGATCTCTTCAATTACCAGTAATACTGTTACTGTGTTTACTACTCTGGATTTACTTTGACAATTTAATTTCACTCTGCTATGGGGTATGCCACTAGACGATCTGGACTTTGCAGATCGCCTAACTCTTACATCTCATACACAGTGACAAATGAAGGTGAAGACAACTAGTGTAGCAGAAGACACTGCAGCAGTAGACCTCAACATACACAAGGGTAAAACCAAGATCCTCAAATACAACATAGAGAACACCAACCAACCCAATCACAATTGATGAAGAAAGTCTGGAAGAGTTGGACAGTTTTACGTACCTGTGAAGCGTCATCGATGTACAAGGAATTCGTAGAAATGAAGATTGTTTACATTGATTGTTATCTGAGTAATGACCGCCATCATATTTGTATAGTTCTTAGCCTCGATCGAATTCTATTGACTGGGTTGCGATACGGACGCTGGTCTAAGTGATTTTACACTGCATATATTATATCTAGGTGATAGGTGGTTGGAAGTAGTCGGCGAGAAACCCTGTATTTACGTTTCATTCTAGCTGTTACATGTCGTCAAGATGTGTCCGGGTGACCCAGTTGCGAATCCACTAGCGAGTATCAATCCCTTCAAGACTGCAGGTATACCTTGCTGAAAAGTGCCAATTAGCATGTAACTTAGCTTTAGGGCTTCTTACCAATCACCCAACAACAAAAAGCATGAAATAATACTGAGTACTGGGGTATAAAAAAGATCAAGTCCATCTGCGTCACTTCAACCGAGTTTGAACTATATCACCCAATATCTTCAACTACTGGTAACGAGTATCACGCTGATCCCCAACTGGGTAGTTTACATTTGTCAAAATGGTTTAATTCAACAGTGAACGATTTGATGAACTGATATCATGTTTTGGTTTGGGCACTCCTACTCCATCTAGGATTACACATCAAGGTAGACGGTAGGTGGATTATATGTATTAATACGTAAATTGGTCTTGTTTATCACTCATGTTTCGTTTCATATATTAGTTTTAGTATAATAAGATGCATTATTATTCTTTTTAACTAAAATTCAACTACGTAGCTCTGAACCTTTATCGGATTTCGATTGTTTAGTCGGTGGATTTTGGCCTGAAACAATTGATCTTATCTGTAATAATCTACCGGAAATATTTTCTCCAGGTCATCCAGACAGATTCTATTCAGTAAGCAATTTTCATCTTGATTTATATTTTTGTATTGTCATGCATTTTTAATTCAACCCTTCATTTACTTACAAATTTCTGGTACAATCTATTTGTATCGTTTGATTTGTTTAAATAAACATAGTTAACAAAAGACTACCATAAATCATAACATGATACCGATTCATAGCAGTTTTTCTAGACTATTTTTTTATATATATGTTGTCCAAGTGTTGGTATTGATACACCAACTTCCCATATACAAGTCCCAACCTGCTGGTGAGTGAGAAGACTAAGAATGAAGAAGGAAATTTATTAGGCTAAACCGATTGACATGCGTAAGTCTCTTATATATATACTCTGTAGTAAATAAATCCATTTCTTTGCTAATCACATGCACTTATCAACACGACTAAATTTTCAACTTAACTCGAGCAATATAAGTAAAAAGAACATTCTGTAAAATACAATCATTTCATTGTATTTAGTCGCGTTCTCCTAAGCTGTATACAAGCTAATAATTTTGCTTAAAACAAAAATACGCATTTTAAATCTCCTTACTTGCCACAATCCATCTATTTTCTAACATTTGTAAAAAAAAAATAGCTATACCGAGGCAATCCACACAGGTTGCACTTATACTAAGACTGATCAAAATTCAGTCTTAAATATCATCAATGAGATAATTCAAACTCTTACTAATAATGATATTGACACCATACCGCGTTGAATAAGTTAGTGATTATTTGGAATTTGTAACTCAATGGATAACTGATTGACGTTTGAACCAAAATGTTCTTGGTTTGAGTTCCAACGTAAATGCCAACACTGGGTTCCAAATACATTCTAGTGATGATTTCCAAATAAGAAAAAGTGCAGATTTTGGATTCCACTTCTAGCCACAACCCATCTGTTTTACTAGTTGTTCTTACTTGAAAAGTTTGTAAATGGAAATAGTTACATAAAAATTATTGTCCGATTAGTATACACACAGTAATATTCTGTAGTATAGAATCTCACGTCTAAGATATCTCACTGATTATTAATCTACTTGGAAATATGAATTTTTGGATGCTGACTCAGTGGTCTAGTTGGATTAGGCATAGGGTACCACATAAGGATGGAAAATTGGTTAATGAGATAGTGAATCTTTATCGACTGAGGTAGTCAGGATATGTTTTACGTCTACCCAACCACCGCCTACCTCGATGGGCTATGTTTGCTAGTGTGGGGCCGTTTGGTAAAAAGTTATAAATAGGGTAAATCAAAAACTAGCATCAGTCTATGGAGTCACTGACTGCCTAACCGATCTATGTAGGTAGGGGCAACTAACTAATTAGGATCCACACGATTATCTAGACGAGCTGTAGGAGACATTGAATTATATTGTTCCGAATCCGCTTCAATGGCTCAGATTATTCTTCCTTTTTTTCATGTCAGAACCTGATTCTCAGAATCTTAACATTCCTTTTCTCCTAACACCTAGTGGTTTCTAATGATACTGTTTTTACCTCTATTATTATGAGATTTGTCTTAATAATTTTATCTTGCTATGCTAACAACATGAAACAATACACATATGTGTCGATTTCTACGTTGCCTGTGACTAACGGGTTTAATTTAGATACGTTCACGATAGTCTACAAGTCCCAGACTCGGTTCCTGGACAGACTGTAGGTTTCCAATGAACCAACAGATGTTATATACCACAATGAAACAGCTGTCTAGTGCTCCCCAATTATCTAAGATTGTCAAGTTAAAGTCGATTCGTGATTGTAAAACTATAAAAGGAATCTCAGAAATGATAAAAACATATTCATTTAAACTTATGATCAATAGTGTATTTTCCTCTTCATTTTGTATTCACTTTTCCAGTTATATACTGTTAGCATGG